>NC_140949.1:125772042-126402042 GCF_014529385.1 Adiantum capillus-veneris
TTTTCCATAGAAACCTTTTTACTGGTTTTAAGAACTCTTTCCAGTGACGCTTAGCCATCTTGAGGAGCGGGCTAGTGTAGGCAACATAAGGAATCATGAAGGCATTTATCACTTTTATCCGACTTTGGAATGGGAGAAGAGCATACTCCCACCTACTCATTTTTATTTTGATTTTTTCAAGCACCCACTCAAATCTTTGCTTGTGAGTTACATCCACCCCCAAGGGTGCTCCTAGATGTCTAAAGATGTTCCCTTTTGTGACAATCTCCCCTGACCAGTCAGAAGGGTCAATTGAGTCATTTTTCGATAGGGAGATCAGCCTTGACTTCTCTATATTACACTTGGACCCCGAATCTACCGAGAATATTTGTACAATCTCCAGAGCTTTCCTGATGTCTTGGGGGCACACCTTCAAGAAAAGAAGAGAATCGTCTGCAAAAAGTTTTGCAAGGAGTTGGCTATTTCCTGGTAAAGCCAGGCCTTGCAACTCCCCTCGTTTTGCACTAGCTTCAAGTGCCATGATTAAAGGATGCGATCCTATGGCAAAAATCAGGGGGGCGAAAGGGCATCCCTGCTTAATAGACCTCTTAACCTCAAAAGAGCCCACAATTCTATCGTTGAATAGGAGCTCTGACTGGCTTCCAGCCCCCAATACACGTTCCAGACGACATAGGCGAGGCCCAAAGCCCAGAGCTTCCATGACGGCTTCAATATATGAACATATTATTCTGTCATAAGCCTTATCCGGGTCCCAACTGCAGCAGCAGAATGCATTCTTGCTTTGTGACAGTTGCGTATTCGATGCCCACCATTGCTGCCAAGATGTTATCATAGATGGACCTTCCTTTGATGAATCCATGTTGGTGGGGAGAGATGATCTTGTTTAGTAAGAGGGCAAGTCTGAGGGCTACTGCTTTAGCAATAATTTTGTAGGCCACCGACATCATCGTTATAGGGTGCCAATGTTTAAGTTGAGAACAACAGATTTTCTTTGGGATAGGGTTGATAAGCCCTCTCTTTACACTTATCTCCATCGACCCTTCGACAATGGATTTATTGGCCAACCTTGTGATTGGGCCCTTGAGAACCATTATATCTTAGGGCTTGAAGGATGCCCTTGGTTGTAAAGAAAGAGGATGCAAGAGAGCTACACAAGACAAGCACAAAGCACACAGAGATGGAAAGCTTCTTCTTCTTCTCACAGAAAAGAGAGTACAAAATGACTAAGTGCTAAAACTGAAAAGTAGCACATATGTACATGTGGTCACTAAGTGTGAACTAGCTAGAAGCGTACTAGGCTGGCACTATAAGTGTAGTCCAGCTGTAGAATCACTGGCAGAGATCCTCAGTGTCGGTCACCTAGCGCGCCAGTGAATAAATGCCGTAAGCGGCCAAGACCCATAGTGGATGCCAGCTCAAGATGTAGAGCTCGACATCTCAACACTCCCCCTCGAGCTCTGCACGTCGCAGAGTCCAAGCATAGTCCGGAAACGTCGAAGCTTCTCAGCTCCGAGGGCCTTGGGTAAAGATATCCTCTATCTGCTCCTCTGTGCTGACGTAGACCAAGTCGATGTCGCCCGCCAACACTCGCTCTCGAACGTAGTGGTAATGGACCTCTATGTGCTTGGTCCTGGCATGGAACACTGGGTTCCTAGACAACTGCATGCTGCTGAGGTTGTCACAATGGATGACAATCTGCTGGTCCACCTGCACTCCCAAGTCCTCAAGTAATGTGCGTAGCCAAGCTACCTCGCACGCCGCAACTGCTGCACCTCTGTACTCGGCCTCTGTGCTCGATAAATCAACCGTAGGTTGCTTTTTGCTACTCCAAGTAACAACAGCACTCCCAAAAGAGAACATGAAGCCACTAGTAGATCTCCTATCAACAATGCTACCTGCCCAATCTGCATTTGTATACCCATACAATGCTAATGGCACATCTGCTGCATAGAACAATGCGTAGTCAAGAGTCCCTTGCACATACCGAAGTGAGCGTCATACTCCATCCAAATGTGGCTTCCTCGAAAGCTGCATGAACTGACTCTCCAAGCCTAGTGTGTAGCTCAAGTCTGGCCTCGTGATAGTCAAGTAGATTAGACTACCCACAATCTTCCTGTACATCTTGACATCCTCAACAACATCACCCTTCTCTGCACTCAGCTTTGCATTCACATCCAAGGGAATAGAAATTGGCTTACAATCAGCCATACTATACTTTGACAACATGTCCAAAGCATATTGTCTCTGTGAACAGCCATACACCCTCTGGAGTCCCGATCACCTCAATGCCAAGAAAGTAGCGCAACTCGCCCAAATCTTTCATTTCAAACTCCTGTTTGAGAAGACCCTTCACATGGTCAATCTCCATAGCATTGTCACCCACAATAATAAGGTCATCTACATATATGGTAATGACTACAATCCCCACATCACTCTCACGTACATAGAGCGAATGATCAGCATGAGCTCTCCTAAACCCAATACTGACAAGATACTTGGCAATCCTGTCATACCATGCTCTAGAGCCCTGCTTCAAACCATACAAAGCTTTGAGAAGTCTGCATACATAATCTGGGTAACCTGGATCGACATAACTAGGTGGCTGATCCATATACACTTCCTCTTGCAACTCACCATTCAAGAAGGCATTCTTTACATCCATTTGATGCATAATCCATCCTCTAGATGCAGCCACTGCTATGACAGCTCTCACAGTCGTCATCTTTGCCACTGGAGCAAAGGTCTCCTCATAGTCTATGCCATACGTCTGTGCATAACCCTTTGCGACCAGCCTTGCTTTGTGACGCTCAATTTTACCATCAGCCTTATGCTTGGTTTTATACACCCATTTACAGCCAATAGCTTTCTTGCCACTTGGCAATGGCACCAACTCCCATGTGTCATTTTCTTCCAATGCAGCCATCTCTTCATTCATTGCATCATCCCAATGCACATTTCCAACTGCATCCTCAAAACATGTGGGCTCCACATCCTGTATCACCTTAGCCATGTAGGCTTGATGATGCGCTAGATACCCATCATAAGTCAATTTTTGAACTGGATTTTTGACTCTGTTAGATCTGCGCGGTCCTGGGTCACTCCTTTGCCCTCTAGAATCTTCTTGTACTTTCCTTACACCAGGTGCCCTGACAGCTGGAATTCCAAATTCCTCATCAAGACTTTGTTCAGAACCATCTGAATCCATGTCTACATGTGAAAAACCTGATGATGCATCAGCCATAAAGGGAGGTTCATCAACCTTTTCCTTTCCTTTTCGTGATACGTTTTCTGTACCTGCTGGTGGAGTAACCTGTGTACGTAGTCTACCATTCCATGGCTTCTCAACAGAGCCACAAGAAGAGGGCTCTTGTGGTCCACTACTGTGGCCTCACATTTTGTACAACCACATCATCTTTTATATCAGCCCCAATAGTGCCATGTGCATTATTGTACCAGCTGCTCATCTCATCAAAGACTACATCTCTGCTCACTCGTAATTCTCGTGTAGTAGGATTGTAGCACCTGTACCCCTTTTGTTCAAGGGAATATCCCACAAGAATACATTTCTCTGCTTTAGGATCCAATTTCCTACGCAACTCATCTGGTACATGCATGTAAGCTATGCAACCAAACACTTTCAAGTGTGCCAAATCAGGCTTTGTACCTGTAAACTTTTCCTCAGGTGTTACATCATGCACCGCAGCTGTAGGTGTCCTGTTCATAATGTACACAGCTGTATTTACAGCTTCAACCCAGAAATGATGAGGCATGTTCTTCTCATTCATCAATGCACGTGCAACCTCTGCAATGTGCGTGCTGCGCAATCTCTGCTCATTGACATGGCCAATGCATTTGTGCCAAATGTCAACATCAGCCACAACACATGTGCCCTGTGCAAATAATGCAGCGTTTACCACAGGCATGTCTACATTCAACGTAAACATTCTGCCCACACATTTGCCCTCTGTGATCAGCTTACAGCCATTCTCGAAATCTTCTACATAACACCCATTTGGATTGAAGCGAACATGCAAACCCTGCTCAACCATTTGTCCAACAGAAACAAGATTCTTTGTAATGTTTGGGACATGAAGTACATCTGCTAAGTACTTTGATTTCCCACTCTTTGTATTTAGAGGTATGTCCCCTACATGAGCAATGGGGTGAGCTGTGTCATCTCCTGTCTGCACATAGCCTGACACATCTGGTTTGCGCACCTGAATCCACATACCAAACATCATCTTGGGTGGAATTATCTGCAGTCATTGTATTCATTACATGTTGCATAACAAACATGCGCTCGTTTTTGTTGTCATCTGCATCTCTGCTAGTAGATGCATAGTTGCCATGTTCTCTCTTTCCACTTGCTTTTCCCTTTGGACAGCCACGTGACATGTGACCTCTTTCACCACAAGTCCAACATTCTCTGCTATCTGCAGTATGTTTCTGCCTGCTTGATCCTGCACCACGACCTCTTTGAATCCCCCTACCTTGAGACTTGTTTCCCCTACCACCTGTATTGTTTTGACTTGATTCACCTTCTTGAAATTGGCCCCTGCAACCACTTGGTCCTCGACCACGACCTCTACCTCTACCTCTGTTGGAGTTAGAATAGAAGGCTTGTTTAGACCTATTTCTGCCATGAGAAGTAGATGTGTCAAGACCAAGGTTCTTCTCTTCAAGAATAAGCATAGAAATCAAATCTTGGAACACAGGGATGTCGTCTCTTGTATTCATGGAAGACCTGAAATGTACATACTCATCTCCTAGACCTTCCAAGCATGCACGGACAATGTCATCGTCTTCCACTGAGACTTTAATAGATCCAAGAGCCTCAATGATACTCTTGATCTTCAAGGCATAATCATTGATGGAGAGGTTGTTCCTCTTAACCTGATTTAGCTCCGGCTTTAGTTGAAGCTTCCTGGCCTTGGTGTTCACTCGAACACTCTGCCTAAGTTTTTCCATGCAATGGCGGGGGTTTCAACATCCTCTAGATAGCCCATCATGCCATCTGTGATTCTCATAGAAAGCCAATACATCACTTTGCTCTGGCCTTGTTGCCAGTCCCTCAAAGATTTTCTTTATTCTGCTGTAGCATTTGCCTCGGGAATCTGTGGTTCCTTTTCATTGTCTCTTTCTACATAGTCCCAATAACCTTTTCCTTTTAGGAAATTAGTTATTCTGAACTTCCATGCAGGGTAGTTATTTTTCTCAAGCTTCTCAGTAACAATCTGAGTGAAAACGTCAGACATCTTGAAGCACAGAGACAAAATAGTTGCAATCTACAAAAACCTGCAAATCTGCTGAACCTGCTATCATGGTACCTGTAACGCTTTCTACACTCAACGAGTGTCCACAATCAAGTGTACATACAACCACTGTACTTGTATAGTAAATCTCTGTGTACTGCACTTTGGAGACCTGTTCAGAAACTTGTACGAACGAACAAACTTGTATTGCACTATGGAAACCTGTTCAGAAACCTGTCGTGGATTGTGAACGAAGAGATTGTGATGCTCTTGCTCTCTTAGCCTCTCTTGCCTGCACCAGGCTCTGATACCATGTAAAGAAAGACGATGGAAGAGAGCTACACAAGACAAGCACAAAGCACACAGAGATGGAAAGCTTCTTCTTCTTTTCACAGAAAAGAGAGTACAAAATGACTAAGTGCTAAAATTGAAAAGTAGCACATATGTACATGCGGTCACTAAGTGTGAACTCACTAGAAGCGTACTAGGCTGGCACTATAAGTGTAGTCCAGCTGTAGAATCACTGGCAGAGATCCTCCGTGTCGGTCACCTAACGTGCCAGTGAGTAAATGTCGTAAGCGGCCAAGACCCGTAGTGGATGCCAGCTCAAGATGTAGAGCTCGACATCTCAACATTGGTGAGATATAGTGCCTATGAGCTCAATGATGAAATCTCTCTCTCTCTCTCTCTCTCTCTCTCTCTCTCTCTCTCTCTCTCTCTCTCAATTGAAAGAAAAAAAATTGTATTGTTGCTTTGCGAATTTCAAGAAAGCTTTTGACATGGTACCGCGAGGAAATCTTTGGAGACGTATGCAAAACCTTCAAGTGCGAAGAGAATTTATGCATGCAGTCTTTCGCATCTACCAAAAAGTGATATGTCGACTACGTATGGGAGATGGAATTTTAGAATTTTTTGCAAGCACCATTGGTGTGAAACAAGGATGCCCACTTTCTTCAACCCTCTTTGGACTACTCATTGATGAATTGGAATGCATGGTTCTTGATTTTATGCAGCAAGAAGGCATAGAAGAGGTTAAGATCGAAAATGCGGTGATCATGCTTTTGCTTTATGCCAATGATGTAGTGTTCTTGGCACATACTTTAGAAGATGCACAAAAGCTTATGAGTGTCTTAGAAGGCTTTTTCCTACATAGCGGGCTAATCGTGAATGGATCCAAAACCAAGGTTATGCTTGTAAAGACCCTCAATGATGACAAAAATCCATGGATTGTATACAATAGTGAGAAGCTTAAAGTGGTAGATAGCTTCAAGTACCTTGGCCTTGAGGTTCCATGCAATCATAAATGAAAGGATTGCGCAATGCGTCGCTTGGAATTCGGAAAGAGGGCTTATTATGCATTTGAGAACATGTGCAATGCTAAAGAGATCAAGTGTTGGGCTCTCAAAAAGTACCTCTTTGACACGTTGGTGACACCGGTGCTTCTTTATGGAGTGGAGGTATGGGGTGGTAGCATCGGGAAGTCTACTTGGAAAGAGTTTGAGAATGTCCAAAAGCATTTTCTCACCAACTTTCTCCAAGTCAAGACACAAAAACCCTACATGCTCTTACTTCTTGAGTCCGGATTGCTTCCCATTGAGGTCTTGGGCATGCAAAGGGTTGTGGAGTACATGCTTAAGACACAACGTAGCCCTTTGTATCGACTTCCTAGAATTGCATATGAAGTAAGTCGAAAGGTCCAAAAGACATGCAAGAGCAAAATACGAAGTTCGGGGTGGATGCTTGACATCAAGAAATGGTTTGGAAGATGGGATGCATGTCACTTGGTCAAGGATGCATCGATTGAGTCGAAGTTAATGAGGCCTTCTTACAACGCCAATGTATCATGGCTTGGGAGAAATCCGGAGGTTGTCACTTCAGCCATTACACCACACACGTTGCCCCAAACTACAAGTCTCTCTTCTTCTCTGAATGAGGTAGCCAAACCCATCCTTACATCCTTGAGCCCATGCCATTGAGTGCGATCCGCACCATTACCTCCATTCGTCTTAGCTTCAATTCTCTACGCTACGAGACAGGACGTTGGGGCACTGTCGAGGAGTCTTATCGACTTTGCACCTTATGCCCTTGTCAAGTGCGGGAGAGTGAGTACCGCACACTACTTGAGTGCTCAGTTTTTGACCACATTAGGTCCTCTTTTGCCCATATATTCATCCATGAGCTCTCCCTACATACCTTCCTCTCTCAACCACGATGTGGACTCTCTATTGCGACATTCATTTCAACCATTTTTGAGCATCGAGAGTCACTTATGACCTCCACTCACACCACTTGACATGTTCATTTGGTCCCATAGGTCATATTTGACCTCTGAGGATGATAATAGAACTCTCTCTTTCTTTCTCTCTCTCTCTCTCTCTCTCTCTCTCTCACACACACACACACACACACACACACACACAAACAAACAACCAATAACGTGGATCGACCTCGTTATTTGCATGCATGTCCGCAAAGCAAGACATCACCAAGTCGACATGAGGCGAGCTTTTTTTTCTCGATAAAAGACAAACTTTTAAAAATCTCTAAAAAAATAGTAATATTAGTCTTGAAAAAAGTGCTTGAAAAGATAAAGTCAAATATATTTATTCAATAATTAAATTCTTATTAAATAATAAAATATTCACTAAAATTATCCCTTTTTTGTTATTTATATTTAAATTGAAACATTTATTCTATGCAAAGTAGAAAGTCTATTGACTTTACATTCTGAAAAGGGTGTCACTTATTACAATGTCAGCCTTTACTTTTGTATTTTAAATTCAACCCTTCACTTTTGTTTTGCAAGGTTTTCTCTTAAGTGAAGCAGAGAATGAATTTGAAAGTATGTCACTTCTTACAATGTTACCCTTTACTTTTGCATTTTAAATCTAACCCTTCACTTTTGTTTTGCAAGGTTTTCTCTTATGTGAAGCAGTGAAGCAGTGAGTGACACATAAGGGGTCTCTTCTTCCTTGAAAAGTGAGTGACACATGGAGGGTCTCTCCTTCCTTGAAAAAATCAAGCTGCTTCATATATAATATAGATTGATACAAACTTGTTGGCTGCTAAAGGCCTTAGTACACTATGGGTGAAGGTCTTTCAATTTTCACTGCTTGACAAGTGTCCAAAGGGGCCTTGAAAGTCTTCTGATTATAAAGACATGGTAGTCTTTTAAATGCTACTTTCCAAAGTTGCATTCACCTTTTTGGATTAAAAAGTGTATTAATAGGAGTTTGATTCCATGACATGAGGTATTGATAAAGGTCCTTTTATTTAAAAACTTTATGAAAATTAATTTCACTATCTTGTTTTATTATGTTTATTAAATTTACATTTTCTTATGAAAAAAGCAATAAAATAATTTTGGTGTTTCATTAGGGAATTTGGGAGGTCATTTGGAGGGCCTTATTGAGGAGAGAGAGAGAAGGAGGCACATCCAATGAACAGCAAGCCAACGTAATGTAGAATAGGAAGAAATAAATCAAAAAATACAAAGAACCTGAGGTAAAACCTCGTTTTTACGACGTTTAAAATATTTATATGTGGGCCCAAGGTCTGAATGTAGTTATGGTACTAAAAGATAACTACAATAATGTATCATTCTCTCGCCACCAAAAGCTCTTGCTCCATTAACCAGGCGTTCAAAACTGAATTTCCCTCCATTGGAAGCAAGTTTACGCTTTCTTCTACCACTCAGAAAGAGCCATGGTTTCTTCTTCTTCTTCTTCCCGTCCTAATAGCTCTAGGGGTTGTTGTGCTCTCTCCCTAGCCAGCCTCGCCATTAGTCTCCCAAGGAGGCCAAGTAGCACCATAAGCTCTATCACTATCTCAAACTCCATCAATATAGATAGTCAATGGCAAAATCAAACAATATACGAAGGTTCTTGGGTTCTTATGCAACCAACAAGGAGGAAAAGATCCTCAACATCAAATCTATTTTGTTCAGCATGGAAAGCATGATGCTAGATTTCAAAGTGGAGGTAGGCAAGAAAATTATTAAGGAGTTTTTGGTACAGCATGTCTATAGTCACTCCGATGTCATTGCTAATGGTGGAGATGTCTCATTGGCTTATCATCCTAGATGCAACTGTAAGTGTGTTCATAGCCTTCCATCTCTATTCTTTCTTTTAGACCTTGATGTTCTCTTAATTTCTTTTTTCTTTTTGAAGAGGTAGAACAATATCAACAGAGGTAGATCAAGTTCTCATAAGTTCTTCATTCGTTTCAGTAGTTAGACTAGGTGGCCTATTACATTTTGTTGTTGCAATAGCAAATGTCTGTCCTTTATTGTACGAGGAATAGGAGCCAGTGGAGTGTAGTATAGGTCTCATCTCTGTAATCCACGCTGACATTGGTGTTTTATAGTATGATGGAAGAACTAGCAAGATTCGTGCAAATGAGGGAATTTTCTTCTTCAAGCATTTCTACCAGCTCAACCAAAAAAAGAAAAAGGTACTCTGGTTAAACTCCCTCTCCCTACCAATTGGAGTTGTATTGACTTGCTAGTCTCGGACACCATAGTGTGTGAAGCTCTCAGAAGCAAGCTATTTAGGGATGTGAAGAGGTCCCTGTGAGATTCAGTCCCCACTAAATTGGTAAAGATCGCTAATTTTTGTCCTATAATTTTATTTGTGGAAATATTTCACACCTGCCACATACATGTTGCAAAGACAATGCTGGTAAGTAAATCTGTAGATGCTTGCTTTTGTGACAAGCTGCTTGATAGAGGGTGGTATGTTAAAGAGACGGACAACGAACATTGCAAGGTTGCACTGGACACTTTTGTGGCCAAGTACATGATTGGCACAGAGCCCCTTGTCATCTCTTGATGGTACCAGTGCTCTCAAATTGTTGCAGGGTACTCTAAGTTTATTCCTATTGATCAAGAGTCGGAAGTCATAGATGTGGAGGTATTCTACTAAGAGCTCAACCTTGTGAAAGTGGTCACAATAAGAGAGCAATGAAACCTTTTTCAACTTTGGCACGACATTGTGGACGAGACCGCGGAGAACGAGCCCTCATTGTTCTATTTCTTAATTGGTGGATGCATAGAAATGCAATGAAGGGAAAAACATATTTGTTGTAGAGAACTAACTGGCCGAGTCCAAATCGTGCCAATGTAACTTGAATGATACTATATGCATGACTTCCATTCTAACGTTTCTTACAATTTAAATCTTCTATGTCAATTATGAGACGATTCCCACAATTTGGTTATATCTTTATTTCAATTGTAAGACGAGGTTTGTCTCACTACCTCTGTCCCTTTGTTAGCTGGTAGTGTGACTACTGTATATTTTGAACAACATATGTAGGGTTTGATGCATAATCTCTCTCTCTCTCTCTCTCTCTCTCTCTCACTCTCTCTCTCTCACACACACACACACTCTCTCTCTCACACACACACTCTCTCTCTCTCTCTCTCACACACACACACACACACACACACACACACACACACACACACACACACACACACATTGTATTATTTAAGGACCATTAGCTTATTGGACACCCTTTAGCTTCGCTGCATTAGGAGTCCACCGTGGAAATTAACCCTTTTGGGGGACAAGGTGGTTTTTCACAAAGCAGGGTGGTTTACTGCCTCTCATATTACTTGCTGGTGAAGGCGCATTGTGTAGCTCTCTCATGCTGCCTATAGGCAGCCTCGTAGGGGGTCTCTCCATTCATGGCACTTTGCTCATCACACCGACCTAGCGGCCGTCCTCCTTCCTCTATTTAAAGACGTGAGGGCACATCTCTGCCCCTCACTTAGCTTTGGTTGTTGTTCTTCTTACATTAAGTAGAAATTGTGTGGCTACTTTACTTTAAAATATGGAGCTCACAACACAGATTTGTCAGGATGGCCTCTCTGCCCTTGCATATTTCTTGCGGACTGATTTTTTTTTTGAAAAAAGAGAGGGGCGTTAGTGTACCATGTTATTAAGTTATAGCCTATTTTGATATGGTAGTTCTGGATGTGGTTTCTACTCTACATTAACGGATCCTGCTTATGGTCCTGGTTGGGCGATGAGTGTATATGATGATGATGTTTTTTTGGCATAAATTGTTTACCCTTCTCCGTTTTACTATTCTGACATTACTGAGTTATGTTGTTACCACATGGCTTGGCAATATAGGGCCCTGATTGACAATAGCAACCTATTGTAGCAGTATAATCTATGGTACGGGTGGGTTTTCCTTGCGCTTTTTACTAGCTTTTTAACAGGTCGCATAGTATTAATCTTATCAAATATGGGTTTTGCCCTAAATGCTTACTGTTACGGGTTTTGTTAAAAAAACAATGGTTTGGGGGGTTTTTTGTGGCTACCCCTGATGCGTTAACACTATTTTCATTCTAAGGAACCTCTAATGAGGGGGATTTACACAGAAGTTGTGCAGAAACTGACCCTTTGCCAGGTGAGTGGTTGGATTTGTGATAAATTGCATTGTTAAGTTTGATGAATTTAAGATCAAGAAGATACATTTTTAGAGACCAAAAGGTTGCAGGTGACCAAGGTAGCTTAGTGTCCACTGAGGAGAGTGTAGCTCAGGCAAGGCTAGATCCACTAGCACCAATTATCGAGGAGGGTAGTGATACTGACACTTCATCAGACAAATCCTTCTTCATGATGGGTAGTCAACAGCCAGGAGGTTTCACCTATGACGAACCAATGCCAAGGGGAAGCACCTCCCTAAATCCTTTGAGCGATCCCAAGTTCACTGTAATCTTCTTAGAAGGAACAAAATCGAGGGGAGCCCTAGTTTATTTTGACTATCGAGGACGCAAGTGTATTTGTATTGAAGAAAGGCCGCTCAGAGACTGGAGATAATTCGAATCTAAGATGATGGAGATAGATTCCGAGACGAAAAGGGGAACCACTATCTGATAGTTAGTAACCCTGAGGATTATAACAGATATAGAGATAACGTGGCAAAAGGAAAAATGGTTTCAGAAACTTAAGAACCACCTCCAAACATTGATCGACCTGGAGCGCTTTTTATGTATGATAAGAAAACAACCCGGGTCTCAACCTATAATGAGAATGTGGGAATTTACAAGCATGAGAGCGAGGGAATAGTCTCTTATTTTCGTTGCAAAGAACCCTACCCAAACGACTCTTAAACAAAGACAAGGTTCTTTACTTATTCTCTTATGAGATTGCTATGGGGAAGGATATTGTTTTTGTTGATAGGTACGGGCGAGAATACAAACGTATTCTCCCAGTAGAGGTAGAAAAGGCAACAATTCCAGAAGCATCAACATATGCCCCCGATGAAGTGCCAAGAGCCACCTACACCCCTAGTAAGTCAACAAATCCCTTTTTAGAAGATTACGACGCGACCTCACATTCTACCCGACAGTAGACATTCAACAACCAGAGCCAACCAGCAACCCAGCCATCATTGCAGGCATGGCTTCGACAGAGTGCAACATTAAAACAAGACCGAAACCGAGATGGTTATCAAGCAGCACGAGGCCCTAAGGGATTTACAAGAACCACCACTCTATTCAAGGTATCAAGGCGAGAGTAAGCCAAAAACTCAAGGATCAACAGAGCCTGGAAGACCACCCATAGAACGAGTTCGAAGAGACGAACCATCTCTTACAAGAACTGTTAGAAATTATGGCTTAGGAGCACCACTGGGAGAGGAACCCGCCTACTACAGAAGGCCAGAGGAGGTATTTCGATTAGGAGGTGGAGATCCGATGATGAGATTTGTAGACCATCGTAGAATTAGACCTTCTCAGGTGCAAAAATGGGTAAACAAGAAATACACGGGAAACAAAGATCCTAGAGATCATGTAGCAGCCTTTGTGCGTGTAATTAGAGCTGAAGAGGTGTTAGACTTCCCTACCCAATTTGCAGGGTTTGGACTAACCCTAGAGGATGACGCTGCTACTTGGTTTGACTCTGTGGAGCGTAGAGACTTTGAGTCTATGGAGGAGGTGTTTGACGAGTTTATCGAGGAATTCTCACAAAGGGGGATAGCTCATAATACAGTCTCACAAATCCATAAATTCAAACAGAAAGACGGGGAATTTGTGCGAAAGGCAGCCCTACGACTAAAAAGATATGTTAAGTTCTGTCTTGTGGAAGAACTGCCAACTCAATCCATACTTATGCTTATATTTATCCAAGGACTAAGGAATGCAGATCTCCAGAAGGACTTACATATGAAGAGGAGCACGACGTTAAATGAGTTAACTAAGGAGGCTCTTTACCTTGTAGACAATTGTGCGGTCTACAAAGAGGGTGAGTTTAAGGATATCGACGATGATTCATCCTCGCAACAAAGTGGAAGCAAGTCCATTAAGAAAGCACCGAAAGGGGAAGTAGCTGTAAGCCAAGAGCAACTTGTAGAGGAAGTGCTAAAAAAGATTAACTTGTATGCCAAACCCCAAGCTAAACTGCCCAAGTGGTGTGCTATTGAACAAAAATGGACAAACCATGGGACGGAGGAATGTTATTATAACAAGGGATATGTGAGAGGGAGACCTTACGCTCCCCAAGCTCAGGTAGCATCTCCTCAAATTCCACTGATGCCTAGGTATCAAGCAGGCAACCTACCAGGACCTGTAGGTGTAGAAAGACCACAAGCAGTGTTGGGGCAACAACCACCCCTACCAGGATTACGACTAGTTGGCATAAGATACACACCAACAACAACCAAACTAGAAGAGAAGTCTTTGGTGCCTATGCATGCATATTACGAAGATCCCAATGGATAGGCAGCAAATCCTGCCTATTACCATCGAAAGGACCCCCCACGCCAGAACCATGGAGAATGATAGGAAGTGCAGGACCACTTCAGCTGCACAGGCAGTAGGAGAAGCAAGATATAGCTTGGATGAACGAACATTGTTGTTCATAGCCAATGGAGGCATGGGCGGGCAAAGACATGCATACTAACAAAGAGGAGCTCAAGGAGCACCTCAACAGCCTAAAAAGACCCTGCTACAAGTGTGGTGGAGACCATTGGTTAAGAACGGTCCTCATGATGAAATCATTAGAGTCAACGCATATTGCACTGAGTGTGGAGTTACTCATTTGATTCCAGATTGCCCTAAGAACCCGAGCAAAGGAGCAAAAACTACCTTGAATATACTGGAAGCAGTGCCTTCCAGTGGAGGGTCAGAAAACGAGACAATCATACCTATTCAGGCAGTAACACGAGCCCAAGCTCAAAGAATGACAAACGAACCCACAATTGAAGAGCCAAAAATCGATGCCTCAAGTTCATAAATGAAAAATCAGAGAAGCACTTGGACAGCTAGAAAGGCGCGTATGAAAGCCAGGAGAGAACGAGAGCAAAAGGCTCTATCCGAGGAGTTAAAACGCACAAAGGATAGATGAAAGCGGTTAGAGGATCTAGCTAGCTTAAGCTCACACACTGCGCCAACCATAGCACCCAAGGAAATAGCAGAACCCAAAGTGCACGATCAGGAGGATCAGTGCTGGGGCAGACAAGGTAAATGAGAAGTTAGATGCACTTCTAAAAGCTTACGAAACCAGACTCAAAAACAACCAAATCCAAGAGCAAAGATGGATGACTTATCCATATGTTGAAATAGAAAAACGGAGGTTGGAAATGTGTAGAAAAATGATTGAAACAGCTCAATCGTTGATGGAAAACCTGATTGGTAAACCTGCAAGTTGGCATGAAGTACCAGCTCCAACCCCTATCAAACCAACTTTAGAGAAACAAGTAGAAACGAAGGAAAGACTCACGAATGCCTCTGAGTCTAGGAGAGAGCCTATCATAGTGCCAAATACAACGGATGAGACAAGTGACGGGTTCCAGCTTAAAACATTGGTAGAAATGGGTAAGGATTGTAACGGTCTAGATAACCTGTGGAAGCAAATCCGTGATGCCAACGAAGCTAACAGGGTGAGTTACCACATAAACAGCACGAGAAAAGAGAAAAATGATATCTTACCATTGAAGAATTTGAGGCAAGATCACAAATGAACTTTGATATATATTCGCAAGGGGGAGACGATGGATCAATTGGTTCAGGGCACAGCCAACCAGACTCGCTGAAAACTCTACCCTCTTACCTAGGAGAGTATGAAGCCAAGTCTGAGGTGAGAGCAATCCCATCTCAAAGACTGTCTTCTAATAGAGTGATGGATTCACAAGGGTTGACTGAGTTATTGTCCACTCCTGTGGCATGCACAATCACATTAGCCGAACTCTTGAGGTTACGACCAAACATGTGGACCACAGTAGGCAAATGCTTAGAAAAATTTGGAGTGAAAGACCCCACCTCAAAGCTTCAGGAAGGGATCAGAGAATTGGACAATCCTCAACTAAACACTAGGCCAGTACCTTTAAACAAGGTTGGAGAGTATTGCAAGGGAGAAGATGGAAACACCACGCTACCAGTAGAATTCCAAGGAGTAGTTTCCAAAGCTATTCTTGACAGTGGAGCAGGAGTCGCTATTGCCACTAAGGAAATCTGGAAAAAATGAGGAAAACCAGCTTTGAGAGCTACCAGAATGAAATTGCAATTAGCATATGGGTTCATGGAAAAGCCTCTAGGACTCTTAGAAAAAGTAATTGTCACTTCGTTCGGAATCGAGTATGAGCATACATTTGCAATAGTCGATTTCGACAAAAAGAAAAATTACGAGATCATCTTGGGAAGACCATTCATGAGGCAATTAAAGATGGTCCAGGATTGGGGTTACGACCACATATACCTCAGACATGGCGAGACAACAACCAAAATACACCTAAAAGACCATAGTTACAAAGATGTGAACCAGACACCAATGGAAGAGTTTGATTCAGCTACATTAGCAGGGTCGGAACTCCTAGCATGGTTAGGGCAACAAAAAGAGCTATGGATGTGTGGAGCTTCACATTGTGGGAGCTTAAAAAGAGAGGAATGCATCTTAGAAAGAGCGATTGAGGACAAGGATTATATTTCGGAACCTTTTTCTGAAGATGCCTTAGAACCTCTGGAATGGGAACACATACTAGCAACATTGGATGTCTGTACTATTACAGATAGTCCAACGACAAAATTTTACAATAAGGATGGCTATGATGTGCTACCCTATTACATGGTAAGCCTTATACCAGGAGGAGATGAGATGGTAGAACCACCAGAATAAGAAGAGTTTTATAACTCCTCTGAGCATCTGGAGGCAAATAACGATGCAGATAATGAGTGTTCAGACAGCTCAAGTGAGCGTGGAGAGAAAACAGAGAATATCAAGTTTTATGATTTTGCCAATCAGCACCCTAGACGCCAGGAACGCTATAGGAGAAAATGAGAAGAAAACAAAGTGAGAGAGAACCTGATGCCCAGGATCAAAGATAAAACTCACTATCTAATGCTTCTCAAAGCAGAGGATTGTGTAAAAGACCAAATATCATGAAGATTCTCAAAAGTTCGAAGGGAAAAAACGAGAGGAAATAAAACAAGTACGGAAAGCTAAAACAGAAACAAAATCACAAAAATCAAAACAGGAAAAAACAAAAGACCCAGTGGACCAAACTGAAGCGTAAAAGGAAATACCGAGAACTAAAACGGTCATTACGAGAGGTATGGACTACTGAGGGAGAAAGTGATAGTAAGGAGGAGTCAGAAAAAGGAAACATGAATTTACCATCACACTATCGGAAATTCGCCATCCAGGACAGAAAAATCATAATGACACCACTAGTCAGGGAAAGAATAAACCAGGAATCTTACGGGCCAGATAATGCAAAACGAATAGACCTCTCTGAACCAGGTGAGAAGCCTCAGCCGGTCTATATAGCAACTAACTTAGAGCCTGAAGAAGAAGAACGCCTAACACAACTTCTCAAGAAGTATAACGATGTGTTTTCATGGTCCTACAAAGACCTCAAAGGAGTTGATCCATCGATATGCCAACATACAATTCCTTTGAAATCAGATGCCAAACCTATCAAACAACATCTTTATACATATAATGACACATTTGCTAATGAATCAAAGAGGAGATTGATAAGCTGGTGGATGCTGAATTCATCTATGAAATCGAGCATACAGATTGGGTGTCACCCATTGTGGTTGTCCCCAAAAAGAACGGAAAGTTGCGAGTGTGTGTGAACCTCAAAAAGGTAAATACAGCCACCATAAGGGACAATTATCCCTTGCCAATCACAGAACATGTACTTGAGAGGGTGGCCGGGAAACGGGCTTATTCCTTTCTAGATGGGTTTTCAGGGTATAACCAAATGGCAATTGCAATAGAGGATCAATACAAAACAACGTTTTCCACAGAATGGGGAATATATGCGTATAGAGTTATGCCTTTTGGATTAACTGATGCCCGAGCTACCTTTCAAAGGTTAATGACGCATGCGTTCAAAGAATACCTGAGAATATTCTTAGAAATATACATGGATGATCTTTGTGTACACTCTCTTCTACGTGAGGAACATATAGACCATTTACAAAAGGTATTTGAGAAGTGCAGAACATATCGAATCTGTCTTAACCCGGAAAAGTGCATTTCAATGGTTAGGCAAGGCCGCATCTTAGGACACATTGTCTCAAGAAATAGCATAACCATTGACCTAGACAAAATCAATGTCATAGTAGACTTGCCACGCCTACTAATGCGAAACAAGTGCAATCCTTCATGGGACACTGCGGATATTATCGAAGATTCATATATATGTATGCAGTCATTGCACAACCTCTGTATCGTTTGTTAGTCAGTTTCGACTGGACTGAGGAGTGTGAAACTTCATTTCAAAAGCTTAAGAAAAACCTTGTATCAGCACCGGTACTTAAAACACTAGATTGGGAAAAGATATTCCATGTTCACATTGATGCTTCTGCATATGCAATCGGGAGTATTCTGGCTCAACCTGGAGACGGAACAATGGATTTCCCAGTTTGTTATGCAAGCCGACAGTTAAACAGTGCAGAAAAGAACTACACAACCACTGAAAGAGTGGGGTTAGGAATGATTTATGCTGTAAAGAAATTTCGGCATTATTTGCTCGCAAACAAATTTGTGTTCTTCACAGATCATCAAGCTCTTTTGTATCTGGTAAATAAATCATGCAATACTGGGAGAATTGTAGTTTATTATATTGCTAGAGTTTGATTTCACGGTGGTGGTCAAAAAGGGTAAAACTCATCTACGGGCGGATCATCTTTCAAGACTGCAAAACGGGGAAGCTCCTGAAGGAGTAGATGATGACATACCAGATGCGTATCTTTTCAATATTGAAATGATACCCAAATGGTCTCAGGAAATTGTTAGCATGCTTTCCTTTGGAGGTAGGTTTGATGACAACCAGACCCAAACAACAAACGATTCGACAAACAAAAAACTTCCAGTTGATTGCAGGACGGCTGTATCATCTAGGATCGGACCAAATTCTACGATTATGTATAAATCCGGAAGAATTTGAGTGTTGAAGAAGCACATGTCTAGGATTGTGCATTTCATTGTTCAACAATGAAAACAATTGGGGGCTTATTGGCTAACTATGTACCCTGACACACATGCTTATGTTAACAATTGTACTATATGTAGTGCCAAACGACCAGTGGATCATGCAACATTGTTTCAGGTAAGCATTGCACCTGCGTGGAGTCAATATATCATTGATTTCTTAGGACGTTTCCTGAAAACATAACAAGAGCACGGAAAAGGGCTATAGAGCTGTTGTTTGTGGGTAACATCCACCCCCATGGGGGCTCCCAAGTGCCTGAAGATACACCCTTTTGAGATAATCTCACCTGTCCAGACCGATGGATCGAAAGAGTCATTTTTTGATAGGGAGATAAGCCTTGACTTCTCTATGTTGCACTTGGAACCCGAGGCCACGGCAAATGTTTGCACAATCTCTAAAGCTCTCTGAACATTCTGGGGGCATGCTTTCAAAAAGAGGAGCGAGTCATCTATAAACATTTTGACTAGGAGCTGGTTGTTTCCTATATGTTTAGGCCTTGAATCTCCCCTTGCACAGCACTGGCTTCGAGCATTGTGATGAGAGGATGTGACCCGATGGAAAAAAGCAAGAGAGCTAGGGGGCAACCATGCTTAATGGACCTTTTAACCTCAAAGGAGCCCACAATTCTATCGTTGAACAGTATTTCTAAGTATTTCTAAGTGATCTGGAGGATTATCTCCTTCTTAATAGCTTAAGTTTCTTGCATCCCTTTGTACCTTTGTATTGACTAGAAAGTCTCTAGTCTTTCCCCCACTTTCACTTTCACTACAACATTTTGTTTAGGATGCTAGTCTTTCTTTCAGCACCAAGCACAAAGAGTTTGTATTAGATTCACCAGTTTGTAACTTGTTGGTCTCATAGGTAATTTTGGCCTTTCGTAGACGTTAATATATCATTTGATCTCTCTCTCTCTCTCTCTCACACACACACACTTCTTTTTTGTGTGCACATTTATGCACAAGGGTGCACTAGGGACACATCAACAAAGTAAAAGTAAGAGGATTTATTTTGTTAAAAATCTTGTGAGTCATAAAATGGGATGGTATAATGTGCGTGCATATATACATGGGTTCATGGAACTTCATGAAGACTCTTGGGATGGGTTAAGGTCATGGAAGGGAGTAGAAGTAGTTAGAAGCTACCTAAGATTGGGCCTTTCTTGCAAAGTCAAGGCTCAATTTGATAGGTAGAGAGCAATCGTTAGGGTTAGGTTGGATTAATGAGAGCAGCATCTATGGTGTGTGTGTGTGTGTGTGTGTGTGTGTGTGTGTGTGAGAGAGAGAGAGAGAGGTAGTTAGAAGCTACCTAAGATTGGGCCTTTCTTGCAAAGTCAAGGCTCAATTTGATAGGTAGAGAGAAATCGTTAGGGTTAGGGTGGATTAATGAGAGCAGCATCTATGGTGGGTGTGTGTGTGTGTGTGTGTGTGTGTGAGAGAGAGAGAGAGAGAGAGAGAGAGAGAGAGTGCGAATTCTAGAAGAACTCTTGATTATGCATTAGAAAAGAGAGATTACTAGCCTCTTATAAAGGCACTAATAGGGTGACACATGTCATTTGGAAGGTCGTAGATGTAGATGCTTGGTTTTTGCACGATGCTTGCAATGCAGGTATGCGCACATAGAGCTTGACAAGACAAACACAATGGTGTCCTTGGAATTTCGATGCGACAATTGTGCGATGTGGTGTGATCAATTCAAAAACACAGTAGAAGAGAAGACACACGACGTACAGAGAAAAACCTTATCTTTTCATTCATTCCAAATAATGGTCGTACAAAAAAACTTAGAAAGTTGCCTTTTATACCGTGGCTCCGGGTTTCATGGTACAAAAGCTAGAATTTCCATAATAGCATTAGTAATTACATTCTCAACTTCAAAATATATTTAGGTAACATATACAAGTTGTGGGAGAGAGGTTGCTACAAATTGGGATTAAAATTACAATTAAATGGGAGATAAAATAAGCTAGAACGTTTTTTGGAATCTTCCAACACTTCCACCCTCCTATTTCATGCCATCCTTGACATGAGTCAGAAGCGCGGTTGATGGCGGAGGTAAGGTAGTCTTTCAAGGTATCGCCTTGATTTTCTTTTAACCCATCCTGATATTCCCTTGTTAAATCTTTGTTTTTAGGAGCAAATGGCCTCATAGTGTGCAAAAAGCTTCTCCACATGGTAGCTTACAAAACGTGCTCTGATGCCGTTGACCTCAAACCCAAATAGTGTAGTGTTCAGTGTGAAAACCCCTATGCAGAAAAATTCTTCAAAAGTGCTCATGAAGTATGATGACATGAACATCAAACGGGCAAAGAGGCAATGCAAAAGGAGCTTATCTGGCTGTTGGCTGAGATCATAAACCAACCCTTTATTTCCTTTGGAGAAGGACATCCAAGGTGTTTTCGATATCCACGGTTTGTGATACATAGTTATGCAGGCGGTCATCATTGTATAGCTCTTTCTTAGCATTTGATAGATCAGATTTGGAATTCCTTCATACATTTTGACGGTTGCCTACAGAGTGCTAAGCATATACTTTTCATCCAATCTCAGCTTGACTTTTGATCCTGGAAAGACTGGGTAATTTAGCCAATTGCGATGCTGCTTTTGTATGTCTGTGTTGCATCCATGTACTCACTCTAGGCACTTTGAAGAAGGTGACATCCTTTTCTATTGCCATTCGTGTTCTCACCTTGTGAATTTGATACTTTGGATGCTTCTCTAGCCATGCCAACCTTGTCTTTCCTATGGTTGAACTTCTAGCATCTTCTGCTCTATGGAAACCTTCCTTCGGAAACATTCGTACTTGATTAATGAGAATGGGAGAGCAAGTATACCGGTCTTCATTAATAGTAGTGGGTCGGAGGAGCTACAGATTGACTGAGTGGTGGAGACGGATCTCCCATTCTATGGCCCTTTTCAAGTGCTCTTCTTTTGTGCCTACTATTATCTCCTTCATCTTAGATTTAGCCTCCTCAATCACTCTATATGCCCTTTCTGCCACTGTTTTGGGCACATTTCTTTCCTCTACTCTTTCCACAACATCTTCTGTTGCGTGTTGCTTTCCTTTATCTCTATCTTTACTTGTTGTGGGGTGAGTGTCTTGAGAGGATGGTCCTTGATATTGATTCTGTGGTGGTCCCTATTGGGCACCTCCCTCTTTCTGCATGCCATCCTACAAACCTTGATCACCATCTCCGTGTTCTCCTGTATTAGAGAAATCTTGCGGCCACTTGTGCCTTCAAATCCTCATTTTCCTTTCTGAGGGCATCATTCTCAGTTTGAAGTGCTTCTTCCCTAGCCAAGGCAGTGGTTGTGGCATCTTGCCTCATCCTCTCTTGCACCATAACTAGCTGCTCTAGCATAGAAATTCTAGAACTTGCATTTGATGGTGTTGTGCTTGTCTTTGTCAATCTCGTCAGTTGCAGATTTGCCTCAATTTTTTTGACGATGCAGCATTGGGACATAAGCTCCTCTTTTGCATTGGCTAGCTGTATCTCCGTCGTTGCTAGCTGGTTTTCGAGTGTATCTGCTTGGTTGTAAACTTTTATAAAAATTGATTGCAGATCACTAATTACTTCTTTGTGGATGGAAACAACTCTATTGGCGGCAGCTATTTCTTCCTTAGCTTCAACTAACTTTTGTTTTTGTGGCAGCACTTGGTTTGTCAATTCTTGTACTTCTTGTCGGGCTATCTAAGCCTCTATTACTAGCTCCTCTTGTTTGTCTTTGAGAGTATGGAGTTCAGTATATACTTATGTGACTCACTTTGCAGGGTTAGAATATCATTTTGTTCTTGAGCATGCTCTTGCGTCGCCACATTGTACATATCTCTAGCCACCCTCTATAAGGCTTGGGAGTAGGGATCGACCATGCTCCATTGACGTGCTAAGGTGATGGGTATTGGCACTGGTTGCCATATCTCTTCTGTTATTGCAGGTGGATTTTGTGGTTTAGAGTAGCTGTCTTGATCTTTGGTTTTGCCTGTGTGTCTTGCCCTTGGGAGGTCTTGGGTTGAGAGGTGTCCCCTTGTGTTGTCTCATTTTTGTAATGTTCATAGAAACGCTGCTCTGACTGAGATTGGAAACTCTCTATTGAGCTGTCAGAGTTGACTCTTTCCTTCACCCTCTTTGAATCCTCTGCAGCCTTTTGAGATGCTTCCTCTGCAAGCTTTGCTCGCTCCATTTGTGCCCACATTTCTTCGAAGTGCTCTGTAGTGGCAGGGGTGGCTGATGCGTTTTGGTCCTAGCTCAGCGTGGCACCCACTTTTTTTGCAAATTCACCTTCATGGACTCTTTTCTTTTTTAATTCTTTGCCTAACCTCTCCTCTGAGGCTTGCTTCTAAGCTTTCTCCTCTTTGCATTGTTTTGGCATCAGCCTAGACTTCTTACCCGTCCTGTATTCTTGCTCATCTTCAAAGGAGTCTGATTCTTGTACTTTCCTTTTGGAGCGTGTTCTAGCAGTGGTCCGAGTTGATCCGGATTTAGTCAACTCCTCCTCACTCTCTTCCTCTTGAAGTTGAATCTAGTCATTTTGTGTTGGAGCTTCTGGAAGGTCTTGAGTGGCTTCGATAGCCTGATATGCTACTCTTCTCAAAACCTTTGGAGTTGATAGTGAGCTTGGAATGTTTCTTTTTCTTTGTAACCAACTTGAGCAAGTACTAGGCATGGTTGATGGTCCCCGGCATGTTTTGCTCGTAAGCCCAAGTAGTTGTTGCCACTGTATGGTTGGGTATTGTATACTTTCCTGGCCATTTGTCATCAATGTGAAAGAATTGCATGAACTTGCGGGTGGGTAGCTCCACTTCCTAGCATGTCATATCTGCAAAGGTGGTTGCAACTCACTTTTTCAAGAACACTTCCACCCCCATCTTCTTCTTTCCCTTCATAATTTCTCCTCTATCTGACAGACCTAGGGCTTCAACAATAAGCTCAAAAGTGATCTTGACCTGGACTTTATCATCGTCAAGGGTGGAGATTTCAGCTATTCCCTCCTTTGTTATGTTGGTGTATAGCTCATGGTCTCTCTAGATGACTCCACATGGGGCAATTGAAAATAGTTGAGCAAGTCTATCTTTTCCAAGGCTTCTTTAATTGGCAGCTTCCTCACCAAATTATAGGCTTCTCGAGGGATCATGGGGATGGTAATTATGGTATTCTTTGTATCCCTATACACTGCTTCATAAATTGCTATCACTTCAAGCTCGAGTCTTTCTTTCTCTATGTAAGTGGATGCCTCCTTGAGAGACTCGCAAAGCAGAGTGAACAGTGGAACCTACTTGAGCTTCTTCTTGCGATTCCATTTCTTCTTGTTGCCTTTAGCTTCAGACTTCATAGCTCATGTGGACAATTGTTGTAGATCAGAGATCAACTAGAGTCTGAAGTGATGCCTTCTCATTTTCCATGTATCTGGCAAGTTGATCAATGTGCCACTTTGTTCAAATCTCATTTATAAATGATGCAAAATCTCAAAAGTTAAAAAAAATCATTTTTCATGCAAACAAAGAAAAAATCACGTTTTTTTCTCAGGCCTATACACAAGTGATTTTTATGAAGTGCCAACTGCATGGACTTGATGTCCACTACCCCTATAGACTCCAGTTTTGATTTGATTTAACTTGGATAAGAAGTTTGGTTGTAGTCGAGGTTTCATTCATTGCTCTAAGTGTTTGGCACCATGGTTGATGTAGATGTGAGTTTTTTCCACTTTTTGGCTCCATAAAAATGTTCCATATCGTGTCCCATGGTTGACTTCTCTTTGAGCTTGCTAATTAAAATCTAGTGGTGGAGAAAATTGAGATTTTCTCCACCTTTTTCACATCTGGCCTCTGTGAGCCACCAAACTTGGTTGCTGCACTTGTCACACTCATTAGAGATTATTCCCCTTCTTGCGTATGGGTTAGATCAGCTTCAGCCACTTGGCTAAGCTTGAAGTTTTCTTAGAGGGCCGTGCACTTTTTCAATAGGTGTGAAGCCTTTGGGGAAGGTCTTGATTAGCTAGGGCTTTACCTGTACAACTTCAAATTCCACAATTGACTGCAAGTTGACTCTGCTAGGGAGAAACTTGCAGTTTTTTCCCTGTTTCTCACATTTGCCTCCTAAATAAGGTGAAACTCATGCCAAACCGTACATTGAGTTTTATGAGCTAGCTGATGGCTTTTCACTATGTTTTGAATCATCTTCATTGGCTTGGGCCCGATTTTAGGGCTTGTGTCTGAGAGACTTCTACCTCACACCCTACATGTCTTGCTTCAAAAGGTGGAACCAAATTTTGTTGAGAAATTTTGATCCTATCACTCTCTGGAAGCAATTCGTGATTTTCTCCTGCTTATGGTCTCCTGAGGTAATTTTTCCTTCCAGGTGTTTCCAAGACTTACTACCAACTCCAAACAAGTTATACTTGCAAGAAATTTAAAGTCTTGACCCTTTTGATGGTCTCAAGAGTCCTTTGACCTCCTTTTGCACCGCTTTTTGAGTGGAATTTGTCTTATTCCCATGCACAAGATGGCTATTCTAGATTTGGATATGTAAGTGTGCTACTTACCGTGGGGACTACCTCTGGTGCAAATATGGGCTCCTGAAACTTAGTGTGGCTAGTGTCAGGGGAGAAAATTGTGATTTTTTCTGCAAGTTTTCAATTTTAGCCTTATGAGTGTCATGCACACCTTGAGAAGTTGGTATCAAAATTATCCAAAAATTCTCTTTCTAGTAGAAGTGGAGGAGAAAATTGTGATTTTCTCCTTGACTCTAGCTTCTGGTCACTTTTGAAATTTTGGTCAACTCCCAAGTGTTCTACCCTTCTTCAAGAGTGTACTTATGCCAATTTTGAACACTTGGTCAACTCCCAAGTGTTCTACCCTTCTTCGAGAGTGTACTTATGCCAATTTCTCCCTCAATTGGGCAAATGATCTCAAGCTCTATTCCAACACTTTTTTGGCAGAAAAGATCAAATTTTGGCCCCAAACTCACTATTTGATGTTCAGTTTGTACCAAAATTCACACAAGAGGTTAAACACATTAGTCAAAGACGCTGATGAAGTATCATGCACATTCTTGTCCTCTAGTCTCACCTGCAAGAGAAAATCGCAATTTTCTCTCATAGATACTGGTTAAGAGTTTTTTTAAGAATTTTGGTGATGGATGAGCAATCACATACTATTATTCATGCACCTCATGCCCCGAATCATTCACTTCCTTGGATGCACTATCATTCTTCAAGCTTTCCCTACCTTTGGCAACAAGATTCCCTTCAGTGATATGCAGATCCAATGAGATGTTGACAGTACTTGTCAGCCTTGCTTACATATTGCACTCCTAAATCAAAAGAAATCAATCAAAAATAGATTCAAAATGCTTTGCCTACAACTCCCTCACTAAACTCTGAATTTTTTCCATTTTCTTGCGTTTTTCTTGCCTAGTGCAAGCTTTACCACTCTACCAGTCGATGAAGTCTTGCACTAAGCTCCGACCGTATCTAAAACATTGATCCTAACTTGTCTAACCCTTTTGCAGCAAGAAACTCACCACAATCACACACGAAACACAGACCACATAAAACTTGGTCTCCTTTTCTAACCTATTTGACCTAAGTGTTGGGGTATAAAGCCCAATGTGGTCGCCCAGGTAAGTGGGTGGGCCGCCAGGTATGTACACATATTCTTTTGTAAAAACCTAATAAGAAATCACTATGCTCTACACATTACAGTAGAGCGAGTTCACCATATCATCGTGCTCTTCTTCTCGCACTCTCTCTCGCGTTGCACTTCCGCTCGTACTCCTTCAACTGGTATCAGAGCTCAGATTGAGGCTCGGGGCAGCACTGCAGGAGGCTAGAGTCACCAACTCAGATTGGAGTGAAATTCGACAGGCGAAGACACGGCCCCAAATCATGTGTGCCAGTTATGTACTAGACAGGTACCACCTGCTTTCCCAGGACCTTGGTACCTTCTTCAGCCCCTTTCCATGCACTTGCTACCTCATATATACCTGCTTGTGCCTTTTGCTATGGGCGACACACTTTAGTTGTACCAACGCTCGTGTGTTGTACATGTGAGAGTTACTGGTCTAAAATATTGAGATAAAGCCGAGATAAACCAACACACAAAAAAGGCATGGAGAGTCTGAGAAATTGAAGGAACGTGCTCTCATTTTTCACTTTCCCACTATTGAGGAAAAAAAAAAAGTTTTTGAAGGAAAGCCCACATTAAAGATGACCGGCATATTCCTTGGCAATGACCTCACTCTATCAAAGCTTGCCCACATAAAGGAAGTTGTGTCAGAGACTAGGGTAGCAAGGGAAAAAGGAAAGATAGCCTTCTATAGAGAAGGGAAGGTGGTCATTATGGAGAGGTGCTCCACAATGACAGTTGCAGACATATGTAACCAAACATAAAATAGTAGTGTCGAAATACAATGGTCCACATGACGGTTGTTGACCTTTGGAACCAAACATAAAATAGTAGTGCGGAACTGTAGGGGTCTCTCAAGGTTGATGTGGGTGCCTTTGAAGACAGCTTTAGAGATAGAGATGGTGCTTTGCTCCAAGTACATCAACCTATGCATTACCTAGAGGGGAGTCTCCTTTCTTGGTGCTTGATGATGACATATGGGAGTTCTCTAGGGATGGGGACCATGCTCTTGGGGGACTTCAATGCCCAAATGGGCAACCATCAAACCTTCTTTTATGATACCTTGGAGGAGATGTTGAGAGAGCTGGTGGACACCATAGACATGGGGTTGGACAGATGCTCACGGGATACAAAATGTACAGAGTATCAGAGATACTTGCTAGATATGGGCATTGCACATGGGTTAGCAATACTTAATGGATTATATAGATTCCCAGCAGTCATCGCGTTTACTTTCTTTCCACATCGTCACAAGGCTAGCACAATGAATTATATTATGGCTACGCCGAGCTTTCTTTCCCATATTGAGGACTTCAAAATTGGACCCCGGCCCATTGCGGTAGTAGTGGACCATGCCCTTTTGACACTAGGCATCTCCTTTGAGTTCACCACAGCAACTCGGAGGACACGAGCAAGAGGTCCTACAAGGTATACTTTCACTTTGGAGACGAACTCTGTTTACATGGATAGGATTTATAAAAGCCCATGCATAGAGGATCTAGGGTGACCTTTGGAGGAGCTCACCCATATTCAGACAAAGACTCTACGGGATGCGGCTAGGGAGGCTTATCCACATATACAACCCAAGCAGAGATGTCGTTCGCTGACTATGTCCCAGAAAAATTGTTATGATGAGAAGTGCAAAGGTTTGAGAACTCGACTATAGAGAGAGGTTTCTTTGGGAGTCATCACTCATAGACACTCGTGCATTGCCTTTCAACATTTAGTGCGTCAAAAGAAGAGGGACTTTCTAGCTAGCCTTGAGTAGGAGTTATACGAACTATTTTGGAGTCAAGATTTGGCTCAGGCTTGGCGGCTTTTTCATGAATCCTCTCTCACTCTAGCGATTATGGGGGCGATATGTAGCATCCCTATATACAGTGTCGGGGCAGCCACCTCTACTGGATCCACTAGAGCCTTACCCACATGCATGTGTCTTCTTTACATCGGAAGAAAATCCATTGACAAGATGAATATTGGAAGATTCCAACAAAAGTTCTTTATTATATCTCCCATGGAATTGTAATTGTAATCCCAATTGGTAGCAATGTCTCTCCACTATTTGTATCTTTTACTTGAATGTATTTTGAAGCCAAGAAGGTAATTAATGATGCTATTATGGAAATTCTAGCTTTTGTACCATGAAACACATGGAGTTAGGGTATAAAAGTCATGTGTCTTTTCTTTTACTGTGTTTTTGAATTGCTTACACTGCACCGCACGGTTGTCGCATCAAAATTCCAAGGGCACCATTGTGTTTGTCTTGTCAAGATCTACGTGCGGATATCTACATTCCAAGCGTCGCACAAGAACCAAGCATCTACGTCTATGACATTCCAGGTGATATTTCTCTCTACTCGAGTGTCATTTTGAGATTTAGTCGATTGTATGTGATTCATAGCACTTAGGAGAATCGATTAGGCACATTCAAGATCCGAAAAGCCAACCTGCATCAAGCTGTGAAAAGAAAATCACATTTTTTTCCCGAAGTTGTATTGCAAGTCTGATGACCAAGATATGTTCTATATAGTCCCTGTATGTTGCATAGGAAGTTTGGAGTCAATTGGAGTTGAATTGCTCAAGGATTTGCATGTGGATATGTGAGAGGTTCAAAAAAGAGGATCATAAATTTTGGTGAATTGAGTGCACATCAAGTGTCATAGTGGAGTGTGTTGTGTTTAGAGAAGAGCTTGACAACCTCTTGGTGTGTCTCCATGCCCTAATTGAGTCACTTGTTTCCTAGGATTGACATTTTGTCTTGGTTCCATCTCTTTCAGAGATTGTGATAGGTGTTGCCCTGTGTGGACCCCCAGACATTGGGGCCATTGTTAGGGAATGAGTACCTAGACTAGAGTGAACACAGCCGAGTTTGACATTGTTTCCTTAAGTAAACTCTTAGGTCAAATAGGTTAGAAAAGGAGACCAAGGTTTATGTGGTCTGTGTTTCGTGTGTGATTGTGGTGAGTTTCTTGTTGCAAAAGGGTTAGACAAGTTAGGATCAGTGTTTTAGATATGGTCGGAGCTTAGTACAAGACTTCATCGACTGGTAGAGTGGTAAAGCTTGCACTAGGCAAGAAAAACGCAAGAAAATGGAAAAAATTCAGAGTTTAGTGAGGGAGTTGTAGGCAAAGCATTTTGAATCTATTTTTGATTGATTTCTTTTGATTTAGGAGTGCAATATGTAAGCAAGACAAGTACTGTCAACATCTCATTGGATCTGCATATCACTGAAGGGAATCTTGTTGCCAAAGGTAGGGAAAGCTTGAAGAATGATAGTGCATCCAAGGAAGTGAATGATTCGGGGCATGGTTTGCATGAATAATAGTATGTGATTGCTCATCCATCACCAAAATTCTTTAAAAATCTCTTAACCAATATCTATGAGAGAAAATTGCGATTTTCTCTTGCAGGTGAGACTAGAGGACAAGAATGTGCATGATACTTCATCAGTGTCTTTGACTAATGTGTTTAACCTCTTGTGTGAATTTTGGTACAAACTGAACATCAAATAGTGAGTTTGGGGCCAAAATTTGATCTTTTCTGCCAAAAAAGTGTTGGAATAGAGCTTGAGATCATTTGCCCAATTGAGGGAAAAATTGGCATAAGTACACTCTCGAAGAAGGGTAGAACACTTGGGAGTTGACCAAGTGTTCAAAATTGGCATAAGTACACTCTTGAAGAAGGGTAGAACACTTGGGAGTTGACCAAAATTTCAAAAGTGACCAGAAACTAGAGTCAAGGAGAAAATCACAATTTTCTCCTCCACTTCTACTAGAAAGAGAATTTTTGGATAATTTTGATACCAACTTCTCAAGGTGTGCATGACACTCATAAGGCTAAAATTGAAAACTTGCAGAAAAAATCACAATTTTCTCCCCTGACCCTAGCCACACTAAGTTTCAGGAGCCCATATTTGCACCAGAGGTAGTCCCCACGGTAAGTAGCACACTTACATATCCAAATCTAGAATAGCCATCTTGTGCATGGGAATAAGCCAAATTCCACTCAAAAAGCGGTGCAAAAGGAGGTCAAAGGACAGGTTGGATGGGGACCGAATGAGACCGAATCAGAAATTTGAGCAGACTGATCTCTTCGAGTCACCCCGAAATATTTGTCGACCTACGAACGCTCTCCAAAGCTCACTAAAATCGGAGAAAGTGAGCAGGCGTGTGCTAGAGTAGCTGGCGACTAAGCCCGGGAGGACGCAGCCTGCTCTGATACCAATTGTTGGAATTAGGGTTGCAGAGAAACGCACACAGCTTGGAGAAGACGAAGGAAGCTCAAGGCACACAATAGAGAGTATGTTACTTAGTGTGCAATGGAAAGATGGATAGCCCTAGAGTGATGGTCGTATATACAATGCTCGGGGGAAAAAACCTCCTAAAGAGGGAAAAAATGCCCCGACGGTCCTAGTGTGTTCACACACATCACTACCACATGTATATAATAACATCGGCTGCCGTCCAGCCATAATATTCCGGTGAAAAGAAATATTCTGATCAGGAAAATTATGATTTTCGGTGAGTGATTGTTTTTTTCCGGTGAGTTATTTTTCTTCACGCACGATGGCTTCTCCTCATAATGGGGGCCTTACAAATGTGCGTTTTTAACACAAAAAATTACAAGGGATAAATCAAGCTCGATACTTAACAGTGCAGATGATCGTTTGAAAAATGAATGCCCTGAGCCTAAGAAGAACTGTTACCATATACATGTGGTAGTGATGTGTGTAAACACACTAGGACCACCGGGGCTTTTTTTCCCTCTTTAGGAGGTTTTTTCCCCCGTGCATTGTATATACGCCCATCACTCTAGGGCTATCTATCTTTTCCATTGCACACTAAGTAACACACTCTCTATTGTGTGCCTTGAGCTTCCTTCGTCTTCTCCAAGCTGTGTGTGTTTCTCTGCAACCCTAATTCCAACAATTGGTATCAGAGCAGGTCACGTCCTCCCGGGCTTAGTCGCCGGCTGCTCCAGCACACGCCTGCTCACGTTCTCCGATTTCAGTGAGCTTTGGCGAGCGTTCGCACGTCGACAAAATTTTTGGGAAAACTCGAAGAGCTTGCTCTGCTCAGAATTTTGATTTGGGCTCATTTCGGCCTCCGTTTCCACTACAGGCAGTACTACACAGGCTATTTCGTCATTTTGTGCAGAATTTCTGTCAGTGCCATTTTTTGCATAACGGGTGCCTTATAGTCTTCTACGGTTTGTGCTATATAGCACAGGTTGTTCCCGCTCCGTTTCTCCTATTTTCGGGTAGTTTTCACATCAGGTGCAGCATTTACCATGGCTGACAACAACAACACAAATGTGTTCAAGATGTTTACTGCTGAGGACAGGTTGGATGGGGACAACTACCCTATGTGGGTTTATATGATGCAACATGTTCTTGTGTCAAAGGGTGTCTGGAACATTGTGCAAGGCATTGATGTACGTCCTGGTTATGAGGATGTAGGCGATGTTGAGGATGTTGCAGGTCTTGCTGCAAGGATTGCAGCTGTTAGAGTTGTTTTGCCTACGGCAGAACAAGATCGTTGGGATGTTAACGATGCGCAGGCTCATGCATTGATTGCGTTGTCTGTGAAGCGCACCATTGTTCCTCACATCCGTTCACCAGAACAAGCTCGTTGGGATGTTAAGGATGCACAGGCTCATGCATTGATTGCGTTGTCTGTGAAGCGCACCATTGTTCCTCACATCCGTTCAGCAAAATCTACAAAACAGGCTTGGGATATTCTAGCAGGTCTTTATGCAAGCCGCAATGAGGCTAAAATTGCTTTGCTGCGTAAAGAGGTGGAGTCGAAGATTATGCATGAGAAAGATGATATGGACACTTTCCTTGCTAGTGTCAAGGATATCAATGAGCAGCTTATTTCTGCAGGTGAAGTTATTTCAGACAGTTCCCTTGTGCAGACTGTTCTTGATGCCTTACCAGATTCCTACCAGACTTTTGCTAGTACTTGGAGACTGATGACCCAAGGAAATCCTGAAGTTGTCAAGTTTGATGCATTATGCACATTGCTTCTCAAAGAAAGGGTGGTAACAGTAATGCAGCCACTTCTTATGGTTCTGCTGCGAGTGGCAAAAATTCTGTTCCTAATGCTTCTGTTGGCAACACTTCGTCTGGCAATTCTGGTGATAAGGGAAAAAAGAAGATGCGTTGCCATTATTGTAAAGCCAATGATCACTTGATCAAGTCGTGTCCTAAGCTGAAGGCCAAAGAGCCTAAGAAGAAAGAGGGTGCTTCCACTGCAAATGCTGGTTCGACTACAAATGCAGCCATTGTTGAGTCTTCTATGAAAGGAGACTGTAATGATGATGTTGATGCAGAATGGGCGTTTAGCGCAGAGTGCACTTACAATCTTGTTGTCCATGATGCATGCTTGTCAGTTGCTGCAGATTCACATATGTGGTATTTACCTCACATCGTGAATTGTTTACCTCTCTCGATTCTGTCCCTCATGGGAATTCAGTCACTTGTGCCAACAATGCCTCTTATCCAATTCAAGGAGTTGGAAAGATTGTGCTTACTGCTGCTGCTAATGGCAGTTCTTTCGCACTTGTTGATGCACTTTATGTACCTGGGATCAAGAAGAATCTCTTGTCTGTATCCGCACTTGCTAGACTTGGACTTGTAGTCAAATTTGTGGATGACAGATGTACAGTTCATGATCTCAGTTTTGGTGATGAAATTGTTGCATCTGGCCTTTTGTGCCATGGGCTGTATAAGCTCACTTTGTATGACAAGTGAGGACAAAATTTTGCAAATGATGTTGCAGATTCAAGGGCTATTTCAGATGCAAAACTTTGGCATGCACGTTTTGGTCATCTGAATTTTGCCAGTTTGCTGCGTTTGCAGAAATCTGATATGGTTGCTTCTTTGCCGCCTCTTGAAGCACCTGTCAAACATGTTTGTGAAGGCTGTATTTTGGGTAAGATGCAGCGTTCTAAGTTTCCAAAGGATGGTTCAGCTCGGGCCACATACAGGTTGCAGCTTGTGCATAGTGATGTTTGTGGGCCCATGCAAACTCCGTACTTGGGCAATTACCTGTACTTTGTGACTTTCATTGATGATTACTCCAGGCATGAATGGGTATTTCCACTTAAAGCGAAGTCCGAAGTTTTTATGTGCTTCAAAAAATTTCTGGCTATGGCTGAAAATGTCTCAAAATGTACTATGGGCACCCTCCGTTCCGATCGAGGGGGGGAGTATATGTCTCATGAATTTAATGCATTTCTGGCTAGTCGTGGGATAAAACACCAATGTACAATGCCTTATACACCTCAGCAAAATGGTGTTGCTGAGAGAAAAAACAGGTCACTAACGGAAATGGCACGATGTATGGTCAAAAGTCAAGCTTTACCGCATTCTTTTTGGCTTGAGGCCATCGTGTGTGCCACTTATGTACTTAACAGGTGTCCTACGAAAGCTTTGCAGTCTATTACTCCATATGAAGCATGGCATGATAGAAAACCGTCTATTGAGCACATGCGTGTTTTTGGCTGTTTGGCATATGCTTTGGTGCCACAAGTGCAGCGCAGAAAATTGGATGATAAGGCTATCAAATGTATTTTTGTTGGTTATAGTGCTGAAAGAAAAGGTTACAGGTTGTATCATCCGCAAACAAAACGTATTTTGGTTTCTCGGGATGTAGTGTTTGTGGAAGATTCTGTTCAGCCCTTGCTGTCATAACTAGAGACAGTAATGTAAGCTCATAGGACATTTATGACACTTTGTTGCCTCTTTTCAGTGGTGGAAATACGAATGTAAGTTCCAATGAGGCAAATGTACAGCCTTTGGGGGTTTCTGAAAATGTTTTAGATCAGCCTATTATTGATGCACATGTACATGATGTACTTGATGAGGAAAGGGCTGAAAATGAGCAGGCTAGAGGTATGCAAAAATGGCTGATGCACACTTTGCGTGACAGTAAATTGGATGCACCTTTGTCTAGTCGTACTCGTTCAGGCTCTCTCCATGCATCTTATGCATCAGGTTGTTATGCTTTGGCTGTGTCTAGTTTACATGATGTTGAAGAGCCTCTGTCTTTTGATGAAGCACAGAATTCAGAAAACTGGATGGTTGCCATGCAATCATAATATGATGCACTTATAGAGAATGACACATGGACTTTATGTGATTTGCCTTCTGGCAAAAAGGCCATTGGTACGAAGTGGGTTTACAAGTTGAAACGCAAGCCGGATGGTGAGATCGATCGCCATTAGGCTCGACTTGTTGCAAAGGGTTATGCACAGCAAAAAGGCATAGATTATGAAGAGACTTTTGCTCCCACTTGTCGTATGACTACTGTGCGTTTTCTATGTGCATTGGCAGCTCATTTTGGTTGGGATGTACATCAATCAGACATTGTTACTGCTTTCTTGAATGGTGACATATTTGAGGAAGTTTATGTAACGCAGCCTCGCCGTTTTGTCATAAAAGGACAAGAGGACAAAGTGTGCAGATGTAAGAAGGCTTTGTATGGGTTGAAGCAATCTCCTCGTGCTTGGTATGAGAAAACTGACACTCATTTGGTTAAACGAGGCTTTCGTAACAGTCCAACAGAAAGCACGTTGTATGTAAAGTGTGAGGGTGATGTACTTCACATTGTGGTTCTTTATGTTGATGACTTGTTGATCACTGGACCAAATGAGAGACATATTGCTGAATTTAAGGCTGATTTGAATGCTACTTTCAAGATGAAAGATTTGGGGCTGTTGCATCATTACTTGGGTATACAGTTTAAGCAGTGTGATGGTTATATTGCCTTTTGTCAGAAAAGTTACATAAAGACATTGCTATGTAAGTTTGGACTTGAGGATTGCAAACCTATTGCCACTCCCATGGAAACAGGTTTGAAGTTGAGTCTACATGATGCTGGTGATCCTGCTGATGTCACTCTTTACCAAACTGCTGCTGGCTGCCTCATTTATGTATGCAACACGAGGCCAGATATTCAGTTTGCAGTCTCATAGGTCAGCAGATTTATGCATAGCCCAGGGTCTAAGCATTGGCAGGCTGTCAAGAGGATTTTTCTCTACCTTAGTGGCACTTTACATCTTGGCTTGTTTTATCCCAAGGGGGGATCATTGCCGCCAGACTTACATGCTTTTTCGGACTCAGATTGGGCTGGTTGTTTTGACACGCGAGTGTCCACAAGTGGTTTTTGTTTCATGCTTGGCAGTTCATGTATATCATGGTTGAGCAAGAAGCAACCTACTGTGGCCACTTCGAGTTGTGAGGCTGAGTACAGGGCAGTCTTCACAGCTACGGTTGAGTGTGTATGGCTCAGACACCTTATGGCTGATTTGGGTGTTGGACAGGACACTGCCAACACTATCTACACTGACAGTCAGAACGCATTGGCAGTTGCGAGGAACCCAGTTTTTCATGCTCGCACAACGCACATTGAGGTGCATTACCACTATGTCAGGGAGAGGCTCTCAGCACGAGGGATCAGCTTGGCTTATGTGCCAACACAGGACAACCTTGCAGATCTTTTCACAAAGGCATTGTCTCGTGAGAAGCTTGAAGCTTTCCGCAAAGCTTTGGGCTTACTCCCCTTTGTGGACTGATCCTGTCCTCATAGCATGGCACTTCCCTTTACTCATGTGCCAGCTCTTGTTCACCGCATCACTCCAGGGGGGATTTGTTACCATATACATGTGGTAGTGATGTGTGTGAACACACTAGGACCGCCGAGGCATTTTTTCCCTCTTTAGGAGGTTTTTTCCCCCGTGCATTGTATATATGACCATCACGCTAGGGCTATCTATCTTTTCCATTGCACACTAAGTAACACACTCTCTATTGTGTGCCTTGAGCTTCCTTCGTCTTCTCCAAGATGTGTGTGTTTCTCTGCAACCCTAATTCCAACAAGAACCTCAAGCTAGTTGAAAATCTTGATTTTCGGCGAGTGATTTTATTTTCTGGCGAGTTACTTTTCTTCACGCATGATGGCTTCTCCTCATAATGGGGTCCTTACAAATGTGCATTTTTAACACCAAAAATTACAAGGGATAAATCAGGCTCCATACTTAACAATCTTCCACTTGGAGACTGATCTCCAAACCAAACCTCTGAGTGCTTTCCATCCTGGCTTCTTATCCTCGAATGCCGATTGAAGATGAGCAAAAGCTCAACTTCTTCTTGTTGAACACCTTTGTAAACATGTCTGCAGGATTTTCACTTGTATGCATCTTTTCTAGCTTTAGTTGTCTCTCTTTCAAAAGAGTGCGTATGAAGTGATATCTCACCTCAATGTGCTTTGTCCTTGAATGAAAGGCTGAGTTCTTTACAAAATGGATAGCGCTTTGGCTATCATTGTACAAAACACAATTGTCTTGTTTGAATCCAAGCTCTCCAAGCTCTTCTAAGAATCTGTGAAGCCACAAGATTTCTTTGCTTGCCTCCGTCATTGCTACATACTCTGCTTCCGTGGTAGAAAGTGAAACCACTTTCTATAGCTTTGAAGCACAGCTTATTGTTGTGCCTCCAATCATGAAGATATAACCAGTAGTGCTCCTTCGAGTATCTTTGTCACCTGCCATATCTGCACCAGCATACCCTTCTAAAAAATATTATTTCCTCCAAAATACAAATCATTTGTTGTTGTCCCTTTTAGATACCTAAGTATCCACTTCACAGCTTGTCAGTGCTCTTTACCTGGGTTGTCCATGAACCTACTTACAACTCCCGCTGCACGTGCAATGTCTGGCCTTGTCCAGACCATAGCATATATAAGAGAACCTACCGTTGTAGCATATGGAACTTTAGACATATAGGCTATCTCCTCTTGTGTCTTTGAACACATATCCTTGGTTAGTTTAAAGTGACCAACCAAAGGTGTAGAAACCGTTTTTTCATTTTGCATTGCAAACCTTTCTAGTACCTTCTTGATGTAATCCTCTTGAGATAGCTTTATTGTCTTCTTCGTCCTTTCCCTTGATATTCCTCTTTGCAGCACCTAAATCTTTCATTGAAAAAGATTTAGGGAGCTCCTCTTTTAGGTCTTTGATGTCCTGCATATTAGCACTTGCAATTAGCATGCCATCAACATATAACATTAGGATGATGAACTTCCCATCTTCCAAATTCTTCGTGTAGATGCAGTGATCCGAGTTGCATCTTGTGAATCCATGATCCAACATCCAGCAATCGAACTTCAAGTACCATTGTTTTGATGCTTGCTTTAAACCATACAAGCTGCTCTTCTAAATCTGCAAACCATTTTCTCCTTACCTTTTACTTCATACCCCTTTGGTTGAAGCATGTAAATTTCCTCCTCTAAGTCACCGTGAGGGAATGCCGTATTTACATCCATTTTCTCAAGATTTAGATCATGAGCAGCCACAAGGCTTAAGATAAGCGTAATTGAGTTCATTTTGATAACATGAGAAAATATTCCATCGAAGTCAATACCTTTCTTTTAAGAAAACCCTTTTACCACAAGCATAAACTTGTATCTTTTCTTCCCACCTTCTTCTTCCTTCAGCTTGTACACCCATTTGTTTTGAAGTGTCTGCTTACCTTTAGGCAACTCAACCAACTCTCATGTTTGGTTGTGATGTAATGAGTCCATCTCCACTTGCATGCTATTCATCCATTCTTCTTTGGATTCGTGTTGCATAGCTTCCTCGTATGATTCCGGCTCTCCAAAACCTGAGATCAAGAGATGGTTGGAACGAACGAACCTTTCTGGAGGTCCACTTGCTCTTGTAGATCTTCTGGGAATAGGTTGAGGCTCCTCATTTGACGAATATACCGACGAAAGCCGGTTTCGAACTTGGGCTCGAGACTTGTCGTGAAAATTTTGATTTCCGACGAGTAATTTTCTTTTTCGGCAAGTTATTTTTCTTCACGCACGATGGCTTTTCCTTATAATGGGGGCCTTACAAATGTGTGTTTTTAGCACAGAAGATTACAAGGGATAAATCAGGTGCCATGCTTAACAGTAAACGTGTAAGTTGATAAAGAAAAAGGGAGGGTGGGCAAGCCTTATAAAGATTTTTAGGGGAGAGGGAGAGGAGGGTTAAAGGGAGATGTAGACAGAGAGAGAGAGAGAGAGAGGGGGGGGGGGGGGGGGATCCCAACCCCCATGCTAAACAGTCAAAAAATGCAACCGTTGAGCGCGTTTCAAACTCGGTCAAATGCGGTGGTGTGCGCTCCTTGCCGCACTGTCGAAGCAAGGGACTTGCCGATACACCGTGTGCGAGCCACAAATGGCTCCAAGAACACAACAAGCCTAAACTAGCAAGCTCAAGAGAGCAAAGGGTGTGTCACTCACCGCTCTACGCTCGCCTTCGTGGTGGATTCCTCGACGCGATGAAGAAGAAGCTGCAGTCGTGCTGCGCTCAACCGCTTCGCCGCCGTCATGCCTTCGTAATGCTCGATCACACACACACACACTCTACCTCTCTCTCTCACACACATAGACACACACACACACACACACACACACACACACACACACACACACACACACACAAGGAGGTGAAGAAGAAGAAGATGGAGATGGAGATGGAGCAAGAGCACTCTTCTATTGCACAAATGAGAGAATGAGTGAATTTTAGGTTTAGTTGGCTTTTATATGAGCTCACCCCATTCACACTTGGGCGCCCATGCTTAGCCAAGTAATCCCTTGAATGTCCCAGTTAGAGTGCGCCTCTCATCGGCGATCACTCTTACCCTTTTCCTATTGGTCTGACAAGCCCGGTACCTGACTCTACCAAATACATAATACACGTCCGTCGTAGGTGATGGGGTGTCCGTGAGCCGTGAGGGTTAACATGCCCCCCTTCCTGATGTAGATTCCGTCCTCGGAAGCTATTGAGTTGAAGCTCGTTCGTCGAGGTGGAGGAGCATTTGAGATGAATGTCCTCAGCCTTCTTCAGTCACTGCAAAATCAAACAACATTGGCACAGTAATTGCATTCTCATAAGTGATTAAAAAGCATATGCAGTTTTAGGTAGACAAATTGATTGGTAAAAGAATTTCAAACAATTTGTCAGCAATGAACATTAAATTGCAATGTAATCAAATGCATAAACAGATGTAAAGGTAAAAAATTAAACAAGTCTGGGGTCGCTAATTTGACGGTCGAAAGGCAGTAGAGATCGAATATTAATACCATGGGTAAGCTTCTTAATTTTCTGTGGTCAATTAAGTTGTTTAATCGCGAGAGCCAAGTATTCATGTTCGAGGGCTGACTAGAGGCTATATCTAGAAGACCTTGTAGTTAAACCACCATAAAAGGAATTTCTCATGAAATCATCGCCTGACTGATTACTTTTTCTTTGACCCCCCAAAGTCTTTTCATAGTGATTCAATTTGATGTGTGTGCTTATTTTGTATGCCTCGGGTTTTTTGCTTTTCAAGGAAAAGCGCCCACAGGGAACCTCTAGGGCTCTAGTACCATAGGCAATACATGTGAGTGAAGTACCAAATCAAGCTGAGATTTCTCTTCCAGCTTAAGATTTTACAGTGTGGCACTTTGATTTTTTGTTTGTTCATTTTCAGCATTTTAATTTTGTAACTTTGGGGGGTCATATAACACTGATACACCTCCCCAGGCTCATCACACTAGTAAACTCCTTTTATAATACTTAAGCTAAAGGTCAATAGGGTCAAGCCCACTAGAAATCCCTAGTACATTTCACACAATGCTGCCTAAATCGGATTAAGAACCTAAGTAACCATTGATTATTAGGAAGGTATTCCCCATGGTATTAAGAGAAGATCTCTAACACCTAACTTGGTCAAACTAGCTTAGTTGGACTGCTTGATTTTTAAACCTAGACAAGTGATTATCACAAAAAATTACATTGAATTAAATGTTTGTTACTAAGTAAATGTGATGGATATTATCCTACCAATCACAATTAAGGCAGACAATCATAGATGCAAAAAAGATAAGGGGCAATGCTAATGGACAAGAAACACCTGTTTTTGTCGATGGTCGCGCTTGATTTGAAGAGTGAGTCGAGATAAAGATTCCATGAAGGTCCAAATCCTATCAATAACAACACGCTCCTGTACACACGAGGAAACAAAAGGAATACGTCCAGGAGGCACATTAGTGGGAAAAGGTACCAACACTTATTGAACACAACAAAAAACATAAGGAACCCTAACCTAATTATTTGCACTCCCCTAGAGAGTCAAGGGAATAGGATATTGTAGAGGTTGCGGGGGAAAACCCTAAGGCTAAACCCCTATCCTCGTCGTCGAGATAAACAAAGTCATCATCCATGAGACCATATGTGCCATCCGTGTAGTCCTGTAAATTTTCTTCTTCATCATAGGTGCCCATGTTTACTAAGAAGGTCACTAGACGCCTATAGTCATCTTGGTCAAAAGGGTAGGCTTGTGCAATGGGAGAAACACTCTCTACTAAGTATGGATCAGACGTGGTCAAGAGACGTATCAGCCATTCTAACTCCTCAAAATTCCTCTCACATGCTAGCGTACCTATCAAATCCCATTCACATGCAAGCACTGGAAAGACCATGTGAAATATTTGTGAAAAGTAATGAGGGTACCTCTCACCCAAGACAAGAGTGGATGACTCTAGCGTACTAGCCATATCTGTACACGCAAATAGATGATGGTTAGAGTGAAAATATTACAAGGGTCGTGTTCTTGTGCATAATTTGTTTTTATGAGTTGTGTTATGGCTCTTGCTCTTTTACTTTTTTATCTTGTTTTTGTGAGTATAAGGCTTTATATATACATTCCCTAAGATTGGAAGGTCAGGGATAAAGGTTGAGAGGGAAGCAAGTGAATGATGGATGTCCACAAACACTCCCCCCTTCCTTGGGTAGATCATACCGTTTGAAATGATGTCGTCACCCCTTTGAAACCAATTGTTCCAGTTGGTAATAGGTGAGGATTTTTGCCAGTAGTTTTCTATTACCCTAGGTGCCTCGTCAAGTTGCAAGGGTGGTAAGGTACTCTCCCAGGATCGAACTTGAAGTGGTTCATCAGGTGATTCTTGAACACTGGGAGGTGTGGATTCTTTTGTAGCTTCATGGAGGTCCACTACTATAGATGGAGGCTGTGTAGAAGCTTTTACCTCTATGGATGTATTACATGAGGAGCTAGAAGCTTCATGGAACTCCCCCCTTCCTGAGCTAGGTGGAATAAATTGGTTTTGCCTTGGAGCCCAAACTAGCTCTGGACTAGGTGTCTAGCATTCTGTGATCTTTCCCTTTCCACGGTCTGCCATTGGCTTTAGCGTTACACTGTTTGACTCATATGGGTTTGTTGTCGATAGGGAAGGACACATTTTACGTTTAGGTACCCAAATTTGCTCATTTCCATCATAGTAGCCTTGGGCTTCTAATAGTTGTTTTGGAATCCATCGTGATTTGGTCTTGACTCTCCTAGGGCGCGCTCTTGGTTTTCCGGGGAAATTTTTTCTTGGAATGGATAGGAGGGTTGAGGTAGTTGGAAGTAAGGCCTTGGGGACCCATTGATATGTACTCTTAGGTCGTGCAGGTTGAGTACTTGCAATATTACTGCTTGTTGCAACTACAAGTGTTGAAGTGCTAGGTTCATGGGTAGCTGGCAAAGACGAGTTAACCACCTTGGCTTGTGAATGTTGGCTATCCTTCAACTTTGCTAGAGTTTGCAACGTAGGTGACTTTGCTTGAATGATAGGGTTAAGAGTCGGTGGTCGCGTCGTGACACTACCAGTATCCCAATCAATAGTGCATTTGGTTGCCAACATCCACATGCGTCCCAAGTTTACGTTGCCTTCCATAGCTCCCGCGGGCATGACTAGAAACCTCTGCACTATGCTTCCATTGTCATAGACAACAGGGGTCTGAAGGACTCCAAGAATAGCAGTTTTCTTTTTATTAATTTCCTTGACTTGCATTGTACTCGGGGATAGGGTCGGTTTCCCTAATTGACACCAAACTCCATAGGACAACAAATTGTGTTTAGCTCCCGTATCTAATAAGGCATTGTATAGTACTTTCCCATAGGGGCTACTTAGCTCAATTGGGTATCGTAGGGGTGGCTCAGATTCTAATGAGTCGTCATCTGTGTCCTCGAAAAATGCTTGCGTGATTCCCATATTAGCCTCTCGTTGGCGTTTAAGACGTTGTTGTCGTTCTCGAGCCTCAACTCTTGCTTGGATTTTTTTAAGCTCTGCTTGTTCCTTGGCAGCCTTCTTTTGATGGATGGCTTGCAACTCTTCCTGGCTTAGAGGATCATAATATCTTTTGAATTTACTCCCATTAAGGAATCCAATGGTTTCAACTCCATCTAGAGTCTCCACACGAATGGTCCCTTGCGGGGTAATTTCACAAACTCGATATGGTCCCTTACCAGCGTATTTCAATTTCTTCTTTTCATTACGTACCCCGTACATAAGAACTTTATCACCAACCTTGATGTCTTTATCCTTTAAATGGCTATCAAACCACTTCTTTCTCCTATCCTTCTCCACTAGAGCATTTCGCACAGCTAATTGCCTTTCTTCATCTAGCCTTTCCAGGATATATAATCGCTCCACTAAGGGGTTACCATCCCAACCTTCTTGAGAAGCTACTCGAAGACTAGGAATGACAAACTCCCATGGCATAACTGCTTCTTGGCCATACACCATCTTAAACGGTGTGCAATTAATAGCAACTTTATACGCAGTACGATAAGCCCATAAAGCTGATGTAAGCTTTAGGTCCCAATCAGTGCGATGAGCCTCAACTGTCTTTGTCAAAATGGAGATGAGAGTTTTGTTGGTACTCTCAGCTTGGCCATTTGCTTGGGGATAATAGGGTGTAGACTTGTGGTGAGATATCATGAAGTTTGATGTGAGTTCTTTTATTACTTCATTTATAAAATGAGTTCCATTGTCACTCACAAGTTCAAAGGGGCATCCAAAACGTGTGATAATGTTCTCAAAGAGGAACTTAGCTGTTGTTTTTGCATCCGCCTTTCGTGTTGCTTTTGCTTCAGCCCATTTGGTTACATAGTCGGTAGCCACAATGATATATCGTGATTGCGTGTTACGTGCAGCCGGACTAATCGGTCCTACAAAGTCTAAGCCCCACTTTTCAAATGGTTGGGTTACCTTGATGGGATGTAGAGGCATCCTATCACTTCTTTGTGGCTTCTTGAAGTGTTGGCATTCATCACATCCCTTTGCAAAAAGTGATGCATCCTTAAACAGAGTGGGCCACCAATAGCCTGACTGTAAGATCTTTCAGGCAGTCAAGTTTCCTGAAAAGTGACCACCAGCTACGTCCATGTGTGCCTCTTGTAGAATATATAAATACTCATCCTCGCGGGCACAGTGTCTAAGAACATCATCTTTTCCTCTCTTATAGAGAGTTCCAGCCAGTAAGCAATAGGGTTCGCATTCCTTGATTAATTTTCGAGCTATATCTTTTCGCAGTTCTTTGGGTGGAAAACCATTAACTAAGAAGTTAACAATCTTTTCACTCCATTCAGGCATTGTCTCAACAATGAACAAAGGAGTATCAGGCAATTCATCATCAACCCCCGTAGGAGCTTCGCCATTAGGGATACGAGATAAATGATCCGCCATGACATGTTTCCTCCCAGGCCTCACAACAACGGTGAAGTCAAACTCAAGAAGAATTAACAACCATCGTGTAATTCGACCTGTGGAACACGGCTTGTTTACCAAATATAGCAATGCTTGATGATCAACATAAAACACAAACTTGGTAGCAAGAAGGTAATAGCGAAATTTCTTTACTGCGTAAATCATAGCTAGACCTTCGCGCTCTGTAGTAGTGTAGTTCATCTCGGCATCATTTAATTGGCGACTTGCAAAGCTAATAGGGTAGTCCAATTTATGTTCTCCTGGTTGAGTTATAACACACCCAATAGCAAAATTTGATGCATCAATATGCACATGAAAAGGTACATTCCAATCTGGTTTTCAATCTCCTCTTGTACAATTCTGGCGTACTTAGGATTCATCGGATAGGGTCGTTGCTGGACGGGTTTAGCAGTGTTGATCATGGGAATTGTATGTTGCACCACAGAAGGTGGAACGCCCTTGATGTCATGATATGTCCAAGCAAAGATATCCTTGTATTCCTTGAGGAGATCCTTAAGTACAGCCTCTTCAGTTTTGGTAAGGTCTTGAGCAATAAAGACTGGTTTAGACTCCTCACCTGGTTCTGCTAATTCTATCTCTTTAACTACCGTTGGACCATCATAGACTCCACTGCTTCCATTAGTAGGTATTCGTTGAAGGAGTACGAGCGAAAGTGCGACGCGAGAGAGAGTGCGAGAAGAAGAGCACGACGATATGGTGAACTCGCTCTACTGTAATGTGTAGAGCATAGTGAGTTCTTATTAGGTTTTTACAAAAGAATATGTGTACATACCTGGCAGCCCGCCCACTTACCTGGGTGACCACATTGGGCTTTATACCCCAACAACCTCCCACTTAAAGTCCAATGTGATACTTTAAGTGTGAGAGAAGCTACTATACAAGCTAATATACAAGAGATGTAGAGAAGTGATGTACTACCCTACACCTAACTGCTTGCAAAAATGCGCAAACCTCTCTAAGGGAAGTCCTTTTGTAAGTAGATCAGTAGGATCTTCTGTGGTGTGAACTTTGACAAGCTGAAGTTGCTTATCCTCAAGCATTTCCCTGATGAAATGATACTTCACATCCACATGCTTTGTTTTTGAGTGATAAACTGGATTGTGATCCAATTGTATAGCACTTTGACTATCACAATATAACACAGGCATCTCTTCTTTGATTCCCCAATCTGTTACTAGTCGATTAAGCCAAATTGATTCTTTGCATGCCTCTGATGCTGCAACATATTCAGCCTCTGTAGTAGACTGAGTAACACAATCTTGTAATCTAGAACGCAATGATACTGCTCCACCAGCCAATGTAAAGACATACCCTGACGTAGACCTTCGGTTGTCTAAGTCACCTGCATAATCTGAGTCTGTAAAACCCTTTACACTTAGCTCCTGACTCCCATAGCATATACGCATACTCTTTGTAGCTTTCAGGTATCTCAATATTCCTTTCACTGCCTCCCAATGTTTCTTGCCTGGGTTTGACATGTATCGACTTACTACTCCCACTGCAAATGCAATGTCTGGGCGAGTAGCAATCATTGCATGCATCAAACTACCCACTGCAGACGCATATGGAATCTTATCCATTTCAACCTGTTCTTCCTCAGACAGAGGACAATCTTGTTTGCTAAGTTTCACATATGGTGGCAATGGAACACTCAGTGCCTTTCCCTTCTCCATATTGAAACGTTGCAAAACCTTGTCAATATACTCTGTTTGAGATAACCAAATCAACTTCTTTGATCTGTCTCTCTCAATGCGCATACCAAGTATATGACTTGCCTCACCCATGTCTTTCATGTCAAACGATTTTGCCATCTTTGACTTCAAAGCTGAAATTTCTTCCAAGTGCTTGCCAGCAATCAACATGTCATCCACATACAAAATAAGGATCAGCCAACTACCATCCTTAGCCTTCTTTGTATATAGACAGTGATCGAACTCACTATGTTTGTAGCCTTGAGAAAGCATAAACTTGTGGAATTTATGGTACCATGCCCTCGGTGATTGTTTTAAGCCATAAAGACTCTTTAACAACTGGCATACCCAATCTTCCTTGCCTTTCTCAACAAACCCTTCTGGCTGCTGCATGTAAATTTCCACATCTAAATCACCATGCAAGAACGTTGTCTTGACATCCATTTGGTGCAACACCAAATCTAATATGGCAACCAATGCAAGAAAGCATCTCAATGTAGTCATCTTGACCACCGGAGAGAAGACTTCATCAAAGTCAATGCCTTGTTCTTGCTTAAAGCCCTTGGAAACAAGCCTTGCTTTGTACTTTGGCTGACTATCATGAGCGGTGATCTTATACCTGTAAACCCATTTACAGGGTAGAGCCTTTTTGCCCCGTGGTAATTTAACTAGCTTCCATGTCTGGTTTTTATGAAGAGCTGTCATCTCTGACTGCATGGCCAATTGCCAATTCCCGGAGTCCTTCATTTGCACTGCTTCCTTGTAACATGAAGGCTCATTGCAATCAGTCAACATGACATAATTCATAGATGGAACAAACCTATTAGGAGGTCACGTGACACGTCCAGATCTACGCACAATAGGTGGCTCAGGCTCAGCCACAACCTGTGGTTCCACTCTATCCTGTCCTTGCTCCTCCTGAGCCCTGACATTTTGTCTTGCACGTGCAGGTCCATCTTCTTGGAAGACAACTCTTCTAATCTCCTCAACCCTCTCTGGTTTAGAATGATATTTGGATTCATTAAAGTGAACATCATTGTTGCGGACAACCTTTCTGGATTCGGGATCCCAAAGTCTGTACCCCATCTCACCAGAATTACCATAGCCTAGAAAGATTCACTTTCTACTCTTTGGCTCAAGTTTGTTCCTAAATTCCTTTGGAACGTGAGTATATGCCTCACAGCCAAAGACTCTGAGATGCTTGTATGAGGGAATTTTGCCTGACCATACCATCTCTGGCACTGAATCCTTCTACAAAACCTTGCTAGGAGATCTATTTACAAGATGAACAGCTGTTGATACAGCTTCACCCCAAAACCCATTTGGCAGTTGTGCATTAGACAACATACTTCTGACCTTCTCTTGTATGGTCCTATTCATCCTCTCAGCAACACCATTTTGAGGAGGATTGTAAGGAGCAGTAAGTTCACGTTTTATACCTTTTGACTCACAAAAGTCCTGAAAGGCCTTTGAAACATACTCTCCACCATTGTCAGTCCGTAAGCATTTAAGCTTCTTGCCACTCTGATTCTCCACAAGTGTCACAAACATTTTGAAAACACTAAACGCTTCATCCTTGTGCTTGAGAAAGTAAACCCATACTTTCCTCGAGTAATCATCTATAAATGTCATAAAGTAAGAAGCTCCCCCTAGAGATAGGTTAGGCATAGGTCCACACAAATCACTATGAACAAGTGCCAATTGTGTATCTCTTCTATTGCTTCTATGCTTATGTGGCTGCTGTGTTTGCTTACCATACAGACAATGTTCACAGAATTCAAAATCATTAAATGAAAAGCCAGGCAACTGACCAGAACAAGACAAGATTTCCATTCCCTTCTTCGACATATGTCCTAACCGGCTATGCCACAAAGAAACGTTCGGCTGCTCGATTACATTGATTACATTTTTAGAGACATTTGATACATAAATCATGTAAAGTCCTCCAGACTTTACTCCATGTGCTACTGTCATAGAACCCTTGGATATCTTCAACATGTTCTGTCCAAAAGTGGTGACGTAGCTAGCATCATCAAGTAAACCTGTGTTGATCAAGCTCTTTGTAATTGCGGGAACATGTCTCACATTCTTCAGCGTGAAAGAAGAGCCATTATGAAACTTCAATTGAACATCTCCAACACCTAAGATCTCACATGTCTGCCCATTGCCTAGTCGAACATGATCTTTAGTGGTCACATAAGAAGTAAACGACTCCTTGCTTGGAGACACATGAAGTGATGCCCCTGAGTCTATAATCCAGTCACTCAGTGCATTTCCATCAGATGTTGTAAGAAGAGCTGAGTCCATTGTATTCTTCAAGAAGTAGATGTCTCCTGACACTAGACTGTCATCCTCTGCAACAATGTTTGTCACATTTATTTCTTGAATCTTCATTGAGGACTTGTTCTTCTCACCATGGTCTTCAGCTTTCTCTTTGGCTTTTTCTACTTTCCATTCTCTGCAGTCTCTTTTCATGTGACCCTTTTTGCCACAATGGTAGCATTCTATGTCACTCTTGCCTTTAGCACTGCGGGACTTGCTACGAGACTGATTCCTCTTTCCACCTTTGTACTTTTCTTTGGTCCTTCCCCTTACAACTAAGGCTGTTCCTTTGCCTTTGTCCATTGTCTTTCTATTGGTTTCTTCAGTAAGCAGACTTCCTTCTACACCTGCTATGTTCAAACCATCTGGAGGTGCAGAATTACTCAAAGCTGTGCGAAAAGTGTCCCAACTTTGCGGCAATGTGATCAACAGGAACATAGCTCTAACAGGTTCATCAAACTTGACACCTTGAGCTGACAACTGACTATAGATTGTGTTGAATTCATTCAGATGATTGGACATAGGTGTCCCTTCTTTCATCTTCAAGTCAACAAGCTTCTTAATCTAGTATATACACCTGTGAAGCTGCACTCTGCTTCTCATAAAGATCACTCAACTTTAACCATGCTTGATAAGCCGACATCTCGTCTGCTACATTGAAGTAAACGCTTTCTGCCAAAGTCAGCATAATGGTAGAAAGTGCCAATTCATCCATTTCGCTCCATTCATCTTCGTCCATATCTTCTGGTTTTATCCCCTTGAGCTTTATAGGTTTTATCTGCTTCTTTTGTACCAACACGTGCCAAATCTGCTTCTTCCACAATGGGAAATTGGTTCCATCCAGCTTCTTGATACTGTAAAGAGCAGTGTCCTGTGATCCAGCCATAGCTACGCTTCATAGTAGTTTACTTTCCTGGGAAAAATTCGACAGAGTTTCCCCTGTAAACTGACCTCTGAACCAATATCAACCTGTCAAATGAACCAAGAAAGCTTCAGATTCTGCATAAATTTTGGCAGAGTCTCCTTTGTAAAATGGCTCTGGTGTACTAAAAACAAACCAAAAAACAGCTTAAAAAACCACTGTCTCTCTAACACTGTAAGCTGTGGGTAAACCTGTCCTGCACCTGTATTGTCTGTGACTGTCCTGTCACTGTCCTGTAAGCATAGACTGCGATAATGCCTCAATGGTAGTAAAGCAAAGATGCAATCCCAACTGTCTAACTCACAGTCAATACATCCTAGTTGCCTATCTAAGGGTGCTCGAGGGATCGCTCCAAGACCTGTATCACCAAAAGGATCTCAACATTCGAGAATCCCCCAGCTCAATAAACCTCACTCGACCCTCAACAAAGGCTGCAGTAAATCTAACAGTACATAGACTTCCCACAAAGTCATACATCCACAAATTTCCCACTGTATGTTGTAACCGCTGCGGCGGTTGTTTGCTGCGTCACTCACAGCCATCAAACCCTCAACAGACATACATCATCTCTGACAATACATCCTATGTGGAAGTACCTGCAATGTCAAGATGAAATTTGGAATATCAAGCAGCAAACACAAGCTACCTGATGAACTAGTGGATGTCGCCTACAGTCTGTGTGTAGATGCGCCCGTGTCGTATGTGACACGCCTCCAAGAACTGTGAGCCGTCCTTCGATGTGTAGACAGCGACAAATCAACACTCTGGGAGTGTCGATATCCTCAGCACCTGCAGTCGTAGGCCGAAAACCCCAAATTTGCAGAGTCGGATCTGCACCCGCTGAGACCACGTAGTCGAAAATGGCCTGCGCAGAACTTTGTCGAAGCCAAACGGTGACCGAGATGACCTCAGAATGAAATTCTGAGGACACCAAGCTCTACGGGTCCTCCCACAAGATTTGGGGCCGTGTCTTCGCCTGTCGAATTTCACTCCAATCTGAGTTGGTGACTCTAGCCTCCTGCAGTGCTGCCCCGAGCCTCGATCTGAGCTATGATACCAGTTGAAGGAGTACGAGCGGAAGTGCGACGCGAGAGAGAGTGCGAGAAGAAGAGCACGACGATATGGTGAACTCGCTCTACTGTAATGTGTAGAGCATAGTGAGTTCTTATTAGGTTTTTACAAAAGAATACGTGTACATACCTGGCGGCCCGCCCACTTACCTGGGCGACCACATTGGGCTTTATACCCCAACATTCGTTGGGCTTTGGCATACACAACCTTTCGCTCCCCCGTGGTATAAGATTTAAAATGTTCAGGAGCCGTATGTAAGTCAGCAGGCTCTTGTCCTGACAGAGACCTTTCTTTTAGTTCTGCCTCCTTTTGTTGTTGAGCTAACTCTCGGTTTTGACGTCTTCTTATAGTTCGACTCAATTTCGGCTCTGTAACCTCCAATTGAGCGAGGTCAATGGGTCGCGGGCTGCACCACATGACACTCTGGAGATGTTCACCCCAATTGTCTACTAGCTTTCGATGAGCATCACATGCCCCTAGATAGCTAAGCCATTCTGCAGTAGATCTTTCCTTGTTTATCCTAGCTCTCACATTTACTCGATATCGTCGTCTCTTATATGACCTTTGTTTCTTGTTAAGGTTTTGATTTTGGTAAATGTTTGAACTCGACTCGCCTGATAGGTCTTCGCTTGTATCTTCTTCATTCTCATATGAATTACCATAGATGGTCGTACTAGGCCTTGAGTGTTCAGTTTCTATACTTGGTTCACTCGATGTTTCTTCAGGTTCTGAATCCATTTCTTCCTGAGATTCCGTTTCCGATGTGTATTGGCCTGAAGCCTTTGAGGAATCATCAATTTCACTCTCAGGTAGGTGTGCCTCTTTCTTATCATCGGATGTTACATGCGTTACACCTAACATGTTTACTAGTGCAATGTGTGGTATCTCTTCCCCATCTGGTGTTACCCAGGTTGTTCCTCTAGCTCCCCATGTATCTATAGTTGCCGCTAGGTGCACCCAATCGACATTGTCTGACTCAGCCATCCCGGGTAGGATATCCATATAAGGAGAGTTCTCCCCAATATCCGTGTCTTCGTTACATGTGTAACAATACTGTAATGGAGCTGAGTGAATTGTTGTGTGTGATCGATTATCAATGATGAATTTATTTCCTAGAGGATGCATTCAACCACTTAAAAGATCAACTCGAATGACAGAGTCTTGGAACTGTAAGTAGACGTGGTTTTTGGACCACTCATGCACCATTTTTGCTTCCCTCATGAATGGACGCCCTAAGATCATCTCAAATGACATAGGATGCTTGGAAAAATCCATAACAATGAAAGTCTGCCTTACCTTGTGTCCCAAGACCTTGATCCTGAGATCCTTTAGCATTCCAATAGGCGTAACAATAGATCCATTAGCCATTTTTACCACTACGCTTGTGGCTTCAAGGTGAGGTCGCCCCATAGACTCCCAACAACTCTTTGTCACCATGCTGACTCCCGCACCACCGTCAAGGACCCCCTTTACAGTTAATCCTTTAGTAGTGATTGGTAGAGTAGCATTAGATTCATCACCTTCAAAGTATTTCCCCAACTTGTTAACGTGTACTTCAATTACAGATGCATGTCCCACTACGTCAGATGGTGGTGCTAAATGTTCTTCATCATTCATTACCGAGTCAGGTTTGTTCATATGTGCAAACTGTGGTAATCCGGCCTGTAATTCTCCATTGAGGAAGGCTCGAAGAGCTGAGACTAGCTCGGGGTCTTTATATAGTTTGGACATGATGGTGGTTCTAACTTCTGAAGACATGAAATCCATCAATTTGGCAACATTTAATGGCATCTTGTGGGACGTAGGACCCTGACAAGAGAATGGTGAAGATGGAATCTCCACTTCCTCAAGGGGGTCGGGAATTCCCTCACCAAACATTCTCTCTAGTAGGAAAGGTGTGTGTCCACTTTCAGATGTCCTACCCTCACTCTCTTCCCGAATGATACTGGGTATAGCTAACGGCTTGTAGTTCTTGTGAGGTTGAACTTGTGTGGGAAACACTGTGTCCGACATCTGGATATGTTTGGGTTCAGGTTCTAATGTTCGTTGAGTTTCTTCCACCAAACCCCTCAGTTATTGGACTCGTTCAGTTTCCACTGTTGGGTTTGGATAGGTTTCAATATTTCTCTTGCAATCCTCATTTTTTGTCTCTCGTGGCTTATCTTGGGGGTTCGCAACTGGGTGGTTTAACTTTGAATACTCTTTTGGTGTCCGTCGTAATTCCCTCTCGTGATCCTCCTCACTGGATTTTTCCTTTGTAGTAACAGTTTTGGTCTCCGTGGTCTCTATCGAATCTGAGTCATCCTCAGGGTCATTCATATACACGGGATCCTCTCCTGTCCCTATGTTAGTCTTTGAACTAGGTTTTGAGCTAGAAGCATTAAGGGATTTCTTTCTTCGTGTTTTCTTCTTTCTCGCTCGGCCAATGGATGCAGCATCTCTCTCTTCGAGGATGTAATTTTGCTTTTGGAGCATCGACCGTGTGAGTGCATTCACTGGTGCTATGTTTATAGTTGGTGGTGTCCCATCAACAATCTCTATTAAGTTCAATGGTGTGATTTTCGGTGCATTTGGATTGTTAGGAAACTGTGCGATCAAATGATCTATGCCACAACGATTACAAGTGAGTATTGGCATTGCCAATGCACTCCCTTGACTTATTTGCATTAGTGCAGCATTATTTTGCATTCTAATGGGGCACTCAGCTACTCGATGTGGTCCACCACATTCGTAGCACTGAAGAGGTGGTCTCCTGGCAAAACTATTAATGTTTTGGCCTCTTGCTGCTAGCGCAGTAGCTTGATATACCGGTTTGATTTGTCCCCAATGGTCTTCCATATAGTACATGGGACACTCCTCAAGCATGTCGACTCCATAGGTGATACTAGAGTCTATGTTCTCTTCGCAATCTACATAAGTACTAGATGACTCGCAACCTATTTGGTTCATAGGTGTAACTCTTGGATGAGGGGGTTGCGGTCCTAGCACTGGAGGTGGCAACGGTGTGGTTTGGACCACATTTTGGGTTCTAGGGACCATGTGCTGTAATGGAAACTATTGCTCCATGGGTGGGGTAGGCATCAATGCAGGAACTCGAGGTGAGTCTTCCCAAGCTATAGGCGGTCTATTTTCCATGATGCGTTTAAGCATTAGGCAATCCTTCGCTTGATGGCCATACCTACCACACGCGTTACAAGTCCCGTTAAACTTTACTCTGAAAGTCGGACATTCACTCGTAGTATGTGGGCCCAAGCAAATTGAGCACCATTGTTGCTCCCTTCTTGGATACATATGAGTGTTTTGTGGAGCACGATTACCCCTAAGGCTTTCTCGGATGGCCTTGGTGAGATCTGCCAAAGTCGTCTCAGATATCGTTTGCTCTTTCACGATTGGCTTTATCTTCATTGGCTCATGCCCTGACGCTTGCGAGCTACTAGACTTCGGCTCGGCGGACACTCTTTCTCGTGCAATCATTAAATTATCCTCCAATTGGATTGCATTCATGGTGACTGCTTCCCAAGTAGTGATACCTCTAATGACTAGGCCATTATAGATACTTTCATGTCGTAGTCCCCTAATGAATCTATCGAGCAATTGGTTGTTGTTGAATCGCTCGTTTGGATTGCATCGAGAATTCAAATTCTTTAGGCGACTAATGAAGTCTCTCACGGATTCACCTTCTTCTCGTTGGGCTTTCTGTAGCTGAGAGGCTACACCCCAAAGTACTCCCTCTCGTATGTGCTCTTTCAAGAACAATCTCCTAAGAGTAGAGTAGATCGTTTTCTCTTCTACTCTTAAGGTTCTATACCAATCTCCAGCCTTTCCGCTTAGGGTCAAACTCAAAGCCTTACACTTATGTAGCTCATTGTGCTCTTCCAAGGAATCGCACACATGTTCAAAGACTTCCATATGCTTTCTAGCATCTCCGTCTCCACTGAATTTCTGTGTGAGCTTAGCTACTTGAACTGCCTTGCTCCTAGGCTCTCTATCAGGTGCACTACGCATGTTTTCTGCAATAGAGCGACCGATAGTTTGAGAAAATGCTGCCAAATCTCTTATTTGAGCAGGTATAATGGGTGTATGTGCTCTTGGAACCACATGTGAGATGGGAGTTGGCCTTGGCCTTGGCGTACGCGCGGCTCTTGGGTCCCATATTTCGTATGGTGGTGTACCAGACTGTGGTCCAGACTGTGGTCCAAAGTTTACAGGCGTGGCCCTAGGTATAGGGGGTGCCTGATATGGCATGTTATTATTAAATGGCATGGCTCCACTTGTATAAGAGCTTGGATAATTCCATTGTGGATTGTAGCTCTTGGAATAATCGGAGGTGTAGGAGCTACATGAGATTGAGGTACGACAGGTGCACATGATTGATACATACATGTAGGTATAGTTGGGGGCACTGTGCTACTAGGCATCGGCGCAGTATTAACAAATGAACTCCATGGTGTACTTCTTGTCATGCTCACTACTGGGATATGCATGGTAGCCGTAGTGTCATTAAGAGAAAGATGAGCTAGATCTGGGAAGATAAAGCTGCCACTTGTGGGCTCAGATTGTACTGAGGGTCCTGGAGAAACAACATATGGAGGATCAATGGGGCTCACTGAGGGAGTCTCCATTTGTGATAGGGTTGGGTGGTTGGCCTTTCCCGTATCCAAGAATCTCATTAGGCCTGTTGAAGGCATGTTGATCCGTGTGTTCTGTCTTTCTAACTCGACAATCCTATGGAGGACATCACAGACTTTCTGTTGTTGCTCATCTATGCTAGTAGCACCCGATGTGGATTGTAGAACATCTAACCAACCCACATGATAGGTGTGTCATGTGTACCGATCAGTTAAAGCTTCTGCTTGTAGGTCATACTCCCAATTTTCGTTTAGGAATATCCCATCTAGGCCTGGCGTGCTGGAGGTTTCCCTCGAAGTGGAAGAATGCTCCCAATCGCTTGCCCCTCCGTGACTGCTACCTTGGGAGCACTCGGTTGCTCGGCTGGCATGATTGTTGTCATAGGAGCCTTTGCTTTCAGGGCTCGACTTTGTTCTAGCCTTTGTAGGTTCTCAATTTCCCTCTCCCTTGTTGCTTGCATATAGCGTTCGATCTCTTGTACTTCAGCAAGACTCCTACCATCGGGTAGTAAAACCTCAGAGGGAGATAGTCCTAAAGGATCAGGAGATGCAATGGATGGAACATTCACATGCACACTCTCAAGAAGCATAGGGTCTATTTTAGGCATGAATGACGAATTTACTTCCCCACTCCCTTCATTTGTTTCATTAACCGCATGTTCGGAGCGAGTAGCTCTACTAAGGGTCTCTTTTAAGCGGTTAAACACGCTGGACCCAGGCCGTGGGCCCATGGCATGCATGTCTTGACTTGAACAATCAGGGTTTGGTGTAGGATACCCCTCCATGACTTCGTAGTCAGAGGAAGAATCACTAGACGCGATATGAGGATCTTGGGTTGCGCTAGCTTGAGTCCCGGCCGAAGGTCCAGAACCTAAGGTGGAGGAATAATGGGTGCCCGCGTAAATGGAGGCACTACCAATATGCTCATGCTCTAACACTCGTCCAGAGCGTAAGTTCATATGACTTCCACACTCTAAACGCGTTGGTGAGTGCCCGTGAAGGCCGCTCACTTTAATTTTTTTATTTTATTTTTTAAAGATTTTTTTTATTTTTATTTTTTGTTAAAGTCGCCGCGGCCGCGCCGCGCGCGCGCACACACACACTTAACCTACACCTAACTTATCTACTTATAGCTAATAGAGATACTGCCACACACACTCTAACACTGTTTACACAGTACTACAGTAGCTAACAGATCTACAAAACTAACCTTACAGAACTAACATTCCATAGCTAATACCTTAATTCTAACAATACATTGCAACAAAATTGTAACTCCTTCTTTACAGAAAACAAAAAAGACAGTACAGTGTAACAAAAATCTTCTCCACACAACCACACACCTTCCTTCTTCACAAATCCTTCAATTGAAATTGCATTACAAGAAAGCGTAAAGTGCTTAACCAAGCTTAGTGTAGGGCATTTCCCCGGCAACGGCGCCAAAAATGTGCGCTCCTTGCCGCACTGTCGAAGCAAGAGACTTGCCGATACACTGTGTGCGAGCCACAAATGGCTCCAAGCACACAACAAGCCTAAACTAGCAAGCTCAAGAGAGCAAAGGGTGTGTCACTCACCGCTCTACGCTCGCCTTCGTGGTGGATTCCTCGACGCAATGAAGAAGAAGCTGCAGTCGTGCCGCGCTCAACCGCTTCACCGCCGTCGTGCCTTCGTAATGTTCGATCGCACACACACACACTCTACCTCTCTCTCTCTCACACACATACACACACACACACAAGGAGGTGAAGAAGAAGAAGATGCAGATGGAGATGGAGCAAGAGCACTCTTCTATTGCACAAATGAGAGAATGAGTGAATTTTAGGTTTAGTTTGCTTTTATATGAGCTCACCCCATTCACACTTGGGCGCCCATGCTTAGCCAACTAATCCCTTGAATGTCCCAGTTAGAGTACGCCTCTCATCGGCAATCACTCTTACCCTTTTCCTATTGGTCCGACAAGCCCCGTCCTGACTCTACCAAATACATAATACACATCCGTCGTAGGTGATGGGGTGTCCGTGAAGCGTGAGGGTTAACAGGTGAACTGGGCAAAGTTAAAAAAAAGGCACGTACGAGTCCTATACAGAACGTACAGATCATTTTCTACATCGTAAAATCCTGCTCAAAAGCTACACATAATTTATGCCACATGTAACGTTGGACAAAGGATGGTATGCACACTGAGCTGCAAAGAACAACTCAACATAGGGTTCTCACACAATTATTGGTGATTATTCTCTCTTTGCAAGAGGTCTCTTACTCAAGTGAAAATCTTATGATTTTTATCAACACTTTGCCAAGTAACTATTCAACATTGCCAAGTGTTGATCAAAATCTTAGATTATTGCATGCATCACACAAATGTTGTCAAGTTATACTTCAAAATAAGGCTTATTCTAACCATATCTTGATTGCATGAATTGGTGCTAATTTTACTTAACTAATTGTACAATTCAGAGGGCTTAAAGCCGTAACGTGTTTATCATTCATATCGCAAAGAATTTAGTGTAAGAGATTATGCATAACATGTGGTTCATCCTACATGCATGTTAAGTTGCTCATTTAATTGTTTTATGCAATTCGAATATGCCTTACGATTTTCTTCATGTTTCTAAACAGTTAAAGAGAGAAATAAATACGATGACAGGTAATATTGTGATGTGCACGAGTGAGAGAGTAGATAATACCAAATGAGCGTGCCATTCCCAAGAGAGAGCACCTCCTTATATTATGCCATGAGGGTTACATTCCAAGATAGACACTAGCCAAGAAGGTAGGCCTTTCCGGCCAAGCACCCACACACACCACAATATACATCCAAGCAAAAATAAATGATAATTCATGTTTGTTAATCATTTCAGCCGTTTTTCGACTTTGATAACTTTAACTAGTTGAGAGGAAGTAAAAGAGGACTCTAAGAAGCCTTTGGCAAGGTTTTGAAATTTTGAGTATAATTGGAAGACATGTTGAGCTAGGAGTGAATGAAGGAATAAGCACAATACAAAAATGTCAAAAATGCTATTTCATGTTGCATGGAGTCGGATGCTCATATGATTGCCTTCCTTGATGGCAGCTTCCCTTCAATCTTTCTACCCGATTCCATTGCAAGAAATCAACCCACTTACACTCTCAAACGCTAGGTTTCTACGAAAAGTGTTTTGGAATAAAGTTCCTTATCCTAGTATACATACTAGGAGAATTTCAACTTAGTTTGTAGCTTTGTATTTCTTGCTACATTAAGGAAGTAGTGTCTTCCAAGATTAAATTTTCTCAAGTTCTTTATAGGTACGTGGCCACATGTCTACTTCGAGACAGGGTGTTTGCACCTTGCTTGCACCCTAGCATACACTTGATAGATTTCAAGTCCCCACCTCAATGCCAATAGTCATGATATAAGAAGACAACTTGTCCTTCAATTCCATGTCAATAGCCTCGGTGGACCTTATCTCCAAATCAAATCAACAAGTTTTTCTGTTCAATGAAGCACCTTCATTACATTATCATCAGCATGGGACATACAAAAATAAGTCAATCAATAGTACTACCCAAAAAGAAATTGCTTGAAGAAATTCATGAAGCCACGTTTCATTTGTATAATGTACACTGGTTTTTATCCATTACGAAGGAAAATCAACGTTCTACACCCGCAAGCAAAGGAATGATGCTCTAGTTTTCTTTCATTTCCTCTTAAGATGGCTGGGACAGAGACAAATTAAGCCATAACCTTCGGTGTATGGACTGCAAATTTTATTACTCTCATATATAAGAAGCAAAAACCATTCTTCAGAGGAAATTTGGCAGTTGGAAGATGATTGAACCAAAGAACTTTGTTAGCAGACCCTGCAACTTGCTCGACACGCACCGGGATTATTCTCACTTCCAACCATGTAAGAAGGATTCTTTTCACATTCACCCATGGCAGCCCATTCAGCACAACTCACATTCTCGTCCTCACAGCCGCCTGCCTTTCGTTGTTTGTCGAAAGAATCTACATGTATCCACTTGGTGGCTGACCATTTCTCCCCTGCAACCACTGGGCAGCTCCCATGAAGACTAGACGTGTCTGTCTTGGCTTCAGTAGTAAGGCTGAAGAAGAGAAGCGCGTCCCCTTGTATTGGCTTCACTGTAATCAAAAGTTTAAATCACATCAAGGTTATTCACTACTTACATAGTGCAAGGACACTCTAAAGAGAAGAAAACTCTGAAGGGAAACAAGCAAAGAAAAACACAAATGTATCAAAGTGCACTCGACCATCTCTATTTATATGCACACAAAAAGTCTTTTGACTTTCCACTTCCATGGGTCTTTTCATTTCCTAAACTCACACTTCACTTATGCACTCAAGATGTTTTGAAAGGCTTTTTAATTTTCCAAGATTGGAGAGAACTAATGGTTAAAAATAATAAGTTCAAGACACACTGCAAACTCTAAGGAGGAGAAACTTGGGAGAGGTTGAAAGAAAAAAGTTATAATGCATACAAGACATGCATATCGCATGCACACACGGCCACCTCTTTATATATAGAATGCAAAGTCTTTTGACTTTCCACTTTCAAGAAACTTTTCATTTCCTGCGCTTGGTACCCTTCACTTTTGCAGTTCTTTTTTTTTTTGACGTTGTGGAGACCTAATATGTTGATCAAAGATAAAGGTTCATATAAGCTACGTACCTAGAGATATTTCAAGAAAGCCTACAATGATGCTATTAGACTATAAAAAATAACCTGAAAGAGTAAAAGTATGGTTCTGCTGCCTCATCTTTTTAAATTATAGAAAACATCTTGTGTGAGGCAAATTGATCAGTAGAATAAGTACAATACTTATACTACGTATGGTACGGAAACAAGGGGTTAGGTATGCCAATGGATGCAACCATGAATCACATTTTTGTCACATGCCTCAAATGACATCCATCTACATTTAAAATTCCTAGCTGCCAATAACCAGAATCATCCATAGGGAGAATTACCTGAAAGACCTCGTTTTGCACACTCAGACCAAGTGTCATCCTTTACTCGATAGTCCTGCATGCGCAACTAGACTGTCAGTATAAACTGCTCAACCAGAAAATTTGAGAGAGAATTGCTGCTAAAGATCTGCAAGTCCATGAAGAAATATAAAACATGTGTACTCTCATGTTTTTGAAGGTAAACACATTTGTATATCCTTCAAAAAGTTCAGTAACGTCTGAACCTCCAGACTAAAAGAGGGGCTAGGATACTTGCACAAAATACAAAATTAGGCACATGATAATGGAGCAAGACTAAATCAAAATGCATCTTATTTGTTTAAAATCAAACAAAAAGAGGAAAACAATACAACAGTTAGTTTAAACAGAGCTGAGCACAATTAATGAAAACAGATTACTTCATTGCAACTCTGAATAAGAACTAAATTTTAAAGACATATACAATAAGGAAGGGGCAAACACCTGTTTTCTACATTCAAACTTGTATAATAATACAGGTATAAAACAGAAGCTTAAATCTTCATACAAGCTAAAGAATAAAATGATGAGATTCTATAACGTTTTACCCTGGAATAAAGCAATAGACGACCAAATTAAAGAGTAAAATGATGAGACTCTATAATGTTTTAACCTGGAATAAAGCAATAGACGACCAAATTAAACACAATCTGGAAATCTTGGCAAACATGCGATCCCAACTTCATTGCTTATCCAAACAGGAAGAAGAAGCTCTATACTTTTATCATGCATAGCTTGGACACAGCCATGACATCCCTTCATGCACACTTCAAAAGACTCGTGAAAACGCGGCTATTTCTAGTGCCAATGAAAAAAAATATAGCATACCGGTGCGTTTGGGAAGATCGTCTCTCCACCTTTTGTGACATTCGATAGGTACATCAAGACTGTTGCAATCCTGTGACCACCCATTTGAATATTGTAATTGTCCTGGAAAAAATCATAATGTGGCTCATACTTTTCCCCGTGCTCATATTTCAAGACTTGTAATGCTTCCCCATTCTCTGCAGAGTATCACCATGTTAAAAGCAATGTGTGTCCTTTACAATTTTCCATCAAATTCAGCAACAAACAGTTAATGGCACTGTATGCACTCTCAGATACCTTCAGGCAAGAAAGTCCAAGTTGCCATTCTGTTTTCAATGCGTCTCACTACCTCATCCTGCAAACAATTTTATGATTAATAGAAGACCATTAAGTCCTCCACAAGTGCTACTACGTAGGCAGTATTTCACTAGCCGCTCGGATGAAGTCTAGGACTCGGACCTCCACAAATTTCAGTACATTGGCCAGCATTGTTGGGAAGCACAGCTCTTGCATGATGGCAAATGACCCTTACCCAACCATGGTATATTGCTAAAATTTGGAAGCAGATCAGCATCCCTTAGTGGGATCCTAAAATGGCTCAGAAAACAAAAAATTTACTTCCTTTCACAGCATGACATTCCTATCTGTGGTGTTAGACCAGAAAATGAATTTTCATTTGAGAGTCCTCTTGCTAACTTGTTAAATGGCCTGCACTGTATTAGACAGATCCAAAAACCGTCTACATAAGATTGTACATTCTCATTTCTACTTTGCCTGACATCCCATTGTCTACATGCTTTGGATTCGGATTGTGCATGAAAAATTTGCCATTTGAAGAGCTTTATACATTCCTCGTGCAAGGACACCTACTATGTTGCTTCATGGCATTCCACCAGAGAGCAGCATTACCAGTGAGGTGGTTAGCAGCACCATGTCATGCTTTTGTCACTCTCATATGCACAAGATCTAATTTCCCACCCCAAAGAGTGTTCCTCATACATCTTTACAAATTCAGGGAGGAGCACGGTTGTCGCTGGCATTAAAGACTGCCTATTTGATTATTCCCCCCTCCCATTTTGTGATCTAGCCAATGTGTGTTCTTTGCTCTCATTTGGGAGAGTCTCCCCTCTTTGTGCAATGTTACCCTCATGGTAGGGGGAATGTAGCCCATCACACAGAGCTTTAACTAATTTAAGGATCTTTTCTGCTGCAAAAGAAAGCGTCTTTACAAAGGACTTTCTCTATCACCACAAATCATCCACATTATGTTAGAAGCATGCTCACATTCGGTAAAATACTGGGAGAATACATTAAAAATCCTTTTAAAAATGTTACATTTCAGTGATCTTGTGGGCACGAAACGAAAAAAAATTTGCGTTATTTGAAAAGCCGAGGGTAGAAAGAAAATTTACATGGCCCTTATCAATAAACATTCCTGAGCTTGTACGAATATCGCTCAGGACACCCTTTCCCGATTCATTGTCAGCCACCATTGATTTTTCAAGTTTGTTACGTGCCTACAAGAAAGTTATATAGCATTTGTCAGGTTTGATGGGGAAAGTGAAATGAGCACATAGTAGTACAAAACACATACTAGCGCGCACGCACACACAAGCACAGTAACACAAGCCTCATTTTACCAATTGCTTGAGGTGTTCACATTCTTTGTCTGATAGAAATCCCTTATATAAGAACGCCCTGATGAGAAGAAAAACTAAACAGCCGGAATAAGAAGAAATTAGAAGCTAAAAATAAGACTCTGCAGAAATGCACCTTGGCTTCCATGCAAGCTGAATGATCCTGGTAGGGTCAATTATCTGAGCTTTTTGTGAAAGGATTTCAGCTTCGGTCTTCTTAGAGTTTCTGTACCAGCACAAAAGACAAAGAAACTTAAAATGATTAAACTCCAAACTTCCCTGTGCTGAATAACATGCCATCAAAATATTGACATATGACGAGAGCTTATCATTGGTATCATGTATTATGGGTGATGAGTTATTTCATGAACCAAAGGGTATTTGTAATATTTTAAGCTGAGACTATAAATGAATAAAAATGATTTTTTTGCACACAGAACTACTTTATAAATTTATTGGTACCAATTAATAACTTAGCAGACCCGTGAATTTTTCTGTGCCATGTGCAATCTGGGAAATTTATCGGTGTCCGGAAAGTATGAGTGGAACAGTAGCCAGATTCAGTGTAGAACGGATCAGGACAAACACATGAACAGGAGAGTTCCCAATTTGTTCAGAGGTCGGGCCAGTTTGAAAGAAGTCGAATGTTATAACATTAAAATAAGTCTAAAAATCAGTATGTAGCGTGGGATTTTGGGAAACAAGTCAGCGTAGGAAATTACCAGCCCTCTTTCTCTCTCATGCGCCATTTGGCAAAAATTTCCACCCGCTTGGCCATAAAAATTGAAGCGCTACCTATCTGTGGGCTTCTTCAGCAGAATACACACACACAGAATTCTCTTTCAGCTCTCAACTTCAGCCCCCTCTCTGTTCCTGCTCTCAAGAAGGCCGTGCAGAGGCTACGAAGCGCACTCAAGAGGTGAAAGGCAGCCAAAAATCTTGTGAGCGTCCCTTTGTGGATCGCCACACTCAAACAAGTGCTCTACCGGCTGTCCAGACAGTTTTTCAGCTCTCTAACGAGTGACTGACGCCAAATTTCAGCAAAGGCAACCTCGCTTTGGCACTCCGTAAGCAGATATGTAACAGAAGTGATCGCTTCCTCATAGAGGAACACAGAACCAGGCAGACATAGCCATTTCCGGCTACAAGCTTATGAAATTTCAGCCATTGGGCTAATGATTAACATGCATTTTCTTGCATTAAAATAGTTTCAGGAGGGAGAACAATGCAAGCTACTCCGGTTCATGTGTTTGTAAGAATCCGTTGATAAACTAATAGAAAAGAGGGGGACTAGCCCATCTTCAGGTCCCAGTGTCGTGTCCTTCCCTCTGAATTACTTTGTGTGGATTCTTAAACGATATAATTAAATAATTTCATAAGTCTTGAAGTGCTCACTTCCATTTCTGTGACAGTATTAGCAAATTATCTCTTTGCAAATCTAGATGGCTTGGCCCATGTGTAGAGTTTACAAAGCACAAAGTTCGAGAGAGCCTCCAGCCAGCTAATTAGCTACGTTGGAAGATAATATGTATCTGTAGTATTTTATATGCCAATCCCACCCATCAAAGCACTGATGTGATCACAGATCGCCTTGTTAGAATGCCTCGTTGGCCCCTTAACATATGTCCAATCCATTTTGTTCACAAGTTGGAGGCCGGTAAGTGCCTTAAGGGCAGGCCGCCCATCGGTATCCTTGAGCACCATGGTGGTTGAGATTAAGGCTGTAACATGAACACCACCAAGAAAGTCCAGTTGCCCGCAAGAACTCTACCCACTGGCACAAAACCACTTGGAGCATTGTGAAGAATTTTAAAAGAATGGTTTAGCTGGACACATGATAGTCAACGCTACGCACTAAGGAGAAGTGCCGATCGACCAAACTGAAAGATGTAAGACTAATCAACATATCACCACAAAACTTGTGGCTTTGTACCCTTGCGTAGGCTTTGTGTTACCCTTTTTTTCATTGAGAACATTCATTTCTTGCATTCTGGGATGCTTTTCTTTTTCCTTCACCATTTTTAAGGTTTTCTGTGATTTTCCCACAGCATATATTCAGATCTCAGTGCTAAATGTGATATTTAAGGTGCTCTTAAGGGAGGACATACAGTACAGGAATTGAAAGAAAGAAAAGAGGATCGATAGAGCCCTAGCCGAATCATATTATAGCCACCCATTATAGAATTGGCTGGCACATTGAAGTTTTGAACCATACAACATGAGAGCCTGACATTAGAGAATCTTACCGGAATAAACAGGTAAAGTGGCGAAGTGTGATGTGCAAATCTGTTTTAAATTTTAGTGTTTGTGGTATAAGCAAGCACCAAATCTGCTACCATAATGTTACTCTTTGCATGCACATGCAGAGTGTTGGTGCATTACTCACATTTCACCCATCCATCCAGGCAGATCATCCACTGACATTGCTTGTATTGAGCTTCCCAAGACTAGAAAGATCAGGAGAAAAAACCCCAAGGCCATGGCTGATCCAGTTATAAAAAACTGCAATTCCACCAAAACAAAACACCTCAGGATCCTCTCTCTCTCTCTCTCTCTCTCTCTCTCTCTCTCTCTCTCTCTCTCTCTAGGGTTTTGGACCCCTAGATAGAGTCATGAGGTATCAGGACCAGAGATGCCTTGGCTTATATCTACTTGAGCTACACCGACATAGAGACAGTCTGTTGGGGAGACAGGAGTACGACAGTCGCAGAGACAGATCACAGATTTCTTTGGATCGCAGATCACAGATTTCTTTGGATCGAGGGAGCCAAGAGACCAACCACCAGCACAGGGTTGTACCCGCATTCATACCAGAGGCACCCTCATTGACAGGGCGATTGAGCCCGGGAGATCGAGACGACCACGACCGAGACACAGGAGCACACTACATCGACGGAGACTCCAGCAGAGGATCAGAGGCATTCTAGCACGACACCTAGATTGTCATTGAGGGCCTATTCTACATTTTCACATCTCACATTTCACACTTCATTTCAGTTTTCATTTTTACTTTCAGTACTTTTTGTACTTGTACTTCAGACATTGTATTAGATTCACCACTTTGTATCTGATGGTCTCATAGGTCATTTTGGCCTTTTGAAGACGTTAATATATCATTTCATTTCATTTCTCTCTCTCTCTCACACACACACACATTGTGTTGTATTAGCCCCCAGTCACTACTTTCAACCCCCTACTCATATCCTACACAGTTCAAGCTAGCTGCTTAGTTCACATATAGCAGTTAAGATTTTAGTTTTTCACTTTGTACCCAGACATTGTATTAGATCCACCAAGATTGTATCAGTTTGATCTCATAGGTCATTTTGGCCTTTTGCAGACGTTTAATATAATATTTCATTTCACTTGGATGCTTTGCATAGCTTTGCCCATGAAAGTGGTTTGTCTGTCAACCTTGGTAAAACCAAGGTCATGGTATTTAATACGACCCCACAGTGGATCAGGAGGTCAGCGCCCGCATTCACATACGGCCAGGAGACGGTGGAGTATACAGATGCTTACACCTACCTTGGAGTGGTTTTTAGTGGACCAGCATTTTCGTTGAGAAGAGCAGCAAAGACTAGATTGACCAGAGCCCATGCAGCATTGGGTAGATTGGAGAGGATGTGTTCACATGTTCAGTTTCAGGAGCCTCGGACGAAGCTCTGGCTCTCTGACACCCTGGTGGCTTCTGCATTGCTCTATGGAGCTGAGATTTGGGGACCTTCATTGGACCATCATGGGAGGACAGGTCGCACTGATGGATGGGGGGACATGGAGAAGCCACTAGTTTCTATGATCTCACGACTCATTAGAGCCAAGGCTTCAGTACCACGTGCCATTATACGAGCAGAGCTAGCTGCCCCTCCACTAGTGGTTGAGGTGCTCACCAGATCCGTCTCCTTCATACACCGCATCTGGGAACTTCCCAGAAACAGATATGCCCGCTTTGCACTTGAGTCCTCTCGACAGTTAGCCATGCAGGGAGATACAGCATGCTGGTATGGGGAGATGACATAATGGTTTCAAGCGCATGGGTTCAGCATAGACAGACTGCCACCCTTCCAATACTCACTGGATGCACCCTCTCTGACTCTCACACAGTCCAAGATTACCAGGCTCATCCGCCAGGACCTGACTCAGCTAGACATCAGGAGGACATGCATACAGCCAGCACAGGAGCTGGGCACGAAGATTGCTTTCTACAGAGAGCATCTTCTCCAGCTTACAGAGGATGGTTTTGTGACGAGACCTAGAAACATGGACACCCACTTGTCTCATGGGATACGATGTGCTATTGGCCAGATACGCACATCTTCACACCAGCTGCGGATCGAGACTGGGAGATACAGCAGAGTACCAACAGAGGCCAGGCCATGTCTCCTATGTGACCTGGAGCCTGAGACAGAGCTGCACTACACATGCCATTGCCCCGTCTACTACGAGATACGTGGCCGCTTCCACTGCTTGTTCATAGAGGGCTTCGGACCACTCTCCAGAGTCATGCGGTACGAGGATCAGAGATGCTTGGGTCTGGTTTTGCTCGAGCTGCGCAGACACAGAGAGAGCCTGATGAGAGGAGAGCCAAAGTCATGCGGTACGAGGATCAGAGATGCTTGGGTCTGGTTTTGCTCGAGCTGCGCAGACACAGAGAGAGCCTTATGAGAGGAGAGGTCAGCCAGTCTCAGAGACGGATCACAGACTTCTTTAGAGCAGACACTGGACACCCAGAGGAGCTACTACCACAAGAGAGCTCGCTGCCTCACACTGGAGGCACACTAATCGAGCGAGCGACCGAGCTAGGGAGATCCAGACCCCACGACTACGAAGGACTACACAGCATCGATGGAGGTTGCATCAGAGGATTCGGATCACTTTGGCCCAGCATGCACGACGCCCGGTCAGGCTATTGACCATGGAGGAGATTGATGAGATTCGCTAGCGACAGATGCTGGATCTGTTGCGATCTGTGATTTAGCTATCCCACCTAGCTAGATCTTTTGTGATCTGTGATTTAGCTATCCCACCTATCTGCTTAGATCACACCTAGCTGTTTCAGATTCCATAGCATTTTATTCTGTCATTTTATTTTGTCATTTTTGTTACTCTGACTTTGTATCAGATCCACCACATTGTAACTTTTTGGTCTCATAGGTCATTCTCGCCTTCTGAAGACGTTAATATAACATTTCATTTCATTTTCATTTCATTTCTCTCTCTCTCTCTCTCTCTCTCTCTCTCTCTCTCTCTCTCTCTCTCTCTCTCTCTCTCTCTCTTTTTCATTTCATTTCTCTCACACACACAACTATTCTTGAGTCGGGACTCGGGTGAGGCATGGCGACTCTCTCATGAGCACTCCCCCCCTCCTGCCATTACTTCTACAGAGGCCTGGGGCCAGAATGCATCATCTTTGTACGCGCTGATGTGTCACGTGATGGGGTGAAGGAAGCATCGAAAAGGGAATATTTCATTGGTCTGGCACGAAACCCGAACTGGAAAGAGGAATACGCGTAAAGACGCAAGCACAAGAATAAAGATGGGTTCTGTGAAGCTTTTCCTAAAAAGCGGAATATTTTAACATGTTTTCCGGGAAAAGCAGACGCTTTCCCGCGAGGAATTTGTGTTCGCATTGCATTTGTGCCTAAGAACTACACCCAGGGACGCCTGAATGCGCATGTGTAGCATCAATTTTCAATTCACTGAGTTTTATTGAGTTTTGTCCAGGTTCCCATCTTCAAAAGTGACCGGCCGCCCACTTAATAAGTGGACAGGCCATTAAAAATAAAGCAAGAGCTCATAAAAAAAGACCAGCGATCTCTGTATGGCTGCGAAAAAACAACCAGCGTAAGTTTTCTCTCTCCTCTCTCTAGTTGCCCAACGGCAACGATCACTCTCCCCTCTCTCTAGAATCTGTCGCCAGCTCTCTCTGCTATCTTTGGTCGGGTTCGGACAGGCTATTCCTAACGGTCCTCAAAACCAATAAAAGCAACATTCGCCCCCTTTTGTCAGGTGCAGCGAAAAAGAATAAGGAATTTTCTCGGATCTAGTACTCCGCACACAAACACAAGGATTGCTTTACTTCAGTTGAAAGAACTGAATTGAATTGAAAGAAAGAGAGAGAAAAGAGACGACACAGGATGTCGGGTCCCAACCCTCAAGGGCCCCCTTGCTCTGTTGCCAGAGCGAGTACTTTCTTTATTCTTGCACAATGTTGATACAATGACTAAATGCTGAGATGCTGATGCTAATGGATACTGATGTTGGGTATTGGGTATTGAGGTACTGAAGGGGTACAGAGGTATTGAGGTTCTATGTCAAAGACCATGATGTCGACGACGGGTACTGGTGTTCTATGTCGAAGACGATGATGTCGATGACGAGGACGATGCTAACGGCGACGACGACAGTCCACGGACACGACAATGTCGCCGTGACAACGACGACAACACGAGGCTAGGGCTGAAATCTGAAAACGCTAGGGCTGAAAACTAAGATCATTGGGAATCTGCTGCCATCGGGTACTGTGCCGACGACGACGACGACTGCTGTTCTAAGGGCTGAAAACTGAAAACACTGGCTAATCTGTAAGACTGAGAACTGGCGCTGATGTAAGGACTGAAAAATGCGGTACTGTGTCGTGGCGATGACGATGACGACCATGGGTCTATGACGATGACGACCATGGGTCATCGTCAAGTCCGAGACCTGCGATAATGATGATGATGTCGACGACGACTGCATCAAGGCTGAAAACTGAAATCTGTAGTGATGGATGGCTTTCCGGCGAGGATCTGGTGCCAGGAATGGAATCGGGGATGCGACAAGGCTAAAGGGATGGTACTGTTGCAAAAACGTTGATGGCTGAAATCTGCTCCAAAAACGCTAGTGCTGTTGGAGTACTGCTGAGAGAGAGACCACCTGTCGGGTGCAACACTTGGTGCACCACCTTCTGCTTCTACTGAGTGCCCAATGGGTTTCTTTTATAGTTTCTTAAAAATTTGCCCTACCTACTTTTCCAACAAAAGTCACTTATTAATAAATAAGTGAAAATTGTGTAAAAAGGGTTCTATGCCCTGGAAAATGCTCATGCTGAAATGACTATATTGTGCAAGAGAGGGTATGCAACTATGACCGGCCTAGACATGCATGTCCTGCTAGAGGCTCAGAAGGTGCCAGGCTAGGTCCTACGCTAAGACTGACGCTAGACTATGGCAGAAGCATGTCCACATGGAGCAAGTGAAGTGCGCACGTGACACCCTCTCTGGGAGAAAAAATTTACCAACGCTAGCTTGGGAAGAAACTCCGCCGGAGAGAAGAAGAAAGTCATCGCGAGACTACGGAGCATGGAAGTCGCTTTTCCGTGCAAAGAGCAACAGGTATCAATTGTGGATTCGCCATACCAATTGTTGTTCCGTGTTTGTGTGTGTTTGCAACTACTTCATCGCTAAGGAGAAGCGAGAAGCATAGTTACCAGGAACGGGAAAACGAGGAACGCGGAACGGCAACTGCCATAAAACGCCATTCCCTGTTACGAGTACTCACATTTGAAACACGAAACGGGGATTCAGAACGGGAACTTAGAATGGAAACAAGGAACGGAGACCTAAAAACGGTCATTCCCTGTTACTATGGTGAGAAGGCCTCAACCTACGCTTGGGAATTCCGGGAACGGGATTCGGAAATTGTCTGGGGAGCCTCGACTCCGAGTACACACGGGAAAAGGATTGAGAGCTCATCTCTCGGATTTCCCTCACGGGAAGGAACGACCATCGAGTCTGAGAATAGAACGGAGGGGTTTTCTCCGATTCTCGTGCTTGTAAAAAGATTCTCCCTAGTAAAGATTCTCTTTAAGGGGGGGAGACAGCCCATCTTCTGGTCCCAACTACTATGTCGAACTTCTCCCTCAACTCTGTTTAGTTGAAAGATTATTTATTTTCAGCTTGTTGATTATTCGTGTACGCTCAACTGTCAAAGATCCAACTGGCAATGGAGAAAGTCGAGACTTGGTGTATGAAGTGTTGCCAATGCACATACTGCAACGCATTCAGACACCTATGGAACAATTGTAAGATTCGAATGCATCATTTCCAGAAAGGCAAGGATGTCTCTATAATAGCACTAACAAACCCAGAAGCAACAAATCAAGATGGAATGTCAAGCGCTAGGAAGAATGAGGCCAGTACCAATGGGCCAGGAGGAGGTAGGTGTCACAAAGTGATGACGTGGCGGACAGCAGAAACCCTAATTTCTGCCAGAAACCCTGATTTCCGAAAATCGCGGAGGCTATAAATATTTTTTTTGGGGCTCTGCTTTTGGGCATCCCTTGTACCTTTAAATAAGTGGTGAGGGCTTCACTTCTCAGAGCATCTAGACGCAGAGTCTAAGAGTGAAACCCTAACCGCTCTCTTGTACTTTGATGATTGATTAATACAAAAAGAAATACCGAAAGGGGCGCGAGTCTTTGGGGCCAATATCTCTAGGCACGGAACTCCGCCGGGCCAGTGCAAATCTTTTGTGATCTGTGAATTGTTTTGAAGTGGTTATTTGGTGCTGTCGCGGTTGATTCTTGACTTGGAGTGTCCAAGTCTATTACAGTGGTATCAGAGCACGGCCGATTTCTCTTCTACGGGAAATCCGATCCCCGAATTTTTTTTCCGCGGCACCTATGGCTTCACGCAAGGATCAGTCGACTCCCTCTGCATTTGGAGATGCGGGCAGGGATCACAACGAAGATTCCGGCAGAGAGTATGGCCCGCTTTGGCCTACTCAGGCGGAGCGGCGAGAGATGGAACGTCGCCAGTTGATCGGCGATGCAACAAAGATGATGCTCAATTTTGCCAAGGACCCGAAGATGGCAAAATATATGAACCAGACCTCTTTGGAAGAGGTACAGATGGAGTGGCAAAGAACCACAACACTCCCGAAACCCGCTCTCAAGAAACCTTCTGCCTCCAAGAAAATATACGGAGAAGGAACTGGAGAACGTGGTTGATGCACGGATTGCTCAGCTTTTTGACGCGCAAAAGAAAGGCAAAAAGCACGGCAAAAAGCAGAAGAAAGGCACTGAGTTCCCGGGATATTTGGGTCGTCGGTCGACTTTTTGACAAGGCAAAAAAAAACAGAAGCAGCGTGTTCGATTTGAAGCAGTACCCAGTAGTTCTTCTTCTTCTTCTTCTTCTGACAGTTCTTCTAGCTCCTCGGATTTGAGCGAAGAAGACAGAAAAGGTAAAAAGCGAAGCAAGAAGCAACGCTTTGGAAAGGGCAAGAGAAAGGCAAAGAAGGCTAAATCTCGCCCAAAGACTGATAGTTCTACTGAGGACTCGTCTACAGACAGCTCAGATACCGATGACGGAAAGTTTTATGCGAACAAGAAGAATTTTTACAAAGCCAACCAGTATGACTTTCTCGAAGATAAAAGCAAGAAAGTTTGAGAGTTTAAGGAAGGTGGCCACTCGATCAAGTTTGATACTTTTTCAGGATACTCAGATGCTTCGAAGGCTTTGTCTTTTATACAGTAGTTTGACATCGCTTTCGCGGGAGGACGCTATTCAGAGCACTCCAAGATTCGAAGAGCTACCTCTTACCTTGAGGGGAATGCTCGTACTTGGTGGTTCACGCTTCTTTTAAACAAGACTACGCCAGTTAAATGGCTGAAATTTAAAAAGCTTTTTATTTCTTCTTGGTTGACGCGAGAATATGAACGAGATATACGAGCTGCTTGGAACCATCTTCGGATGACCAAGAAAGACACAATCAATGCTTATTGTGAAAGATTATGGAGCTCTTTTCTACCCGCCTCTTCATTCAAGAAGATCTCGTTCAGAGAACAGATTGAGCGGTTTACCTTGGGTCTACCTACAAAGATCCGAGATCACTGCTTGGAACAAAAGTCAGCTTCTATTCAGGAGTTGATGAGTCATGCAAAGCGGGGCTTTGCCATTCACTCTAGCAGTCTGACCTACCCCACATATGAGGCCATGACTCAACGAGCTGAACAGACTTCTAGGAATGAAAGTAGAAAGAAAAAGAGCAACCCAGGGAAAAAAAGATGCACGACCCAAGCTTACTCCTGAGGAGAGAGCTCGCTTCATCAGAGAGGGGAAGTGCTTTGGATGCGGGGAACATGGACATATCTCCGCGAAGTGCCCTAATAAGTCACAGAAAGAACAGAATGATAAAGATGATGACAGGTCTGAGAGTTCGAGAGCAGCTAAGGAATGTGGCAGAAAAGGCAGATAGAAAAGCAGAACTGGTACCACATGGCGTGGGACCTGCACCGAATCTAACAAATGAAAGTACAAACTTTGCCGCTTTTGGGGCAAAGTGAGCCAAGGAGCCAAGGCCAACTTCTTTTCACTTGGAATTGGCGGCTCGATTTGGAATTACGCCCGATAGACTGACGCCACAGGCAGAGGTAGTTCGACTGGCACCCGGATGGGATGTTGCCATTACACCGAGCATTGGCAAACTTTGTTTGCAATGACAGGGGTGTGCAGGGCACGCGAGTGACGTTCTACTCAGGATCCCTTGGTACCACAAGAACTACGCCGTGGTTGACTACCGGGCCGAGAAAGCGACTTTGATAAATGAAGGGCTTAGAGATTGTACTTAATGAACTTCAGTTTCTTAATCATTCTTTTGGGAGAGAACTGAACGTTGGATAAAGGTTGAATATGTTTTGACCTGATCAAAACAACGCCAAGATTTTTCTCCACACTCATGCCGATTGCTTTTCAGAGGGCCTGAAGATCAAACCATTGATCTGATACCTGGAAGCACGCCACCGAATCGGCCACCTTATCGTGTGAGCCGAGTACAAAATGAAAAGATTATGAACCAAGTGAAAGACCTCTTGGAAAAGGGTCTTGTCCAACCTAGTACTTCACCGTATTGCTCTCCAATGTTGTTGGTTTTGAAGAAAGACGGATCTTTGAGAATGTGCATCAATTATAGAGCTCTCAACAAAATCACCATCAAGAACAGATTTCCGATTCCTAGGATCGATGATATACTCGACAGGTTACAGGGATCCTCGTGCTTTAGCAGGATTGACTTGAAGAGTAGATATCATCAGATCAAGATCGCGCCAGGAGATGTCTACAAGACAGCTTTTCGGACGACTTTTGGGTTATTTGAGTTTTTGGTGATGCCTTTTGGCTTAACCAATGCTCCTGCGACATTTAACCGGATGATGGACAGGATTTTTCGAGAGTACAGGCTATTTGTTGGCACTTTCTTTGACGACATCATTGTTTTCTCCAAGAATGAGGCAGAACACAGAGATTATCTGCTTCAAGTCTTTCAAGCATTACGAGATCACACATTAGTGATTAATGCAAAGAAAAGTGAATTTTTCCTACCAGAGATACACTTTTTGGGACACAGTGTGTCAGCAGGAGTGCAAATGGACCCGGCCAAGATAGAGACTATCCGTGATTGGCCCGATTTGAGGAATGTCCATGAAGTTAGAAGCTTCTTGGGACTGTGTTCGTACTACAGGCGGTTCATACGAAAGTTTGCAGAGGTTGCTTCCCCTTTGCATACCTTGACACAGAAAGAAGTACCTTTTTCGTGGGGACCCACAGAGGTGACTGCCTTTCGGACATTGAAAGAGAAATTGACTACGGGACCTATTTTGACTTTGCCGGACTTGCAGAAGTCATTTGGAGTATATTGTGATGCTTGTGGTCGTAGTCTGGGTGTGGTCTTGATGCAAGAAGGCCATGTCATAGCTTACGAGAGCCGTTTGTTCTCTAGGCCGGAGATGACAGCACAGATCTATGAGAAGGAGCTTTTGGCGGTTATCCATGCTCTTACTCAGTGGCGGCACTACCTACTCGGAGCGGATTTTACTGTCTTTACAGACCATCAGAGTTTGCGCTACTTCTTGTCACAGAAGTAGCTTTCGGAAAAGCAGATGCGGTGGGCGAACATCTTGTCACAGTTCCACTTCCAGATTGTCCATGTGCAGGGACAAAAGAATGTGGTGGCAGATGCTTTGTCTCGGAAACCGTTGGTTCTGGCTGTTTCCGCGATACATCATAGGAGCTTCGAGGATATGGTCAATCAGTATGCCACAGATACAGATTTTGCAGATATTTTCACACGGATACGGGATGGGGAGACAGTAGCTGTATACTCCCTTCGGGAAGGCTACTTGATGAAAAAGACTATGTTGTGCGTTACACAGCCGTTGAGGGATAAGGTTATGACTAAATGCCACTGTCCACCTTTTACGGGTCACCACGGCATTGCTACCACCATGAAGGGGGTAGAGAGATACTTCTTTGGGCCGAGACTCAAAAAGGATGTGGAAAAGTTTGTGCGCAGTTGCTTGGTATGCCAGAAGGTCAAGTTTGACAGGCATAAGGCACAGAGATTGTTACAGCCTTTACCCACCCACCCACCCCTGGGAAAGTATTGCAATGGATTTCATTTTTGATCTCCCGAGAACACAGAATGATCACGATGATTTTCTGATTACATGGCACGTCTAAGACGATTGTCTCCGACAGAGACCCCAGATTTATGAGTTTGTTTTGGAAGGCAATTTGGGAGAACATTGGCCCGCAGTTGCAATTCTCGTCATCGTTCCACTTGCAGACTGACGAGCAATTTGAGATTGCCAATTCAGTGATTTTAGATTTATTGAAGTCTTGTATCTCGGATTAGAAGACTCAATGGGAAAAGAACTTACCTTTGGTGGAATTTACCTACAATAACACGATACACTCTTCGACAGGGAAGACGCCATGTGAGATTGTTGAAAGTGCTGCGAAGGTTCCATCCTTCCTCAGCACGAAGATTAGATATTTGAAGCGGATGAATATTCGCAATATTTGGATACGGCTTTTGCCAAGGTTCGCGAGACTTTGCAGGAGTCTCAAGAAAGACAGAAAAAGGCAGCGGATCGCCATCGTTGCGACTTGAAATTGAAGGAGGATGATTGGGTGCTCTTATGTTTTGAGAAGGCACGCCTACAAAAGAAAAAGGGAAAGGAGAGGCTTTTTTCAAAGCTTAGTATGCGATACTACGGACCTTTCCAGATCACTGACAAGATAAATGATGTCTCCTTCCGATTGAAACTGCCAGATACTTGGAGGATTCACAATGCATTGCATGTGAGTCTCTTGAAACCTGTTAAGGGTGATGTGCCTGATGATGGGGAGCCTGATGAGCAACCCGAAGTGAAAGAAAACGAGGAGATCCTTGTTCCTGAACAGATTTTGGCACATAATGATTCAAAGAAAGGTAAAGTCCGAAGGCGGTTCTTGGTTTAGTTCATGAACTTTCCTGCATTTGATGCGAAGTGGATGGAGGAGGAGGACCTAGCAGATACTCCTCGGATTGTGAAACTTTACCTTGATGTTTTGGTTTAGCATAGTCTACTCCAAACAGAACCCAGAATTCAGCTTGGCCGGAGATCTGGTGCAGTGGGATGCACAAAAGGGGAGTCACTCCGCTCCCTTGTCAAAAGATGCCTCGATTTTGATACTAAAGTCACTGATGTCTCTTTGAGCTTCAGGGATACTGAGAGCTGACAGTATTCTGCTGGATGACTTTATGAAATGGAATTCCTGATAATGATACTGATTTGTTCTTGACTTCTTATGAGTGCAGGAACTGATAGCCGAAATGACTGCAGCATTTTGGTCTGATTGATAGATCAATAGACATGGTTGCAATAGGGCTTAGTCAATCGGACCTCGATGAGGTCCCGATTGGACCTAGATGTGATTGCTAGCTACATTGCCGATAAATCATGGTCTAAGATCCGAATGAATGTTGAATGTCATGTGATGTCTGGTGATGTCCTGTGATGTGACTGTCGATTTTGTACATGTGCTAGATGTGTGTTCCTAGTAAGTAGGTACTAACAGTCAGTGTCTGCTAAGACGGTTTATGGCTTTTGTCGGTTTTGCAACCGTAATCGCGGTCGATTACAATGCTTTCAAGAGGGGGGTATGTCACAAAGTGATGACGTGGCGGACAGCAGAAACCCTAATTTCTGCCAAAAACCCTAAAATTCCTGCAAACCCTAATTTCTGCCAGAAACCCTCATTTTCGGAAATCGCGGAAGCTATAAAAATAATAATAATAATAATATTGAAAATGATGAGCGACGTGAATTTTGCTTTTTTTTTATAAAAAAAAAAGAAAAGACTCTCTAAGAGAGAGAGAGAACTGATGCTTTTTATTCTAAAAGCTTTTGGGGCTCTGCTTTTGGGCATCCCTTGTACCTTTAAATAAGTGGTGAGGGCTTCACTTCTCAAAGCATCTGGACGCAGAGTCTGAGAGTGAAACCCTAACCGCTCTCTTGTACTTTGATGATTGATTAATACAAAAAGAAATACCGAAAGGGGCGCAAGTCTTTGGGGCCAATATCTCTAGGCACGGAACTCCGCCGGGCCAGTGCAAATCTATTGTGATCTGTGAATTGTTTTGAAGTGGTTATTTGGTGCTGTCGCGGTTGATTCTTGACTTGGAGTGTCCAAGTCTGTTACAGTAGGTATCAGATTGTTGCTTGTAGAGGGCGAGGCGAGGCAGAGCTGACTTTGCAAAGAGAAATTTCAGCTGCTACATATGTGGAAAATATGGACACTTTGCAGCCCAACATCTTGAAAATGTTAAAGTTGATGCGTTTGAAGAGAAAGAGGCAGACCCAATTCCGGTACGTATGATCACCAGGAGTGCTGGAGTCGTTGTTGAAGAGTTACCGCAGACCCGGTTAAGGAAACGAAGCAAACTGAAGAGGCTCAAAGATGGGAGAAGCAAAGGGCCATTTAGAAGGCCAAGGAGGTAAACGAGTAGCAAGAGCAGAGAGCTTTGGCAGCCAAGATCACAAAGTATCTCGCTTAAAAGATGCCAGAGCAGCCTGAATGCTCGGAGGCCAGGACCATCCGCCAAAGCTTCCAGAGAATTTGAAGACGGAGCTCCCAAAGAGTGAATCTAGTAAGGTAGAAGCTGAAAGGAAAGCCGAGGAACTAGTTAAGGCCTTGGAGGAGTGCCTAGAAGAGGTTCGGCAAGTCAGGGCAAAACTTAACCGAGGCTGATAAAACGAATCTGAGGACAGAACATGATCAGCAACAACAATCTGATTCCTCACCGAAGGATCCATCAGCCCAGGAGATGCAGGAGGAGAGCAGAGGCATGGCATTGTGAAGACAGCTATCCGAAAAGGAAATCCTCCAATTAAGACAGCAGCTTTGGAAATGAACAAGATGAAATCTATATAAAAGAATTCAAAAGATTCTATAGAATTGGATGACATCATACGAACCTTACCAAAGGCTGCTAAGTTTTATCAAAAAGCAGAGGAAGAAGGCATTAGAAGCTATGGCTGTGGATTTGTCTGAAATTAAGGATGATGAAGTGCCACTCATTCAGATCGATTACAAGCTAAGGAAATAGTGGGAGCCACTGTCAGGAGCAATACTGGATGGCCGAGCTGACGTAAACATCCTCGGAGAGCATGTCAGACAGAAGCTAGGGATTCAAGAGATGAACCAGCTCCATTCAGAATTAGAATGGCAGATCAGAGAGTGGTCCATGCCAATGGCTTAGTCGAGAACCTACAGATCAGAGTGGGAAGGGAGAAATTCAAAACCAGCTTTCTTTCTGGTACTCGATATACAAGGAGCTTACAGTATGCTATTGGGATGGCCTTTGCTCAGAAGTGTAGGAGCCATTCATGATTTAGCCCAGGTGTTGACAATTCGAGGACCCAATAGGAGAATCGATGTAAAAACAAATAACACCAGAAGCTGAAAGAAGGCAATGAGACTAGAGGAATTGTTTAGGAAATATGGCACGAAAAAGACCAAACGAATGTTGGCGTCAATGAATATATTTCCTATTGCAGAGATAGACCTCAATGAGGTGCTGCTCGATTGAGAGACAACAGAACATCAAAGGCAACAATATCCAGAGAATTTCACTGAGTTTAACCCAAGAAAAGACCAGTGAATTTGGACGGAAGGTCTCCAAAAGAATCAAGTTAGACAGTTGAAGACTTCAGACCAGATGAGGGCCATAGGCAAACCAATGCAAACACGTTTGATCGAGGCAGTGGACAAAGTAGAGTTGACAAGACTGGGAAAATTGAAATCCCTTTAACTAATATGCAGCAGGGATAAGCACAAATAAGGAAGTAGAATCGATGGCAAAGAGAAAAGGTGGTAGACCAAATTGGTTGTTGCCAAATGATTAAGAAGTTAAAGAGTAGAATCTTGGTTCAGAGAATAATCCAAAGATGGTCAAAATCAACAAACATATGAAACCAAAGATAAAGAAGAAAGCCAGGCAGCTGTTCCAAAAGTATAAGGATGTTTTCGCCTGGGAGCATACAAGCCTGAAAGGTGTGGATCCAGAGGTATGCCAACATAGGATACCACTAAAACCAGCTACATGATCGATAAGGCTCCAGATTTATAGAATGAATCTAAATTACGCCAAGAAGAGATGGACAATTTGTTGAAAGCGGGATTCATTACTGAAGTGGCAAGCAGTGAGTGGTTGTTTCCGATAGTGGTTGTCCTGAAGAAGAATGGGAAGCTAAGCGTCGGTGTTGATTATCGGAAGTTAAATGCTCAGACCATCAAGGACCCCTTTTGGTTTCCATTCACTGATATGAGATTGTTGGCCACGAGATGTACAATTTCATGGATGGATATAGTGGCTAATTGGCATGACAATAAGCTGAAGGTCAGATGTTTAAGAAAGGGGACTTGGTCTTGCTATGTTAATCAAAATTAGTCTCAAAGAAACCTAATTGAAAATAGCATGGTCAAGGCCATATGAAGTGGATTGAGTATTCTCGAATGGCACAGTTCGACTGAAGGATTTATCTGGACTGATGCTACCTGGGGTCTATAACAGAGCAAAGATCAAGTTATACTACTCCATAGGTTAGATGAACCTCCTGCACCACGAGGGCAAGACAAAGATGAACCTGATTCTGAATGCCAACTATTGGATTTGTTCATGATTAGTCCAAAAGAAGTCGGGACATCTGAAGGACGGGATGCAAATGATGATTTGAGGATTACCAGAGTCCAAACCAGAGAGTCAATAATCAGAAGGCATTTGAACCTCCTAACGGTCAGTGGCTGTGCATTAAAGACCGAATCTTCCGCCAGTCACATCAACTTACTCATCGTACGCTTTGCCATCATCATCCAGCAAGTTCTCCTTTTCTGCACAAGGCTTGTCGCAAGGCTTCGCGATGGTGAGAAGAGGAGCATTGATCTTTCAAGACAACAAGGCAATTATTGACGAGAAATTGAAGAATTACAACAAGTTGTGGCATCAGCCAAAGCCCAATGTTTTTGTGCCTCATCAGAACAATTAGCAAGCATGTATTTCAACAGAACAAGCGAGCACTGTTAAAGAAATGGGGTATGGAGGTGGTAGTCGAAGCTACCAGAGTACCATTTGATGCCACCATCATCCGGCAAGTTATTCATATTGATACTAGCACAGTCATCATTAATGGCAGCCATTCCAGAGCTCAAGGAACTGATCAACTTGGAACACTTAAGATTCCACCCCAAACGGTTCAGAAGACAACACTGAAAAAACTCAAGATAAGCGGAAGTGCTAACATTAGTTCAATATTTAGAATTTTAGAAATACAACAAAATTCAAAGAAAGGGAAGGAGGAATGTAGACGGTGGGAACGGATCTTATTCAAGCACTTGTACATAGTCGGGTCTGGTATTTACAATTAGTGATTACTACAGTAACTGTAACAAGTGTAGTAAGTCGGAACCCACTACGGGTATCTATACTTAGGACCCGCTACTCTCATTTTGGCATCGCTAGTCTTTAGTCATATTACTCCATTAGGCAGTCTTGAGTCATTGTACTTGTCGAGTTGTTGTTCACAAGGCAAAGGTTTTTCATCTGTTTGAAATTCCGTCACATGACGATTGTATGTTACATTATGGCATTGAGAGCCAGTTTATGGAGCAGGTTGGTTCGACTTGTTCCCGAAGGAAGCACACCTGATTCCTACCTAGGTCCTAGAGAAAAGCATGCCTGCTCTTTCTCTCTCCCTCTCTCCAACTAGGAGAGAAAATCAGTTTAGAGAAACAAAATTTTAGGGAAAAAAAAAACAGCAGTTCTAAAGACAGGTTTTTTGCCAGGAGAAAGAACATTGCTTGCCACTCCTATAGAGAGAGAAAACAATTTTAGAAAGAGAAAATCTATGCTATGTTTTTCACTCCTCTTTCCCTCTTTCACACAGATCAGAGACACAAAGTAGTTGCTTTACAATAGCACCGTTGTTTCATACGTTGTTTGTCTTACCTTGAATTTTCATTCAAAAACCATGCCCCCACAGTCATGACAGTTGTTTGGTAGACAGCAGGGAACCCTAGGAGAGAGCATCTTGTTTGTCCTAAGGCCACTGTCTTGCTTTGGGGCAGCTAAAACACAAAGATAAATGTAACCATAAAAATGACCAGCATAATGTCATCTTTGCTTTTCACCTTTCACTGGGTTGTCTAGCCACTGAACACAACACAAAGTAACTACTATGGGCATGCTAAAGAGAGGCATCTCATAAAATTGCGCTCTCTCTCTCTCTCTCTCTCTCTCTCTCTCTCTCTCTCTCTCGTTCAAGACATTGCTTCTATGACGTTAAAACACCTCTTCTTCTTCTTCTTCTCTCTCTCTCTCTCAAAAAGAAGCCCAACTGACCTGCAAGATGTAGCGAAGCGCTCTGAACTCCTGCAATGGTGTTTCTGGCTCTCTGCGTCGCACTAGAAACACCAGAAGTCAGCGCCTGTCGGTTCTTTATCGTGCAGTCAACTTCCGAGTCGGCCTCTAGGCTAAAAGGTCCACCTTCTATTTTTACCCGCAAGGAAAGCAAATCCATGATATTCTCAAAGCAAAAAAACCCAGAGGAATAGACATTCTCCAAACTAGTACGCGAAGGCGGCCTCTCTCTCTCCCCCTCTCTCCCTCTTTATCGCGTGCGAACAGACTTTTTTTAGTTTTGGACTTTAGCTTTCAGGTTGCAGATTGTGACACGTGTAAAGGGATCCCTCTTTCGCCATATTATGTTAATAGATTGGGACTAGAAAGTAAGAAAAGACAAAGCACGTACTCTAATTTTTATTCGTTAGGTTCAAAAGAGAGCTATTAGAGTCGAGTCCCACATTTATATGTATTCTATAATGGCAAAGGGAGTGCTCTTTACACGTGTCGAAAACTGCGAGATGAAAGCTAAAGTCCAAAAAAAAGACAATCCCCTTTGCGCATGATAAAGAGGGGGGCCGTACTATATCATAATAATAACATTCGTGGTTTCAATTTCATTTGGTTAAGCAATGCAGTTTAATTTGGATATTAACAAGGTTATGAAGACAAGGGCCCCCAAGCATTTTGCTCTATATTACGAAGGAAAAGGAGAGGATAACCAATGAAAAAGCAAGGGATTGTTTGCACGATCTTGAAGATTGACTTTGAGTCACTAAGAAGGACTTCCCGCTTTACTTCATGATCCAAAATTGGTAGCCACCAAAAGATTTTGATTCTCTTTGTTTGCAGTATAAGTGTGTGACCGTTCATTAAGAGTTGATATTATTAATATCCTTAGTGCATGGGGCACTGAGCTCTTAGTACTTGAAAAAAAGGTATGATTTTAAAGGATGTTGTGCCCTTCATACTTTTAAACTCACTAAAAGATTGAGTAATTATAGTTTTCTGTTTGCAAGTCATGTAAGAGACTACAATCATAGCAATAATACCATAGTACTATATACTCCTACTGGGTCTATAGTCCCTATTAAGGCGAATCTACACGGATGCCGCTATGTCCACGTAGGCTTTTGCTCTCAAAAAAAAAAAAGGCAACACAATTTCATCGCAGGGCCATGGCTGCCTCTGCATTCGCGATGCCACAGGGTACACCCCCAACCTCGTCCTTGCTTCTGCTCCTTTCCATCGCACGGCCATGGCCACCTTTGCTTTTGCGACGCCAGAGGGTACACCCCTCTTGCTCACACCTCACCTCCCTTCCTTACTGCGCCTCATACCCCCCTGCAGCCCGTCCGCTCACTATCGCCCTCACTCGACGCGTTCCTGCAACCACACACACACACACACACAGAGAGAACCTCCATCTCTCTCAGTGCCTCCAGCATTATCCACCATCTCGCTTGCAGACGAACCCTGGAATCGTCGGACCAATTGCTCACGCGAAGCTCTTGCTGACACAACGTGGAGATATATAAAAAAGTCTTTATTTCTCTCTCTCCCTCTCTCTCTCTCTCTCTCTCTCTCTCTCTACACGCTTCCCCTCAACGTGTCTGTTCCTTGCTTTTCCACTTGAAATGTATGAAAAAGATCTCCCCAGATTCCTTCTAACTAACCAGCTTCCAAAATTGGGCACCCCTACTCCCGAGTGATAAAGGCAAGTTGAGAAAAGCCTGCTACATTATCTTCATGGAACCTTTAAGAAGTAAAATGAAATAAACATTTAATTATGACTTCCAAGTTCTTGTTGTGATAGGTTAATTCATAATAATCCATATAGACAAGTTGATAAAACTTACAACATATGCAACAAGGACTTCAACAATGCTACAAGATAACCTTCAAAAAACCTTACGCAACCAGATACATGTAGAAGCTTAGGGGCTACAACATGACTCGAGGAGACCTTCACAAAAAGATAAAAACAGACATGATTTGAATTACAATTGGATTTCCTTGTAAATGATAAAGGCCAGCGATAGCCTGGTAGGTTCTTGAATATAGTTTGAGATGCAAATTGTATGCTACCCTATGCAATTTGTATTGGGGTATGCTACCTCTATACAAAATGTAAAGTAAAGAACACAATTGTGGTACTCTTCATGTCTATCGCTTATGACAATAACTAGCATAATTAAGTTCCTTATATCAAAGCAATTGACCAAGTATTATTTGCATTACTTGGCAATCAATTTTGCCACCTCCACTCAACAGTGCTCCTTGGGAATACGTATGTTGGGGAAGGACAGTGCCAACTCCCCACAATACTTACATTTGGTCTTTTCTTTTTCTTGAGATTGACACACACATGGATGGAGTGCAAATATGTGGCCAAATGCCTTCTCCCTCACCCATAGCACTCCCCCTTCAACAATGGATAAAAAATGGTAATTGCCTTAAAAGAGAAAAGATAATTCTTTGCTCTAGTAGGTCCCCAAAACGTCGTTTTTAAGGAAACCCATTAATTAGTTTAGGGGGGGAAGAAAGGAAAAGGGAAGGGTGAGGAGAAAGAAAGGAAGAGAAAGAAAAGGGGGGGGGGTGTGGTGGTGGTGGGGGGTGTGGTGGTGGTTAGGGTAGGGGGGAGTATTGTTTTTTTTTAATGCTTAAAGGGACCTCAAAGAGCAGCGTAGACATATAGCCTAGTGGTTAAGCTTGAGGCCTATTCTCCTACGTGATGAGGTCAAATCCTACCCATTAGGAATGGTTTTAAATCGTCGATGCATTGGAGATGAGTAGGAACCCATAATGCCCATCTTAGTATAGCTCATGCATGCCTTCTAGATAATGTCTTCATTTTTGTGGCACACTCAAAGGAAAAGCATGCTCTTTAGACTCGTTATTGCAAATATACACAACTGACTAGGGTTGGTCAATAAACAAATATCTAATACATCTTGTACATTCAAAAACGACAACGTTGCAACGCCATCCAACATATCGATAAAAACCTTTGAAATTCAAAATTGGCCCTTCAGTAGGGCACTTGAAGCATGAGTTTTAGGTATTTTTTGTAAAAAAAACACGTATCTCCTATTTTGAACAAATTTAAGTTTCTTGTTCTATAGGATGTTTAATTCATATAACAACATTGGTGACTTGATTTTAACTCTATTATTTCTCAATCATGCTCACACCAAAAAGTAGAAGACAATCACATGAGCTCAAAAATTATTGGCATGGAAACGGGTGAATGTGCTACTTTGTGATCCATGGCACTAAAGGGCACGGGTAGAAAGAGATGGGATCGGCGGTCGAGGTTGAAAGGGGGGATCTCGAGGAAGATTGAGGGTGGAAAAAAATGGACGACCGTTGCAAGCACGGAGACTTGAACCCTCTCCACCCCCATGAGAGCCCAATGCACTAACCGCTACGCCCGACAGGGAAGTTGACATATGGGCAAACTATATAATGATAAATAAACTTGGACAGGTCCCGCTGCTTGTCCAAGTTTACTTTTCCATGTCTTAATTTACTCCGGCATCCTACGGCTGTGCGCATCTCGATCTTCGCATTTGAACTTCGCTGTCGTGGATCCCACCGTCTGGCTTCATTAAATGGCCCGTGCCCTTTAGTGCTGAGGCTTTGCCATAGTGCAAGGTTCCAAGGGTGTTCATGCAACGTTGACGGTGGGTTTAACAAAGCTATGAAGTACTTTCCTTGTCCAATGAGAACACCCCTAGTCAACCAAGGCACATTTTCTTTGATCTCCCTTTGACTCTTCTAAGTCCAACCTTAATGGGATCTTTGCTCTCTCTCTCTCTCTCTCTCTCTCTCTCTCTCTCTCTCTCTCTCACACACACACACACACACACGTGCACACGCACGCACACACAACATGCATCCAATTGTCTTTATATCCCCAAAAACTAAGCTTGCATATTTTTGAGCAGGATGAAGCTCACTTAGGTGCACAATTTGAGCCACTTCATATCAATGTTTCTCTATTAATATGGCACCTCTCCCTCCCTCCCTCCCTCCCTCTCTCCCTCTCTCTCTCTCTCTCTCTCTCACGCACACACACACACACACGCGCGCGTGCGCACAGCCAACAATTCTTACTTTCTTGGCACAATCTACACCCATTTACATGTTTTCTTGTGTTTCTTGGCACATGTTGTACATGTTTTGTGATTTTCATGGTTCACATGGAAAGATGGAGCTCCTGATCAATAAAGCAATCAGAAAAGTGAAGAAAGGGTAGGCAATGGTTAAAAATTAGCCAATTCAATGTGATGAAGGAGAAATATATACTCCTACTAATAGAGACACAAAAAAGTATAGAGTAAGGATTACCTTGGTTGGAGGCGTAAGAGTGAGAGTCCACTTGTAGGAGGACCATGAGATAGAGAAAGGATCTCCAGAAGATGGGAAGGGAAGGCGGGGCGGGGGGGGGGGAGGTGTGGCAATGGTATTTTCATGAGCTATACAAGTGACTCAGGATCGAGAGTTTTATGGTCACCTTGTAACTTTCCTAGGCCAGAATGATATACATCACATTAGTCTACTTCTCATCCTATCACTAAAAAGGAGGTTATGGGACCATCATGAGGTAGTGATGTGTGTGAACACACTTAGGACCACCTTGGCATTTTTTCCCTCACTAGGAGGTTTTTTTTTCCCCGTGCTTGTATATACGCCCATCATTCTAGGGCTATATTATTGTGCACTAAGCAATACATACTCTCTGTTCTGTGCCTTGAGCATCTTCGTCTTCTTCAAGTTGTGTGTGTTTCCATGCAACCCTATTTCCAACAATTGGTATTAGAGCACGTTGCATCCTCTCGGGTATAATTGCCACCATCGCCAGCACATGGATGCTCACTTTCTCCGATTTGGGTGAGCGTTAGTAGGTCTACAAATGCTTCAGGAATTGGTCTACTCATAATTTCGATTCAGGCTCATTTCGACCTCCGTTTCCACTTTAGGTAAAATTGCACTAGCAATTTTGTCCTTTTGTGCAAAATTTTTGTAAGTGTCGTTTTTTGCATAACAAGTCCCATATAGTGTTCTACGGGTTGTGCTACATAGCATGTGTTGGTCTCGCTTCATTTCTCTTCTTTTTGAGCAGTTTCACATTAGGTGCAGGCACTCGCCATGGCTGACAACAACACAGATGTGTTCAAGTTGTTTGATGCTGAGGATATATTAGATGGGGACAATTGCCCAATGTGGGCTTACATGAGGCAATTGGTTTTTGTCTTAAAGGGCATTTGGAATGATGTGCACGGCATTGATGTACGTCCTGGTTCTTGAGGATACAAGCAATGTTGAGGATGTTGTAGGTTTTGGTGGCAGGGTTGCTGGTACCAAAGTTGTTTTGCCTACGGCTGAGCAAGCTCATTGGGATGTTAGAGATGTGCAACCTCGTGCATTGATTGCATTATCCGTGAAGCACACTATTACTTCTCGCATTCGTACAACTAAACTTGCAAAACACGCTTGGAATATTTTGGATGGTCTTTATGCAAGTCGCAATGAGGCTAAAATTGCATTGCTACATAAAGAGTTGGTGTGTTGCCATTATTGTAAAGCTAATGATCACTTGATCAAGCATTGTCCAAAATTGAAGGCAAAAGAGGCCAAGAAGAAAGAGGCTGGTTCCATTACAAGTGCAACTAGTGTAGAATTTTTTGTGAAAGGAGATTGTGATGTTGATGTAGATGCAAAGTGGGCATTTAGTGTAGAGTGCACTTATGATCCTTCTGTCCATGATGCATGTATGCCAGTTGCTGGTGCTACAAATCACATTACCTCTCATCGTGACTTGTTTACCTCTCTCAAGGCTGTCCTCATGGGAATATAGTCACTTGTGCTAAGAATGCCTCTTATCCGGTTGGAAAGATTGTACTTATTGCTGCAAATGGCCGTTCTCTCACACTTGTTGATGCACTTTATGTACCTCCGATAGAGAAGAACCTTTTGTCCGTATCTACACTTGTTAGACTTGGGTTTTGTTGTGAAATTTATGGATGAAATGATCTCAGTTTTGGTAATGAAATTGTTGCATCTGGCATTTTATGATGTGGGCTATATAAGCTCACTTTGTATAACAAGTGTGGGCAGCATTTTGCAAATGCCGTTGTGGATTAAAATTTTGTTTCATATGCAAAACTTTGGCATGCATATTTTGGGCATCTAAATTTTGCCAATTTGCTGTGTTTGCAAAAATCTAATATGGTTGCTTCTTTGCCGCCTCTTGAAGCACCTGTGAAGCATGTTTGTGAAGGCTGTATTTTGGGTAAGATGCAGCATTTCCAAAGGATGGTTCAGCATGGGCTACATGCAAATTACAACTCATGCATAGTGATGTTTGTGGGCCCATGCAAACTTCGTCCTTGGGCAATTACCTTTACTTTGTGACTTTCATTGATGATCACTCTAGGCATGCATGGACGTATCCTCTTAAAGCTAAGTCCGAAGCATTTATGTGCTTTAAGCAATTTTTGGCTATGGCTAAAAATGTCTCTAAATGTATTATGGGCACCCTCCGTTCGAGGGGGGGAGTATATGTCTCATGAGTTTAATGCATTTTCGGCTAGTTGTGGGATAAAACACCAAAGTACAGTGTCGTGTACACCTCTGTAAAATGTTGTTGTTGAAAGGAAAAATAGGTCGCTTGCAGAGATGGCATGATGTATGGTCAAGAGTCAAGCTTTGCCACATTTGTTTTGGCATGAGACCATAATGTGTTCTACTTATGTACTCAACAGGCGTCCTACAAAAGCTTTGCAGTCTATGACTCCATATTAAGCATGTCATGATAGAAAGCCATCTATTGATCACATGCGCATTTTTTATTGTTTGGATTATGCTTTGGTGTCACAAACGCGATGCAAAAATTGGATGATAAGGCTATCAAATACAATTTTTTTTGTTACAGTACTGAGAGCAAAGGTTACAAGTTATACCATTCACAGACAAAGTGTATCTCGGTGTCACGAGATGTTGTGTTTGGTGGTGGAAGTTCGAATGTAAATTCAAATGAGGCAAAATAGCTGGTGCATACTTTATGTGACAGTAACTTGGATGCACCTTTGTCTAGTCATACTCGTTTAGGTCCTTGCCATGCATCTTATGCATCCGATTGTTATGCTTTGGTTGTTTCTAGTTTATGTGATGTAGAGGAACCTTTGTCTTTTGACACAGAATTCAAAAATTTGGATGATTGCCATGCAATCAGAATATGATGCACTTATAGAAAATGACACATGGACTGTATGTGATTTGCCTCCTGGAAAAAAGGCCATTGGTGTGAAGTGGGTTTACAAGTTGAAACACAAGGCAGATGATGAAGTTGATCGTTATGAAGCTCCACTTGTTGCAAAAGTCTATGCACAACAAAAAAGCATAGATTATAAAGAGAGTTTTGCTCCCACTTTTTGTATGACTACTGTGTGTTTTTTCTGTGCATTGGCAGCTCATTTTGGATTGGACATACATCAATCGGATATTGTTATTATTTTCTTGAATGGTGATACATTTGAGGAAGTTTATGTAACATAGCTTTGTGGTTTTATCAAGAAAGGATAAGAGGATAAAGTGTGCAAATGTAAGAAAGCTTTGTATGGGTTGAAGCACTCTCCTTGTGCTTGGTATGAGAAAGTTGATACTCATTTGGTTAAACGAGTCTTTCGTAATCCCACAGAAAGCACTTTGTATGTAAAATGTGAGGGTGATGTACTTCTCATTGTTGTTCTACATGTGATGACCTGCTAATCATTGGTCCAAATGAGACACATATTGGTGAGTTTAAGGCTGATTTGAATGCTTGGGATTGTTGCATCATTACTTGGGCATACAGTTTAACCAGCATGATGGTGGTATTGCCTTGTGTCAAACAGCTACATAGAATCATTACTATATAAGTTTGGACTTGGGTATTGCAAGCCTATAGCTTCTCCCATGAACGGAGACTTTTGTACAATACAATCTTTGTGTTCCTTGATAAAACTAGTTGGTACAATGAAGATGAAAGCTTCATGCACCAAATTATTCTTGAAAAACACACCTAGTGTCCCTAGCCTCAGTCCCAAGACCTCACACACCTTCAAAAATGGTGAGATATAGCATGGAATGAGGATAGATTCAGAGGAAGAAGATGTGTCTTACAAGAAAGAAGTATTCTCCTCACATAATCACTTTAATAGCATAGATTAGTTTAGTAATTAGCATGGTAGAGGAGATGAGCATGCCATTGAAGCTTGGCTCTTGGATGAATTTGCATTCCATAGCCAAGAGTTGTTGGTGTAGGCCTCTACTTCTCAATTCTTGGAGAAGGAGATGGAGTTTTTCTTGCACACATGATTTGTGTGTGTGTGTGTGTGTGTGTGTGTGTGTGTGTGTGTGTAGCATTGTGTTAGAGTAAAATGCAGCCCTCTCTCTCATCTTGGTCGACCCCTCTTGCTATTTGCTCATGATGGCCTCCCATTGGCTCCTGTAAAGCTTAGCCAATCACAAATTAGAAGCATAATTGATAGCCTTTTGACAAGTGTCCCCCTTTCCCCTTTTGTGAGAGCTTTAGGTAATTAAATAATTCAACTAAACTCTCATTAGACCTCTTAGTCTTCTGGCCAATAGGAATTAGGCAAGCCATTGGGCTGTTGAATGCTCATTGGACCCCTTGGTAGACTGTCCAATAGTCTTCTAGGGAGCTTAAATTCTATTGGTTCTTTTATCAAGAATTTTTAAATTGATTAGACTAAATTTACTCTAGCCTAATTCTCATTGGTCCACCTCTATGGTCATCCAATAGGATTTGAGGAGAGATTGGGAGCAACTGGCATAGGAGCCTAACATGTGTCTAGTATTCTCTTTGTGTAAAGGGGGAGCCTTGGAGTGTGTGTGTGTGTGCGCGTGCGTGCGTGTGTGTGTTTCTCTCTCATCCCCTACAATAAGGGTTGCCCCCTCCTTCCTAGGGATGTGGGAAGGCTTTTTAGTCTTCCCATGACCATCCAATTTTCCCCTTGCTTTGGCCATTGGATAAATGAGTTAATTTTTGGAACCTTAGTCTATGGAACTTTTAATGGAGCTGAACCTTAGGTCTTTTAAGCCCCATTGAAGCACATTGCTCTTTTGCAGATTGTCCGCCTTTGGATCCCTATTTTCCCTCCATTGATAGAGAGCGGTCTGGCAGCCTTACCAATATTCTAGTTTTTACGCCCCTGGTACTTCCCCATAGTAAATGATCGGTTTAACATGAGAAAATCATTTGGGAGTATTAGATATTAGTTTCTATGACACTCCCCCCCTTGATTGGAACGGAGGGTGCCCATAGTACATTTTGAGACATTTTTAGCAATAGCCAGAAATTGTTTGAAGCACATACAAACTTTGGACTTTGCTTTAAGAGGAAATACCCATGCATGCCTGAATAATCATCAATGAAAGTCACAAAGTAAAGGTAATTTCCCAAGGACGGAGTTTGCATGGACCCACAAACATCACTATGCATAAACTTTCACAAACATGTTTGACAAGTGCTTCAAGAGGCGGCAAAGAAGCAATCATATCAGATTTTTGCAAACACAGCAAACTAGCAAAATTCAGATGCCGAAAACGTGCATGCCACAGTTTTGCATCTAAAACACCCCTTGAATCTACAATTTTGTTTGCAAAATTTTTCCACACTTGTCATACAAATTGAGCTTATACAACCCATGACACAAAAGGCCAGATGCAACAATTTCATCGCCAAAACTGAGATCATGAACTGTATATTAGTCATCCACAAATTTGACTACAAGTCCAAGTCTAGCAAGTGCATACAGACAAAAGATTCTTCTTGATCCCAGGTACATAAAGTGCATTAACAAGTGTGAAAGAACTGCCATTTGCAACAATAAGCACAATCTTTCCAACTTCCTGAATCGGATAAGAGGCATTGTTGGCACAAGTGATTGAATTCCCATGAGGGACAGACTCGAGAGAGGTGAACAATTCACGATGTGAGGTAATGTGCTTTGTAGCAACACTGTCAAAAATACCACACATGTGAATCCGCAGCAACTAACACGCATGCATGGACAACAGGATTGTAAGTGCATTTTGCACTAAAAGCCCATTCTGCATCAACATCAGCATCACAGACTCCTTTCACAAAAGACTCAACAATGGCTGCATTTGTAGTGGAACCAACATTTGCAGTGGAACCACCCTCTTTCTTCTTAGCCTCTTTGGCCTTCAACTTAGGACACTGCTTGATCAAGTAATCATTAGATTTACGATAATGGCAATGCATCTTCTTTTTTCCCTTATCACCAGAATTTCCAGACGAATTGTTGCCAGCAGAAGCATTAGGAACAGGTGATTTTCCACTCGCATAAGAACCATAAGAAGTGGTTGCATTGATGTTACCACCCTTTCTTTGAGCAGCAATAAAAGCATGTTCAACTGCACGTTGTCTAGTCCTTTTTTTTTTTGGAAAGCAACTCTTGCAACAGCAATGTGCATAATGCATCAAACTTGACAACTTCGGGATTTCCTTGGCTCATAAGTCTCCAAGTACTAGCAAAAGTATGGCAAGAATCTAGTAAGGCATCAAGGACAGTCTGCACAAGGGAACTCTTTAAAATGACTCCACCTGCAGAAATAAGTTGCTCATTGATATCCTTGACACGAGCAAGGAAAATATCCATATCATCTTCCTCATGCATAATCTTCGACTCCAGCTCTTTACGCAGCAATGCAATTTTTGCCTCATTGCGGCTTGCATAAAGACTAGCCAGAATATCCCAAGCCTGTTTTGCAGATTTCGTTGAACAAATGTGAGGTGTAATGGTGCGCTTCACAGACAATGCAATCAACACATGAGCCTATGCATCCTTTATATCCCAACGAGCTTGTTCTGCCATAGGCAAAACAACTCTAACAACAGCAATTCTTGCAGCAAGACCTGCAACATCATCAACATAGCCTACATCCTTTGAACCAGGATGTACATCAATGCCCTGCACAATATTCTAGACTCCCTTTGACACAAGAACATGTTGCATCATGTAAGCCCACATAGGGTAATTGTCCCCATCCAATCTGTCCTCAGCAGTAGCAAACATCTTGAACACATCTGTGTTGTTGTCAGCCATGGTAAATGCTGCACCTGATGTGAAAACTGCCCGAAAAGAGGTGAAACAGAGCGGGAACAACACATGCTATATAGCACAAACCATAGAAGACTGTAAGGGACCAGTTATGCAGAAAATAGAACTGACAAAAATTTTACACAAAATGACGAAATAGTCTATGCATTACTGCCTGTAGTGGAAATGGAGGCCAAAATGAGCTCGAATCAAAAATCTGAGCAAACTATGCTCTATGAGCTCTCCCAAAAAATTTGTTGACCTACGAACGATCGCCAAAGCTCACAAAAATCGAAGAAAGTGAGCAAGCGTGTGTTAGAGCTGCTGGCGACTAAGTGCAGGAGGACGCAACCTGCTTTGATACCAATTGTTGGAATTAGGGTTGCAGGGAAACGCACACAACTTGGAGAAGATGAAGGAAGCTCAAGGCACACAACAGAGAGTATATTACTTAGTGTGCAATGGAAAGATAGATAGCCCTAGAATGAATGGGGGGGAAAACCTCCTAAAGAGGGAAAAAATGCCCCGACGGTCTTAAGTGTGTTCACACACATCACTACCACATGTATATGGTAACAACTATGCTTTATCCACAATATTATCAGCTTCCTCTATTGCCACATGCCAACTGTGTCACTCAATGTCATGACAAGGATTATGTGGGTCACGATCCCTAGGCCAAGGCGGATAAGGCCGGCTACAATTAGTGCTTATTAAAGGGGTCTTTTAAAGATAGCGGCTAGGAGCCCTACAAGAGGAAGTGGTTGGATTCAAAAGAGCAAATTCAAAGTCCCAAATTTTCACAATAGGATCAAAGGTCCATCGGTCCTTCTTTGTGCATACGAAATGTGAGACCACGGGAGATCTGAATGCCAACTCTCCACCCCCCCAAGACGCATTCAGACTGGCCCTTGGCTTGACATTACTCCCCCCTTGGAGAAGCATTTTTGTCGTCAAAAACAAAAGTGGAAAATTTCTTCTTATGAACACTAATGTTTTCCCAAGTGGCAACTTCCTTAGGTTTGTCTTTCTAGTTGACTAATGCTTGTCGATGTACATGATGACACGTACATAGATCATAGCAGTCAAGAAAACACTCAACTTCATATGGCTACATAGGAGGCTCAATGAAATCAAACACAATCTGTTGATGGATAAAATTGTCATCCTTATGTAAGCGTTTATGTAAACGACTTACATGGAATGCTGGGTGAATGCGAGAGTGTGCAGGTAATGAGAGTTTGTAGGCCATATCAACAAGTTGCTTAAGTATCTTAAAAGGCCCACAATACCTCAAAGATAATTAAATCCTTGGCCCCGTCTTTAGGCTTTTTGAATGCTCTAGCTCACACAAAATTATCTCGTCCCCTTTCGTGAAGGTAACTTGCCGACGTTGCTCATCAGCATAGTTTTTATATTGATCTTGTGCTTGTTGAACATTTTGACAAGCTAGTCTCATCATTTCCATGTGTTCTTGGAGAAAATCCAAGTCCTACTCAAGCTTTTCAGTCGCCAACCCCATCGTAACTGGTGATCTAGGTTGAAATTCATACATAAGCATGAAAGGACTTAAACAAGTTGTCACATTCTTAGCACTATTATAAGCAAACTTGAGAATAGGGAGATAATTTTCTCAATCCGACTGCTTGCTAATGTATGCTCCTAACATATCCTCTTGTGCTTGGGTTGACCTGTTCACTCTGACCATCCATTTCAAGATGATATGTAGTACTTATGTTAAGTTGTGTACTCAATTGTTAAACACAACCCTCCAAACATGACTATTAAACTTGGGACCATGATCACTCACAATGTTACTTGGCAACCCATACAACCTACACAGATTTTCCACAAATAACTTAGCTAACTCTGGAGACTTAACTGTAGATTTAATTGGAACAAGCTTGCAAATTTTAGTCAATTGGTCTACAACCACCCATATTGAGCCATGACCTTGTATAGTGGTTGGCAAAGCCAAAATGAAATCCATAGAGATACTTTCCCATTTACCATTAGGAATCTCCAATGGATATAAGAGACCTCCTACCTTTTGACACTCTACTTTATTTACTTTACATTTTTGGCATTGCAAGGCATGGTCTTGAACATAGCTGTGTAAACCTGGCTAGTAAAATTGTCGTCATACGAATGCATAAGTTCTCTTTATGCTTGGGCTCCTTGCACTTGGATTGTCGTGACATTCATAAAGAATTTGGTGCCGAATATCTGTGTCCGTCGGTACAAAAACCCTCTCCTTGTGGAGTAGGTACCCATTATCTAGGGATAAATTCTTCCATCTCTAAAGTTCATCGCTCCAAAGAGGAGAATCGGGTATGGAGGTTAAAGACACACTACCAGCATTGGAGTGAGAACTATCCCTCATTTTCACACGGTTCCACACTTTGGAGTATGCATCATCATGCTAACATCTACCTATGAGAGATTCCAAAAACTCACTTCAAAGCTTGGTAAAGAGAAGAGAGTTTATCTCAGGCATAAGACTAAAAGCATCTGTTACCACATTGTATCGTCCTTTATGATATCGAATCTTTGCATCATAGTCCTGAAGAATCTCAATCTACCTAGCCTTTGAAACCTTCAAATCTCTTTGTTGTGTAAACCATTTTACGCTTTCATGATCAAACACAATCTCAAACTGAGCTTCGTACAAATAATGTTGCCACATTTTCAAAGGCGACACTATTGCATAAAGTTCTCTTTTGTAAGCAAATAATTCTACTATGTAGAGCTTCTTTCTTTCAAATGTGATTGACCTTCCCTCCCGCAGAATGATTGCTTCAATAGCACGGTTAATAGCAGCTTTCTCTCTTGCAAAAGGATTGCTCCAGTAGCACGTTTACTAGTAGCCATTTCTAAAACAAATGATTTCGAAGGATCCACAATAGCCAAAATAGAAGCTGCATCCTTGAGAGCATCAAAACTTTGTTGTTGAGCTTGTCTCCACTGAAAGGTTTTCAGTTGGTGGTCTGTCATTGGAATAGCAATATGAGCATACTTTTTAACGATCATTTGCGATAAAAACTGCAAATCCCAAGAAAATCTATAACTCTTCCAGATTTCTGGGAGAAGGCCAGCTCCTAATGGAATTTACTTTGGATTGATCCTTATGTATCCCATCAACTGAAATAACATGCCCTAAATAGTGAATTTCCTCCTTGAGAAAATCACACTTGGATTCTGTGGCATATAAGTTATTTTCTCTTAACAATTCAAACACCTCCTTCACATGGTGTAAGTGCTCTTTCTCATAGGCAATATACACTAGAATGTCATTAAAAAAAATGATAACAAACTTGCCCAAATATGGTTTCAAGACATTGTCCATAAGTGTCCTGAAAGTTGCAGGTATATTGGGTAACCCAAGGGCATAACCAAAAACTCAGAGTGTCCAAGGTTACCCAAGGGCATAACCAAAAACTCATAGTGTCCAAACCTTGGTTGGAATGCAGTTTTGGGTATATCAGCAAGCCTAATGTGTACTTGATGATACCATGACCACAAGTCTATCTTCGTAAAGATATACCATGACCACAAGTCTATCTTCATGAAGATACGTGCATGGGTGATCTTATCAAATAAGTCATCTACTCTCGACAATTGCTACTTGTTCTTAAGTGCAACTGCATTCAACCCATGATAATTGATGCAAGTACGCATACTATCATATTTTTTCTTCACCAACAAGATGGAAGAGACCCATGGTGAATAATTAAACCCTTAACAACCTCCAAATGACTCATTCTATAGGGTTTTTTACTTACGTGCTTACTACCTGCAGCCACGTCTATGCCATGTTGCACACCCCATGCCAGTGGTAACCATGGTGGCAAATATCCTGGGAATACATATTTGTATTTCATTAATAAATATCTATTGATCTATTAGCAAGATTTTCTTGTTCTGGAGAGAGATATAAGTAGCCACAGGTGGAAGAGAATAGAGAGAAGCATGCGGTGTTAAGGAACTGTTATTCAAAGCATTATTAGCATTTGACAAAAAATGACACATGGAGTAGCACAAAAAGAGTTCTTCTATTTCATCTTGAGAAGAGAGCCTCATAAGCTTGGCTATACAAATGAGTGGCAAGGAAGGAACATCCTTGTCTCCCAATGGCAACACGTGCATGCCATTGGATTCGAACATCCAAACGTTGTGCTCATAGCTATGTTTAAGTGTCGATCCTAGACTATGTAGCCACTTCCAACTAAGGACCACATTTGCTTGATCTATATTCAGAACTTGAAAATTCAAGGACGTGTGATACCCTTGAATCTCTAATGGTACATCTTTCACTTGAGTATCCCACACTTTGGCGTCATGGCCATTAATGATCGCTACCGTGTAATGGTGGGAACTCAGAGTCTGGGGCAACTTGAGCCGTTTCACTAACTTATAGTTAATGAAATTGCGTGAAGCACCATCTCCCACCAAGATTCTCACCTTGTGACCTTGGATAGACCCATGCATGCACACCAACTCATGTGGACCAAAAGTCTACTGCCACATTGAAGTCGTGATATAATTCTCATGCACCACTTTGGTATGTGGTACCTCCACATTGGATAAACAAGAGGAGGACTCAAGAGGGAGTAGCTGCACCATGTGCACTACTTTATCCTTACCCTAGGTAGTAGATTTCCCCATGGGGCAATTATTTTTTTTGTGTCCACTCCCTAAACATGTAAAACATAATTTTTATTTTTTAGCCTTCTCAAACTCTTCACTGGTGGACAGAGGGCCCCTAGACCCTTCGCTGCATTCATGGAGACCATCATGTATATGCGCTTGCGCTATGGCTCCATGAGCGTCTTGGGGTCCTGGGGTTTGACATGCTTCTTAAGCTTCTCTACCAACCAATGGATAAACCCATGCACTTGAGAATTACATCACAATTATGTAAGATATACTCCAATAATGTCTTATGTTGACGCATAAAGCACTTATCCCAAGTAGACCAATTTTTGTCCGCTTCATTTATGGGAAGAAATTCCTTTCTGAACACAGTCTCAAAGGTTGCCCAAGTCTATGGTATGATGCCCTTTTCCTTGAGAGAAATCCACCATTTTTTGTAGGCCTTGCCTTCTAGTGAAACTCGTTTACAATGCCTTAATTGCATCTGGAGTGCGTTTAAGATCGTGAATCCCATCCATTTGCTTAGGTTAAATTCACAGTGTTGTTGTTGTGTTCCCTTTCCTCACCCCTGACAATCGGTGGCTTGGTATTCTTTATGTCATAATAATCAATATCTAATTCTCCTAAATGATTTTCTCATATTAAACTAATCATTTAATGTGGGGAAGTGCCAAGGGAGAAAAAGCTAGAATATTGGTTAAGCTAGCAAACCGGCCACAGTAGGGATCCAAAGGAGGAAAAATAGGGATCCAAAGGGGGGGCCATCTGCAAAAGAGCCATGTGCAACAATGGGCTAAAAAGACCCTAAGGTTCAGCCCATTAAGACTTCCAAAATGCTAAGGTTCCAAAATTCAAAGGTTGTGTCCAAAGGTCAACCCTAGGGAAAATTGGATGCTTTGTGTGTGCCCTAAAAGTCTTTGCACATCCCTACATGGGAGGGGGTGAGCCCCAAAGGTAGGGGATGAGAGAGAAAGCCACACACACACACACAGGCTCCCTTTACACAAAGGGAATGAGGGACACATGTCAGCTCCCTAGGCCAGATGCCCACAAGGTGTGCCCAATTCCTATTGGAAGACCCTTGAAGTGGACCAATGAGAATTAAGCTAGAGTAAATGTAGTTTAATTAATTTAAAAACATTTAATAAAAGAAACCAATGAGAATTAAGTCTCCTAGAAGACTATTGGGCAGTCTCCAAAAGGGGCCAATGAGCATTCAGAAGCCCTATGGCTTGCCTGATTTCTATTGGCCAGGAGACAAAGGGGTCCAATGAGAGTTTAGTTTAATTATTTAATTACCTAAAGCTCTCACAAAAGGGGAAAGGGGGACACATGTCAGAAGGCTATCACTTATGCTGCTTAATAACTATTGGCTTGACTTGGGGAGGTCCAATGAGGCAAAAGCCAGACCAAATTAGCAGCTAGGGCTCGCCCAAGAGAGAGAGGGGGCTGATTTTTGCTTGGCATGGACACACACACACTCACACTTGACCATGTGTGAAGGAAGAATACTCTATCTCCTCCCAAGCTTTAATGGAGAGCTCATCACCTACTCCAAGCTTGTGAGATAGAAGCCTACATCAACACTCTCTTGGCATGTGGATGCAAATCCAACCAAGAGCCAAGCTTCAATGCATGCTCATCTCCTCTACCAAGCTAATTACTAAGCTAAGCTATGCTAATATGAGTGATTATGTGAGGAGATGCACATCTTTCTCGTAAGATACTCCTTCTTCCTCTCAATCTACTCTCATACCCTGCTAGCTCTCACCATCTTCGAAGGTGTGTGAGGTCTTGGGTCTGAGAACGGGGATAATTCAAGTTGTGTTTGATTAAGTGTTTTGCTTGGTGTATGAAGCTTCCATCTTCATTACACTAGCTAGTCTTGAAGGAACACAAAGAATTGTATTGTACAATGTCTCTCTTGATGGGAGAAACCATAATACAAAGCCTTTTGGAGGGGGGACCGGCTCCATGCAAATCCGGTCCTCAACTGTTGTCAATAGCTTAATTTCTCTCTCTTTTGAAAGTATTGTCGATGCTATCTAACTAGGTGTTATGCTTTTTGTTTCTCTCTCCACCCAAGCACTCTTGTAATTCTCATTAGGAATCTATTCTAATGAAATGCCCACTATGTTCATGCTAATTTCCGCTACACATAAGTTATTAGGCCATTAAATGTTACACTTTAACAAGTTATCCACCTCTTTTTGAGAGAGAAGGTGCAACTCCTCCAGATTGGAGCCTTGCTCATATAGACTAGGTGTGCTTTCACCAGGCCCGAAGGACGTAAAAACCTGAGTTTTCAAGTAAAGGTAAACACGCATTCCTCCTTTCCTAGAGTAGCCTTAGGCTTGGATACCAGTGTGAGACAAAAAGGGGATTGGACCATGCAACTCTCCACCTGATCATGCAATATATAGGCCCTGCCTAGCTATTCCTAGGGCCCCCTTGACCGCATGTCCATCATGGCCCTTAGTGTGCCACCCAATCTTACCCTAGGCCTGACATGGACATTAGTTTTGCCTTTTGGTATAACCAACACTCCAACTACTTTCATGACAATTATGGATAGTGTTTTGAAACTGTATCTAAACAAGTTTCTGATTGTTTTCCTCGATGACATTCTAGTCTATAGTGCATATGAAGAGGAGCACTCACTAACATCTGAAGCAAGTGTTTGATTTCCTAGGGTAGCACAAATTATATGCTAAGGATTCCACGTGTGATTTTTTGAAGATTGAAATTCACTATTTGGAGCATATAATTTTTGTTGCATGCCTTCATATGGATTACTCCAAAATGGAAACCATCCATAAATGGTCTCCTCCTCAATCCAGATTCTCTTAGGATTTGTAGGTTTCTGTCGCAAGTTTGTTAAAAACTATGCAATTTCTCTGACCGACCAAGGGTAAAGCATTTCATTGGGAAGAGGATCAGTGGTGAGTTTTGACTCACTTAAGGTTTTTCTCACTCTGATGCACCCATGTTGGTTATTGTGGATCCCATGAAGACTTTTGTGCTTGAGACAGATGCTAGCAATTGAGTTATTGGGGTGATTCTTCTTCAAGGGAAAGGCCAATTGATTCTAAAAGCAAGAAACTTGATTCTGAATGAAAGTATCAAATGATTTACATAACATACTAATTTGAAGGGTCGAAAGGCAAGGTGAGCTAAGATTATTCAGGAGTATGACACAAAGCTCCAGTATTGTAAAGGATGATATAATGTGGTCAGCAATGCTCTCAATTGTATGCTTGAGGTCAACTCGCTTCTATTCATGGAACTTAAAAGCGAGTTTTTGGAATCTCTTAAGGGAGAATGTGAACATGATGATGCATAATCTAAGGTGTGAAGTCATGTTAAAAAGAGGGATCTTTCTCACTCCAATGTTAGTAGTGTGTCTATTTCCTTCACACTTAATTCTCCTCTTTTTGAGTGAAGAACTGACTCGATGGAATAATTTTCCATTGAAGATGGGAACCTAGTCCACAAAGGGAGAGTTTGTTTATCGACAAACGTAGACATTTAGTGCAAAATTCTTTATGAATGTCATGATAGTCCAATTGTATAGCACCTAGCCATAAAGAAGGCTTATAGATGAGGCTTATGCACTCATCCAACGATAATCTTACTAGCCAAGTTTACATGGGCATGTTCAAGACTATGTCCTAAATTGTCAAAAATGTCAACTTAACAAAGGAGAGTGCCTAAACGTAGGAGGTCTCTTAGTTCCTTTGAAGATTTTCAATGGCAAATGGAAAAGTATCACTATGGATTTTATTGTTGGTCTGCTAACTATTGTATGAGGTAATGACTTGCTGTAGGTGATTGTAGATTGGTTGACTAAACTTTGTTAGTATATTCCAACCAACTCCACCATTAAAACTCTAGTGTTAGCCAAGTTACTTGTTGATAATCTCTATAGACTATATGGATTGCTTAGAAATATTTGGCGATCATGATCCTAAGTTTAATAGTCAATTCTGGAGGTTGTGAACACTTCTAGTTGTCTTTAAACACTCAAGAACACAACTCAATCTCAGTAGTGCAAATCATCTAGAGAAGGATGGTCAAATTGAACAAGTGAACCACATGGTAGAGGATATGTTACGAGCATTGTTAGTAAAAAGCAATCTGGTTGGAAAGATTATCTTTGTATTCTAGAATTTTCTTATAATAGCGTAAAGCATGTTTCTACTCGATTTAGTCCCTTCATGTTTATGTATGGTTTTCAACCTAGGTCACTAGTTACGCTGGGATTGGCTATCAAAAAAATTTAGCAAGTCAAGGAATTTGTCCAAGATCATATGGATATACTAAAATTTGCTCATCAAAATGTTTGAGATAGATACAAGACGTATGCTAATGGGAAACATCTGCAAGTCACTTTCACACAAGGTGAAAATGGTCCTAAACCTAAGTCATATCCTAGATATTGTGACCCATTCAAAATGCTCAAGCAAGTTGGAAATATGTTCTAAAAACTTTCTTTACTTGCGTACTTTCGTAGTCATCCAGTTTTTCATGTAAGCCATTTAAGTAAAACGCTCGCATCGAGACAAGAATGTAGTTGATCAACATGTTTTGATTGATTTCATTGAACCTCCCACCTAGCCGAATGAAATCGAGCGCATTCTTGACTATTATGATTCATGTACTCATCATCATGTGCATCACCAAGCATTAGTTAAGTGGAAAGATAGACCTAAAGAAGGTGCCACTTAGAATAATAGTAGTGTTCTTAAGAAGAAATATCCCACTTTTGTTTTCAGGGAAGAAAACAGTACTCCAAGGAGGGAGTAATGTGAGGCCAAGGACCCGAGCATAGCCCAATGGGAACTGGGACATAAGCCCTTCTATAAATAGAGAAGGGAATGGCTAGGTGGAGTAAGGAGTTTCCAAGCTCCTTACCTCATAGTAACCAAATCAAATAATTCCAAAACCTACCGACATAGGCCTGAACACCTTCATTTTTATCATTTTGTATGAGATCCCATTACCTAGGTGCCTTTGATTTATAATGTGCAGGTAAAAATTGAGGCGAGTATAGTTTTTGTAATGGAGATCATGTATGTTGATGTTCACCATGTTGCTTGATAGCATTCCACCATAATGCAGCACTTTAGTAAGATAACTAGATGCACATTTGAATTTATCACACTAAAAAAAAGCATCATGAAAATAATCATCTAATTGATCGATCCATGCCAACAGTATGCTTTCATCTTTTGTACCATAAAAATCCTTTATGCTAAATGTTTTGGCGCTAATTTTACTCTTTTTGGACATTGGTACAGTTTCAGTGCATGCAAAATTAAATAAATTATCTTCTAGTTCAATGTGTTGCATGAGCTCATATGTAACACTATGTTGTAGGTTTACTAATTTCTGAGTGCTAGTGGGTGCTTTTGGGTAAGTGCATCATGAGTGTATAATTTAATTAATGAAATATACACTCAAACATAGTATTATGGAACAACAAAAATACTTAGTTGTGGCATAGCGAGCTATTGTCAAAATTCTTGGCTGATTATTGAACAAAAAGTGGTAAGTGCATCATGAGTGTATAATTTAATTAATAAAATATGCACTCAAACTTAGTATTGTGAAACAAAAAAAATACTTAGTTGTGGCAAAGCGAGCTATTGTCCAAATTCTTAACCGATTATTGAACAAAAAGTAGCATTTCAAAACTAATGCATGAAGAGCCTAGAGAAAAGCTATTTTCTTACTTTCGATAGGTCCCAGCTTTTTGACTTTTTTGGTAACAATGTGATTGCTCTCAAAATTAACTTAAACCATATATAAAATGCTAATAAGTACATTGATCATCTCAACTTTGCAAATCCTTCTTCAAGTTTGAGAATTCTAATGTACATGGACATCAATGTTGCATTAGGTAGTCGCTCTTAAAATAAGACAACAATATAGTAATTAACCATAAAAGCCCAAAAATCCCATACACGTTAATGCTAACCACATGCACCACAAAAATTCAGAGGGCAAACAATATTATAACATAACTCTAAGCCTCTTATAGTTTAAGAGTTTGCAAAATGTCATGGGAAGACAATCTACAAAAAGAAATTATTGATCAAGAAGTAATCGTCTCCATAATTCTTGAATTAGTTTTTAGGCTAAGACTTGCACAAAATAAGGTCATAAATTTCTTCACTTTCCTCAACGGTCTTAAATGCTCTTGTGCATCTTGTGACCACATAAATCCCCCCTAGTAATTTTGGAGTCCCTTTCTTGGGCATGGTTCACTATCTAGAAAGCTTGCCTTTTAAACAAGTGTCTTCTTTGGAGGACGAGGTTACCTCTAATGAGTTGCTGCTTCATCATGCCCCCCTTTTTGTCCCCTATGATGATAAGGCACATAGGGAGGTCTTGAGGCATGCATAGCTCTTCCTATGTTTGTAGATTTTTATTCACGTTGCTTTTTCACCTATGCAGGCATATACATGTAGATTGTAAAATAGCCATGCAATAATCAATCATGCATGAATTGCTGCTAACACGTAGTGATACCGGAGACTTTAAAATCTTCAAAACTAACTAATAATGCTTGTATGACTCAAAGGATCTTCAATAATAGCGGCACAACACTCCTACAAACACCTTTTTCTAGCTAGCACATTGCTCAAGTATCCATGCTTCATCCATCAGCTAGTCACCTAGTGACATGCAAATCCAAGTTGATTGCTTGTTGATTAACCTTGAATTCATATCATGGATCTCTCACAAGGGAATAGGCCCATTAGCACCTTCTCTCACAACGAAATAGGCTCAATCTATTTAAAGCTCCCTTGGAGACTAGTGGTAAGTATACTTGCATCATGGTGCTTCATGAGTCATTCTTTCCTCCACTCAAGTTAGAATGTGATGGACTTGAGTACCATGATGCCCTGTCACATGGGAGATAGCATGTATTTGGCTCTAAGATGCTCTAGGTTGTTTGCTTCTCAATTAGCCCATTCCTTCAATTCAACATTGATGAGGTATTGGGGAGGTTCAATGGTTGATGGAGACGTTGGAACTTTGCAGTAAATGTAATTTTCATCGTGGTGCTTCTTGAATTATTCTTTCCTCTACTTGGGCTAGAATTTGATGGACTTGAGTGAATGATGCCCCTTCAAGTGGGAGGTAGCTTGTAGCTGGCTCGAAGATGCTCTAGGCATCAAAGATCATGCATGTTTTTTTGATGTATAATGGCCACTCTTTTTAATATGCTTTGGGCTACAAAAATTCTTATGTAAAAGCATAGGCCATCTCTTGTACAATTAGGGGTAGATAAATAGTCACCAAACTCCTCCGAGCCTAGTCCATCTACAGTAATGGTAGAAGGAGATTGGTATAATTCATATCCACCACCAATGGAAGAAACCGTGACTTATGCTCCACTAGAGCTTGCACCAATGTATTATGTAGCTAATCAAGGTGTCATACCTCCCATGATAAGACTCATGATTAAGCCAAGAACAGAAAATTGTCACAACTGTGGTGCAAATGATCATTGGAAAAATGAATGTCCAAAGCCTGACAAAAACCTCAAGCCAGTTGAAGCCTATTGCATACAATGTTGCAAAAAGGGAAGACACTTTCCGGAATATTGTCCTAAAAAACTTTTAAACAAGGGTAAAACAGTAGTAAACGTAGTCCAAGTGATACCTAGTAGCTCATCAGAGAGTGAACCGATTGTTCCAATCAAGGTAATCACCAGAGCCCAGGCTAAGAAAAAGAAACACGACTCCTCTGATGATTCAAAAAATACGTAAGTTTCCTCTCAAAGGATCAAAAGAAGCAGAAGCAAAAGATATGAGATGAGAAAACAAAAACAACGGGTTGAAATAAAAAAGAAAGCAAAAAAGCTATTCCAAAAAAAGGTGAAAGAAACTGGAAGTCAAATCAAGGAAACAACCGTGAAATCTGGAGGATCCATTTTGGTTAATAAAATTTTTGAGCCTATTAATGCATCCTTGGAAGCCTACCAAGCAGGACTTAAAGCAGGCCAAATTATGAAAAACAAATGGAAAAACTATCCTTCTCTAGACATGGAAGCAGCTAGGCTGGAAGCTTATCAAAATTTGGTAAGAATCATGCAAGAAATGCTGGAAAAACAAAAACCCAAGCTTGAAAGTATTGCAAAACCTGAAGAGCTTGTGGTAAGAGACACTAAAGAAAAACCCAATGTAGTGGTAGAACCCCACCTTGAAACAAAAGAACCAGAACTTATAGTGCCGAACAACGAAGATGCCTTAGACGGAATTCCATTCGTAGAGGAAGACTGGCCAAGACACTTATGGGAAAAAGTTAGAGATCAATGATGGGAGCATAACTCTAAAGTCAGCTCCTATAGAGGAAGTTTGGTTGGGTAACCTACCTTCTGATATGAATATAGATGTGCAATCCTTGTATGGGGATTGCAGATCTGAAGCTTCGGGAATGTTGAAACCATTGACCTTGAAAACATTACCCTCTTACTTGGGAGATAACAAAGATGAATCCATAGTGTGTAAGACCACTCAAGTAATAAGAGTTGACCAGACCCTAGAAGTAGACAACATTCATTCAATCATGTCTGCACCCATCCAATGCACTCTTACCTTGGGAGAACTGTTAAAACTCAGACCATATTTATGGAATGATCTACAGAAAACCCTAGAGAAGGTGGGGATAACTGGGCTAATCTCAAAAAAATTGAAAAAATTGAAAAACGAAATGGACAACAAAGAGATTTGATATGTTCCAATAAAAAAAGTCGGAGAATATTATGAAGGGGAAGAAGGAAACACCACCCTTCCAGTGAAATATAATGACATTGAAACCATGGCAATACTAGATAGTGGAGCAAGCATAGCCATAGCCATGAAAGCAGTATGGGAATCCTGGCGACAACTAGCCATTAGACAAACTCGAATGACCATCAATTGGCTGACGGAAACATTGAGAGACCATTACGGCTGCTTGAAAAAGTAATAGTCAATTCCTATGGAATTGAATATCAACACACTTTTGCCATAGTAGACTTTGGGAAAAAAACTCAATTATGAAATCATATTGGGAAGACCTTTCATGCGATAGGTACAACTTATCCAAGATTATGGAAACAACTATCTGTACTTGAAGCAAGTGGGATCTATAACAAGGGTAAATCTAAAAGATCACACTTATAGAGATGTCTTGAAAACATCCATACAAGAGTTTGATTTAGTCTCTTCGACTGAACTAAGCTTCCATCCTGATTAAACAAAGACACTCCTATTTGGATGTATGGAGCTTCAAAAAATGGGAGTTTAAAATGAGAAGAATGTATTCTAGAAAGGGATTGTACAGACAAAGCCTATGCACCTAAATCCTTTCCAGAGCATTTTTTTGAGCCATTCGAGTGGACTCAAATTTTAGCGACAATGGATGTATGTGTGAATACGTTTATGCCTACTCAATTTTGTAATGAGGATGGCTACGACATAATTCCCATCCAAATGATTTCAACCCTCAACATTGAAGATGAAGATGAGTAACCCAAGGACTTGATGAAAGTTGAACAAATCTTTTCAGACCTCTACTACGATGCAATAGATGAGTTAGATGAACACTCAGCTACCTTAGAAGATTCGAGGTCAGAAAAAGAACATGTGAGAGCTAAGCTACTCTTGAAAGGAGAGGAGGAAAAGTTTTTTGACTTTCCTAACCAGAAAACAAGAAGACAAAAATGGTATAGGCAAAAAAGAGACACCAAAAACGTGAAAACACGACCTATGCCATCAGTCTCCAGTAGAACACAATTCTTGATGCAGATAGATGCAAATGATTGTGTCAAGGAAAAAATCACTAACAGATATCCTTCAAACAAAAATCCAGAAATGTCTAAAACATCGAGAAAAACAAGGAAGGATACTCAAGCAAACAAACAGGATAAGAAGCCAATCATGACACAAGTTGAGCGGAAAAAAAAAACATCAAGAGTTGAAAAAAGATCTAAAGGAGATATATACGACTGAAATGGAAACCATGGAAGAGGATGATAAGGATGTAATGAGGTTCTACGCTTTATCAACTTGACATTTTTTATAATGCAAGCCATATAGCCTTGAATATGTCTATGTAAACATGGCCAATAAATTGCTGCCATATGAGTGCATAAGTCTTGGAGGAAAATTTAATGGAAAATTTCTTCCATCAACGCAGCTCAACACTCAATAGAGGAGTATTGTGTGTGGAGGAGCTTGAAATATTATTTGCATTGGAGTGAAAAGGATCCACCATTTTAAGATGTGTCCACACCTTAGAGTATGCCTTGCCAAGCTCACAGCTACCTTTTAAGGATACCAAAAAACTCACTTGGTATCTCTGTGAACAAAAGAGGGTTTATCTCTAGCATTCCCTTGAGAGCATCTACTCCAACAATATATAGACCCTTGCAATACCATAGTTGGAGCATCATACTCTCAAAAAATATAATCCCACTAGGAATTTGACCCTTCAAATATGTTTGATTTGTGAACCATTACATACTCTCACGATCAAACACAATCTCAAACTAAGCTTCATACAAATAATGGCTCCATCTTTTCAAAGCGTACACTATAACATAGAGTTCTCTCTTATAGGTAAATTAATGTCATGTAGTATCAAATTTCTCACTCTGAAAGTCACTAGTCTTCCCTCTTGGAGTGAAAGTGCACTGACAGCTCTAAAACTAGCATTGCTTTCCAAAACAAATGGTTTATGTGGATCAACTATAGCAAGTATAGGTTCTGATGCTCAAGCTACCTTGAGCTTGTCAAATTATGCTATTGATCTACTCCCCAAGAAGAAATCATTGCCTTTGTTTTTCAATCAATACTTATTCTAATTAGTATTTAAGTTTAACTCATGATAATATACACAAATACACATAGTGCCATCTTTTTTTTCACGAATAAAATGGAAGAACTCTAAGGTGAAGAATTGGGTTGAATAAAACCCATGCTAAGGTAATCAATAAGATGCTATTCTACCTTCGTTGCTTCTTCATGGCTAAGCCAATAAGGTGGCTTGATTCTAGGTTTACTTATCAACACTACATCTATGTCATGTTGCACATCATCTATAGCAGGTGACTTCAACAACAAGTAGATCGTTATTCATTAAGCAACTCCTTCACTTGTTGTATAACTTGTGCCATATCTTCAAAGGACTGTGTAGTTTGGTGATAAGGTAAGCTCATAATGTAGTGTGAGTTATTAACCATTAAATATGAAAAGGAAAGATTATCATGCGGTGTTGAGAAAACTTCATTTACATGAGACAAAAGTAGGCAAAACACGTCGACAAGTATTAAAGAAAGATTTACTCTATTTCATTAGGAGAACCAAGTTGGAAAAGCTATACGAATAAGTGGTGAGGGAGGGATGTTCTTTTCTCCCATCATAACCATGTGCGAACCATTGGCTTAAAACACTAGAATATTGTGCATAGCTACAATGTAATGAAGGAACCAAACCATGCAACCACTCTTGACTTAGAACCACATCCACCATATTCGTGTTCATAACTTGGAATTTTTATGGCATAATATGCCCTTACACTTTGAGGGGGACATCTTTAACTCGAGTATCTCACACCTTGGGGTCATGCCCATTGATCAAGCATCAAAGTATGCATAGTGTCCATGACACTCCACATGCATCATTTCATACTAGTCATAAGAAACAGTCTCTTCTTGTAGCTAGTGAACAATCTAAGAGACCTATGGGGCCTTGATGACCTCTATTCAATGAGGAATTTGAGAAAGGTAAGAGGGAAAGGCTTTGTTTTAATTGCTTATCAGGGAATCATCATAAAAAGGTTTATCCCAAGGGGAAGTTGGCAAGGGCAAGAAAGGAAAAGGCAGTGCACATGGTGCCACTCCTTCCTCTTAAATCTTCATCCAAATGTGCCAATGTGTAAGTATCTCACATAAAAGAGATTTATGAATGTTGGTTGACTACTTTATGTAGCAACCAGCTTTTCTACTTTATGAGTTAGTGAAAATGCATGGTACTAATGAGGGGACAAGAGGTGAGAATCCTATTAGATGATGGTGCTTATCACAACTTTCTAAACTACCAATTAGTCAAGAAGTTATGTCTACCACAACTCTCAACTCCCACCTCTACAAGGTAGCTATGATTAGTGGGAAAGATACTGAGATCTAGGATACTCTTCAAGAATGTTTCCCTTGAGGTACAATGGCACCACATGAAAGTGGATTTTAAAGCCGTGAACCTGGATAAGGCAGATGTGAGAGTGCCTGCATGTGTGGGACCAACATTACACACGACTATGAGCACAATAGTTTAATGTTTGAAGCCACTGAGTTATACATGTTATTACTGGGAGAAAATAATGTCCCTCCCTCTCCAGTTCTATTCTAATAATGCAATAGAACGGATTTTCCTTTGTTAGTCATTGTCTCATGCTTTCTCTAATTCAAGTTCAAATTTGACTTTATTAGATGATGTTCCTCTCTTCTGTGATCAGTCCTCATGCTACATGCTTCTTTATCTTTTATTCTTCAATGGCTAAGGAATCGTAGGAACATAATGCTAAGCTCACACAAAAATATAAGTAAAGCTAGGAGCTTACATGGCAATAAAGTTAAGATATCATGTGATGATAAAACCAAAGTTCATGATGCATGTGGCTAGCATTAACATGTGTAGGGAATAGGTGGGCTTTGTAATAATTATAATTACTTTGTTGCTTTTGCTATAAATTAGTGGTTAGCTAATTGTGAGATTGATGTTTGTGTAGATTGGAATTCAAGAAGTTGAGTAGGAGCTTGCAGAGTTGATTATGTCAGCTCACTAATTAAGTTATAGCCGCTTAGAGTTCACTAGTATTTAATTCTATACATCAATAAAGCCAAGATGGGCTCAGTTGTATCTACTAGGCTAGAAATATGTGAGGTCTCCACCTCGTTACCATATCCATTTGGCAAAAGGAGAGTACCTGACAGGTCGCTAGGCCCTCATCAATTGAGAAAATCATAGTCAGATAGATAAGATTTCTAATGGACACTCTCATCACCAAGTAACTTGAGTCCGAGTCATTGAAAAGGGGTCCTAGCCCTGTCTTGCAGGGAAAGCATGAACTAACACAATAATCTGACGTTCCTAATTCTCACCTTCCAAAAGATAGAAACCCCAGATGCCTTTTTCCCCATAATTTTCAGAGACACGTACAATTGGGACTTCTCAACTCTTGGCACAATGAGTCTCTAGTTTCGCTTCTTCTATCAATGAGGAGCGGAGAGTTTCTCGACTAATTGAGACCACCCATCCTTGACTGGCAACCTGAGCCAGTCCCCACTTTCCACCCCCACACTCACACTTTGTTTTGCTTGTTTTCTAATTACTAGAACATGATTGTTCAAGCACAAAGTTCCTTTTTATGATTTCCATTACAAGTTCGTTAAGACAGCCCTTCAACCATTATCAAATCGGCACCAACACAATCTTTCTTGGACGTAACAACATACGACTCTTCTTCATTTAAATATCCAAACCCGAAAAGTTCACTCCTCTTGGCGAGAGTTTATTGCTCCCGGTGTCTTTAGTTGCCCATACAATTAAATTGCCCTGCAACGTGGGTACAAACCCCTAGTGACTAACTTGCAACTTGGACACCAACCCGCAAGTATTATCTTGCATTCCGAGCACCAACCCGTAAGATGTGTGCAACCATATGCAATACTTTAGCGTTCATTCCTCTAAGCTCTCCTTCCTTGATATCAAAGGGAGTTTTGACTATATCAGTATAAGATTTTTGAATGAAGAAGATTCGAGAGTTCTTCTACTAGGCAAATATTTATTTCCTATGAGCAAACAAACTACTTTCCAAACAATCTTTCCCTATTAATACAATTTAAAAAAATTAACAAGTTCAATTGATGTGGTTTTGAATTGGGAATGACCCCATGTTTAGGTAGTTTTCCCCTTCCTATTTACTCATGATGCAAAGAAAGAAAAGAAATTTCGTACCTGTTCATGAGCAATAACGTCACTTCGTGGGATAAGTGGCATATCCTCATTCATCGGTGCCTTTCCTCTGTCTTTACCATCACTGGTTCCGGCTTCGTGATCGTGTGATCCACCATAGCGAGTTCTCTTAGGTGCTATTCCCACTACTAGATACTTAACTTAACTTGAGAAGTTGTAAGCTAAAGTATAAAAATACAATGGAAGTAGCGTAAATGGTTATAAGTATTTTAATTCCAAAACATATATGGTTACTCTACACATCAACTCAAAACATATGCTTGCTTGATCTTGCCATAATATTATGATACTATGCGTCATAACTTATACACTAATCACATGATTAATCACTTATATATACTTGCAAGAACAATCCATCATTTTAGTTGGACCATTTCTTGAATATGACTAGCTAATACATGCAAACATCTAGGTTACAATGGAGAAGAATTGTGCATGCAATCAACACAACTGATTATGTAATTAAGCAGTGAGACCTTCGTTAAGTTATAATGTAGAGAATTTACCATAAAGTAGGTATATTGATGGTTGATATCCAATTGAGGATATGTAAATAAGAGTATAGTGGTTCCTTGTTGCCCAAATCGGTCCCATACCTCCCTAGCTCGCCCCCTCTTGGTAAAATAATGAGTAGATGTGTCACAAGCTCCTACATAGCCACCATTTTGGCTATTACACCTCATGTAGTGCCCCCATGCTCATAATCAATTATTCTATAAGAGATGGGTCCATGGATATGGGTCATTTATGGGCATACATAGACATACATAAACATGCACACCATACATACACATGCACATGCATGCCCATGCACATGCATACATATGCATACCTTAGACTTAGGAATTAATTTATTAACATTAGGATGAAAATTAATTGTCTAGAGTGAGCTTGGCTTATCAGAATTTAATTTTGAAAGTTGCTATTAAAAGACAATCTTGAGGATGACAATCTAAGGTGTCAGATGCACACACTTGCTATATTTAGCAATTTTTGGACCAGGTAGCTATTTTTATGGAAATTTAGGACGGGGTAGATTTTGACGAGACGGCCGCGTCTAGGTGGGTTAGGCACCTCGAAACTTTCTATTTTTGGACGAAAATGACAAAAAGGTAAAAATTTTATTTTTTAAAATCTTACAACAATATGTTTATCATTAGCTCATCAGAGGTGGAAAAACTATAAAAAATAGTAACTTTTTGTATATGGCTAGGATGGCCAGATATGTATTCCTTTACATGGGAATCTCCTCTCCAAGGGTGGCAGACACCTTACATTCTCCCCAACTTGAAGAATTGAGATGTCCTCATCTCAAAGTTAAGTCTAGATGATCTTTAAGGAGAAATGTTTCATTTTCCCAGGTACGTCTTCTTCAGGGAAATCTTTCCATTTGATAAGGTGTTCAATGATGTTTCTGTTCCTAAGTTTTCTCTCCCGTGTTTTTAGGCTATAGTCAGGTTGAAGTTCAAGGACTCCTTGGGTTGGAACAACTATTTGTTCGGAATCCAAAAGTTGATTAGGGTTATGAACATAAGGTTTTAATAGAATAACATGGAAGACATCATGAATTTTGAGGTTGGAAGGTAGCTTTAGCTTGTAAGCTTGATCACTTATCACTTTGACAATCTCATAGGGTCCACATTATCTTGAGTTGAGCTTCTGGTACTTTCCCAAGGATAGGTTGCTTTTCTTGGGCCTGACCCTAAGGAATACCTTGTCTCCTTCTCTAAAGATTTGATCTGATCTCTTCTTATCTGCATAATATTCTTGTAAGTCCTGAGCGACTTGAATATCCTTACAAATCGCTTTGGTTTCAGCTTTCATGTCTTCGAGCATTTTCTTTGAGGCTTCTACCTTGATAGTAGGATGTGAGAAATTTAATGGAGCCAAACATTCTTGTCCATAAGGAGCCTTAAATGGTGACATGCCAATGCTTCTATGGCTAGAGGAATTATAGGCATATTCAACCAATGGAAGATATTGAATCCATTTTTCTTTGGTTCATGTGAACAATATGCTCTAAGAATGTCCTCAATCACCTGGTTTACTCTTTCAATATGACCATCTCTCTGAGTATGATATGCTGTGCTTAAACACAGTTGTGTTCTAATGGCTTGAATAATTGAAGTCCAAAACTTTGAGGTAAATTTTGCATCCCTGTCGTCGCTAACAATTCTCTTAGGTAGACCATGAAGTCTAAAGATTTCCTTTATGAAGATTTGACTAATATAAATGGCAGTGAAGGTAGTGTTTACAAACATCAAGTGAGCTACCTTAGTAAGCATATCAACAACAACAAACTCAATCATGGTCTCCAACAGAGGGCAATCCTCTGACAAAGTCCATACTGATACAGTCCCATTTCATTTGAGGTATATCAAGAGGTTAAATTTGTCCAGGTAGTTTGATTCTTTTAGCTTTAATCCATTGGTAAGAGAGACATTGCTTCACAAAGCAAATAACATCTCCCTTCATTCTTGGACAAAAGTAGCTTCTTCTAACAACATTTAAGGTCTTTGTATACCCAGGGTGCCCTGAAGTTGGGCTATCATGAGTCTCAAATAGGATTGCTTTATTCAGTGTTGGGTCCTTAGGTACACAAAGCCTTTGTCAAAAATAAAGACATCCCTCTTGAACAAAGTAATCCTTTATCGATTTATTCTTTGTCTCAGGTGTTATGCCTTGTTGAATCTGCAAGGATAACTGCTAATAATCAGAGTCTTTCAAGGCTGCTTCCTTAATTCTTTCCCACATAGGATTATTAGGTATAGAGATAGCACTAAGGAAAGCTTTGTGACTAAGTCCATCCACAACTACATTGTCCTTCCCCGGTCTAAACTTTATGTCAAAGTCGTATTCTTGAAGAAGTTCAATCCGTCTTCTTTGCCTCATCTTGAGATTGGGTTGTGTAAATATCCATTTCAAGCTTTTATGATCAATGAATAATTGAAATTTGCGACTGAGAAGATAATGTCTCCATAGCTTTAATTCATGAACAATTGCTAAGAGTTCCAAGTCATGGGTCGGGTAATTCTTCTCATGATCTTTGAGCTTTCGAGAAGTATAGGCTACAGGCCCACCTTCTTGAGTAAGGACTCTTCCTAAACTAAAATTCGGAAGTTTAAGAATTGGGGTTGATACTAGATATCCTTTTAACTTTGCAAAACTGACCTCGTGTTCTACTCTCCATTCGATCCTTATTCCTTTCTTCAGTAATTGTGTTAAAGGTGCTGCGATGAGAGCATAATCCTTGACAAATATCCTATACCATCCTGTGATTCCAATAAATCCCCTAATTTCACTGACAAAAGTAGGTTGAGGCCATTCTACGATGTCCTTAACTTTATTTGGGTCGACTGAGATACCTTTGGAAGATATAATAAAGCCAAGATAGCTGACTTGGGAAGAACAAAAGGTACATTTTTTACTCTTCTGAGCATAAAGCTGATGCTGTCGTAAGAATTGTAATACTTTATGAACATGCTCTTCATGATCTTTCTCATCTTTAGAATAGATCAAGAAGTCATCGAAGAAAACCAAGACAAAATCATCTAGGTAAGGTTTAAAAATATCCTACATTAGTCGATTGAAGCTTGTAGGAGCATTAGTAAGACCAAAAGACATTACTGTGAACTCGTAATGTCCATACCCAGTATTGAAAGCCATCTTTGGTATGTGTGGATTTTTGATCCTTATCTGATAACACCCAGAGCGAAGATCAATCTTTGTGAAGATCTTAGCCCTGTGTAGCCTATCCAATAGCTCATCAATCCTAGGAATGGGGTACTTGTTCTTAACAGTAACTTGATTAAGCCCGCGATAGTCTATGCAAAGTCGTAAAGACCCATCCTTCTTCTTTTTTAAAAGAACTAGAGCACCCCAAGGAGAAGTACTTGGTCTGATAAATCCTTGCTCATAAGCTGCCTAAGTTGCTCTTTGAGCTCAATTGCTTCAAGGAGTGACATTTTATATGGTCTTTTTGAAACGGGTTCACAACCAGGGATAGTCTTAATTTCGTGATCAACTTCTCTAGGTGGTGGAAGACTTGTAAGGTCCTCAGGGAGGAACACATATGAATACCCTCTCAACCATGCAGGTTGAAAGTTTGAATCTGTGTCTTCTACCTTGTTAAGTTTAACTGCATAGATATGTTGACCCTTTTGTAAACCCTTAAGAAGTCTAGATTTGACTAAATGAGCTTTAGGTTTCCATTCTTCCCTTGAACTAGAACTTCATTCCCTAATTTGTCTGTAAAGGTAAAATTACCTTTTGCACAGTGAATATGAGCTTGAACCAGTCCATTCCCAATATCCCATCGAGCTTGAACCAGTCCATTCCCAATATCCCATCATATATTCCTAGAGGTAAAGTACAAAAGTGAGCAAAGGTAGATTATCCCCCTAGTTCAAATTCTACATGTCCTGCTGTATGTTGAGTTGGGACTTCCTTTCCATTCGCTAGTTCTACAATTAGCCTTTGAGCAGGATACTGGTCTAGTTTTAGTTTCCCCATGCTTTTAGGAGAGAGAAATGAGAGTGTGCTTCCATAAGCAATTAAGAATTCAATTTGTTCACCTTGGCGAGATACTGGTGCTTGAATGACTGCATGTTGTTGGCGAGCATTAGGGTTGTCAATAGCAGCAAGTAAAGTTGCTCTCTCCTCAGCTTGGTCTCCTACCGTTGTCTCTTCCATAATAATGGCATGAGTTTGAGCCATCTCTCCTCCTCCATGACCTCTTCATGTGTTCCTCCCTCCATGACGAATAGGTTGGCCTCTACCATTTGGTGCTACAGGAATGGTATTTGCAGTTGTTGCTACATTTCTTTTAGGACAGTGACTCCTGTAATGACCCAACTCATTACACTCAAAGCAACAAACATTTGGATGTTGCGATTGAGCTATTGTAGTTGCTGCTAGTACAAGACGAGGTTGATAAGCTTATAAGCAGGTTTGGGGCTCCAATTGTTTAGCCTAGCCCTTTGGTTTCTAAAGTTTCCTCTTACCTGATTCCTAGTTGTCTCTTTAGCCAGACGTGTTGCCCTTAAGAGAGCATCTTGAAGTGATGTGGGTCTCATTGCTTCAAGACCGGGATCCAAGGGATGATTCAATCCTCGACCGTGCTACCTGTTGCTCAATGGAAATTTTTGGGGCATATCTTTGCAAGGTTACAAATTTGGAGCAGTACTCTGCCACCGATAAGGATAGTTGTTTTAGAGCAAAGAACTCATTCATTTTGGCGTCTCGATGAGCGGATGGAAGATATCTTGTTGTAACCGCTTCTTTAATATCCTCCCAAGACTAAGAAGATCTTGAAACACCCAAGTCCTTGCAATGTTGTTTCCGCCATATTTTTGCATCGCAAGTAAGACGAAACATTGCAAACATAGTTCAGTTTACAAGTTGGGTCCCCGCAGCTTCGAAATAGTCTTCCATTGCCTCAATACAGGCTTTAGCATCGCGCTCGAGATGGGTTCCCTCGCCTTTGAATGTGGGTGGTTGGGCTTGTTTCAAGAGAATTTTTTTCTCCTATACGGCCGTGTATAAAGCATTTGACGGTACCTACGCAATAGTACTCTTGTTGATGGTTCGATTAAAACTTAACGCAATACCAAATGCTTTAAACTTTCACAACTCAAGACAAAATTTGGAAAGCAACTATCTTTATTAAATTCACGATGCCATAAATCAAGATATGTACAAAGTTGAGATCTCATTAGGAAGGTAGATGGGCATCTATTACAATGTATACAAAGTTAGCTATGCTAAAAAGCTATATGATTCTTAGAGCTGGATTTCTAGGGACATAGTGGTACAATCGATAGTTATTTGTGGATAAGTTGTTACAATCCACTATTTTGTATGTCTCCAATTCATTTTTTCCAAGTTTACAAACAAAAACAATTTTTCCAGTTTCTTAACCTAGGCTCTAATACCATGTCCATTTGGCAAAAGGAGGGTACCTGACAGGTTACTAGGCCCTAATCGATTAAGAAAAGCATACTAGATAGACAAGATTTCTAATGGACAGACTCTCGTCACCAAGTAATATGAGTCTGAGCCATTGAAAAGGGGTCCTAGCCCTGTCTCGCAGCGAAAGCATGAACTAACACAATAATTTGACGTTCCTAATTCTCACCTTCCAAAAAGATAAGCCCCAAATGCCTTTTTCCCCATAATTTTCAGGGCACGTACAATTGGGACTTCTCAACTCTTGGCACAATGAGTCTCTAGTTTCGCTTCTTCTATCAATGAGGAGTTTCTTGACTAATCGAGACCACCCATCCTTGACTAGAAACCTGAGCCAGTCCCCAATTTCCACCCCCACACTCACACTTTTTTTTTCTTGTTTTCTAATTACTACAACATGATTGTTCATACACAAAGTTTCTTTTTATGATTTCCATCACAAGTTCATTAAGACGGCCCTTCAACCAATATCAAATTGGCACCAAGACAATCTTTCCTAGAAGAAAAACAACATACGACTCTTCTTCATTTAAATATCCAAAACCCAAGAGTTCACTCCTCTTGGCGAGAGTTTATTGCTCCCAGTGTCTTTAGTTGCCCATACAATTAAATTGTCCTGCAACCTGGGTACAAACCCGCAATGACTAACTTGCAACCTGGGCACCAGTCCGCAAGTATTATCTTGCATTTTGGACACCAACCCACAAGATGTGTGTAACCATATGCACTACTTTAGCGTTCACTCCGCTAAGCTCTCCTCCCTTGATATACAAAGGGAGTTTTGACTATATCAGTATAGGATTTTTGAATGAAGAAGATTTGAGAATTCTTCTACTAGACAAACATTTCTTTCCTATGAGCAAACAAACCACTTTCCAATTGAACAATATTTCCCTATTAATACAACTTAAGAAAATTAACAAGTTCAATTGATGCGATTTCGAATTGGAAATGACCCCATGTTTAGGTAGTTTTCCCCTTCCTATTTACTCATGATACAAGGAAACAAAAGAAATTTTGTACTTGTCATGATCAATAACGTCACTTCGTGGGATAAGAGGCACATCCTCATTCATCAAGGCTTTTCCTTTGCCTTAACCATCACTAATTCCGGCTTCGTGATCGTGTGATTCACCATAGCGAGTTCTCTTACGTGCCATTCCCACTACTAGATACTTAACTTAACTTGAGAAGTTGTAAAATAAAGTATAAGAAAGTAGGTAAATGATTATAAGTATTTTAATTCCAAAACATATATGGTTACTCTACACATCAACTCAAAACATATGCTTGCTTGATCCTGGCATAATCTTATGATACCATGCGTTATAACCCATACACTAATCACATGATTAATCACTTATATATACTTGCAAGAACAATCCATCATTTTAGTTGGACCATTTCTTGAATATGACTAGCTAATACATGGAAACATCTAGGTTACAATGGAAAGAGTTGTGCATGCAATCAACACAATTGATTATGTAATTGAGCAGTGAGACCTTCATTACTTTATAATGTAGATAATTTACCATAAAGTAGGTATATTGATGGTTGATATCCAATTGAGGATATGTAAATAAGAGTATAGCATTTGATAATAGAGTAGTAATTGGAAGGATTTCAATTGAATAATAAAATGGTAGTTATTGGAAAGGATTCCAATTGAATAATCATATGGCAGCAATTGGAAAGGATTGTAATCGAGAGAAGAGGTTGATAATAACTTGATTAATTAAGAGATTTACATTACCCAAATGTGCTTTGGAGTTATTGATCTCTCAAGCCTTGTTGAAGCTTCACCAACAAGTAGCCACATCAGTAAAGTCCCTATCTCCAATGTGTGTTCAAGTGTGTCTGAAATTGAGTGTGAATGCCCTTTATATAGAGTTTGGAGATTCCTTGTTGCCCAAATCAGTCCCATACCTCCCTAGCTCGCCCCCTCTTGCTAAAATAATGAGTAGACGTGTCACAAGCTCCTACATAGCCATTAGAGATGTCCCTCTTTACCCTTTTGGGTGATACACCTCCTGTAGTGCCCCCATGCTCATATCAATTATTCTATAAGAGATGGGTCCATGGATATGGGTCATTTATGGACATACATGGACATACATAAACATGCACACCATACATACACATGCACACACATGCCCATGCACATGCATACATATGCATACCTTAGACTTAGGAATTAATTTATTAACACTAGGATGAAAATTAAGTGTCTAGAGTGAGCTTGGCTTATCAGAATTTAATTCTGAAAGTTGCTATTAAAAGACAATCTTGAGGATGACAATCTAAGGTGTCGGATGTACACACCTGCTATATTTAGCAGTTTTTGAAGCAGGTAGCTATTTTTAGGGAAATTCAGGACGGGTTAGATTTGGACAAGAGGGTCGCGTCGAGGTGGTTGTAAGCACCTCAAAACTTTCTATTTTTTGACGAAAATGAAAAAAGTAAAAACTTTATTTTGAAAATATTACAACAATATATTTATCATTAGCTCATCAGAGGTGGAAAAAATATAAAAAATAGTAACTTTTTGTATATGGCTAGAATGGCCAGATATGTATTCCTTTACATGGGAATCCCCTCTCCAAGGGTGGTAGAGACCTTACAAAATAGTTTTTAATAAGAGGGAATCATCTGCTATGGTTGGCCATGCAACTTTATGTAAAAGAGGACCCTCTAATTTTTGGCACTAGATTTACTTTTTGAATATATATCAAATACCCAAAATGTAGAGTGTGCCATGCACTTGGGAGCTAGATTTAGGCCAGTGAGTGTGTGATTCTTCTATCTCCTTCTCTAACCTATTCTTTGTGTGTAATATGGTCACGATCTCCTTCTCTTATAACTCTTAGACCTTCTTAAACTTCTATGTCAATATCTATGTGTATATGTGTGTTTGTGTGTATATGTAGCACAAACATGTCACAATCTTGGATATTTAAGTGTTTTTAAAGAGATTTGATGCAAAGTGAAGAGTACGTGCACGTGAATAGGCGCCTGCATGTGCGGTGCGATGTGCTTGTGGGAAAGAGAGATGGAGAGAGTACATAGTGTGTGGGTGGAGCAAGACTCTAGTATGAGCTGCCCCTTATTCTTTGTATATGTATGCAAGAATAAGGTATCAATGGGCACGCCCCCATAGCTTGGGAAAACGGGCAAGGCACAGATGTATGTACCCCAACAAGTAACGGCAAGAACAAGACCGCCGTCTCTCACTACATGTCTACTGCACAGATGCATGTACCCCAACAAGTAACGGCAAGAACAAGACCGCCGTCTCTCACTACATGTCTACTGCCATAAGTTTATATCAAAATGGCAACGAAGTGGGAGATAACTCGACCACTACACAATCATGAAAGGCATGACCAATCGCACCAAAACCGATGCTTGTATATGCATGAAACAACTCCAGAAACTGCTATCTGCAAGCATAAACTGGGACAAACTGCTCAACCAAGCGTAAAGCGCATAACCATATACGTAAGTAGAGATCAAACTAGCTCGAAACGCATCCCACAAGAGAAATTGCCTATAAAAATCTACAAAAACCTGTGAAATGTGTGACTGTCTATCTGTAGCCACACAAGCATACGCAATTGTTACTCCTACAAGAGTGGGTACAAGAACACAAACTGTGTCCAAGCTGACAAAACCTGTCAAAGTGAGAGTGAACACTCGATCACTATCAAAGTGGGAATATATCAGCATAACACTGCAAACTTTTATGATGAGAAGAGGGGAAAAAACGAACAGAGTTTCCTTTGAAAAATGAGCCAAAACTCAATACAAACTGAAAGCCAGAAAACTGCAGATAACTGTCAAAGTGGGAGTAAACTTGACTACTAAACTATCAGAGAGCAAACCGAGGATATGCATAAACCATGGCAAGAATTTGGGAAAAATTTGGCACAATTTCCCCTAAAAACTAACCAAAAACTCAAAAAATCTCACCAAATCGCATAAAGACAAACACTCAGTGTCTTAGTAAACAGATCCACGAAATGGTCTATATGCGCTGCCAAAAGCCTGGTAAAACAACTCACTCCTGGCCGAGTGTCTCTATGGATGTATACCTGTCCAAAATGCTACAAACATGTGAACCTGGTACCTGCGAGCTACACCTAGCTCAAGCGTTATCCAGAAAATGCATGCATAGCATTAAATTGCACGAAACACACACACATCCATTTGTGATAGCTAGTCATGTCATAAAATCTAATATATAACAAACCCAAATGATTTTCTCATATTAAATTGATCATTTAATGTGGGAGAATGAACGGGAACAAGGGTTAGAATATAGACATGTGCTTAAAGATCTATCTCAACATAGGGCCAATGGTAAAGCGGTCCAAATGAGAAATGGTCTGTCAAAGAGCAAGGCTAGCCAATGGAGCTTAAAGACATTAGGGTTAGCTTCATTGAAGACCTCCAAAGGCTAGTGTTAAAAGTCCTTTGACCTTAAGTAAGCTAGGGCTGAGCTTAAGGTGGGAACCTTGCCCAAGCTTGAGGTGCTTGTCGTGCTTGCTCACTAAGATGCTTGAGGTGCTTGTCGTGCTTGCCGACTAGGGAGCTTGAGGTGCTTGTGGGAACACTACCCAAGATTGAGATTCTCTATCGTGCTTGTTGACTAAGGTGCTTGTGTTCCAAAGTCAACAAAATCCCTACAAAGGAGGGGGCGAGCCCTAAAGCTAGGGGGATGAGAGAGAACACACACACACACACACACACACACAAGGTAAGCCTAAGCCTCAAGAGACAGCAAAGACACATGTCAAGCCCGTACCCATTTTGCCCTGAAGGTGTGTCTGAATCCTATTGGATAGGCTTAAAAGAGCATTTAGATTAGTTAAATAATTATCTAAGCAATTATCAAGCCTCTCTCCCTCAAAGGGGAAAGAAGTACACTAGTCCAAAACCTACGCTTGTTGCTTGATATGCATCTTGCATGTGATTGGCTAGGCCTGGAGGGTTGGAATGAGCCTCAAGCATGAGCCACAAGGGGGCGGTCAACCAAAGCAAGCAAGGGGTGTACTTGGGGGGTATACTCCCTCACGTTCTCTCTCATTTGCTCTCATTCTTCACTTGGTGAAGTGCAAAGTGCAAGAACTCCATCTCCTTCTCCAAGCTTGTTGAGAAGTTGAGAGCCTACACCGACACTCTTGGCTATGGAATGCAAATCCAACCAATAGCCATGCTTCAATGCTTAAGCTTGTCATTTTTCCATCTTCATTACTATGCTATTATGTATGCTAGCAAGAAGAGCGATGATAAGTGAGGAACTATTTCTTTCTCCTAAGAATGTTTCTTCTTCATCTTCCCTACCCTCATTCCCCACTAGCTCTCTCCACCTTTGAAGGTGTTTGAGGCCTTGGGACTAAGACTTGGGATAGTTAATGCTTTTTGCAAAGTCTATGTTATGCTCATGATGCATGATGCTTTCCATCTTCATTGCATAACCTAGGTCACAAGGAACACAAATATTGTATTGTACCAAGTCTCTCTTGATGGGAGAATCTATAATACAAAAGCCTATTGGAGGGGGGACCGGCTCCACATAAATCCGGTCCTTTGTCAAGTTCTCTAAACTCTCTCTCTTGCAAAAGTATTTTTCATGCCAAGTTAATTAAGTACTATGATTATGTCTCTACCGTCAATAAAGTTCACCCTCTGTGTTCTCAAAGTAGTCTCACAAAAATGCTCTCTTTAATTCTCCTAATCCCGCTATTCTCAAAGTTCATGGGCCATTTCCATTACACTGGAATGAGAGCATTTGGTTTCTCTTTTCTTGCTTAAGAAGAGAGGTCCTTAAGTATCCTATTAATGGTTGATTTTATTAATTATATTAGGGTAAGTGGGACTGGGATCTATTATCGGTTTTGTTGAGCCCACTATGAGGCATATGGTGCACACCTTGGAAGCTTTGGTCTTAATAATGAGGTCTTTTTAGACTTGCCTACATCTTTACCATTATTGAGCCATAAGAAGTCTGAAAGGAGCTATCCCATGACAATTCTGCAATATTAGACCCACTCCACTACTCTCATAATTAACCAATTTGATTCATGGGTGTAGATGCTTAAGTGCTGATTTTCAAAGGCTAAGAGAAGTAGCATTTAAGGTTTTGAATTGCCAAAGAATACACTAAGTAAACACACAAATTTTGTTAACATGGCTGACAATAACCAAGAGAGTAGAATGAACATTGATGATAACTTTGATTTTGCACATGAAGGTGCTAATGATGACGCCCCCATGTTTGTCAATTATCTTATTACTAGGTTGCATCAAGTTATGGACAACCCTGCTTTGCAAGCCAAATTTACTCAACAAATTTGTGCTTATGGGATTTCCCTTTCTCTCCAAGAGGAGAGAGAGCTTAGGAGGCCTCTTGATGAGACCCCCAAAAGAAGACTCTCTCCCATACGAGAGGAGGAATCCAAAGAACAAGAAAGTAATGAATCCCTAAGTTCCTCTGAAGATGTGGCTCGATAAAGACAGCGGTCTAGAAGGTTGCCAACTCCTCCCAAGAGGAAACGGTCAACCCATAGTCCTTCTCTCGTCACTCCAAAAGGGAAGAGAGGAAACAAAGGAAGAAAAGGGCATGAAAGAGGTCACCCTCTTCTCCTTCTTCTTCACCTTCCTCCTCTTTCGACGAAAGCTATGGCTATTCTACTAGAGAATACAAGAGGAGAGGACATCGCAAATCTTACCCTGCAAGGCGAAGGTCACAAAAGCTCAAGAAGTTCAAAGAGGGAGGAAATAGCATCTCTTTTCTCACCTATGATGGCACCTTTGGTGCCACTGACAAAGTATTGGCCTTCATCTAGCAATTTGATGCGGCCTTTGGAGACGAGGACTTCACAAAGTCCTCCAAGCTACACCATGTAGCTATACACTTCTAAAAATTGGCTCGTCAATGTTGGGCTAGCCTTCATGGAAACGGCAAAGCCCCAAAGACATGGAAACTCTACGAGTTTCCATCATGAAGCAATTTCTTGCAAGCAATGCAAAGGACAAAGTGCTTACTGAATCACGAAGTTTGAAGCTTCTCTCCCATGAGTCTATTCGCAAATATGTGGACAAGGTTTGAGATTTACATCGCAAGGCTACTGCCTTTTAAAAGATAGACTTCGTCGAGAAAAAGTAACAATTCTGTGTGGAATTACCTGAAGAGATGGCCGAGTACGTCAACTCTCAATGGCCTGGTTCTAGCACCGAAGTAATCCACCACACCATGTTTGCTTCGCGCATCAATTTCCAACAAGGGGCTAGACAGAATGTCAAGCCCATGGAAAACAAAGACAAGAGTGATGCAAAGGGGAAAACCAATGCGTAAAATTCTTCCCAAGGCAATTCCAACATTAACAACAACAACAACAATCGGTCCAAGGAGAAGGGAGTCTACAAAGGTAAAACATAAACTCTCTCCTGAAGAGCTTGATCTTTTCGCAAGGACCACAAATGTTTTAAGTGTGGGGAGCAAGGACATGGCTATCGTTCTTGCCCCAAGAGAAATGCATGCAATGAGACTCCTAGAGCTTCCACCATCAAAGCTCCAAAAGAGGATGCTCATTGCAAAGGATCACCTCTCTCCTATGCTTGGGGAAAGGTAAGGGAGAATGATGCCTTCATCTTGTTTGACCCTGGCTCTACCCACAACTTCATATCAATGGAGTTGGCCACCAAGTTGGGCATTCAAGCTTTTGAGACGGGAGATACTGTAACGACTGACACATCTTTCAAGGGACAGCAAGCCTCCGTTACTCCCTTGATTGGGAAGTTGAGGCTTCATGTCCAAAGCTGTATCTACAAAGAAGACTTTTTTATCTCTCCTCTCCAACATGAGGTTGTTATCCCTAGGGGCACCATGGTTTAACCGCATATCTACCAACATGAAGTTCCTTGAAAGGAGAATCTACTTCACCTACAGGGGAAAGAACATGTATATAAATGCTAGTGAGTCTAGTCATACTATACCACTTGTAAATCCTCCTGCTTTTGATAAATAAATGAAGAGCTCAGTTTTTGCGTACATGAGTTTTGACAAAGGTCCCTAAAAGGTCCTAATGTTTCATCAAATGTAAATAGTAGGAATGAAAAAGAGTTAGACTTGTCTAATTTTCTAAAAGGATTCCAAGATGTGTTCATTGATGATATTCCTTATGGACTTACCTCCAAAACAAGGGGATGTTGACCATCGAATTGAGCTCCTACCAGGAAGCTCACTGCCTAATAAGCCTCCCTATTGAGTTTCCCAAGCTCAACAAGAGAAAATCATGAGGCAAGTACAAGAATTTGCAGACAAAGTGATGGTGAGGCCTACACACTCTCCCTTTTGTTCTCCGGTCCTTTTAATGCAAAAGAAAGATGGTACATATTGTCTCTGTGTGCACTAACGAGCACTAAATCATATCACTATCAAAAACAGATTTCCCGTACCACGGGTAGAAGATCTGTTTGATAAGCTACAAGGCTCTAACTACTTCAGTAGGATTGACCTTAAAAGTGGCTATCATCAAATAAGGTAGTGGATGAAGATATCTTAAAGACCGTGTTTCGTACAATGTTTGGTCTTTATGAATATCTAGTCATGCCTTTTAGCTTGACTAATGCACCAGCCACATTCAATTGTCTAATGGAGAAAATCTTTAGACCCTACCGCAAATTCATTGGGGTGTTCTTTGATGATATCATCATCTTCTCCAAGTCATTGGAGGAACAGAAGCAACATCTCCATGTGATTTTTTAAGCACTAAGGGAGAACAAGCTTTTTCTCAATCAAAAGAAAAACGAATTTTTCCTTCAAGAGATTCAATACTTAAGTCATATTATCTCAAGGTGGTATCCAAATGGATCCATCAAAGTTGGAGGTAATAAAAGCATGGCCTAATCTAAGGAATCTACATGAGCTAAGAAGCTTTATTAGTATGTGTGCATACTATAGACACTTCATAGCAAAATTCTCTCAAATAGCAGGACCATTACATGACTTAACAAAGAAGAACGTTAAGTATTCATGGACTGCTAAGGAGCAAAATGCTTTTGACAAGCTCAAAGAGAAGCATACCTCCCAACCCGTCCTCATGCTTCCGGATCTCTCAACGTCATTTGAGGTCCGATGTGTTGCTTGTGGTGATTTCTCAGTGATTGCCTTGGAGCAGTTTTGCTTCAAGAAGGGCATGCCATAGCATATGAGAGTCGAAGGCTCAATACGGATGAACGAGTCTTAGACATTTATGAGAAAGTGCTTTTAGCTATTCTACATGTCCTAGACACATGGAAGCACTATCTATTGGGAACTCCATTTATTCTACAAATAGACCACCAAAGTCTCAAGTACTTCATGACACAAACAAAGCTTTTCGACAAACAAATGAGGTGGACAAATTTCCTTTCGTAATTTTATTTTCATATTTCTCACATTGTTGGTAAGCACAATCAAGTGACCGATGCACTTTTACAAGGACCAAAAGTTAATGCAGTGTCTATAGCTACTCACATGGATCTATCTTCTATGATAGATAAGTATGCTATTGACCCTGACTTTGAAGACATAATGTCAACCCTTGCTTTGGGGAAGAAAGAGTAACATTCACCTTGCACGATGGTTATCTTCTCTATGGCAATAGGCTATGTGTTACCCACTCACTTCGTGAGAAAGTCATGTATGAATCCCATGCTCTTCCCTATGCAGGGCATAGAGGTATTCAACCTACTCTTTGAGGAGTAGAGACGTACTTCTATTGGCCTGCCATGAAAGTGGACATACAAGAGTATGCTTCAAAATGTGTGGTATGCCAAAAGACTAAGTATGATAGAGGGAAGCAACCTGGATTACTCCATCCATTGCCAATCCATTATTCACCATGGGAGAGTATATCCATGGATTTTATCTTTGGATTACCCAAGTCTATCCATGGAAATACGGGAATATGGACAATAGTCGATAGATTTAGCAAGCAAGCACACTTTATTCCTGTCAAAATGACTATTAAGGCACACCAAATGGCAACTCTCTTCATATCTCAGATTTTCAAACACCATGTATTGCCAACATCCATCATGTCAGATAGAGATCCTAGAATGACCAGTAATTTCTATAAAGGTTTCTTTGAAAATCTAGGTACAAGATTGAATTTCTCTTTGACCTATCACCCACAAACGGATGGCCAAAGTGAGATAGCCAATCTTACGATACACAATCTACTAAAGCCTTATGTTACATGAGTAGATCAATGCTCACAATGGGAAAAATATTTACCTCATTAGGAAAGAAAATGAACCCTCTAGGGGCCCAGGTTAATTAGAGGCCAGCCAATGAGAAGAGGGTGGTGGACACACTCTATGCCCTCCAAAAAGTAGGGGGACAAAGTAGTCTTACACTTCTTAATGGCCTCTTACCTAGTGAGAAGGTGGGGGGGAGGAAGGGGGGGGGGGGGGGGGCATATGGAACCTCCAAGTTCCCTCCTTTTTGATCCGCTTCCCAAAATTTTGAATTTTTTCAAAATTTCCAAAACTCAAATCTATCTTCTTAAAACCTTCCTAAACCTATTTTATGGTCAAAAAAACATTTTTTTACCTCAAAAAGTCAAAACGTGCACCAAAAATCCATAAAATTCAAATTTTTAAAAAAACTTTTGAAATGTCATTTTTTACTATCCAAAGCCCCCCCAAAACTAGTCCTCCGGCAAAAAGTGATTCTCTCTCTCTAGAACGCCTTTCCAACCCCTCCTTGGTTGCAACCATCACACTCACTCTCTACTCCAATACTCTCTCTCTACACCATCTTCATTGTTGCAGTAAGGAAGCTCCTCTCTCCTCCCATACCACCTCTCATTGCCACACCAAGCAAGGGTTATCCACCTTCTTCTCCCATTGCCACACCAAGCAAGGGTTATCCACCTTCTCCCATCACTTACTCCCACCTACATTGTAGCAACAAGCAAGGTCCTACTCCTCCTCCTAATTTTCTTAGTTCAACCATGGCCAACTCTACTCCGCAAAGGCGGCCAAAGGATGAGGTCTCACAGCACTTGCATGTCACAACACAAGAGGTATAGATGATGAGTGGGTGCCACAAGAGTTCACCAAAGGTGCTCGGGTATACATGCAACCATTTGCTATTGGCCCTCACCGTGTGCGAAATCGTGCAAAATTGGATCATCATTGGAAAGTAAAGCTCCTTGGCTTCAAGAACCGCAAAGACAAGGGGACTGTAGCCATTGTGCAACATGTTTTCTCAATGTCAAGCATGCTATTGCAACAACCACCTCGATTTCCAACACATTGTAAGTACATGTTTTGAAAATATAAATCTAGGTGTGAAATCACAGTGTAATGTTTTTTTGGATTCATACTTCAAATTTGCTATGCATTTATAATCATATTTCCATCCACATTGGTGGAGGAGCAGCCACTACATAGTCTCTCCCACACATTCAATGCTATAAATGCGGATATTGGAGCAACAATTTTCGCACCTTTGCCCAACCAAACTGGTTCAAAGAAGGATTTTCTCCTATTCTCACTCCTATATTGTGCCTACTTCTACACAAGAGTTTGGAAAGCTTGAACCCATCAAAGTATCTTCCTTATTAAGCATGGAGTGGCCACAGCCAGATTTGTGGTCGGTAGCATATTTCAAGCAAAAGATGATAATAGATGTCCAAAACTCTTTGAAATACTCTAAAGCTTCTAGGTGTGTGGGCTTGAGTTGGTGTTTGCCTATTCATTGTTTCGTGCACATTTTTAAAGAGTTTGGATTTGTGGAGACTACCACAATGCTTGTATGTAAAGATGTGCACTATGAATAATTAGGAAGGCTTTTAGAAGAGGACTGGGGTTTTGTGGAGGGCATGCACAATGGGGATAGGTACCGTTGTAAGGTTAGAGCTTCAAGTATTGGGATGCGCTATTTAAAATCATGCACCTCCTTGTACATACAATTTCACTATGATCGTTGGATGTGCAAGCTTGGAGTGTGGACTCCCTTACAGAGCGTAGACGGCCCTATTGCAAGCTTTGACATTGCAGTGAGAATGCCCAACAATGCTTTGGAGGTTGTCCAAGTGAAGAAGCATTGGACTCTCAGTAATGTGCAAGAACATTTGGCTATTATGGGTTTTGAGACCCTTCAACAAGCGCAATTTCGAGAATCTTTCCAACATGTTTTCAATACATCATCATTTGGCGATCATTGGCTACTTATTGTAATGAATGTCCGTAGATTGGGAAGAGAATGGAAGACAAATTGAAGGTCAAAGGATTGGGGTGTTAACCATCGGCGTCCACTACTAGTAGTCATGGCCGAGCTTGTCAGTCCAATAGGAAAAGGGTAACAGTGATCACCGATGAGAGGTGCACTCTAATTGAAACATTCAAGGGTTAGTTGGCTAAGCATGGGCACCCAAGTGTGAATGGGCGAGCTCATATAAAAGTCACCTAAACCTAAAAATCACTCATTCTCTCATTTATGCAATTGAAGAGTGCTCTTGCTTCATCTCCATATTCTTCATCTCTTTGTGTGTGTGTGTATGCATGAGAGAGAGAGAGAGAGAGTGATCGAGCATTGCGACGGCACGGCGGTGGCGAGGCAGTTGAGCGCGGCACGGTGGTAGCTCCTCTTCTTCACAGCAAGGAATCCTCCACGAAGGCAAGTGTAGGGAAGTGAGTGACACACCCTTGCTCTCTTGAGCTTGCTAGATTAGTTTGGTTGTGAGTTTGCAGCCATTTGTGGCTCGCACGCACTGTACGATAAGTCCCTTGCTTTGACACGTGTGACAGACGTGCACATTTTTGGCACCGTTGCCTTGGAATTGCCCTGCACTAAGCTCGAATAGCACTCTATGTTGCTTTGTGGTGCATTATAAAATGTAGGAAAGGTAGAGAAAGAAGGTGTGTGGCTTGTTGAGAAGGATTTGTGACCTTTGTCTTTGCTGCAGTGTATTGTTTTTGTTAATAAGGTGTTGCAATGTACTGTGTTTTCTGTTCATAAGGTGTTAGCTTTAAGGTATTAGATCTATAATGTTAGATCTGTAAGGTACAGTAAGTAGATCTATTGATTAATTAGTTGCTATAGTATTGTGTTAGTGTGTAGCAGTAGCTCTGTTAGTTGCAAGTAGGTAGGTTAGGTGTGTGTGTACTCGCGACCGCGGCGACCTTATCCAAAAATAAATAAAATTAAATAAATAAAATTAAATAAATAAAATTAAAGGTAGAATCGGGATCGGGAATATTCCCCAGGTCCAAGCCCAAGCCCAGGCCATTGTGGATTGTAGGACACCTAACCAACCCACGGGTGCTACTAGTGCCAGGTCACAAACTCAACAACAAAGAGTTTGTGAGGTCATCCATAGTTTATTAAGCTAGAGAGACAGAACAAGGGGATCCACATGCCTTCAACAGGTCTCATGAGATTCTTGGATACAGGAAAGGCTAAACAACCAACCTTATCGCAAATGGAGACTCCCTCAGTAAGTTCGATGGATCCTCCATATGTTGTTTCGCCAGGGGTCTCAGTGCAATCTGAGCCCACAAGTGATAGCTTTACCTTTCCAAGTCTAGCTCATCTTTCCCTTGATGACACCACGGCTAGCATGCCTACCCCAATGATGGGCATGCCAAGAAACACGACATGGACCTCATTTGTTAGTAAAGCACTGCTACATGGTAGCTCAATGCCTGCAACAGTACCTACAAGTGTGTACCAATCGTATACACCTATGGGTCCTCGTACTCATGTAGTTCCTACCCCTCCCATCATTTCAACAACCTATGCTCCACAACCACAACACCCAAGCTCTTATTTCCATGGGACCATACCGGCTAGCATTAGCATGTCACATCCGACGTCTGCTATGCTTAGGGCCACACATATGAACTTTGGGCCACCACATGGCACAACACCGTAGCAAACTTGGAACCCCAAGGGCTTCCTATGTGCCAAGCCCAATGCCAATATCTACTCCCCATGTAGTCTTTGGAGTACCTTCACCCACGGTGCCTACTCACTTAGGGGACTTGGCAACATTTGCTCAAGCTATCGGTTGATCTATTGCTGAGAATATGCGTAACACGCCTGATAGAGAGCCTAGAAGTAAGGCAGTACATATAGCCAAGCTCACACAAAAATTTAGTGGAGATGGGGATGTGAGAAAGCATATCAAAGTGTTTGAACAAATATGTGATTCTCTAGGAGAACACAATGACCTGCATAAGAGTAATGCTTTAAGCCTAACCTTAAGTGGGAAGGCTGGGGATTGGTATAGAACCCTAAGGGTGGAAGAAAAAATGATTTACCCTACTCTTAGGAGACTGTTCTTGAAAGAATACATACGAGCGGGAGTGCTTTGAGGTGTAGCCTCTCAGCTCCAGAAAGCCCAACGAGAGGAAGGAGAGTCGGTGAGAGACTTTATTAGTCGCTTGACACATTTGAATTCTCATTGTAATCCAAATAAGCGCTTCAATAATAATCAATTGCTTGATAGATTCATTAGGGGATTACGACATGAGGATATCTAGAATGGCCTAGTCATTAGAGGTATCACCACTTGGGAAGTAGTCACCACCAATGCGATCCAATTGGACGATAATTTAATGATTCAAGGAGAATAAGCGTCAGTTGAGCCTAAATCTACTAGCTTGCAAGCATCGGGGCATCAGTCAATGACCCTAAAGCCTATTGCTAAGGAGCCAAAGATATCTGAGATGGCTTTAACAGACCTCACCAAGGCCATTCAAGAGAGTCTTAGAGACAATCGTGCTCCGCAAAACAATCTTATGTATCCAAGAAGGGAGCAACAATGGTGCTCAGTATGCTATGGTCCACATAGTACCAATGAATGCCCTACTTTTAGAGTAAAATTCAATGGTAATTGCAATGCATGTGGGAGATATGGTCATCAAGCTAAAAATTGCATAGTATTTAAGTGCGTGATGGCCAATAGACCACCTTATCATGGAAAGACACACCTCAAGTGCCTGCATTGATGCCAATCCCACCTCTTGAACAAACTTCACAACACATGGTCCCTAGGGCCCAAAATGTTGTTCAAACAACACCCTTGCCACCTCCAATGCTAGGACTGTAACCACCGTATCCGAGAATCACTTATGTGAATCAAGTGGGTTGTGAGTCATCAATTGCTTGTTTGGAAGGTTGTGAGGAAGATATAGACCTAATATTGCCTATGGGATTGATACGCTTGAAGAAAGTCCACAATACTACATGGAGGACTATTGGGGACAAGTCAAACCTATCTATCAAGTAGCTGCTCTTGCTGCAAGAGGCCAAAATATCAATTACACTGCCAAGAAACCACCTCTTCAATGCTATGAGTGTGGAGGTCCACATCGTGTGGCCAAGTGTCCTATTAGGCTACAAAAGAACGCCACACTAATGCAAGCCAATCAAGCTAGCACGTCTACAATGCTGATACTCATGTGTAATCGATGTGGCATAGATCATTTGATTGCCCAATGTCCGAATAATCCAAATGCACCGAAGATCACGCCATTAAACTTGATTGAGGCTACCGAGGAGCCATCACAAATTACACATGTGGTACTAGTAAACGTACTCACACGATCGATGCTCCAAAAACAAAATTATATTCTTAAAGAAAGAGACACGGCATCAATTGCCCAATCTCAGAAGAAGAAGAAAACACGAAGGAAGAGATCAGAAAAAGCACCGAAGTTAGACCCCAGTTCAAAGACAAACACAGGGATTGGTGATGACCCCATATATATGAACGACACTGAAGAGGATTTTGATTCAGGTGAAACCGTGGAGACCAAAACGACCACTAAGAAAGAAACCAACAAGGAAGATCATCATGAGCCACAATGGCCAAGATCCAAGAAGAAGATAGGAACTTATCCAAACCCTATAGAGGAGATCGAGCGAGTCAACCAATTAAGGAGTTTGGTAGAAGATACCCAAGGGATTTGGAGCCAGCACCTAGGCAGATCCAGATTACAGACACAGTGTTCCCTACGCAACAACAACCTCACCAAGTCCATAGACCCTTAGCCATACTTAGTGTCATCCAAGAAGAAAGTGACTTTAAGTCATAGAAAAGTGGGCGTACTCACTTCTTGTTAGAAAGAATGTTTATAGAGGGACTACCTAACCCTATCAAAGAAATGGAGATCCCATCTTCCCCACATCAAGGGATTGAAGCCCAAAAGGTGTCGTTAAATACTGCCAAATTGATGGATTTCATGGCTTCAGAAGTTAGAACCACCATCATGTCCAAACTATATGGAGACCCTGAGCTATTCTTTGAGCTTTCCTCAATGGAGGACTGAAGGTTGGCGGGCTACCACAATTTGCACAGATGGATGGAGCTAGGAAGATGCCAATAGAGAGGAACACTTAGATCCACAACCCAACCTAGATGAGAACCTTGTTGTAGAAATACCTGCTAACAAGTTGGGACAATACTTCGAGGGCGATGAATCCAATCAACCATACCAATCATTAGGAAGGGATTAGCTGTGAAGGGAATCCTTGATGGTGGCGTTGGGGTTACCATTGTGACTAAAAAACGCTGGGAAACTATAGGAAGACCTCACCTTGGGACCACAACCATAGTAGTAAAGATGGCCAATGGGTCTATTGTTAAATCTATTGGGATGCTAGAAGATCTCAAGATCAAGGTCTTTGGACATAAATTAAGAAATACCTTCATTGTTATGGATTTCTCCAAGCACACTATGGCATCTGAGATGATCTTCGGACGTCCTTCCATGAGGGAAGCAAAAATGGTACATAACTAGTCTAAAAACCATGTCTACTTGCAATTCCAAGATTTTATCATTCGAGTGGATCTTGTAACTGGTTGAGCACATCCTCTAGGAAATAGATTTATAATTGATCATAGATTTGACACCACAGTTCACTCGGCCCCATTGCGGTATTGCTACACATGTAAATTGGACACTGATGTTGGGAAAGATTCTCCTTATATGGATGTACTACCTAGGATGACTGAGTCAGACAATGTGCACTTAGTAGCAACCATAGACACTTGGGGAAACAGGGAGGACCTGGGTAACACCTGCAGGGGATGAAATGCCATCACTCATACCCTTAAGTATGCTAGAAGCAATGTGTATAGCTTCTGATGACCTAGAAGATCAAGGTTTGACTAGCATTGGAACCAGTAGCGTCTCACAAGACTATAGCCCACATGATTTGGGGTCAGAATCATCAATTGAAATTGACTCTGAGGACGAATAATCTGAGTTAAATCTTAGTGTAAATGTGGGGACAAACCATTCAGGGTCCAGTGGTACCCTAGATGACAATCTATCCAAGGGAGCAAAAGACACAAGTAGCGATTCATCTAGTGACTCTTCACTAGAGATTGGCCGTAATAAAAAATTAGACAAGAAGAGTAAGAGATATAAGAGGCGACCATATCGAGCAAATGTGCGTCCTAGAGTAAATAAAAAGAAATATAGGGGCATGATGCTCCTCGGAAGTTGGTAGATAACTCGGGTGAATACCTTCAAAGTCTTTTGTGGTGTAGTCCACAACCCATTGACATCGCACAACTAGAGGCTACAGAGAAGCCAAAGTTGAGCCGTAACGTAAGGAGACGACAAAGTCGAGAGTTAGCTCAACAACAGAAGGAATTGAAAGTGAAATCACAGTCCACAGAAGAACAAGACCCCACAGACTTACACCCTGCACCTGAACATTTCAAATCCTACACCACGGAGGAATGTAAGGTTGTGTATACAAAGGCTCAAAGAAAACCTATCGATGGAAGCAATGGAGTTTATGACGGTCCAGTGATAGTTAAGGAAATAGAGTTAGCAAACCCAGGAGAAGAGTCCAAACCTGTTTTCATTGCCCAAGATCTGACAGAGACTGAGGAGTGTGTACTTAAAGAACTTCTCAAGTAATTTAGGAATATATTTTCCTGGACATATCATGATATAAAAGGTGTTCTACCTTCCGCGGTGCAACACACAATCCCCATGAATAGAATGGCTAAACCAGTTCAGCAACGACCCTACCCAATGAATCCTGAATATACAAAGATCGTTCAAGAAGAGATTGAAAAGCTTGTGAAATGTCGATTCATATATCCTATTGAGCACTCAGAATGGGTGTCTCCAATAGTGATTGTGCCAAAAAAGAATGGGAAACTCAGAGTGTGCGTGGATCTCAAGAAGGTCAATGCCACCACTAGGAGGGACCATTACCCCTTGCCATATTCAGAACATGTGCTTGAAAAAGTTGCAGGGAAGGAAGCTTATAGCTTTTTAGATGGGTACTCTGGCTACAATCAAATCACAATTACGCTAGAGGACCAAGCTAAAACAGCCTTTATAACCGAATTTGGAGTGTTCACATTTCGTGTTATGGCTTTTGGCTTAACCAATGCCCCTGCTACCTTTCAAAGATTAATAAACACTCCTTTTAGAGAATATTTGAGGGAGTTTTGCGAAGCTTTCTTAGATGATCTTTGTGTTTATTCCTCTTGGAAAGAACATCTATCATGCTTATAAAAAGTGTTCAAGAAGTGCAGATTGTATCGCATCTCCTTAAACCCTTTCGAATGCCAATTTTGGGTTAAACATGGAGTCATTTTATGGCATATAGTGTCCAAAAATGGGATTTCCACATATGAGAGCAAAATTAAAGTCATTGCTGAATTGCCACCACCTACAAACTATAAAGGAGTTCAAAGGTTCATAGGCTATGTTGATTATCACCGGTGGTTTGTTTTAAACTTTGCCAAGATAGCTCATCCATTGTGCAAACTTCTCATTGAGTTTCGTTGGACCACGGAGTGTGACCATGCTTATGAGTCATTGAAAAAGACCTTGACTAGCGCTCTCTATTCTACAAGTGCCCGATTAGAATGTAATTTTCCATGTGTATATTGATGCATCGAGCTTTGCTATTGGGTGTGTTCTAGCTCAACCAGGAGAACATAAGTTGGACTACCCCATTAGCTTTGCAAGTCGTCAATTGAATGATGCCGACAGAAACTTCACCACTACAGAGCGAGAAGGTTTAGCTATGACTTATGCAGTAAAGAAATCCCGCTACTACCTTCTTGCCAACAAGTTTTTTTTCTATGCGGATCATCAAGCCTTGTTGTATCTAGTAAATAAACCTTGTTCCACGGGAAGAATTACACTCCTTGAGTTTGATTTTACCATGGTGGTGAGACCTGGTAAAAGACATGTCATGGCGAATCATTGTCTCGCATACCCAATGATGAAGCCCCTATTGGAGTCGATGATGAATTGCGTGATACTTCTCTATTTCTAGTCGAGAACATGCCTGAATGGAGTGAGAAAATTGTGAACTTTCTAGTTAATGGTTTTCCAGCCAAAGAGCTTCGTAAGGATATAGCTCAAAAATTGTTAAAAGAATGTGAACCTTATTCTCTCATTGCAAGAAATCTCTACAGGCTAGGGAAGGACAATATTCTTAGACATTGTGCCCCTGAGGATGAGTATTTGTACATACTGCAAGAAGCCCACATGGGTATAACCGGAGGAAATTTCTCAGAGGAACTAACAACTAGAAAGGTATTGCAATCAGGCTATTGGTGGCCTACCTTATTCAAGGATGCATTACTTTTTGCAAAAGGATGTGATGAATGCCAACGTTACAAGATCACACAACAAAAGGATAAGATGCCCTTACATCCTGTTAAAGTGACTCAACCATTTGAAAAGTGAGGTTTGGACTTTGTAGGCCCAATTAGTCCGACAGGTCGTAGCACTCAATCTTGATATATTATCGTTGCCACTGACTATGTGACAAAGTGGGTGGAAGCCAGGGCGACACTTTAGGCTGATGCAAGGTCAACTGCCAAGTTTCTCTTTGAGAACATTATTACAAGATTTGGTTGTACCTTTGAGATTGCGAGTGACAATGGCACTCATTTTATAAATGGAGTGATAAAAGAACTTACTACCAACTTCACTATAGCTCACCATAAGTCCACACCTTATTAACCACAAGCAAATGGCCAAGCTGAGAGTACCAACAAGACCTTAATCTCTATCTTGACCAAAACGGTGGAAGCTCATCGCACAGATTCAGATTTAAAGCTTACATTAGCTCTATGGGCTTATCGTACTTCTTACAAAGTGGCTATTAATTGTACACCATTCAAAATGGTATATGGCCAAGAAACAGTTATGCCATGGGAGTTTGTAATTCCTAGTCTATGTGTAGCTTCACAAGAAGTTGGGATGGTAACCCTTTAGTTGAGCGCTTATATATACTTGAGAGGTTAGATGAAGAAAGGCAATTGGCTGTGCAAAATGCACTTGTGGAGAAAGATAGGAGGAAGAAATGGTTTGACCGTCATCTAAAGAATAAGGATATCAATGTTGGTGATCAAGTCCTTATGTATGGAGTGCGTAACAAAAAGAAAAAGTTGAAATATGCGAAAAAGGACCATATAGAGTATGTGAAAGCACCCCACAAGGAACCATTAGTGTGGAGACTCTTGATGGAGTTGAAACCATCAGATTCCTCAATGGTAGCAAATTTAAAAGATATTATGATCCTTTAAGCCAAGAGGAGCTACGTGCCATCCATCAAAAAAAGGCAGCCAAGGCACAAACAAAATTGAAGAAGATACAAGCTCAAGCCTGAGACTAAAGAGCGAAAACAACGCATAAGAGGCCAACCTTGGAGTTACACATGCATTCCACGTTGAAACAGAGGATGATTGGTTGGGCTCTGACACACCTCTACGATACCCTATTGAGCTAAATAGCGCCTACAAAAAAGTGCTATATAACGCCTTATTGGACACGGGTGCTAAGTATAATCTGCTATCATATGGGGTGTGGTGTCAGTTAGGGAAGCCACCTCTATCTGAGAGTATTATCCAAGTCTAGGGTGTCAACAAGAAAAAAACTGCGATTTTTGGAATCTGGCACGCTTCTGTCAGTTATGACAATGGGGTTGTATCTCAAAGACTTTTTTGTCATGCCTGCTGGAACTATGGAGGGTAATATAAACCTAGGATGTACGTGGATGATAACCACCATGTAACATTTAATGGCCTAATAACTTATGTGTAGCGGAAATTAGCATGAACACAGTGGGCATTTCATTAGAATAGATTCCTAATGAGAATTACAAGAGTGCTTGGGTGGAGAGAGCAACAAAAAGCATAACACCTAGTTAGATAGCATCAACAATACTTTCAAAAGAGAGAGAAATTAAGCTATTGACAACAGTTGAGGACCGGATTTGCATGGAGCCGGTCCCCCCTCCAAAAGGCTTTGTATTATGGTTTCTCCCATCAAGAGAGACATTGTACAATACAATTCTTTGTGTTCCTTCAAGACTAGCTAGTGCAATGAAGATGGAAGCTTCATGCACTAAGCAAAACACTTAATCAAACACAACTTGAATTATCCCCGTTCTTAGACCCAAGACCTCACACACCTTCGAAGATGGTGAGAGCTAGCTGGGTATGAGAGTAGATTGAGAGGAAGAAGGAGTATCTTACGAGAAAGATGTACATCTCCTCACATAATCACTCATATTAGCATAGCTTAGCTTAGTAATTAGCTTGGTAGAGAAGATGAGCATGCATTGAAGCTTGGCTCTTGGTTGGATTTGCATCCACATGCCAAGAGAGTGTTGACGTAGGCTTCTATCTCACAAGCTTGGAGTAGGTGATGAGCTCTCCATTAAAGCTTGGGAGGAGATAGAGTATTCTTTCTTCACACATGGTCAAGTGTGAGTGTGTGTGTGTCAATACCAAGCAAAAATCAGCCCCCCCTCTCTCTTGGGCGAGCCCTTCCTGCTAAATTGGTCTGGCTTTTGCCTCATTGGACCTCCCCAAGTCAAGCCAATGGGTGTTAAGCAGCATAAGTGATAGCCTTCTGACATGTGTCCCCCTTTCCCCTTTTGTGAGAGCTTTAGGTAATTAAATAATTAAACTAAACTCTCATTGGACCCCTTTGCCTCCTGGCCAATAGGAATCAGGCAAGCCATTGGGCTCCTGAATGCTCATTGGACCCCTTGGGAGACTGCCCAATAGTCTTCTAGGAGACTTAATTCTCATTGGTTTCTTTTATTAAATGTTTTTAAATTAATTAAACTAGATTTACTCTAGCTTAATTCTCATTGGTCCACTTCAAGGGTCTTCCAATAGGAATTGGGCACCCCTTGTGGGCATCTGGCCTAGGGAGCTGACATGTGTCCCTAATTCCCTTTGTGTAAAGGGAGCCTGTGTGTGTGTGTGTGGCTTTCTCTCTCATCCCCTACTAAATGGGCTCGCCCCCTCCTTTGTAGGCTTTGAAGAAGACTTTTGTACACACACTAAGCATCCAATTTTCCCTAGGGTTGACCTTTTGGACACAACCTTTGAATTTTGGAACCTTAGCATTTTGGAAGTCTTAATGGGCTGAACCTTAGGGTCTTTTTAGCCCATTGTTGCACATGGCTCTTTTGCAGATGGCCCTCCCTTTGGATCCCTACTGTGGCCGGTCTGCTAGCTTAACCAATATTCTAGCTTTTTCTCCCCTGGCCTTCCCCACATTAAATGATCAGTTTAATATGAGAAAATCATTTAGGAGAATTAGATATTGATTATTATGACAACCAAATGCACTATTGATTGGGGGATTGGGGGTGTCACAACGCAGATTCCAACTCTTAGCCCCGCCACTCAGGCCGTAGTCCCTGAGATATTACCTCTTAAGGAAATGAAACCCAAAACATTGAATGTCCAAGAGGTTAAACCATATGTCCCCATAGCCCAACTCTCTAAAGCTTCATCTTCTATAATTGAAAAAAAGCTTGAGACACACAAGACCCATCCTAATATAGCAAAGAAAACATACAAGTGGGTTCCTAAAGCTTCTTTAGCGACCATAGCTAGTGCTAAAAGACAGGAACCTAGTAAGAGACGTCCCACTCATGCAAAGAAATCTAAAGAAACGGTGCGTTGGATTCCTAAAAAACTATTGGAAGCCCAAGGCTACTATGAAGGAAATGATCAAATATGGGTGCCAAAACGTAAATCGTGCTCTTACTTGTCAGGCGGCCCATGTGAGCCCAATCCTATAGCTCCAAAACAAATTGAAGATCGTGGAAAGGGAAAAATCATGGAATGCTATGCACCCGCTCCAGAGCTAGTTTGGGTATTGAAGAAAGAACGATTTGTTCCACTTAGCTCAGGAACAGGGAAGTCAAATGAAGCTTCTTGCTCTTCATGTAGTTCCTATACGAAAATAGAAGCTTCACTAGAACCTCCACCTACCATTGTACATATCCATACAAACAAGAAAGAGTTTGTACCTCCCATTGTAAGTTCACCACCTACAACAACGTTGCAAATAAAATCATGGGAGATTACCTTACCACACTTGCAACTAGATGAAACTCATAGGGCGGTCAAAAATATTGGTTAAAGCCTTCATCCATAACAACTTGGAACAATTGGTTTCAAAAGGTGACGATATCATTCCAAAAGGTATGATCTACCCAAGGAAGGGGGGAGTGTTTGCTGACATCCATCATTCACTTGCTTCCCTCTTAACCCTCCTCCCTGCCCTCTCAATTTTCTATTTTAGGGATTATATATATATAAATATATAGTAACTAACCACCTTAGTTTTAAAAATATATAAAAACTAGTAAAGAGCAAGAGCAATTAGCAAACAGACGAGACACACGGCCTTACTGAAGAGTATTACACCACCTACCTTGATGATGAGGATTGCGGTTTAGCCTTAGAGCTACCGACGGAGCTCTCCAACTCCACTTACTTTGATCCTCATCACTCAAGTGATGGAGGGTAGATAGGATTAGAATGATAGGAGTGTTTTTGTTTTAGAGTTTAGTGATTAGCAAAGTTCTTTTTTCTCACTAATGTGCCTCTGGAAGGTGGATGTTTGATGGGTGACTATTGTGCAGTTTGTGACTACATAAGGATGCCTTCGAAGGACAACGACAATGGATGTTTTACATGTTACAACGGATGTTCTCCATTATATTAGATGTACTACTTCCTTTTATCTATGCTTTCCACAGTTACATGTTTGCATCTTGTCATTTGAGTTTCTAACAATGCATAAAATTTATAAAGTTGTGACATTGCCGATTTAGATGCTATAATTTTTTCAAACTTCTGGTACCTTGTTATTCTCTTTGAGTTTGGTCTACTAGTTGGATTTAAGTAGGTATCAGGACCTTAGGCTAAACTAAGCGACTTAATTGCTGACTTTAATTCCTAAATAGTCTATTAATTGTAGTAACTTTAGTCATGTTTTAGGCTATGAGAATATAGTTCTCTCTAGCTTATTCCACCTAAGTGTGACGTGTTGTGGAAGTCCATGTGTTAAGCTGGTATTTGAGACCTCGAGTCTCCCAGCTACTGGTATTTGAGACCTCGAGTCCCCAGCTACTTGTAGCAACTATGCCAAAAACAAAAACAAAAAAAGGAGAGAAAAAAAAAGAAAAAAGAAAAAAGAGAAAGCAAATAGCACAAACTTCTTTGTATTTTATGTTGATCACACTTAAGTGGTATACGTGACAAGATCACTAGTCCTTAGACCCTGACGAGCATTCCTAGGGTTAACTACTCTTTAGTCGACATTTTTTAATTAACGTTGGTCAATCTAGTACTTACTTTAGCCCTAGCTCTTGTGTACTTCTCTTAGAGTCAACCTAATAGACCTTAACTCATTTGCATTTTATTCAGGTACTACACTTGTTCTAGTTGACAATGTTACAATTCATTAATTTTTTTTGGAGCTCCACCTACCACACCTTCAAGTTGGGTCCTTTATCAAGGACACCAAGGAGCAGGAGGTTGTCCCATGAACCTTGCAGCGGAAGGACAGACACTTCGGCTCGAATATCCCAGGGGGCTCAAGGAGGTGGTGAGAAATCCATAGTTGTGGCTGGCCTTAGTGACACTCTAGTGCCACTACCATTGACGGATGAGGCTATCCCAAAGGTAGAAATCAATCGCTTCTCCTTAGTGGTAGTGGATTGGGAGGAGTATGTATTTATGCATGACTTGGAGAAAGAAATTGGTATGTGCATGGATGAATGCTTGAGCGTGCTATGCACCAGTGCCAAATTTCCCTTAGACAGTGCGCCAGATGCCCCTGAAAGCAAGTTCTTACCACTTGGGGACTCTGTTTTACTGACACTATTGCACTTGTGTGTGCGAAGGTCCTAGCAACAGAGAAGTTGCACATGGATGAAGAAGAATTCCAAGCCACATAAGCCAAGGTTGAGACCGCTAGGATGCCTACTCCACTGCGTAACCCCCCCTCTGATGATCCAAAGCTCGTAGTTGTGCTGCAAGGGAGCATCGACTTGGGTGGAATGGGCAACAGGGAGGAGGATGACAAGGAGCAGAGGTAAAGTCTATTCTAATTTTCAGGTTATTTTTTTACCCTTCATTGTATTTTTTCTTAACCTTGACTGGTTTATGATAGGACGTCTTGGAGGTTGATGATTTTACATCAAGGACAGTGGCAGGCGAACGGCGGGCTTTGGACCTTAATCTTCCCTTGCACATTACCTAGGACAACTCCCCCTAGCGATGTTGCCATTGTACATAATGAATTTACTCCCCAATGCCATTTTATGACGTGGTCGTTCAAAGCTCTGAGCAAGGTTTTGTGTTTGTGCACCATTGCTCAAACTGCACATCTTGTGTTCCTAGTGCATAGATCCCTTGTATGCACAACATTTGGCACTAGCTTCCGTGGTAAAGTGCTTTCCCAGATAGGGATACATGCTTCCGTTGGCTCAAATGACCCTAAGGCGATAGCGCAGTCCCTCTTGATTGGAGAGTTGCCTTACGCACAAGAGAGGCGCCAAGAAATGGTGAAGAAAATTATGAGCTCCTCAGATGCATGATGTAAAATCAACTTTTTAGAAATAATAAAATATACTTGATCGGTCTCTCTATCTTGTACGTTCTTTTCAATGTGATCTCTCAATCTTGTAAATTGATAAAATTGGTGATGTGTTTCAATAAGTTGTGTCTTATTTGCTTGAAGTAACAACACATCAGAAGTGGGATCCACATGATATCTGCTTTCAACTTACCTTAATTTTGAGGACAATACAAAAAACATCTGAGTGAAAAGAAGTGGAATTTGTACAGTCATGTTCCATAAAGATTTTCTTTCACTTAATCTAAACTTTTTTTGGTATCCTGGGGGGCAAACAAGGCCAAATAATGCAAAAAAAGGGGGCCACAAGGGTGCGCAGATGGCTCATTCAAAAGTTTTGGATGGCTGTCCTGCGCGCCCTTGTGGCCACCCTTTTTTTTGCATAATTAGGCTATTGTTGCACTCCAGGACCCTGGAAAAGGTGAGATGAACATAAGATTTAACTTGTCAAGCACTTTATGCCTTCTTTCAACTCAACTTACTAGTTCCCTGCACCAAAAGGCCAAATCACATTAGACAGTATAAAAATATAGTCTCATGCTGCATAAACATCTGGTTTCACTATATATCAACATTTTTGGTAGCCTAAGGGACAAACAAAGCTAGAAAATGCGAAAACAAGGGTGGCCACAAGGGCGCGTAGGGGAGCCATCCAGCAGTTAAAACAAAGTTAGAAAATGCAAAAAAAAAGGTGGCCACAAGGACACGCAGGTGAGCCATCCAAAACTCTTGGATGGCTCCCCTACACGCCCTTGTGACCACCCTTTTTTTTGCATTTTCTAGCTTGTTTGCCCCTTAGGTTACCAAAAATGTTGATACTCTTTATGGTCAGAAGCACTTAACTTAAAACACGTGGATAATCCGAAAAGCCAAATGACTATGGAGATAGTAGACACAACTCTTAATCATTTTGTCATTACAAAGTTATCTGATTACAAAGAGAAGGGTGTGCAATACAAAAAGGCACGTGTAACTTCAGCTAATGCTCGAAGTCCCGTCGCAATCGGAGTGCAAGCTGCATATCCTTTGGTTGTATTGCCACTCTCTTTGCATGTATGGCGCATAGGTTGGTATCTTCCAACACCGAAATGATGTGGGCCTTTGCAGCTTCTTGAATAGCCTCTAGTCCTATATTGATTTCCATAGCTTTGAAGCACCTCCTTCACCATGCAAGCAAAGGGAACGCATCGAATTAGAAGCTCTGTAGTCTTCTGGTAGTGCCGGATTTTTGCAAATGCCCTTGCTATTTTTCGATGCCGCTGAGGTTGTCTTGGGCACTTGCACATTTGCTGGCTAACGACATTTAGGCTTCTTGAAAAACTTTGATTTGCGCCTATTTACATGCTTTGGGGCTGGATCTGCAGCCTCTTCAAAGTCATCCTCTTCCCTTGCCTCCTGATCTTGTGCTATGGGGAGAGCTCCCTGGCCACGAGGCAATGTCTTCCCCCCAACGAGCATCCGATGTGTGCGCGGTATATCAACTCGCTGCCGTGGTGGCTTTGTCTCTGATTCGATATCTGTATGGACCACTAGAGCTCTGGATGGTCCTGCTTGCGAATTGTGGTGCGATGGCTCCTCCCTCTCAGACTATGGTTTTTGGTAGGCCTGCTCTTCTCGCCAGTGCTGGGCGCGTTGCTTCGCTCTACGTTGAGGTGTTTGTTGTTGTGCACATGAAGACCTTTCTGCCCTCGATGACTCCTAGGACCGACTACCATGCCCACTGCTAGAAGAGTGCCTAGAACAACCAGGTGTTCGTGGCCGTTTTCTTGTGCCTTTAAGCCATGCCGGCTTCTCACATCATTGGTGTTTCTGTTGGCAGGAGGATGCTCTTTTGCGGTTTGTTTGGTGCGCACCATTGGGTATGGTAAAGCTCACATGTGCTTAAGAAATGAGTGATTTATGAGAGCATGCAATATTTATAAGGACCCTGCTCACACTAATTTTGAAAAAAACTTTTATTTTTTAAATGGATGCACCAAACTTTTCTAAAAAAACATGTCAAGAGTTGGACCATGCATTCACATGTAGTCACTCGCGTAGAATCCACTTTTGACCCTTTGTCGCACTCTGCATTGGCGCCATGCAACATGCTTGGTGGGGCCTTGCGACATTTGCCACTTGTTGCTATGCTCTTGACGACTCCATTTTCGCACTTCCCTAGCAATCTTGGATTGTCGCACATGCTCCATTGTGAGCTTACGAGCAAATGTTGTGCAAAAAAACCAGTTGAACATCTCCTCCAAATAATTGGATTGCACCATTCCACCACCATGTGGGAGTATTTTTGAAGTACACCCCCCTTGCTCGATAATGGGACTTCTCCATGCCTTGAGTGCTAAAAATCTCAAGCAAACCATATTTGTGCATAAAAAATGCACCATGCGCAAACAAGATATGTTGTTCACATGAGAAAACAATCACATTATTTAATGAAAACAATCCCTTGTAACAAGTTCACCACGTACATGGCTTACCATGTAATGTGTGATGTTATTCTGACCCCAAGAAAGGGTGAAGACCTTGGTGAAATCCGCCAAGGCTTCTTGAAATGATTGGCGTTGTTCTTCTGTTGTGCTTGTAAGACCCATAATCTTGACCATTTTATCAAAATGTGCCCAAACTTGCTTGCACTTGTTTGCAAGCTTGCCATTTGAATCATTGTCAGTAGTAGCTTGCATAACTCCTTCCAAAGTTCCCAAAGGTTACCTGCTTGCTGGTTGGAGCTGTTTTGAGCATCATATCAACCTGGCTTTCCTTGGGTTACTTTCTTCAAAAAGTGTCTCGATTTTTGTCCACTCATTCACACTTGTTGGGCAATTTCATGGGCCTCCCTTGTGTTCTTTGCAACAACGATAGACACATTTCCACCGTGACAGCCAATGGAATTCAAGAGTGCTTCCACCCTTTCGATTGCTTCCTCGGACTTTTCCAATGGCTTCATTGTGAAAGCATAGTCAATGTGGAGCTTCAATAGCCTATCAAAAATGCGCATGAATGCGTGTAATGTACAAAAAATGTACATTCAGTAGAGGAAATGGAAATATTGGATTCCAAGCCTGGTCCTTTTGTGCACGGTCTGGGGCATTGAGCGTGGGACATCTCAAAATAGACGCTTCTCATGCTTTGCCTTTATCTCCGACATCAGGACAATCCAGCTTATACGCGAATAACATTGTCTATACTTCTATGGGAAAAACACCTTTTGAAATCATTGAGGGAAGACCTAAAAGTCCCTTGCTACTTAAAGTACATGGGAAGATCTTTGCTGTCGATGAGTATAGCCGTGACCTACAGGAATCTTTTCAAAAGATTAAGGAGGATATATCCATCTCTCAACAAAGGCAAAAAGCTATTGCTGACAAGCATAGAAGGGCCTTAACGTTCAAAGAAAATGATTGGGTCTTACTTAAGTTTCCCAAGGCTCGATTGAGGAAAATGACGGGCAAAAATCCTACGGGCCATCAAACGTATTATGCTAAACTAGCAAAAAGATACTATGGTCCTTTTCAAATTTTGAAGCCAATCAGTGAGATGGCTTATCAACTCAAGTTGCCCAACCATTGGCTCATACAAAATGCTTTTCATGTGAGCCTACTTCAGCCCTACAAAGGAGAGCCACCAAGTGACCAATTATTGAAGACCCTCCCAAAATCAAAGACCACGAAGAGGTGCTACAACCCGAAGCTATCCTTTGGCATGAAGATAAGGTACTATGACATGGTAAGATTATCTGACGATATCTTATTAAGTTCAAAAATTATCATTTTGAAGATGCTAGATGGATGTAAGGAATAAGCTTAAGGATAGTATGAACCTTGTCGATGCTTACAATGCTACATTAGAGTAAGCAAATTTACAAATTTCTTTTAAATGACGAGTGTTGTTGTCTTATGAGACTAATTCTCTTTTTATTGTGCACAAAAATAAGTAGTATGCATACTAAGAATCATGTTTGTGATGACGACGTCTCTCAAACGCCAAATAGAATTTGTCACTCTACGTGGGAGAATAAAATGGACTAAAGAGCAGACATGCTTGCGGCAGCTATGTCTCCCAAGCACCAAATGGGTTAGTCATCCATCTTGGAATGATGTCGTAGGGTAAAAAGGGATCCTCTGCCCGCTAAGAAACATTGACTAATGACTAAGGCTTTATCTCTTCTACCTCATAGTCGAGGATGACTATGATTTCAAGAGAGAGGTAATGTCATAAAATCTAATATCTAACCAACCCAAATGATTTTCTCATATTGAACTGATCATTTAATGTGGGAGAATAAACAAGAACAAGTGGTTAGAATATAATATGTGCTTACAAATCTATCTCACGGGGCCAATGGTAAAGGGGTCCAAATGAGAGATAGTCTGTCAAAGAGCAAGGCTAGCCAATGGAGCATAAAGACGTTAGGGTTAGCTTCATTGAAGACCTCCAAAGGTTAGTGCTAAAATTCCTTTGACCTTAGGTAAGCTAGGACTGAGCTTGAGGTGGGAACCCTACCCAAGCTGAAGGTGCTTGTCGTGCTTGTTGACTAAGATGCTTGAGGTGCTTGTCATGCTCGATGGCTAAGATGCTTGAGGTGCTTGTCATGCTTGCTGACTAAGATGCTTGTCGTGCTTGCCGACTAAAGAGCTTGAGGTGCTTATCGGAACACTACCCAAGCTTGAGGTGCTTTGTCCTGTTTGCTGACTAAGGTGCTTGTGTTTCAAAATTCAACAAAATCTCTACAAAGGAGGGGACGAGTCCTAAAGCTAGGGGGATGAGAGAGAACACACACACACACAAGGTAAGCCCAAGCCTCAAGAGACAACAAGAACACATTTTAAGCCCCTACCCATGTTGCCCTCAAGGTGTGCTTGAATCCTATTGGATAGGCTTAAAAGGGGGTTCAATGAGCATTTATATTAATTAAATAATTATTTAAGAAATTATCAAGCCTCTCTCCCTCAAGGGGGAAAGAAGGACACTTGTCCAAAACCTACCCTTGTTGCTTGATATGCCTCTTGCATGTGTGATTGGCTAGGCCTGGAGGGGTCCAATGAGTCTCAAGCATGAGCTACAAGGAGGGGTCAACCAAAGCAAGCAAGGGGTGTGCTTGGGGGGTATCACACTCTCTCTCATTTGCTCTCATTCTTCACTTGGTGAAGTGCAAAGTGCAACAACTCCATCTCCTTCTCCAAGCTTGTTGAGAAGTTGAGAGCTTACACCAACACTCTTGGCTATGGAATGCAAATTTAACCAAGAGCCATGATTCAATGCTTAAGCTTTCCATCTTCTCCATCTTCATTACTATGCTATTATGTATGCTATCAAGAAGAGTGATGATAAGCAAGGAACTATTTCTTTCTCCTAAAAATGTTTCTTATTCCTCCCCCCTACCCTCATTCCTCGCTAGCTCTCTCCACCTTTGAAGGTGTTTGAGGCCTTGGGATAGTGATGCATGAAGCTTTCCATCTTCATTGCATCACCTAGGTCACAACTAACACAAAGATTGTATTGTACCAAGTCTCTCTTGATGGGAGAATCTATAATACAAAAGTCTATTGGAGGGGGGACCGGCTCCACATAAATCTGATCCTCAATTGTTATCAAGTTCTGTAAACTCTCTCTCTTGCAAAAGTATTGTTCATGCCAAGTTAATTAAGTAGTATGATTATGTTGCTACAATCAATTAAGTTCACCCTCTATGTTCTCAAAGTAGTCTCACAAAAATGCTCTCTTTAATTCCGTTATTCTCAAAGCTCATATGCCATTTCCATTACAAGTCCTGATGATGCAGAGTATGCACATAGCATAGGGGAGGCTAGTATAGCCAGGTTTGTGCAGATTTCGTCAGCATTCGGGCATCTCATGTACGACTTGTTAGTGTCGAGGCCCAAACTAGCAGCTACAGTGGAAGCATTTGCAGCAGGGATTGTCAATCGTGCAATGATTGACACTAGCATGATGCATAGTGGAGTTTTGTAGACCATATAGAGTAGTCTGCAAGATTTATATGCAGGCGCTATCGTGGGTACGCACGCTCGCCTACCACGAGAGCCGTTACCACTACATGTAGATCAACTGAGCGAGCCAGTGGACATAGGTTGAGAGAGTCTCTCACCTATTTTCTTGTACATACTAGTAGTTTAGCTAGTAGGACGTGCTTATCAGGACATTCACCTTTAAGTGGGAGGTTGTTGGTGTACAAGCGTATGTGCCTTGCCCGATCGCCCAAGCTATGGGTGCCCGTCCACACTGATACCTTATTCTTGTGTACATATACAAAGAATAAGGGTCAAATCATAGAAGAGTCTTGCTCCACCCACACACTGTGTACTCTCTCCTTCTCTCTTTCCCACACGCGCATCGCACCGCGCACGCACGCACAAAGTGTGAGGAGCATGTGTGTAATTAGAGCTTAGAGGAGATTTTTGGCTTTCCCTTGAGTCAATAGCCTCAAGGAAGACAACAGCTCAACCCTGCAAGCTCTAGAGCACATCAATCATGAAGCGGACATGAGGAAGAGAGAGACAAATGAGCTAAAGAAGGATAGTACCACTTTAATTGAAGATGATTACCTCCACCAATCATATTCATACGATGACTCTTCTCAAGATGGTACTCTATTCCCGTTCTTTGCCTATGGGATGGATGAAGTGATCATCATGTCTTGTATTGCTGACTTCATTATATTTTTTACCAAACCTTTAGCTTCGACTTCAACCTCTTGGTGATTCAATTGCTTCCCACCTAGTGCAAGGGGGTGAATTCAAGGACAAGCTTGTGGAAAGCATGCATGTGAAGTGTGTTGAAGATGAATGCTCAGATGTACCTAATGTCAAAAACAGTGTTGATGCATGATAATATACCTTTTTTTGGTAATGATTCTTTGCACACCAAAGCATCTTGGCTATTCAAATAGCTTGGCATTGTCTAGCTTAAAGAAATACAAAATGGGATCTTTTGACATGCTAGCTCTAGTAGTCCAAGCAATCCTTGATCAACATGATGCATTAGGCAAGCCAAGAAGCAAGAGGACAAATCCTTGTAGAAGGTGTGTGTGTGGGTGGGGTGGGGTGGGGTGGGGGGGGGGGGGGGGGGGGGGGGGGGGGGGGGGGGGTTGTCATGAGGGAAATGAGGGTAGTAATTTACATTAACCCTTCTTTGCTAGAAAAGGTTGTTAGTCTTAAGTAAACGCTTTTACCATTGTTATTGTTGAGGTATTTGAGGCATAAATTACCCTCAATATGCCTCATCCACAACTTGATGGCTCTATTCTGCCACTCAACGCTATCTCTCAACTAATTCATTAATTAATTAATTCAACATAAATTAATTATCTCCATTGTCTTCTTTACTATGAATCTCCTTCACTTTCTTTTGATCAGTTGTAGCCTCGAGTTCTCTCTTTTGTTAACATTAGCATTGCTTTTGGAATTACACGTATCACATTGTTGTTGTCGCTATAGTGTTTGGTGTAGTTAGAAGAGACACCTGCTTTCCATTGGGTCATTTCTACAGACTTCCTCTATTGTCATTCTCTAGTAATTTTTGTAGTCAAACAAGTTCCTCCTCATGGCCCCTTATTAGATATTTGGATGTTCATTGTTGCTATGGCACAACTATTTCTTATTTGGTCACCTTGTTCATCTGTCACTTGTATCGTGTCAATAATTCAAATGATGTCAATCTTTTCTCCGTGAGAAAGGAAGTGTAGCATATGGGGTGCTAGATTGGTGGATGAGTTGATGTGAACCTCTCCATGTATTCAAGAGGATCATGCCAACACAGTGTTAGCATCAATACATCAATATACAAAGGCACTCTCTCAGGGAAGGGACATAGAGTTTCTGTAGTAATCTTGTTTACTTGAGCACGTCATAGTATCATCTTCATTCTTCTTATGTCTTTGTGAAAAAGCCTCACATATCCAAGAAGGTCAAGTGAGGGTGCAAATCATCATTTGCAAGGTTCTATTAATTGATCAATTGGTATGCAGGCACAAAGCATTTGTATATACATATATAGAGTACTCACATCACATGCATATAGGACATGCATATGTCCTATATGCATTCACATCATATGCATATGTATAGTGCCAAATATAATATAAAGGTGGAAATATGCCTACTTAAATATAAATATGCATAGCTCTATTATGTACAAAAAAAATATCCAAAATTAACATGTCCTATCCAAAAACGCAAGAGAGAAAATGGCAACGTAATCCTATTCTAGCCATCTAGTGTTTTTGTCATTGTCATTCAAAGAAACCTGTTAAAGTATTTTTGTATATACACAATTCAATTTGGCTAGTGAGAAAAAAACAACAACACAGAGCATACCTTGTGACGATCTTGTTCTTGAGTGTCAAAAATCATGAGTGCCAATCCTCCAATGGCTAAGTAGTAGGTGGAATGGTAAACATCTCAAAAGAGACCGCCCTTTCGTTGAAACTCGCTTTGGATCTTTGGTCTAAGAGTTAGAACTAGAATCCTCAATAAAAAGGATATGTGCTCGAAATGATCTAGCCTCAACATGGGTATGAGGGGTAGCCCAAATCGATGGCACTATTTGACACCTTCTTTTTTGGAGGGGATCTATGATCCCAGATCGTACGATTGTGATCTTCTCCGAACATGCAATGCCGATTTACAACCATAGATCCCCTCTAAAATTAAGGTGTCATCTAGTATGTGCTTATGATTTAAAAAAAATAGAAAGAGAGGAACTCCTACAAATTTCCCTCTCTCTTTTTCAATTCCCACCGTGGAGGTGACTCTTGTTCTCTGCCCTTCTATTCAGGGTAGCCACTTGTCTGCAATGTTGAAAGCGGCATCTCCCTTTTCTCTCTCTCTCTCTCTCTCTCTCTCTCTCTCTCAACGACATCAGAAACCATGATCATGGCATACTTAATATCGTTGCAAGAGACCGTAAACAAACAAGTTGAAGACTTACGAGCACTTGCAATGGAGAATGGCACTCGTAGGGTACTTGTGGTTGAGAATGAGAATCTCAAGAGGACACTTGAGATGCAAACAACATGTTTGATGCAACTTGAAGAGGAAGTCAAGGAATGTAAACGCTCTCTTGTGGACTTGAATGCTTTGAAGGAGCGCATAAGCAAAGTAGAGCATGACCATGTATTGAAAGAGGAGAAATTTGACACCATGAGCCGGGATGTATGCGACATGAAAAATGTTTGCACAAACAAGTCTTGGGCTGATGTATGTGGTAACAATGTGGTTTCTAATTCCTCACTCATGCAAGCTATGGCTCAAACAAAGAATGTTGAGGATGTGGATGTGGAGGAGTTGAAGGAACGGGAGCGATGTTCCAAGAACATTGTCATTCGTGGAATTCTTGACGAGAAGTTAGAGACACCTCCTTCTCTTGCCATTGTTATCGAAGATTTCTTCAAAACCCACTTTGGCAGGTCCGGAGTTATGGTCTATGGAGCACATAGAGTGGGAAAGCAAGGAGCTCCTCACTCGGGAGAATGGCCAAATGTATGCACCATGCCGGATGAGACCAAACAAAAGATTATCCTTGATAATAGTTGGATTTATTTGAGAGATACAAAATGTTTTGTATGTGAAGATCGCACTATTAAGCAACAAAATATGTGTCGCAAGGCATATGAGAGGAAAAGAAAAACAAGGAGATCTCTCACGAAGAAAATGTGCCCAAGGAAGAGGCAAGTCCCTCGAGCAAATAGGGATGCGTGACCTATGAGACCGAGTTACAATTGAAAATATTCTTTTGGAATTGTAATGGATACCCATGGAATGCGGGGGTTGGCATTGATGAACTAACAACCAAAGCCGATGTTGTACTTCTTGTTGAAACTTGGGAGCATGATACACAAAGGATTAATGGCTTGGAGCATTACAATGTATATTCATTGATGTGGTCAAAGAATCTCAAGCAACGAAGAGGGCAAGGAGGGGTAGCATGTATAGTTAAGAAAGGATTGGAAGATTTTGTATCAATTGTGAAAGATGACAAGTACAAATGTTATGTACGGCTAAAAATTATGACACCAAAAAGAGCACCCATTTTTGTAGCTGGTTGCTATATTCCTTATCATGATTCCCCCTTTTATGCTTGCATGGATACAGATCAGCCATTTTTTGATTTAGAAGAGGACATTGCTTATTTCAAATGTGAAGGTGATGTTATTGTATTTGGGGATATGAATGCTCGCACAAAAACATTGCAACATGATACTTAACAATTTGATATGCCATACATTTCAAGGGAGTTAGAGGAAGTTCACTTGTATGATCGCACTTCAATGGATGAGAAAGAGCCGGGTTACTATGGAAAGTTACTTTTACACATGTGTAATAGCACGGGTATGCTCATTGCCAATGGTGTATCTTTGTGGAGTGAAACCAATGGATTTACATGTAGGAAATATAATGGGGACAATGTGATTGACTGTATGCTACTCTCCAAAGCCATCATGTATCGCATAAAGAGTTTTATGTTTGGCCAATGGACCCCGAAATCCGACCATCAGACCTTATGTATTGACCTTTCATGTGGAGAAGCAACTAAGCAATTTAATCTCAGCCAAAGGAAAGAGAAATTATCACTATGTATGGATTTCAAACGGGCACCAATGTACATTGAAATGGTTGAGCAAAAGTTATGGATAACAAAGCTTCAATATGACGCGCCATTGGAAACTAAAGGGAAGATTTCAAGAAAGTTATTTGTTTTTGTTCCGAAGAATGCTTTGCCATAAAGCATCTCCATGGTATACACAAAGATAGATCACGCAAAAGGTGGTTTGATAAAGAATGTCAAGATGCTCGAAAGTCCTTGATAAAGCTTGATGCAACTATGGACAAAGACAACTATCAAAGTCATTTGCATACATACAAGGCATTGATTCAAAAGAAGAGAAGAAGATGGGAAGTAAAGCAACAACTTTTTCACGTCCAAGAAAAGGCACATGCATGTGTAAGATTTTTGAGAAACTTGAGGGACAAGTGGGTTGAGAATTTTGGTAACTTGAGTCTTGTGGATATGTACACACATTGTAGGCAAGTATATGAGCAAGCAAATGCTGAAAAAAATGCCATTTTATGGTTCACTCCATGTATGCCCTCTTTTTTTACTATTGAGGATGTATGTGGTGGGCTCGAAAGTTGGCCACTTGTAAAGTGGGAGATCTTCAAGGTATCAAGCTGGAGATGATCAACTGGACGCTAGATTTTACCCATGAGTGGATGTGTGATATGTTTAACCTTGCACTTCAATATGGTATGCCTTATGATTGGAGTACTAATTGGGTTAAGTCTTTGCATAAAGGAGGGGATGTAAATAATGTAAACAACTACCGGACTATAATGATTGGGTCTCTTATGACAAAGTTGTTTGGGTGCATAATGGAGATGAAATTGAGTGATTGGGCTGAAGAGAATGACAAGCGTGCAAAAGGAAAAACGGGTTTTCGTCGATGCCATAGCACCATTGATCATCTTGTCACTCTTCGTGTTCTCATGGAGGAAAGTCGGTTGAAAGGCAAGCGATTGTATTGTTGTTTTGTGGACTTTAAGGAAGCCTTTGATATGATTCTAGGTAACCATTTGTGGAGAAGGATGGAAGACTCCAATTCCAAATGAGTTTATGCTTGCGATTTCTCGAATCTATGAGAAGGTGATTTGTCAATTGCGCATGGGAAGAGAAATTTCAAAAAAAATTGTAAGCACTATTGGAGTTAAACAAGGATGTTCGTTGTCACCAACTCTCTTTGCTCTATGAATTGATCAATTGGAACAAATGCAGGTACTTGACTTTATGCAAGAAGAAGGCATTGAAGAGGTCACTATTTGCAATGCGGTAATCATGCTTTTGTTGTATGCGGATGATGTAGTGCTTCTAACACACACTTTAGAAGATGCACAAAAGCTTATGGTTGTCTTTGAGAACTTTTGCTTGCATAGTGGGCTGATTGTGAATGAATCCAAAACAAATGTTATCCTTGTGAAAACCAACCATAAGGAGAAGCCATGCATCGTGTACAACAATGAGACACTTGAAGTTGTTGAGAGCTTTAAGTACCTTGGCCTTGAGGTTCCGTCCAGTTCACAAGTGGGATGAATGTGCTATGTGTCGTTTGGAAGCGGGAAAGAGAGCATATTATGTATTTGAGAACGTGTGTAATGCGGGAAACATCAAGTGTTGGGTTCTCAAGAGGTATCTTTTTGATGCATTAATGACACCGATTCTTCTTTATAGAATTGAAGTGTGGGGCGGGAGCATCTCAAAGTCTACTTGGAAAGAGTTTGAGAATGTCCAAAAGCGTTTTCTTACAAACTTTCTCCAAGTTAAGACACAAACACCATATACGCTCCTACTTCTTGACTGGGATCTCTTCCAATTGAGGTTATGGATATGTAAAGGGTTGTGGAGTACATGATAAAGTTGCGTCAAAACCCCTCACAACGACTTCCTACAATTGCATGGGAAGCAAGCAAAAAAGTTCACAAGACGCATAAAAGCAAGATCTTGAGCAAGACATAAAGAAGTGGTTTGGGAGATGGGATGCATTACACTTGCTACATGATGCTTCGATTGACTCCCAAGTGAATGAAGCTTTTCTACAACACCAATGTATTACGGCTTGGGAGAAATCCGATGGGTCACGCTTCATACATTACACCACCCATATTGCCCTCAACTACAAAACCATGTTCTTCGCTGAAAGAGGAAACCGTCCTCACACTTACATGCTTGAGCCTATTCCCTTGTCGGTGATATGCACTATCGCAGCCATTCGGCTTAGCTCCCATTTACTTCGATGGGAGACAAGGCGTTGAGGCAATGGAGAAGAGTCAAATCGACTGTGCACATTATGCTCACTGCAAGTTCGAGAGTTTGAGTACCACACATTCCCTGAGTGCTCAGCTTTTGGTCACATCCGAACTTGCTTCTCTCACATTTTCAGCTATGACTTAGACCTACACACTTTCCTCTCCCAGCCACAGTGTGGGCTCTCCATTGCGACTCTCATCACCACAATTTTGGAGCATCAAGAGTCACTCATAAGCCATACACATACTACATCACATGTAACTTTGGTCCCATAGGTCATATTTGACCTCCGAGGACGATAATAAAATCTATTCTATCTCTCTCTCTCTCTCTCTCTCTCTCTCTCTCTCTCTCTCTCGCTATGTCTCTGTAGGAAGCCCAAGGTGTGTGCTTGAGGACGTGGGGCCAAGCGATGGGGCACACCTCTCTCTCTCTCTCTCTCTCTCTCTCTCTCTCGTGATATATGAGGACTCCGGAGGTCATGCGCATCAGAAGGCTCACAGTTTCCCAATATGAAGCCGGGAGGTTGTTAGCTGGGGGCCGCTAGAGAAAAGGGGGGGAGTGGGGGGGAGGGCACAAAGGGGAGGTCACACAAGGGAGTAGGGCGCACGATAGAGGCGGGTCGATGGCCGTCGATTGCAAAGTGACCGCCGGGGGAGGGGGGGGAGGAATAACCAGGGAATCTATTAAATTAAGGAAGAATTACCAAAATACCCTCTAATTTGTGGAAATTCCCAAAATACCCCTCAAATTTAAAAAATCAATATTTTTTCAAAAATTCTGAAAATGCTCTTTAAAATTTTAAATTTTTTCAAAATACCCTTGGTTATGAGATTGAATTTCTTCAAAGATAAAAAAACTTGTAGATTTTCATAAGAAGACTAATTGTCTATCAATTCAAGATACCAAAACTAGAATTTGAGTTGGTTATGTAGGCTTTGGAGGTGAATTGCTTCATTATTTTTAGACATAATTCCCTTTTTTAACGAGGTAATTTATGAAAAATTACATGCTAAGTACTAAAAAATGGATCTCAAATGTCACAAAGGAATAAAGATTAGAAAATCTTGAACAATCCAACCGAAATAGATACAAGGGTATTTTGGGAATTTCCACAAATTAGAGCCCTTACATTAATGGGGTTTGGCTCTATATAGCAGAACGGTAACCGTCTCGAGTTCGAATTTCAAATACAAGCATGACAGAGGGAAGGCCCGACGGCCGCAACCCCAACCAGCTCAGGCCTCTCGTGTGTGCTCGCGGCTTGCTCCACCGAGCTGATGGCTCTGCTCGCTGGTCCCAAGGTACGGGCCGCGCTTCTTCAAGCCTTCAAACACATTCAATAAGAGAGAGAGAGAGAGAGAGAGAGAGAGAGACGATTCTTCTTGCGCTCACCAAGTGCAAGGCAGTTTTTGCGATTCTTGGTACTGATATCATGTCAGAGTGACAAAAGAAGCGAAAAGAAGGAGGGAGCCTGCTGGCACTTGGGTTGCAGTCAGTGGTCATGATCCGACTCGTCAGAGATGTGCTTTAGAGTGTCAGTCCTTGAGGCACTGTTTCTAGGTTTGTCCATACGGGCAGCGAGTGTGGATGTTTGTTGTTTAGAGTGGGCATCCATGACGTGTTCGTGACGTGGGGCATGGCTTTTGCAATTCTAGGGGTCACACACATTTTTTAAGGGCTTGTTGATAGATCTGCTCTTCATGCTTACTTCCTGAGGATATTGACTGTGCACTCTACAAATGATTCTAGATGTAGATCACCAATTGGATTTCTACTAGCGGGACACAATTTTCATTACAATATGTAGCATCATTCTTTGGACCATGTGGAAGGTTCGATGTGCCCCACATTTTGGGCGCAAGAGTCCTCCCCTACATCCACCATTTTGACAGCCATTTGGACTAAGCTGCTGCATACTCCTCGTAGTCCGTGGGATTCTTCAACCAGCTCCTCCACGTCTTTCTTTGTGCATGGGTGAGATCGTCCGTTCTTTTCAGTCGGGCATCACGTGGCATTATGCATCTCCCTAGTGGTTCATTTTACACTGATCGTACATACCACCTTGATGTTTACATAGTCTACATATTGTTACCTCGCTTTTGTACTTCCTTTGGGTGATAGGCCATCGAGCATTTGCAGAGGTCTCTTTTGTACATAGAATACAACCCCTTTTCTCGTTCAAAAAAAAAAGAAGAGATAGCGCTAGGAGAACAAAGGGCATATTGTCCATCTCATGACCAAGGTGCACCCACTATAGGGGCGACAATGTACAAATACAATAATGAGACTAAAGAGGGTGTCAAAGGGCTGCCTATATAACTGCCAAGAAGCAAGTACTGAAGAAAATGGTACCTCTTTCTGAGTTAGGGCATGCAACAACGATTACAATGGTCCTAGATGCTGAGATTTCTGATGGGATCTTGCGGTAGATGCTTGGATCTGTGAGGCTAAGGGTTGGAAATTGAAAACGCTAGGGCTGATCTGGCCCGGAACCGTGATCTGATGATGAGGCTAGGGCTGAAATCTGAAAACGTTGGCTGGTTTTGTTGCTAATGCTGGCGATGGGCTTATGGCTGAAAAACGTTGGTTACTTGAGTTGTGGGTACTTGTACTATGGGTAATGGATGTCCGGAGAGGTGACCCCTATAGGTGCAAAAGTTTGGGACGAGCATTGTCAAAGTGAACCCCATTACTTATAAAATGATGGGAAAATGTCACTTGTTAATAAGTTTATGAACTACTAATAAGAGGTGCTTGGTATGTACTTATTACCTAGGCTTGGTACTAATAGTGCTACATGGGAACACTCTCTAATGCCTACACCTAGTAGACACTGGTTGTGCTCATGTGTAGTCCGAGGGAATGTAGCTACTCTAAAGTGCCTGTCAACCTGTACATGCATGTCGTGTGCATACAGGCTCACAAGGGTGCCATAACACTTCCTAGGCTGTCATAAACCTTATAAATAGGAGTTACAGCTTGTCCACATGTACATATGGTTAGATGTACACGTGGCATCTCCTTTTTATGGTGAGATATTGGTATCGAGTTGCATGGCTTCCTTGTAGTCTGCCAACAACTCAAGGTAATTTGTAAAGAAGTCTTTGTCCACCCACATTGCTTCGTGGGTTCCGCGATCCTTGAACTTCAAAAAGTATTGTCGTGCTTGTTTCTTTGAGCCATGGCCAAAACGATGCAACAAAATTTGCTCCAGCTCCATGACTTCAACTTCATCTACGATTTCGAGTTCGTCCTCTTCAGAAATGTCTGTTGAGGGATCTCCTTGAAGCAACTTCAACCAAGAAACATGGAAAACGTTGTGCATTGACCATGAGTTAGGTAACCGCAATTTCGTAGACACATCATTCATCTTTTGAATGTCACGTGCACATCTAACCCTATGTGCATGTAGACAAGCTACTTCAGGTCCAGGGTTCAGGTCAGCTTAGGAAGTGTTCTGGCACCTTTGTGAGCCTGTGCGTAGGCCGTGCATGTCCAAACACTTAGAGTAGTTGCATATCCTTTGGTTGCACACAACATGATCATCAGCATGATAGTCAGTACCCATCATGAGCATTTTAGAGTGCACAGAACCCATTTTCCCAATTTATCCATTTTTCACTTATTATTTAATAAGTGACTTTGTTGGAAAATTGGGTAGGACAAATTTGCTAAGTTAGTATATAAGAAACCTAGCACTAGCACTTTCTGGCAGAAGAGGCAGCAAAAGTTCTAGTGACTTGCAGTGCACCTTCTCAGCAAGACCGGCAGGGAACTTAGCGTTTTCAGCCACAAGACCAACCTTGCGTTTTTGGACATCCCAGATTAGCCAGCGTTTTCAGATTCTAGCACTTGGCGTTAGCAGATTGCAGATAAGGCCTAGCGTTTTTTGCATCTTGTAGATTGCCTAGCGTTTTGCAGTTTTCCGGCGTCAGATCAGCCCATTGCTTCAGTGTTTTCAGTTTTCAGCACTTAGACACCGCGGAATCAGCCCTTAGCTTTGCAGATCTCACCTACCCGCAATAGATCCTCGCCGTACCGTCAGATCAGCCAGCATTTTCAGATTCAGCCCGTTGTTCGCAGATTTCACCATCTGCGTTTTCAGCGCATCATCGTCGCGTCGTCGCCATCGCCGTCCTCGCCGACACAGTGTCAGAATTCGGCAGAAAGTAAGCATTTGCAGATTTCAGCCCTAGCGTTTTCAGATTCTAGCCCGTCCTCGTTGTCGCCTTCATTGTCGTCGACATCGTTGGCATGATCGGGACAAACTGGGAGAGGTTCTTGGTTCTTGATACTTCTTGGGTTCTTGATGATTCTTCTTTAGGTTCTTTCTTCCCTTGAGTTCGCGAAGTTGAAGCACACACAAAGCTCTGATACCGATGTTTGGTGCAGCAGAAGTGTTTATGGATTTAGCTCGGATCTAGTACTCTGCACAAACACAAGGGACTCTTTACTTCACTTGAAAGAACTGAACTGAACTGAAAGAAAGAGAGAGACAAGAGAGAGAAAAGAGACCACACAGGGATGCCGGGTCCCAACCCTCAAGGGCCCCCTTGCTCTGTTGCCAGAGCAAGTACTTTCTTTATTCTTACACATGCTCATACAATGATTGGATGCAGAGATGCTGATGCTAATGGGTCTTGATGCTACAGATGCTGGATACTGGTATTGGTTACTGTGTCGCCAATGACGACGGCGACGGCGACGAGGCTATGGTTGAATGCCGAACTGCTAGCAAGGTTGGTGGTAAGGGGTGTGCAACCATGACGAGGCTAGGGGCTGAAATCTGCAACGCTCAAAAGTTGGCTGTCCAAATTGAAAACGTTGGTCATGCTCTGCTGAAAACATTGGCGTGCTTCGTGAGAAAACTCTGGGCTGCTGGCTGTCTTGCTGTTTGGCGCACCACCACTTTCCTGGGTTCTCTACCTTCTACAAGCGCGGCCTCTTCTACCTCTTAGAGCTGAACCATGGCTATGTATATACCTCCAAAAGACTTGGTCGAGCAGGCTTTCCTCCAATCCACAAATAATAAGTCATAAGTCACTCATAATTGAGTGAGCAGATAAGAGGAGGATCCCACGCGGTAAAGTGCCTGAATGCCGACTGACTGGACTGTGCAAGAGAGGGCATGCAACTGTGACCGGCGTGGACATGCACGTCCTGCTAGAGGCTCACAAAGGTGCTAGTCTATGGCAGAACATGTCCACGTAGCGCAAGTGAAGTGTGCACGTGACATGTTTGGGAGCCGTATCTTCAGCGATGGTAGGAGGAGAGCTTGCGTTGCAGTTTCTAGCCTATCGCGTGCACTTGTTGCTTGCGTTTTTGTAGAGGTTAAGGAGCAGTACCACGGCACCATCAAGTGTAAGGTGCAACGGAAGTGAATGTTGAACTTTGCTCAAGATAAGTGCTCCGAACTGTGCTCAAGGGTTCCTTTTACTTACGGAAGGAAGAGCCTTCCGTTCCTTTAGTGAGAAAGTGCAAATGATCACAAAGTGAATGACACTATGAATGAAGGTGCAGAGAGAGAGAGAGAGAGAGAGAAGAATACGACACTAGGCGATTGTCAAACTTTTCTCCAAGGGTCCCGCTCTCTATGGCGAGAGAGGTCTATGCTATTGATTGCACAAATCTGGTACAATCGTCTAGATGCAATGGACTTGCCGACGATGTTGACAACAATGATGACGACGATGAGACGGGTTGAAATATGAAAACGTTAGGGGCTGAAATCTGCAAACACTTCCTAAGCTGACCTGAACCTGGACCTGAAGTAGCTTGTCCACATGCACATAGGGTTAGATGTGCACGTGACATTCCCTCCTTTTCAAAGTGAGGTACTGGTACCGAACTATATGGCGTCGAGGGAGAGCGCCAACAATGTCTGGAATCCTGGGAAGGACTCTTCGCTAGCCCACTCTGATATGTGGGTGGTGCGATACTTGAACTTCATGAAGGTCAACATTGCTTGCTTCTTTGGACCGCGCCGAAAGCGACAAAATGATGTGTGGCGGCTTCAATGGTCCAACTACGTCTATGGACGTAGGTCCACCGTCTTCAAGAATCTCCGAGGAGGAAAATTCCTGAAACCACTTCCAACACAAAATCATGAACATAGCCATTCCATGTAAAGTGACTGGAAAAGTACTATTCTTTCGAAAAGACTGCGTATGCAATGTAGATGAACAAAGTGACGGAGTACCAAGCCGTTTACCAAACACACACAAAAAATGGGGTCAAAACTTGACTTTTTGATCTAAATCTATCAACTGTGGCAAATCACCATGGGAATGCCGATGCTTGATGGTCAATCTTTCTTGTGCTCGTTTTGAGTGTGTCATGCCAAGGAAGAGACATGGAATGTGAATTCCTTCAATTCAAACTTTTTTTCTTTTCGAGAGAAATTGCATACATCCGTGCTCATCCATGAGTGAATTGTGTGCATCGTACAATACGGCATGCCTATGAAAAGGAAACACGTAAAGATGGTGATGAAAATTCAAGAAACCGTCATGAATGAAACACTCGAACAATACGCACTGACTAATCATGCGAACACACAATACTTCCTGAGTGGGTTCTTTGGACCTCGACTCGAGAGGCAAGATCGGTTCTTCGTGATTGATCGTATCTGTAATGAGGTTAGCTTTACTAGAAAAATCATAATCTAAACCATCATCCTTGTAACAATCACGTCTCTATCATGCAAAACATGTGTCGTGCTTCGGAAAAGGAATGATTGAGAGAGTCTCCTTTTTTTGTTCTTTTTCGTGTTCCGTTTCATGTGTCTTTTCTTGTTCTTTGTCATGTTACAAATCATGCTTCTCTAGAATGAGACTACGTGTTTTATCCTTGTCCAAAACATGAGAGAGATTATTGACATAGATGGAATCTTAGTATCACATTGAAGAACCACAAGGGGTGCTCCTTCAACTGCGAGACTGAGAGTGTTGGAAGTGTTGTCTTTCCAACAAACTTGTGGATTATGACCTTTAAACCACTCAATGCCAAAAATCAGATCGTATCCTAAGGGAGTAGAAATCACAAACTTTCGACGAAAATGAACATTTTGAATGGACACGGTTACATCAGGACAATTCATGCGTAATGGGATCAGGACAATTCATGTGCATGCCAGGAGCAAACCCAGAGGCCACAATGGGATCAATGGGTCGAGCTTCTAGACGTGCGCTCTTCACGAGAGAATCGCTAATCACATCATGCATACTACCAGAATCAAGGAAGACCAAAATGCGTTGACCATTCACATAACCATAACAATGCATGAGAGATGCACCGGCATGATCGTAAGAAACTTGGGACACATTAGTGTGCTCTCTGATTGCATTAATAAAAGCTGTGAATTCTGTGGGTTCCTTTGTGAGTTCTTTGATAACATCTTCCTTCTTTAGAATATATGACTCGTTTTTCTGAGGTATGTATCCTCCTACAATTCCTTCTGCGGCTTTTTCATCTGGGGTGAGCCTAGGTTTAGCAGGTGTCACAAGGCGGGCACCACGTGCCAATAGCAAAGAACAATCTGAATAGACTTTTAGCACTTCAATAACAACTGAACTGAAATAGAGAGAGACGACACGCGACACGGAGTGGCGTAATTCCACCCCAAAGAGTATTGGCCCCAAACCTTGGCGCCCCTTTCGGTATTTCTTTATATTGCATCAACACAGTACAAGCCGGTACTCGAGACTTTGCACCTTCGTACTGAAGCATGCCAGAGAATGAGCCCTAGCCTCATATTTAAAGGCCCTTGGCCTGAAAAGCAGTTATAGTAAAAAGCCTTTAAAACTCAAAAGCTTCTGGTTTAAAAGCAAAGCCAAAAAGTTGCCAACGCAATTTACGGAAATCCGTACAGCCTGCCACGTCATCAGCCAGCGCAAAACGCGGAAATCCATACAGCTTGCCACGTCATCATGTTAGCGCAATTTTCGGAATCTGTCTGCTACCCTTAGGGTTAGGGTTAGGGTTTCTGCAGTTTTAGGGTTAGGGTTTCCAAAATTAGGGTTTGCAGGTTTTAGGGTTAGGGTTTTCAGAATTAGGGTTTGCAAGTTTTGGGGTTAGGGTTTCCAGCATTAGGGTTTCAGCAGTTAGGGTTTCTGGCAGAAATTAGGGTTTAGGCCCCTCGGCCACATCTGTAAGTTGACTCCATTCTTTAGGCTTTGACACGTCAGCAGTTTGTTACAGTAGGTGTGTTGGCTTTACCCTTAGATTCATTTTGAGAGTTCTTTTCCGAAGGTTTAGAGGAAGATTGGCTAGAAGAGTTACCATTCTTACCGTTTTGTGGGTTTTGAGGAGTCTGAGAGGTACTGTGAGAAGACTTGTTCTCCTTAGGCTTTCCTTTGTTGTGCTTCATCTCCTGTGCGAGAGCAATCGCTACCACCTTGTTGAGATCTACGGGGTCGAAGACTTCTACATCAAACTTGACATATTTGTCCAACCCATAAAGGAATGCCTCTTTGCGCTCATCATCTGATTTGCGTAATTGGATGCCGAGCTGCAAAACACGATTCGAGAAAGACATAACTGGCATACCATTTTGCTTGAGACTGCGCCAATCGTCTTTCAACCGTGCTAGGTACTGAGGTGGCATAAACGGCGCCTTGAGATTGTCTTGGAAGTCGGCCCAATCGAAGGAAAGAGGCACGCCTTCTTCAGCTTCCTCTAGATGCGCGATCAGCTGTGCCTACTGACAAGCATGATGATTTCCATGATCAAGATGTGATTTCTCACAAGCATGATGATTTGCAAGAAGCTGATGTGATTTCTCACGAGCATGATGATTTGTATGACCACGATGTGATTGTTCCCAAGAATGATGGGTTAGTTGATACTGGTTCTAGTGAAGCTAACCTCATTGCAGACTCGATCAATCACGAAGAACCGATCTTGGCTCTCGAGCCTACATCCAAAGAACCCTCTCAGGAAGAACCGATCTTGGCTCTCAAGCATAGGTCCAAAGAACCCCCACAGGAAGTATTATGTGTACGAATGATTAGTCTGCACGCATTGTTCGAGTGTTTCATTTGTGATGCTTTCTTGTATTTTAGTCACCGTCCTTAAGTGATCCCTTTTCATAGGCATGCCATATTGTACGTTGAGCACGATTCACTCATGAATGAGCACGGATGTATGCGGATTTCTCATGAAAAGTTGAAAAGTATGCATTCAAGGAAGTCACATTCCATGTCTCTTCCTTGACATGACACATTCTTAGACAGAGCACAAGAAGGATTGAGCATTAAGCATGGGTATTTCCAGTGTGATTTGCCACAGTTGATTGATTTAGATCAGAAAGTCAAGATTCGACCCCATTGTTTGCGTGTGTTTGATGAATGGTTTGATACTCCTTCTATATGTTCATTTCATCTACATTGCATGCACAGTTTTTTCGAAGGAATAGTATTTTTCCAGTCACTTTACATGGGATAGTATTTTGTGTACGAATGATTAGTCAGCATGCATTATTCGAGTGTTTCATTCGTGATGCTTTCGTGTAATTTAGTCACCATTCTTATGTGATCCCTTTTCATAGGCATGCCATATTGTACGTTGAGCACGATTCGCTCATGAGTGAGCACGAATGTATGTGGATTTTTCATGAAAAGCTGAAAAGTAGTGTTCAAGGAAGTCACATTCCATGTCTTTTGCTTGGCATGACACAGTCTTAGACAGAGCACAAAAAAGATTGAGCATTAAGCATGGGCATTTCCAGTGTGATTTGCCACAGTTGATTGATTTAGATCAGAAAGTCAAGATTCGACCCCATTGTTTGCGTGTGTTTGATAAACGGTTTGGCACTCCGTCTATATATTCATCTACATTGCATGCACAGTTTTTTCGAAGGAATAGTATTTTTCCAGTCACTTTACATGGAATGGGTATGTTCATGTTTTTGTGTTGGAAGTGGTTTCAGGAATTTTCATCCTTGAAGATGGTAGTCGCATGACTATCGACGAAGTTGAAGCATCGAAGGAGCCTCAGAAGACTTTGTGTCGCTTTCGGCACGACCCAAAGAAGAAGACTTTGCAGACCTTTATGAAGTTCAAGTATCGCACGACCCACTCATCAGAGTGGGCCGGCGAAGAGTCCTTTCCAGGATTCCGGATGTTGTTGGCGATCTCCCTCGATGCCATACAACTCGGTATCAGTACCTCACTTTGAAAAGGAGAAGATGTCATGTCACCAGCGTGTGACTACTATCTATCCTTTTTGTTGATTTCTTTCTTATTATTTATTTACTTTCACTTTTTGGAAACACCCCTCGGGAAATCTAACTGCCCTGCATTGCATAGCTAGTGTGGAACTGTCCAGAGGGAGTCCAGGCCTGAGGGCAAGAGAGCACTAAGGTTGGACAAAGACTATGGTTAGCCAAAGTGGGGTCATTGACTAGCCAAAGTGGAATCCTTTGCTACAGAGGCTATATTTCAGTTTTGGGTGTGGCTGCAGTGTACAAAGGGGGTCAGATGACCTGGAAAGATACAATGGTAGCATCTCCTAAAATTTAGGGAACTGCTAATTTGGGACCTGAAAATGTCTTCGCGTCATTACGTGCAGTTTGACATGGGGATCATTTTGTTACTCTGTGGCCAAGTCAACAGAGGCTGCAGGTGAGATATTTTTAGACCCGAGGGTCTAAAGCGGGAAAATGCACAAATGAGTGACACTTGGCACTCTGAGGCCAATTTACTACTTATAGAGAAGGCAAAAACGTGATTTTCAGCTGCGAGCTCATTTTCAAGTTTCTTGTCACTCACAGGTTAAGAGCTATGGAGTGTTTGCTTTCCCTTCTATGTACTGTGCGGTGCCAGGAGTGATGCCCTGCAAGCTACGCACTGCCCTCTCTCTCCTCTATGGTAGTATGTTATGCCACTCTAGTGGGCTTTTCAATTGACCAATGTATAGTTGTGTGGGTTCATGCGCGATTGCCGAGGCAAGAGCCTCTTGCACAGGTACTGGATTAGCTAGCGGCTAATCCCCCGCATGTACAGGTGAATTCGGAGAGGTTTCACACTAGAAATCTCGTCGGATCCAAAGGGCAAGTAGCTCTACAGATGCGGGAGCTCGAGGACTTGCTACGGATGCGACCAGCACGCGAAACGGAGCCCGAAACAGTAAATTACAGCCTGCTGTGTATTTTTGCAGGTTTAGGGTTTTGGCCCTAAACGGTCCCTAATACCCCTAGGAGGTTCGGGGACGCGAGCGGACCGCTGTACAGGTGATCTAGCGCATTTTCGGGGCTGAAAACAGAGAATTCAGCGTGTTGCAGATTCTCGCCAGGTTTTGCAAAGTGCCTGTATGCGTCGGGAAAGTCCTTCAATGCGTGGGAATACTGACTGTGAAGGGTCCTAGTACAGTTATGTTGCCGAAATCGGGCCGGAACAATTGAAATTCAGCCAAGCTTGTGCGGGGTACCTTATAGGGAACCACAACGTTTATTCCCTCTTTTAAGCAATAAAGAAATACCGAAAGGGGCGCCTACGTTAGGGGCCAATCTGGTGTCGGTCTTCTCATACAAGTGCAATCTAGCAGCCTGTATCCCTTTCCCCTTCGTTGTGTCTTGAAAGTATAGGTAGAATAGACGACTAATAATGGGTGAAAGCTAAATCAAGGTTTGAAGTAAAGTCTACCGCCCTTTTTGGATTGTACAGGCTGGTTTCATGGTTCCATCCCCGGGATTAAATCACTTTTTCCCATAGAAGTGAGCCTTGGTCAGGTTGGGCTTGAAGACACAGGGGCTCATAGACCAGACACAGGAAATTGCAATCATGGCTGACAGACCAGATGATGTGACTGAAGAGGTTTCCTCTTCGCAGGGTCAATAGACACCTGAAGTGGGTGAGTCTTCAAGACCACCACAGACGGATGATGATATATTCAAGACCCAGTTGGCTACTGCTGTGGCTATGTTCACACAAGTAATGCAGACCCCGAGGTTTTTAGCCTTTCTGCAACCTCCTCTTCCGTCTCAGCAAGTTGGGTCACTGGATCATGTTCAAAAGCCTGTTAAGGCTCGAGCACAGGTGATTCATACTGCAGAGTCAATGGAAACACCTGTACACTTGACGGAGAACATGTAGTCTCCACAACCTATGCCTAAGGTGCAAGAACAGGTGGCTCAAATGCCAGTCTTATAAGCTGTACCAGTTCAGCCCGCCACCTCTCAGCAGCCTATAGCTGGTTCTAATGGGCAGGGAAGCAACCTACAGGCTATGCAACAAGTCTTCCCACCACCTTCAGTACACCCTCCACCTTCAGTACACCCTGGCTATTTTGGAGGTGGATCGGTATTCCAAAGCATGGCTGGACATGCACCTGGAAATCAGTTTTACACGCCAGGAACAGTGTTCGGGGGTGCTCAAACGATGATGCCTAACCCCATGTATGGTGTCACGGGCATGCTACGAGGGTTTCAAAGCACTCAGGGCCAATTTGGGATGCCACATGCAAATTTTGGTATGGTTGGAATTACAAATCAGCAACCAAATATGGCATTTCCAAGTCAACTTAATTGCGGTCAGGGAACACAAATGAACCCTAACAGTGTTCCCATGTTTCAGTCACTTCCATATGACAACTTAACGCCGTTGGAGAGGCCAACTCCGTACAAAGAAGGTGGCAAAGGTGTGACATTCACGACCTTTACAGGGTTTGATGACAGGAAGAAGGCTCTCTCATTCCTCCAACAGTTTGACAAGGCCTATGCAGGGGGAAACTTTACAAAGGCTTCAAAGGTCCGCAAGGCAGCCACTTTCTTGACAGGGAATGCGGGACAATGGTAGACAACTTTATTGTTTCAAGGGCAAGCTCCATCCACATGGATTAACTTCAAGCACATTTTTGCAGCAGCATGGTTATCTGATGACTTTGAAGCAGATGTCATGACAGAATGGCACCAGCTTATTGCTGCCACTTGCAAGAATCTGGATGACTAAAATCGGAAGTTTTAGAAAGCTCTACTTCCAGTAACTTCCTATAGGTTTGTGCCATTGACAGAACAGATTGAAAAATACTGTTGTGGCCAACCCAAAGGATTGAAAAAGTACTGCACGAAGACCAAAGTCACTACCTTGACGCAGCTCATCGAGGTAGCAAACACTGGCAATGGTTTGCTCAAGGGAGAAGATTGTGAATTTAATACTGGATTCAAGGAAGGATCGGCCAAGAAAAATTCAGCGAAGAAGTATGTTCTCAAGGAGGTTCCTAGAGTGACTCAGGAGCCAGCCAACGCAGGGAAAGACAAAGCTACGGCTGAATCAGAAAAGGGACCAGCGAAGAAATGGAAAAGATGTTTTCCTCGCAAGTCGGAAGAGCAACAGAAGGTCCTGAGGTCAGAGAACAAATGCTTTATCTGTGAGCAGCCTGGCCACATTGCTTACAATTGTCCTACAAAGAAAAGGCCAGCTCATTCTGAAGACAAGGAGGACAAGAAAGGAAAGAAGCAAAGAAGCCCATGGCTGGTCTAGTGCCAGATATGGTGGGCGACAAGCCAAATTCAGATGCAAGTGAGCTTTGCAGAGCATGGGGAAAGGTCAGGGATCAAACAATGCTCATCTTCTTTGAGCCAGGTGCCAAAGCCAACTTCATTTCCCCAGAATTGGCTTCCAAGTTGGTAATCAGACCTGAAGAGATGGGGTATACAGCAGAGGCAGGTTTGGCATGTCCTGGCCATACAGAGGCTGTGACACCCATCATCGGAAAGTTGCGCCTACATATCCAGTCCTATGTAGATGCTGAAGAATTTTACATCATGCCACTGGATGGATGTGATGTGTTGTTAGGTATTCCTTGGTTATTTCGTGTACAGGGAATCATGGATGCCTACAACAAAAAGATCACTGTACACAGCGGGGGAAAGACTCACATTCTGGATGTAAAGCTTAAAGGGGAGTCTATTCCCATTGTATCAGCTTCTGCTATTACTTTTGTAATGAAAAAGCATCTTTTTGCGTACTTGGTTTTTGCACGTGAAGTGTCAGATTGTGATGAATCAAATTTATCTGTGCTAGATAAAGAAAGGTCAATGTTTTTACAACAGTATAATGACTGTTTTTCCGATTCATTCCCGTCTCAACTACTGCCAGAGAGAGACCCGAGGACCATGCGATAGATTTGGTACCAGGCAGTAGCCCACCAAATAAGCCTCCGTACAGGGTTAGTGCGGCTCAACAGAAAGAGATAATGGGCCAAGTACACGAGCTGTTAGAAAAGGGGCTGATTCAGCCCAGTTCATCTCCATTCTGTTCTCCAGTGTTGTTGGTGCAGAAAAGGGATGGCTCATGGCGTATGTGCATCGACTACCGTACACTGAACAAGATTACCATCAAGAATACGTTCCCTATACCTAGAATTGATGACATTCTGCACAAATTAGGAGCAGCAGCTATGTTTAGCAGGATAGATCTAACGAGTGGGTACCATCAGATCCGCATTAGATCAGAGGATGTGCACAAGACTGCTCTTAGAACGACGTTTGGCCTTCACGAATTTTTAGTGATGCCCTTTGGTCTCACAAATGCTCTTGCTACGTTCAATAGGATGATGGACAGAATTTTCCGTCCACACCAGCAGTTTGTTGATACATTCTTTGATGACATGATAGTCTACTCAAAGAATGAAGAGGAGCATAGGCATCACTTGGCCATTGTGTTCAAAGAGCTACGCAGTCATAGGTTGCTCATCAATGCAAAGAAAAGTGAGTTTTTTTTGGAAGAGATTCACTTTCTGGGACACATTGTCTCAAAGGATGGCGTAAGAATGGATCCTGCAAAAGTTGAAGCGATCAAGTCATGGCCAGATTTGAAGACCGTGCACGATGTCCGAAGTTTCTTGGGACTATGCTCCTATTACAGAAGGTTTATTCGAAATTTCGTTGAGATTGCTTCACCTTTACATGCTCTTCAAAAGAAGGCAGTCACCTTTAGATGGACACAGAAAGAGATTTCAGCTTTTAATCTCTTAAAGGAAAAAAATGACTTCAGATCCAGTCATTGTGTTGCCAGATCTTAGGAAGTCATTTGTTGTCCAGCGTGATGCCTGTGGTAGTAGCATTGGTGCAGTGCTAATGCAAGATGGTAGGGTAGTAGCCTATGAGAGCAGAATTTTGCAAGGGCCAGAGATGACCATGCAGGTCTATGAGAAAGAGTTACTGGCTGTGATTCATGGGCTCTTTAGTTGGAAACACTACCTGCTAGGTGCAGATTTCGTTGTCCAAACGGACCATCAGACCTTGCGATACTTCTTGACACAGACAAAGTTATCTGAGAAGCATATGCGATGGGCAAATATCTTGTCCATGTTCCACTTTCAGATTGTGCAGTTGAGACATTCTTCTACTGGCCTACATTGAGAAGAGATGTGGCTACCTTTGTGCGAGAATGCCTAATATGCCAGAAGGTCAAGTTTGATAGGCAAAAGGCACCAGGGTTATTGCAACCACTACATATTCCAGATAAACCATGGGAAAGTATTGCTATGGATTTTATCTTTGATCTTCCGAGAACGCAGACAGCAAACGATGGTATTTGGACCATTATTTGCAGATTCAGCAAGCAGGCTCATTTTATTCCTGTCAGGAAGAAGATAAAGTTAGATCAGATGGCACGCTTGTTTATGAGCAATATTTTCAAGTATCATGGCATGCCACAGTCGATTATTAGCGACCGTGATCCACGCATGACAAGTTTGTTCTGGAGAGGCTTGTTTGAGAATATGGGCACAACGCTCAAATTCTCTTCGTCATTTCATCCTCAAACAGATGGGCAGTCAGAAGAGGCAAATTCTACTGTCCTAGATCTGCTGAAGTGCTATGTGTCAGAGCATAAAGGAAAGTGGGAGCAGTATTTGCCATTGGTGGAGTATGCATACAATAATACAGTTCATCAACTGGCAAGGCACATTTTGAGATAGTTGAAGGTGGCAAGAAAGTTCCTCCCATACTGCATACAAAGGACAAGATATTTGGAGCAGATAAGTATGTTCAGGACATGGATGAAATATACAAGAAGGTCAAAGTGGCCTTGGAAAAGACTCAGGCAAAGCAAAAGAAAGCAGCTGATCGTCACCGTCGTGAAGTGGTATATTCACTTGGTGATTGGGTGCTTTTACACTTTGAAAAGGCAAGGTTAAAGAAGATGAAGGGCAAGGAAACACTGTTTCCAAAGCTCAGCATGCGTTACTATGGGCCTTTTCAAGTGTGCGACATAATCAGTGATGTTGCATATAGGCTGAAATTGCCTGACAATTGGAAGATTCACAATGCGTTTCATGTGAGTCTTCTTAGACCCTATGTGGGTGATGTGCTAGAAGATATGCGAGTTGAAGATCAGCCGGAAGTCGAGGAACTTGACGAGATCTTGGTCCCCGAACAGATTTTGGTACATAAGGAAAGAAAAGTGAAAGGCAAGGTTGCTAGGCGTTACTTGGTAAAGTTTAGAAACTATCCACCAATGGATGCTTAGTGTATGGAAGAAGGTGAACTTGCAGAGTCACCAACTGTGTTATCACTTTACCTTGAAGCCTTCGATTTGCAACCTACCTTGACCCCTTGAATTTCAAAGCTACATGGATTGTCAGTGTGACAATGGCTTTTGAAACAAATGATGTACATTGGTATTTAAAGTGAGCTCAAATGAAATACCTGTTACATGAATGTTCTGTACAGATTGTCAGTTTGGCAATTGCTCTTATGGAATGTCCAAAAGTTTGGTTAGTGCTATAGAAGTGAGTATTTCTTGTCAGTTTGTCAAGAATACAGTAATTGCTTCTATTAAAGGGTACATGTGTAACTGCATTCTTAAACTGTCGGTTTGGGTATGCTCGAAAGTGTTACTGGGCCCAACGTGTACTATAAGATAGTGGCAAAATGTGTAGCTATCATTTTGTCATTGGAAAGTTAGTGACTCAAAGCAATGGCAGAGTGCGAAGGTACCACTATGTCATTGGAACAGGGTTCACACGCAGGCAATACATGTGTTGACAAGGTGTTGAATACACGAGGGTTGACAATGAGCATGTATGTGTCGCACATGTGTCGACAGGTGTTGAATACATCATTGTTGACTCTGAGCATGTACGACATAGATGCAAACGAGGATGTTTGAGATTTCAAGAGGGGGGTATGTCACCAGCGTGTGACTACTATCTATCCTTTTTGTTGATTTCTTTTTTATTATTTATTTACTTTCACTTTTTGCATAGCTAGTGTGGAACTGTCCAGAGGGAGTCCAGGCCTGAGGGCAAGAGAGCACTAAGGTTGGACAAAGACTATGGTTAGCCAAAGTGGGGTCATTGACTAGCCAAAGTGGAATCCTTTGCTACAGAGGCTATATTTCAGTTTTGGGTGTGGCTGCAGTGTACAAAGGGGGTCAGATGACCTGGAAAGATACAATGGTAGCATCTCCTAAAATTTAGGGAACTGCTAATTTGGGACCTGAAAATGTCTTCGCGTCATTACGTGCAGTTTGACATGGGGATCATTTTGTTACTCTGTGGCCAAGTCAACAGAGGCTGCAGGTGAGATATTTTTAGACCCGAGGGTCTAAAGCGGGAAAATGCACAAATGAGTGACACTTGGCACTCTGAGGCCAGTTTACTACTTATAGAGAAGGCAAAAACGTGATTTTCAGCTGCGAGCTCATTTTCAAGTTTCTTGTCACTCACAGGTTAAGAGCTATGGAGTGTTTGCTTTCCCTTCTATGTACTGTGCGGTGCCAGGAGTGATGCCCTGCAAGCTACGCACTGCCCTCTCTCTCCTCTATGGCAGTATGTTATGCCACTCTAGTGGGCTTTTCAATTGACCAATGTATAGTTGTGTGGGTTCATGCGCGATTGCCGAGGCAAGAGCCTCTTGCACAGGTACTGGATTAGCTAGCGGCTAATCCCCCGCATGTACAGGTGAATTCGGAGAGGTTTCACACCAGAAATCTTGTCGGATCCAAAGGGCAAGTAGCTCTACAGATGCGGGAGCTTGAGGACTTGCTACGGATGCGACCGGCATGCGAAACGGAGCCCGAAACAGTAAATTACAGCCTGTTGTGTATTTTTGCAGGTTTAGGGTTTTGGCCCTACACGGTCCATAGTACCCCCAAGAGGTTAGGGGACGCGAGGGGACCGCTGTACAGGTGATCTGGCGCATTTTCGGGGCTTAAAACCGAGAATTCAGCGTGCTGCAGATTCTCGCCAGGTTTTGCAAAGTGCTCGTATGCGTCAGGAAAGTCGTTCAATGCGTGGGAATACTGACTGTGAAGGGTCCTAGTACAGTTATGTTGCCGAAATCGGGCCGGAACAATTGAAATTCAGCCAAGCTTGTGTGGGGCAGCTAATAGGGAACCACAGCGTTTATTCCCTCTCTTAAGCAATAAAGAAATACCGAAAGGGGCGCCTAAGTTAGGGGCCAATCTGGTGTCGGTCTTCTCATACAGGTGCAATCTAGCAGCCTGTATCCCTTTCCCCTTTGTTATGTCTTGAAAGTACAGGTAGAATAGACGACTAATAATGGGTGAAAGCTAAATCAAGGTTTGAAGTAAAGTCTACCGCCCTTTTTGGATTGTACATGCCGGTTTCATGTCACATGACACCCTATTTGTCCGTGGACAAGCTACTGCATGACTAGGGTTCAATTCAGTCAAGTCACTCTAGAATAGGAAGTGATCTGACACCTTTGTGAGTTTGTTCGCAGACTGTGCATGTCCAGACACTTAGATTAGATGCATATCCTCTGGTTGCACACAGCATGATCATTAGATTACAGTTAGAACCCATCAGGAGTATTTTTACAGTGCATAGACTTATTTTTCGTATTTTTGATATTTTTCACTTATTATTTTTAAGTGACTTTTGTTGGGAACTAGGTAGGGCAAATTTCATAAGTTTGTATATAAAAAACCTAGCGGTAACATTTTCTGGCAGAAGAGGTAGCAGGAGCACTTGCTTAACAGACACCTTCTTTTCTCGTTTTCGAGAAAAATATCCTTCTATTAATTAATGAAGCTGCCCATAGGGCTACAACCTCCTCTACAAGAGAGGACTACGATAATCATGATGGGGAGATTCCCAATGAAAAAACAACATATGTACAATGAGGCTATATCAGTGGGTGGGAGGAGGGAAGAGCCACACAGGTGGACGGTAGTGCCATCTAAGCACACCCTGATCCATGGTGAAAAATGGCCCAGGATGCCAAAGTCGAAGGAAAGCCTCTCTGCGCTCCCTCATGCGGTTGGAACTGCCCTGGAGTCTCTCGAACTATCCTCTGAGAGTATGGACCAGCTCAAGCCAAAGGTCCCGAACAGTGTTTGCTGGCTGTACAGGGCGAGCCTCGTAGATGTGGAAGCAACGGGCCCGCCAGATGAACCAGAGTGTCAGGCCACTGATGAGCTCCCAACACACCTCTCTCTCATTGCACCACTCGTGTGGAGTAAGCTCTGTGGCAGGCTGGAGTGTAGGTCGCCCCCCTGCATCACTATGATCCTGCTGGTGGATGATAGTTCAAACTGAAGTGTCGGGCCCGTGAGAGTGGATCAAGCAGCTGCCCCCCAAGTGTACTGCCGAGGCGTGGAAAGAGCGGGCATTAGCCGAAGAACACGCAACCACACCTGCTGTGTCAAAGGACAGTGCCAAAGACAGTGAGGCTGACTCTCCACAAGATGGTCACAAGCTGTGCATGCAGACGAGAGACCACTATGCACAAGCCAGCTCCCAATTGCTGTAGCTCTGTGTGCGATCAACCACTGAAACAAAGTGACTTGCCTCGGCAGTCTGGAGTTTCACAACCTCTCCCAAAAAGCTGCCAAGAACTCAGCTGTGAGACCCTCCTACCAATGAGGTGCTGCAGCAGGGGGAGCCTCTCTCTGTGCTATGAGTATGTGATGTCCGAGTCGAACAGTGTACTGAAAGAAAGGGACACCTGGATGGTTTGCAGAAGAGACGGGGTCCCTCCAAAGCCACTCTCCAGGATCCCACTCTACTCGTGCCAATGGACAACACTCCCAAGCCCACAATCTCCAATGTCCAGTCTCAAGAGCAGCTGGGTCGGGATCGATGACACAAGTCCTCCCACAGATGCCCACCACTCGGATCCTCTGAAAACAGCACTCTGCCACTTGCGGGGCCTCTATTGTAACTCGCTGTAAGCGTCCCTCACCCTGTAGCTCGAAAAACAGGGAAGGAACAGTCTCTGAGTAAGCCCGAACAGAGATGAGAACCTCCAGTCGCGTGAAGGCTCCCATCCATCTGGGCCCTGCCGCCTCGAGAGGCGTGAGTCACTTAGCTGGTACTGCCTCTGAGATGTGCTGGCACATGCTCTGGAGCTGAAGGCCCTGCAGCTCCTCTGACAGGCCTGAAAACTGTAACCAGTCACCTAAAGAGCGTGCTGGAACCGTTGCCATGGCACCCCAGGAAACATGAGGCCGACTACCAACCAAGTGACCTCTCTGAGTGCAAACCATGGGGTTCCAAACAAGGGGCTGTCGCAGACGCTCCTCCGTGCAAGTAGGCTGACGCTGATCCAGGCCTCGCCGAAGGTGCTCCCAAGATCGAAGCAACCCCACAGTGAAGCGATCCTCCAGTCTCCTGCTCAAACCAACTCTGCGCATCTCTGTGAAGATCCATCTGGTCGAAGGTTGCCAGGGGCCTCCTGCCTGAGGCACCCTTGCACGAAGCTGCTGTAACAGGAACTCCTTCCAGGGCTCCTCACCTGGAAGAAGACCTCGGACGATGAACTTCCCTAGAAGGGCTCTGCTCTGCTGTGTTGGGTCTATGATCCCTAGCCCTCCCTGTGAACAAGGAAGAGCGATGACCTGCCAAGCCACTTTGGCCCGGGCTGTTATAGTGTCTCTCGCCCTGACCAAAGGAAATTCCTGATGAGCCGCTCTACCTGGCTGATACAAGAACTCGAGAAGATCCAACAAGAAGTGATGTACCACATAGTGGCCAACAACACCTGGTTGGCCACTACAACTCTGCCAGCCAAAGAAAGTCGTGCGGAGCTCCAATGTAGCAACTTCCTCCTGATAGACAGGAGGAGGGTAGCAATCTGCTGCTCGGGAGACAAGTCCAAACCAACCTGACAGCCCAAGTATTGAATTGCAGACCCTGGGGGATTCCACCTGAAACCCTCACTTGGCATCCAATCGGGCACATGAGCACTATCAACCGAGAAAGCCACTGTCTTTCTCCAGTTGATCAATGCGCCAGATGCACAATAGAAGGTCTCAAGAGCCTGCTCACACCTGTGAAGGTTGGCCTCTTGGCCATCCAAGTACAAGGCCGAGTCGTCAGCAAACTCAGCATCCAGTAGCTCATCCCCCCGAATAAGGAGTGCTAAGTCTCGTAAACCAACCTGTTGAGACACCAAAAACCTGCTCATCGCCTCAGCATAGAATAGAAAGAGAAGGGGGCAAGAGGGCAGCCCTGTCTGACCGAACGTGTGAGCATGAAACGATCACCTCTACCTCTTGACAAAAGTACTTGACTGTGTGCCCGTCTGTACAAAGCTGACACCCCTCTGATCCAAGCATCTGAGAAGCCCATCCTGCGTAGAGTGCCCTCCAGAAAGTCCCAGTCAACTCTGTCGTAGGCCTTCTCAAAATCGAGAAGAAGAATCACCAGATCCTCACCACGGAACCACGCTAAGGCAGAAGCCTCCCAAAAAGTAAAGATGTTGTCAAGGATACTGCGCTCCTTGACAAAACCTGTTTGAGTCCCATGTATAAAGCGGGCAAAGCAAGCGAGGTGCGGGAGCAGCAACAGCGAGCGTCCCACTTGCTCAACAGACACCTTCTTAGCAGGACCCCACCAGAGGAACCCTAGCCTTTTGCAGCGGGCAAGGCCTAGCGTTTTCAGCAAAAGACAAAGCAGCCAGCGTTTTGCACGTGTAGTTTCCTGGCGACAGCAGTACCTAGATCAGCCTTGGCGATTTTGCATTCCAGAGCAGCCCGGCAACAGCAGGACAGTAGATCCCTAGCGTTTTTGCAACAAGGACAAGAATTCAGCCCCTAGCGTTTTTGGTTTCTAGATCCACCTCAGCGTTTTTGCAGATCTTCGCGACGGAATCAGCCCTAGACTCCGCGTTTTCAGTTTTCAGCAGTCAGTTTCTGTAGTAGAACCCCCGAACCTCGCAGATCTCATCCTTCCGCAGAAGTTCTTGGCCGCACGATCAGATCCACCGAAGTTTGCAGATTCAGCCCGGAAAACGCAGATTTCAGCATCTGTACACTGCAGCCACACCCAAAACTGAAATGTAGCCTCTGTAGCAAAGGATTCCACTTTGGCTAGTCAATGACCCCACTTTGGCTAACCATAGTCTTTGTCCAACCTTAGTGCTCTCTTGCCCTCAGGCCTGGACTCCCTCTGGACAGTTCCACACTAGCTATGCAATGCAGGGCAGTTAGATTTCCCGAGGAGTGTTTCCAAAAAGTGAAAGTAAATAGATAATAAGAAAGAAATCAACAAAAATGATAGATAGTAGTCACACGCTGGTGACATACCCCCCTCTTGAAATCTCAAACGTCCTCGTTTGCATCTATGTCGTAAATGCTCACAGTCAACACTGATGTATTCAACACCTGTCGACACATGTACGACACATACATGCTCATTGTCAACCCTCGTGTATTCAACACCTCGTCAACACATGTATTGCCTGCGTGTGAACCCTGTCCCAATGACATAGTGGTAGCTTCGCACACTGCCATTGCTTTGAGTCACTAACTTTCCAATGACAAAATGGTAGCTACACATTTTGCCACTGTCTTATAGTACTAGTAACACTTTCTAGCATACCCAAACCGACAGTTCAAGAATGCAGTTACACATGTACCCTTTAATAGAAGCAATTACTGTATCCTTGACAAACTGACAAGAAATACTCACTTCTATAGCACTAACCACACTCTTGGACATTCCGTAAGAGCAATTGCCAAACTGACAATCTGTACAGCTCTAACATTGATGTAACATGTACTGGATTTGAGCTCACTTTAAATACCATGTACATCATTTGTTTCAGAAGCCATTGTCACAATGACAATCCATGTAGCTTTGAAACTCAAGGGTCAAGGTAGGTCGCAAATCGAAGGCTACAAGGTAAAGTGATAACACAGTTGGTGACTCTGCAAGTTCACCTTCTTTCATCCACTTAGCATCCATTGCTGGATAGTTTCTGAACTTTACCAAGTAACGCCTAACAACCTTGCCTTTCACTTTCCTTTCCTTATGTGCCAACATCTGTTCGGGGACCAAGATCTCGTCAAGTTCCTCGACTTCCGGCTGATCTTCAACTGGCATATCTTCTGGCACATCACCCACATAGGGTCTGAGAAGACTCACATGAAACGCATTGTGAATCTTCCAACTGTCAGGCAATTTCAGCCTATATGCAACATCACTGATTATGTCGCACACTTGAAAAGGCCCATAGTAACGCATGTTGAGCTTTGGAAACAGTGTTTCCTTGCCCTTCATCTTCTTTAACCTTGCCTTTTCAAAGCGTAGAATCATCCAATCACCAAGTGAATATACTACTTCACGACGGTGACGATCAACTGCTTTCTTTTGCTTTGCCTGAGTCTTTTCTAAGGCCACTTTGACCTTCTTGTACATTTCATCCATGTCCTGAACATACTTATCTACTTCAAATATCTTGTCCTTTGTATGCAGTATGGGAGGAACTTTCTTGCCACCTTCAACTATCTCAAAATGTGCCTTGCCAGTTGGTGAACTGTATTATTGTATGCATACTCCACCAATGGCAAATACTGCTCCCACTTTCCTTCATGCTCTGACACATAGCACTTCAGCAGATCTAGGATAGTAGAATTTGCCTCTTCTGACTGCCCATCTGTTTGAAATGACGAAGAGAATTTGAGCGTTGTGCCAATATTCTCAAACAAGCCTCTCCAGAACAAACTTGTCATGCGTGGATCACGGTCGCTAATAATCGACTGTGGCATGCCATGATACTTGAAAATATTGCTCATAAACAAGCGTGCCATCTGATCTGGCTTTATCTTCTTCTTGACAGGAATAAAATGAGACTGCTTGCTGAATCTGCAAATGATGGTCCAAATACCATCGTTTCCTGTTTGCGTTCTCGGAAGATCGAAGATAAAATCCATAGCAATACTTTCCCATGGTTTATCTGGAATAGGTAGCGGTTGCAATAACCCTGGTGCCTTTTGCGTGTCAAACTTGACCTTCTCGCAAATTAGGCATTCTCGCACAAAGGCATCCACATCTCTTTTCAATGTAGGCCAATAGAAGAATGTCTCAACCGCTTTAACTGTAGCATCGATACCACGATGCCCTGCATACGGTGGGACATGACTCTTTTCCATAACTTTGCGTCGCAATGGCTTTGTGACACACAATCTGCCATGCATCATCATGAACCCATCTTTGAGAAGATAGTGTTGATGACGTTCTCCATCCATTAGCTGTTCAAAGACCCTTGCAAAATCTTCATCATTTGCATATTGTTGTCTCATATCATCAAGTTCATGATGATAAGGAATTGACAGAGCTGAAATTTGTGGCTTCCTTGACAAGGCATCAGCCACAACGTTCTTCTTGCCTTCCACATGCACAATCTGAAAATGGATCATGGACAAGATATTTGCCCATCGCATATGCTTCTCAGATAACTTTGTCTGTGTCAAGAAGTATCGCAAGGTCTGATGGTCCGTTTGGACAACGAAATCTGCACCTAGCAGGTAGTGTTTCCAACTAAAGAGCGCATGCAATTCACAACGGAAATGCCCATGCTTGGTGCTCATACTTTCATGTGCTCGTGCTACGAATGTGTCATGCCAAGGAAGAGACATGGAATGTGACTTCCTTACATACATACTTTTTCGCTTTTCATGAAAAATCCACATACATTCGTGCTCATCCATGAGAGAAAGGTGCTCAACATACAATATGTCCTGCCTAAGAAAAGGGATCACATCAAGATGCTGACTAAAATACAGGAAACGATCACGAATGAAACACCCGAACAATGCGTGCGTATCAATCATGCGAACACATAATACTTCCTGTAAGGGATCTTTGGACCTAGGCTCGAGAGTCAAGATCGGTTCTTCGGAATCTATCGAATCTTCTTGTGGGGGAGCTGTGGACCTTGACTCGAAAGCCAAGATCGATTCTTCGTGATTGATCGAATCTGTAACGAGGTTAGCTTCGCTAGAAAAAGCATCAACTAACACATTCTCCTTGTGAACAATCACATCTTCTTCATGCAACTCATCATGCTTGTCTTTATCATCCAAATCATCATGCTGATCATTGTCAATCAAATCATCATGGTTATCATCATCATTCCATTCATCATGCTTCTCATAATCATGCAAATGCTGTGTGTCATGCTTTGGAGAAAAAGAGAACAATGTCCTCTCCATGAATGACAATGGGAGAATCACGTTTGGCATTGAGAGTGAAAGTGCTAGCCTCCCAATCAATGAGAGAGTTAGCATCATGAAACCACGAATGCCCAATATCATATCACATCCTGAGAGAGGAGAGACAAGAAATCTTCTAGTGAAGGCAGCTATTTGAATTGCAAACAACACATCAAGGCACTCCTCCGTGATGAGAGCGTCCATACCGGGAACAAAGCCAGAGACCTCGATAGGAGGTCTCTGACTAACTTCTAGGCAGGCTCTCTCAACAAGAGAGGGACTGATCACATCATGCATACTACCTGGGTCAAACAATATGACAAAACGTTGCGTGTCATAGGACCATAACATTTAATGAGAGAATCATCAATGGGAGGGTCATGAGAAACTTGGGGCACACTCGTGTTGTCATTAATTGCATTGATTGAGGAAGTGGATTCTGTTGATTCTTTAGATTCATTCGATTCAAGCTTAGGACATGTTCTTTTTATGTGACCCTTAATGTGACAATGAAAACAACGACCTTCCTTAGAACAAGTGCTTTGCTCTTCCGACGTGATGTATCCTCGTACAATTCCTTGTGCTACCTTTTCATTTGGAGTAAGCTTAGGTTTAGCAATTGTGTTAGCCTTACCCTTAGATTCATTGGAAGAATTCTTTTCTGAGAGACTGTTGGAAGATTGGTTAGAAGAGTTACCATTCTTACCGTTCTTACCGTTCTGAGGGTTCTGAGAAGTCTGCGAGGTACTTATGGAAGTCTTGTTCTCCTTACGCTTTCCCTTGTTGTGCTTCATCTCCTATGCGAGAGCAATCGCTACCGCCTTGTTGAGATCGATTGGATCGAGTACCTCGACATCGTACTTGATATACTCGTCCAATCCAAAGAGAAAAGCCTCTTTGCGCTCATCGTCCGATTTTCGTAATTGAGTACCTAGCTGCAAAACACGATTAGAAAAAGACATGACTGGCATACCATTTTGCTTGAGAGAGCGCCAATCGTCCTTCAATTGTGCGAGGTACTGAGGTGGCATAAACCGCGCCTTGAGCTTGTCTTGGAAATCAGCCCAATTGAAGGAAAGGGGCGTGAATCCGTCGGCTTCCTCTAGGTGCACGGCTAGCTGTGCCTCTTGTCATGCGTGGTACCAATTGATGGCATCACCGGCAAGGTACATAGTTGCCGTCAAAACTTTGCTATTTCCTATCTTTTTAGTTGTCGCAAAATAAGCATTAAATTGATGCAACCAAGAATGAATAACCGTAGCATCCATGTTACCATCATACTTATTGAAAGTCAACTTCTCTGTGACTGGATGGTTGGAATCCGCATCGTGGTTTGCGCCACTTAAGGAACTCCCACGATCTTTGGCTGGTTCGGATTTCGAGGCTAGTACTTGTCGAATCAATTCTTGAGTGCGTAGATCTCGTTGAGCCTCACGCTCGATCTCCAAGGCCACTCTTTGAGCTTCACGCTCGGCCTCCAAGGCCACTCTTTGAGCTGCACGCTCAGCCTCCAAGGCCGCGCTTCGTGTTGCTGCTTCCTCCTTTCTTTGTTCTTTTCTTTCTTTTCGTTCGTTGCGCTCGCGTTCTAAAGCAAGGCGATTTGCTTGTTGTTTGGCCATCATGTCCATCATCTGCTTGACCATTGCCTGCATAGGGTTTGGTACACTTGGTGGCGTAGATGGCGAAGGGGGAGGGTCGAAAAAATCTTGTGGTGGGGAAAATTCTTCGTCGCCTCTCTCATGCTCATCAGCTGTATCCGAAGTATCCATTCCGCTTCGGGTGATGACCATGCACTGTGATCTTTGGTTCTTAAGTCCATGAGGAACTTTGCTTCTTGAGGGTCTTGAGGTTCTTGAGGTTTTCTTTCGCTTGCAAATTGTGTTTGAGAAGGCTCTTCTCTTCACCGGAGTTCTACTCCTTTCCGCCGGCGCACCCCTTGGCTGCCTTGCGCTCACACCAAGGTTTCTTTTTCCCACCTCATGTCGATTGGCCGGCCGCTAAGTACACGGTCCGCTCTCAATGAGTGAAAAGAGACACAAGGGGAGGCTGGACAAGCCCTTCTTTCCTGGGATTCCTGTCACTCTTCAAAAACACGATTAGGAATCGACACGCCCAAGCGAACTTGGGTTCGTGCGACCACAAGAAGCAAAAAAAATTCTTGTGATTCTTGTGGTTCTTCCCTTGAGTGATACAGAACACTGCCAAAGCTCTGATACCAATGTTAGGTGCAACGGAATGAATGTTGTTCTTTCTCAAGATGAGTGATCCATATTTGCTCAAGGTTCCTTTTAGTTCTTATGGAAGGGGAGCCTTCCGTTCTTTACGGGGAGTGCTGTAATCACGAACAAAGTGAGTGGATATTGTGCGTGCAAGTATATGAGACTGAGAGATAGAGAGAAGAGCGATACGACACCAGAGACGTAAAACCCTCCTCCGAAGGCCCCACTCTCGTTGGCGAGAGTGGTCTACTATTGATTGCACAAACGGGTACAATGATGATGCATAAAAGCTGATGCAGATCTAGGCTATGTCGATGACGACAACCGTGATGGCGAGGACAACAATGGGGGCTGAATTGGGGTTGGATCTAACTGCTGTCCGAAGATACTAACTGCTGAAAATCTGCTGAAGTTTGGGGCTGTTTTGGGCGGCTGAAAACGCAGGTTTGGCTGCGTTTTGTGGAGGCTGAAATGGCTTGACAAAACGTTGGTATCTGCAGGGTGTTAGGGTTGAAAAAACGCAGGTTTACCTGCTGATAAAACACTGTTTTACTTGCTGTCGCTAGGGCTGAAAACGCTATCAACTTGCGGCCTTCTGATGGCGATGAAGTCGCTACTTGCAAGGGGGCCATGCGGTTCCGATCAGGCTGAAAACGCCAAGACAAGAAACTGCTGGCGATGAGCAAAACGCTAAGGCTGAAGTGTTGGCGATGAGGCTGGAACCAAAAACGCCAAGTGCTGAAGATTGGAAACGCTAGCTGCAATGGGTGCTTGAGGGGTTCTTGCTGAGAGAGGGGAGTACCTGCTGCCAAAGGCCTGTTGTGCTCCTTGCTCATTTGCCAAAGAGTGCTAGTTTTGGTTTGCTTATATATTTTCTTACCCAAATTGCCCTACCTACTCTTGTTGGGAAGTCACTTAAATTAATAAGTGAAAAATGTCAAAAATAGGGAAAATAGGCTAAAATCACTAGAAAATTCCCCTGACTGATTCTAATGGATTCTGATGGAAATACTGATGATCATGCTGTGTGCAATCAGAGGATATGCATCTATACTAAGTCACTGGGCATGCACTGTCTATGAATAGACTCACAAAAAGTGACAGATCACTTCTAATCTAGACTGACTGGACTGACTGATCCTTGTTATGCTGTAGCTTGTCCATGGACACATAGGGTTTGGATGTGTCACGTGACACTTGCCTTCCACATGCATAATCTGGAAGTGGAACATAGAAAGAATGTTTGCCCATCGCATATGCTTTTCGGATAACTTTGACCGTGTGAAGAAGTATCGCAAGGTCTGATGGTTTGTCTGGCAACGAAATCAGCACCTAAATGGTAGTGCTTCCGGCTAGAAAGTGCATGAATCACGGCCAAGAGTGCAAGTCTTCTCTTTCCCTTGTAAAATTCGGCTTTCATAAGCTACTAGTTGTCCATCTTGCATTAGCACTGCTCTTATGCTACTGTCACACGCATCACATTGGACCACAAATGACTTCTTGAGATCTGGCAAAACAATTACTGAATCTGAAGTCAACTTTTCCTCTTAAGAGACTGAAAGCTGAAATCTCTTGTTGGGTCCATCTAAAAGCGACCTCTTTCTTTTGCAAAGAGTGAAGAGGTGATGCTATCTCTACAAAATCTTCTATAGTAGGAACACAATCCCAAGAAGCTTTTGACATCGTGCACAGTCTTCAAGTCTAGCCATGTTTTTATAGTTTTGACCTTTGCAGGATCCATTCTAACACCGTCCTTTGAGACTATGTGGCCAAGAAAGTGGATCTCTTCCAGGAAGAATTCACTTCTGTTAGGATTGACAAGTAGCCTGTGACTACGCAGCTCTTCGAACACAATGGTCAAGTGACGCCTATGCTCCTCTTCATTCTTCGAATAGACTATCATGTCATCGAAGAATGTCCCAACAAACTGTTGATGCGAGCGGAAAATCCGGTCCATCATTCTGTTGAACGTGGCAGGAGCATTTGTTAGCCCAAACGGCATCACTAGAAACTCATAAAGACCAAATGTCATTCTGAACGTAGTCTTGTGCATATCCTCTGGCCTTATACGAATCTGATAGTAGCCACTCTTAGAAAATTGCAGCACCCTCTAAACGATCGAGAATATCATCAATCCTAGGAATAGGAAACCTATTCTTGATGGTATTCTTATTCAACGCACGGTAATCAATACACATGTGCCATGAGCCATCCTCTTTCTGCACTAGGAGCATTGGGGAGCAAAAGGGTGAAGAACTATGCTGAATCAGCCCCTTCTCTAATAACTCCTCAACCTGGCCCATAATCTCTTTCTGCTGCATCGCGCTAACCCTGTAGGGAGGTCTATTTGGTGGGCTACACCTTGGCACCAAATCTATTCGATGGTCCTTAGGTCTCTCTGGCGGCAATTGCAACGGTAATGAATCACAAAAACAATCACTAAACTCTTGCAAAAATGCGGACCTTTCTTTATCTAGCACAAATCAATTCGACTGACAATTATCTGAGACATCACGTGCAAAAATCAAGTGCACAGAAAGATGATTCTTTGTTAAGGAATTGATAGCAGAAGCAGATACAATAGGGATAGACTCCCCTTTGAGCTTTACATCCAAAACTCGCACGGATGCTCGCTCTGAGACTCTGCGTCCAGATGCTCTGAAAAGGGAGCCGCTTGGGTTCATTATAAAGGTTACAAGGGATGCTAAAAGCAGAGCCCCAAAAGCATGCCAACACTGTTTGTAGACGTCCGTACTGCCTGTCACGTCAACTGGCACGTCAGCAGTCTGCTGGCATGCCACGGCATCACTTTGTGACACACATCAGAGCTTTATTCCTTGTATTCAAGATTTCACAATAGGTGCCAGACCAGTTGGACTAGCAGTGGATCATACTCTCTTGACACTGTATGTCTCATTTTAGTATAGCACAGCCTAGGCATCAGGAGTGAGGTCACATACCTGTTATACATTTACAGAGAGACTGACTTGGTTTATATAGAGGAGATTTGGGATTGTCTATGTACAGCTGGTTGAGGCCTCTCAGTGGAGGAGTGCACCACTTTACTGACCGAGACTCTGCATGGTGTAGCATCAAAGGCATACCCACACACTCAGCCGAATCAGAACGACATTCTGGGAGCATGCCCCAGAATAGTTGGTATGATGAGGAATGCAGAGAGATGAGAGCCCAGCGTTAGAGGGATCTTCTATTAGGAGTCATCACCTACAGGCTGTCTCGGATTGCTTCTTGGCGCTTTGTGCGACGGAAGAAACGAGCTTACTTGGCCCAGATGGAGCGAGACTTGTATCAATTGTTCTTGAGTAGAGACTCGGAAGAGGCATGGCGACTCTTTCATGAGCACTCCCCTCCCCCAATGATTACTTCTCCTGATGTGTGGGGCCAGTATGCGACATCTTTATATACGGTTTTTGACAGGAACCTCTTCCAGATCCTACAGAGCCATGCCCACCTAGTACCTACGAGCACTTTCGTTATCACTGAGATGGTAAAGAGAGCCATTGACAGGATGAGGACCGGGAGGGCATATGATCACGATTGTCTAGTAGCGGAGCACTTTATACATGCTAGGGATATGCTGGTAGAGGTTCTTGCAGTGTTGTTCAATCGTGTCATGTGTAATGGAATTATCGCACTATTATGGTTGGACACGCATTGGCACGGTTGTATGCATCCATTCTTGCGCAGCAGTTGAGTAATTGGGCAGAGGGTGAGGGTGTACAGGCAAAGGGTCAGGTTGGTTTCAAGACCACTCTTGATCATATTCTGACACTCAGAGCAAATCATTGAGGAGTGCAGGTCACATGGGAGACGGATTTATTGTGGCTTTGTGGATTTTTGCAAAACATTTGACATGGTACCGAGAGCTCGATTGATGCGCAGACTGCAGGATATGGGGGTACCCCACAGTGCTAATTTGGGGAATTATGGCTTTATACAGATTAGTGATGGGACATGTACGCACCCCGGAGGGGGTATCTAACTTAGTTCACTCTACTATTGGGGTGAAGCAGGGTTGTCCATTGTCTCCTACTCTATTTGGTATGTATGTTGATGAGGTGTTTGATTACATTGATAGAGAGGGCGATAAAGGTGCTCAGCTGGCAGGGACGTGGATCCCATTGTTGTGATATGTTGATGATATTGTGTTGATCTCTGACTCACCAGAGGGTATGCAGCGACATTTGGATGCATGACATAGTATTGCAGAGGATAGTGGATTGTCTGTAAACCTTGGTAAAACCAAGGTTATGGTGTTTAACACCACACCACAGTGGATCAGGAGATCAACACCTACTTTGACATATGGTCAGGATATTGTGGAGTATACAGATGCATACACTTACCTTGGGGTAGTCTTCACTGGACCGAGGTTTTCTTTGGTGAGAGCAACAAAGACTAGACTGACGAGAGCTTATGCGGCCTTGGGAGGCTTGGAGAGAATGTGTTCGCAGGTTCAGTTCCAGGAACCTCGGACAAAGTTATGGCTCTTTGATACTTTAGTAGCCTCAGCTATGCTGTACGGGGTGCAAGTATGGGGACCTTTAGTAGGCTAGGATGGTTGGAGACGTATGGAGAGGCCCTTGGTATCTATGATCTCTAGACTGATTAGAGCCAAGGCCTCTTTACCTCACGCTATCATTCAAGCAGAGCTAGTTGCCCCCCTTATGGAGATTGAGGCGCTTACTAGATCAGTCTCCTTTGTGCACAGCCTATGGGATACTACTAGAGACATATATGCTAGACTGGCCCTTGAATCTTCCCGATAGTTAGCTCTACAGGGGGACACTTCATGCTCGTATGAACAGATGACATATTGGTTTCAGACGCATGGCTTCACCATGGACAAGCTGCCTCCTCTCTAGCACCCTCGTTGTCTCTTACACGGGTGGAGATTACTAGACTCATTCGTCAGGACCTTATCTAGCTGGACACCAGGAGTCAATGGATAGATCCGCCTCAAGAAGTGGGCACGAAGATGGCTTTCTATAGAGAGCATCTTCTCCACCTCATAGAAGATCGGTTTGTGATTCGACCCAGCTACATGGACACATATATGTCTCATGGTTTGTGTTGTGCCATTGGTCAGATATGCACATCCTCACATCAGCTCGAGATTGAGACTGGTAGATCGAGAGGGATATCAGCAGACAACAGGATATGCCGCTTATGCCAGATAGAGCTAGAGACAAAGTTACATTACATATGTCACTGCACAATGTACTATGAGATAGGGGCCGTTTCCACTGCCTATTCAGAGAGGGTTTCGGTCCTTTATCTAGGGTCATGAGTTATGAGGACCGGAGATGTCTTAGACTATATCTACTTGAGTTACACAGACATAGAGACACTTTATTGGGGAGAGCTAGAGAGAGAGAGTCCCAGAGATAGATTACAGATTTCTTTTCACTAGATATGGGACAGCCAGAGGAGCAGCCACCACCGCAGAGCTCGGTCCACACTCAGTGGACCACTACTGGCACTCTTATCAATCAAGCATTGGAGCTATAGAGATCCAGACGACGAAGACTGAGGAGAGAAGCTTTACAACATCGACGGAGACTACAACAGAGGATTCGAGCTATACTCACTCGACACCTAGAGTGCAGATGAGGATGGATCCTCACTATTTCTCCCCCCATTCTGTCATTGTTTCACACATTGTTACATCCAGCTTATTGGGTACCTATTGTATCAGCTATCACATCCACACAGTTCCAGCTTGTAGTAGTAGTATTTTTCTTCTAGTTCTTTTGTACGCAGACATGGTATCAGATTCACTATTTTGTAACAAATCGGTCTCATAGGTCATTTTGGCCTTTTGAAGACGTTAAATATAACATTTCATTTCATCTCTCTCTCTCTCTCTCTCTCTCTCTCTCTCTCTCTCTCTCTCTCAAACGAACGAGGAGATGGATCTCCCGGCTACACGGACCGCCTACAGATACACGTCGGACGAACCACCCGACCATAGCCACCGGGCCAGCGTCCGAGGACATAGGCGTGCACCTGTAAGACCGAGCATCCCATACCACCTGGCCTCACCTCCTCGAGGTGACCTCGCGCACTCCTAGCCTCGCGGGCTAACCACTGGCACTCTGCCAATGGAGGTCGATAACTGTAAATGAGGCCTTGGCCTCCCTTCTATAATAATGGCCGGCCACACTGGTCCTGTTCACACTACGTCCGCCCGGACACTAGACGCCCATCCCGACGGCATCTGGGCTAGATCCCCTCTCCTATGAGCGGGACATAACATACTTCCCCCCTTAAGAACCATTGATGTCCTCATCAATGAAGTGGGGATATTGAGCCTTCAGAGCTCGAACGGGTTCCGAAGTAGCAAACCTTTGAGATTGACCCTTCCATTTGATTAAGTACTTGTCATAAGCCTTTTGACGCGAATGAAGGGTATGATGATCTAAAACTGCTTCTGGTTCTTGAGGAATATACTCAGTTTGCATATCTTGCCATACATTTTCCTCGATAGGCACAACAACGTCGGCTTCGCCCAATTTCACTTTAAGGCGGCTGATATGAAACACTGGATGTACACTAAGATGCGAAGGAAGAGCCAAATTGTAGGCAACTTGGCCAATTTTCTTTGTGATCAAGAACGGACCACAATATCTAGCTAAAAGCTTATAATGCTTTCCTGTTCGCATAGTCTTGGAATCCTTGGGTATTTTCAAATAGACCCATTGTCCCACATCTAGAGTCCTTGGAGACCTCTTTTGATTAGCATACGTAGTAACTTGGTCATGAGCCGTTCTTATACTATCCTTAGCCAATTCGAGCATTTCTTGCATGTCATACAGGAAATCGCGAGCTTGGTGTTCCTTGACTTTCTCTAAGCAGCAATTGAGGATTTAGGCTCAAATCCATACATCAGCATGAATGGGCTAAATCCAGTAGCAGAATGCTTGCTACTATTATAGGCAAACTCCAACTGTGGAAGATACCTTTCCGAGTCAGTCTGCCTATGAGAGACATAGGCTCTCAGCATGTCCTCTAACGTTTGATTCATCCTCTCAGTTTGTCCGTCGGACTCGGGATGGTCAGAAGACGACATACTCAACTTCGTCTGAAGGTGAGCAAAGACATCTCGCCAAAATTGGCCAGTGAACTTAGTATCTCGATCACTGACTATGTCTTATGGTAGACCATACAACTTATAAAGCTGATCGACAAATAAAACCGCCAACTCATGGCTTTTTACTGTCGACTTCATTGGTATAAACTTCGCCATTTTTGTGAGTCTATCGACCACAACCCAAATAGCGTCATTGCCTCGACTAGTATTTGGAAAACCAACGATGAAGTCCATGGAAATATTTTGCCACTTGGCATGGGGAATTTCCAATGGATGTAGCAGGCCAGCTTTCCTAAGGCGCTTTGCCTTATTAACCTGACACTTAGCGCATCTCTTCACATAGCTCTCTATGTAAGAGCGCATTCTTGGCCAATAAAAATATCGCTTGACTAAAGACAAAGTTCTCTGGATGCCTGGGTGCCCAGCGCTAGGAACATCGTGGCATTCGCACCAAATGCTTTGTCGAACCTCATCGATTTCCGGCACGCAGACTTTACCATTTCTTTACAATAGTCCACCTGTAATGGAATATTGTCGTTGTCACGTCTCTCCAGCACGACTCACTTGGGTCTCCGGACCACCCAAGCTTGTATGCAAGGCATGCCCCGCTTCGACCTCGTTCCATATCTTGCCAAAATGGCCATCGGAACGACATAGCCCTCAGAGAGAGAGAGAGAAATCCGTCGAGATTTCAGCCATAGACAAGGCATTAACCTCAGGAATCTTGCAGAGCACATCGGCAACACGATTGCAGGATCCTTTTCTATAACGGATCTCAAAGTCAAACTCTTGCATAAGCTCAACCCATCTAGCCTTCCGGCCTCTGAGATCACCGTGATCACAGATATAGCGCAAGGAATGATGATCTGTCCATGCAACAAACGTAGAGCCATACAAGTAGTGCCGCCATTTCCTCAGGGCGTGGACTACGGCGTAAAGCGCCTTTTCATACGTTGGATAACGCATCTCAGCGTCAGAAATCTTCTTACTTTCAAACGCGACAGGACGTCCATCTTGGTATAATGCTGCACCAATAGCATAATCACTAGCATCCGTTTCAACCACAAACGGTTTGCTAGGATCCACAATGTGTAATATTGGCGCAGTAGTCACCAAGTGCTTTAGTGTCCGAAAGCTTCGTACATTCTTCAGAATGGGTCAATTTCGCACTTTATCCAATTTTTCAAGGTTGACGTGAATCCCATGTAATGATGTGACCCAAGTACAAAAGCTCTTTCTTAAAGAATTCACACTTAGAAGCCTTAGCATAAAGCTTCTCAGTTCTCAGTACTTCGAGAACAATGCATATATGCACTAGGTGCTCAGACAAAACTTCGGCTGTAGATCAAGATATTATCGAGAAATACAACAACGAAGTTGGCTAAAAATGGTCTCAGCAGATCATTCATCATCTGTTGGAACGTAGCTGGAGCATTGGTCAAACCAAATGGCAAGACCAAAAACTCGTAGTGACCATAACGCGTATGGAAGCCTGTCTTAGGAATATCTTCCAGTTTGATCCGTATCTGATGATAGCCTGATCGTAGGTCTATCTTCGTAATATACAACGATCCATGGAGCCGATCTATCAGATTGTCCATGCGCGGGAGCAGATACTTGTTCTTGACAGTGAGCTTATTGAACCTCTTGTAATCCACGCAGAAGCACATAGTGTTATTGTTATGTCCCGCTCACAAGAGAGGGGATCTAGCCCAGATGCCGTCGGGATGGGCGTCTAGTGTCCGGGCGGACGTAGTGTGAACACGGCCAGTGTGGCCGGCCATTATTATAAAAGGGAGGCCAAGGCCTCATTTGCAGTTATATCGACCCCACTCTGCCAGTGGTTAGCCCGTGAGACTAGGAGTGCGCGAGGTCACCTCGAGGAGGTGAGGCCGGGTGGTATGGGACGCTCGGTCTTACAGGTGCACGCCTACGTCCTTGGATGTTGGCCCGAGCACGGGGGAGCTGCCGGATGGTGGCTATGGTGAGGTGGTTCGTGCGACGCGTATGTGTAGGCGGTCAGTGTAGCCGGGAGATCCTCCCTCTTTGTGGCGTTTCATGGTATCAGAGCCGGCTTGGCTGCACGTACGACCGTGTGCACACCTACGGCCTGGTTCAAGTCGGATAATCACTGTTTTATGTCATTTTTGATGAATTAATTGTTCAAGTGATTATTTTCTTCTCATAAGCTTGTGTGCATGTGAAATTTAATGGGTTGCTCGCTGATTTTTTATAAAATTCAGCAGTTTGGCAGGTGGAAGTGCTGAAAATCAGAGGATTACTTATTGATTTTACTTGTTTTCGATGAAAATCAGTATATTACTCATTGATTTGCTGATTTTGGATGGAATTCAGCATACCGTATGTTTCTTGTAGTAAAAAAACCCTCTCTATAATCTCCTTCTCTGTGTGAAGCATAGAGAGAGAGGAAGTGAGAGAGAGAGAAAGAGAGAGATGGAGATACCTCTCTCTGTAGCGTGGCTTTCTCTGCAGGTACCTCTCTATGTAGCGTGGGTTTCTCTATAGGGAAGGAATGACCACCAAGTTGTTGGCGTGGAATTTACCTTGCAGCACTGGCTCCTATCTGGCGCCCCTTGTGCGTGCTGGCCACGAGCAACCACACGCCGGGTCCTTTCCTTCGTGACCTCCACGCGGCAGTGGCAGTGCGCAACTTCTTTTTTTTACGCTGCAGAGTTTGCGTTGATTTTTTTCAAAGGGGGTACCATTTTTTATGTGGCCAAGGACACTTATATTTTTTTTAAAGCATGGTCTGGACACTTCATTTTTTTAAAGCTAAGTGTGAATCCTGCATATTGTCAAAAAATCACTTACAGAGACTTAAGAAGTATGCAGAGATCTCTCTTTTCACTCCTCTGCTCGTCATCTGAGCTCTCCCTCTCTCACCTGCTCGCGCTCCCGCCATCACCTGCTTGCGTTTAGACGCTCACGCTGTCACCAGCGTGTGACTACTATCTATCCTTTTTGTTGCTTTCTTTCTTATTATTTATTTACTTTCACTTTTTGGAAACACCCTTCGGGAAATCTAACTGCCCTGCATTGCATAGCTAGTGTGGAACTGTCCAGAGGGAGTCCAGGCCTGAGGGCAAGAGAGCACTAAGGTTGGACAAGGACTATGGTTAGCCAAAGTGGGGTCATTGACTAGCCAAAGTGGAATTCTTTGCTACAGAGGCTACATTTCAATTCTGGGTGTGGTTGCAGTGTACAAAGGGGGTCAGATGACCTAGAAAGATACAATGGCAGCATCTCCTTAAATTCAGGGAACTGCTATTTTGGGACCTGAAAATGTGTTCGCGTCATTACCTCCGGAATGACAAGGGGAACATTTTATTACTCTGCCGTGAAGTCAACTGGGCAACCGGTCGGGAGATTTTTAGGCGGCAACCCCGAAACGGGAAATGGCTTGTAAATGTGCCAAGTGGCACATTTCTGTGCAGTTTCCTCATGCAAGAGAAGGGGGCGCTGATTTTAGAGAGGAGAAGGCTCATTTTCATGCTGTCCAGGTTGAGAGCTTCAATGGAGTGCTTGCTTTCCCTTTTATGTACGGTGCGGTGCCAGGAGTGATGCCCTACACGCTACGCACTCCCCTCTCTCTCCCCTATGGTAGTATGTTATGCCCCTCTAGTGGGCTTTTCATTTGACCAATGTACAGTTGTGTGGGTTCATGCGCGATTGCCGAGGCAAGAGCCTCTTGCACAGGTACTGGATTAGCTAGCGGCTAATCCCCTGCAGGTACAGGTGAATTCCGAGAGGTTTCACGTGCGAAATCTCGTCCGATTCAAAGGGCAAGTAGCCCTACAGGTGCGGGAGCTCGAGGACTTGCTACGGATGCGACCGGCACGCGAAACGGAGCCCGAAACAGTGAATTACAGCCTGCTGTGTATTTTTGCAGGTTTAGGGTTTTGGCCCTAAACGGACCCTAATACCCCCAGGAGGTTCGGGGACGCAAGGGGACCGTTGTAGAGGTGATCTGGCACATTTTCGGGGCAAAAAACAGAGAATTCAGCGTGCTGCAGATTCTAGCCAGGTTTTGCAAAGTGTCCGTATGCGTCGGGAAACCCATGAGATTCGACAAAGGATTTTGTGCGAATGCTACGATGTTCCTAGCGTTGGGCACCTAGGCATCTAGAGAACTTTGGCTTTGGTCAAGCGATATTTCTATTGGCCAAGAATGCGCTCTTACATAGAGAGCTATTTGAAGAGATGCGCTCAGTGTCAGGTCAATAAGGCAGAGCGCCTTAGGAAAGCTGGCCTGCTACATCCATTGGAAATCCCAGATGCCAAGTGGCAGAGTATTTCCATGGACTTCATCGTTGGTTTGCCAAATACTAGTCGGGGCAATGACGCTATTTGGGTTGTGGTCGATAGACTCACAAAAATGGCGAAGTTTATACCAACGAAGTCGACAGTAAAACGCCATGAGTTGGCGGTTTTATTTGTGGATCAGCTTTATAAGCGGTATGGTCTCCCAGAAGATATCGTCAGTGATCGAGATACTAAGTTCACTGGCCGATTTTGGCGAGATGTCTTTGCTCACCTTTAGACTAAGTTGAGTATGTCGTCTTCTCACCATCCTTAGTCTGACGGACAAACTGAGAGGATGAATCAGACGTTAGAGGACATGCTGAGAGTCTATGTCTCTCATAGGCAGTCTGACTGGGGAAGGTATCTTCCACAGCTTGAGTTTGCTTATAATAGTAGCAAGCATTCTGCTACTGGATCTTTATGCTGATGTATGGATTTGAGCCTAAATCCCCAATTGCTATTGGCTTAGAGAAAGTCAAGGAACGCCAAGCTCGTGATTTCTTGTATGACATGCAAGAAATTCTCGAATTGGCTAAGGATAGTATAAGGACCGCTCATGATCGAGTCACTACGTATGCTAATCAAAAGAGATCTCCAAGGACTCTAGATGTGGGACAATGGGTCTATCTGAAGATACCCAAGAATTTCAAGACTATGCGAATAGGAAAGCATTATAAGCTTTCAGCTAGATATTGTGGTCCGTTCTTGATCACAAAGAAAATTGGCCAAGTTGCCTACAAACTGGCTCTTCCTTCGGATGTCAGTGTACATCCAGTGTTTCATGTCAGCCGCCTTAAAGTAAAATTGGGCGAAGCCGACGTTGTTGTGCCTATCGAGAAGAATGTATGGCAAGATATGCAAACTGAGTATATTCCTCGAGAACCAGAAGCAGTTTTAGATCATCGCACCCGTCATTCGCGCCAAAAGGCTTATGACGAGTACTTAATTAAATGGAAGGGTCAATCTGAAGGGTTTGCTACTTGGGAACCTGTTAGAGCTTTGAAGACTCAGTATCCCCACTTCATTGATGAGGACATCAATGGTTCTTAAGGGAGGAAGTATGTTTTCTTCCGCTCACAGGAGAGGGGATCTAGCCTAGATGCCGTCGGGATGGGCGTCCAGTGTCTAGGTGGACGTAGTGTGAACCCGTCCAGTGTGGCCGGCCATTATTATAAAAGGGAGGCCAAGGCCTCATTTTCAGTTATCGACCCCCACTGGCAGAGTGCCAATGGTTAGCGCGCAAGGCTAGGAGTGCGCGAGGTCACCTCGAGGAGGTGAGGCCGGGTGGTATGGGATGCTCGGTCTTACAGGTGCACGCCTATGTCCTCGGACGCTGGCCCCGGTGGCTATGGCCGGGTGGTATGGGACACTCAGTCTTACAGGTGCACGCCTACGTTCTCGGATGCTGGCCCCTGCACGGGGGAGCTGTCGGATGGTGGCTATGGTCGGGTGTTTCATCGACGCGTATCTGTAGGCGGTTTGTGTAGCCGAGAGATCCTCCCTCTTTTTGGAAATCCAGGTTCTCTTTGTAATCAGCCAGCTCGAGCAACAAGTTTGGAACCATCCGATTCCATACATCCGTATCCACGCCACGAGCCATCTTCACGCGATTGCGTCCGCAGGCTCAGTTTCTGCACCAATTTTGCATTCACAAAATTGTGTGACCTTCCATTATCAAGGAGTACGGTCACGTCGTGACCATTGATCTTCCCGAGGAAACGGAGAAGATCGTGCTTATCAAATACTTTGGTGCTAAAAGTACAATTAGTGCATGAACTGTGCGCTAAATGATGGATTTCAACTTGAACAACATCAGAGTTACCCGAGATCTCGTGAATCTGAACCGAAGGACGACCTTGCGGTTTCTGTGTCTTCTTCTTCTTGGGGCAATCCTTGATTTGGTGACCCGTCTGGCCACATCCGAAACAAGCCCCCTTCTTCTTCTTCTCTTGAGAAGATCTCGGCGGTGATTTGGACTTATGGTGGAATCGGGGTCGCTTCCTCGAAGCACCCTCACCAGATTGATGGTCTGCAGTTCTTTGCTTCTCATAATTCGCTCCATTTATTAAATGGAACGTCCTGGCCTTTGCCACTGCATCCTCGACATCGGTCGAGGATTTATCCTTAATTAAGGCCCAAGAGTAATCCTCATGCAATCCCCGCAGATACATGTGCACAGCGTGCGTAGAATCCACCTTGTAGAAGGTGAGCGTCTCTTTGAAAGCTGTTGTATATTTATCAAAAGACAGTTTTTATCGAAAGACTCTGCAGTTTGGCATAACCTTTCAAAGGGTCCATTTTGGCGAAATCCCTCTGAATTTCACACAAATGTCAGCCCACGTCGTAGGCTTCTCTGTCATGATGCGCCACCAAGTAAGCTCCTTACTGCGCAGATAAAGAGGAATCGTCTGAATCCTCCGTTCATCATGCTCCCCATGGAGATCAAAGTATGCGGTCCATTGGTGCAGCCAATTATTTACGGCCAGTTCCGTACACTCCTCTTCCCCTGAGAAATTTGTAGTTTTTTAATGGAATCGTGGCAGTCTGACCACCCTGTGAACGCTCAAAAGAAGCAATCTGCATCCGCAATTGTTGGAGATGGGTTTCGCCCTCGGAAATACGTGCAGTCATCGACTGAGCCATATTTTCGAGAGTAGAGAGTCGAGAACTGAGCCCCTGCACGACCCCTTCGAGAGAGGGCAAGAAAAGGTTCGTCTTAACGTTGGCGTTTTCTAGAGCGGTAACACGTTGGTCGAAACTTTGGAAAGTACTTGTAATCCATGTGTAGAGAGCATGTGTGAATGATATTTGGATATTACCTGGCGCGTCGTCACGCTGCACATCTGAGCTGGAGGAATCCATGGCAAAGTCTAGAAATTTCACGCGAAACTGGGCCTTTTCTGCACTTTCCGTTCGCAAGAAGTTTAAGTTCGAGGAGCTCTACGCGTCGGCGTGAGCGTCTGAAGGCGAGCAGGTGATAGCAGCAGAGCCAAAAAGTCAATTGTCTGTAACTTATTAGTCTTTTTGAGACTCATAAGTCCTGGCCACACTTAACATAAAAAGAGTCAATTAATTCAAGCAACCAAATTTAAGTGATAGCGTAAAAAAAACTTCAACATAGGCTGAAAAAAATCGAGCGCCTGTGTGCTTGTGAGTGGCGCGTGGAGAAAAAAACCCGTTCGTGCACCCAACGTGGGTGCAACGTGGGTGCGTGTGTCCACCACGCTCATGAGGGCCAATTCGGAGCCAGCCTGTCATGCTGCGTTCTTGCATCCTCAGCGCTCACAGAGGAGGAGAGGGCCACGCAGAGTCAAGAAGGTGACTCTCTCTCTCTCTCTCTCTCTCTCTCTCTCTCTCTCTCTCTCTATGCTTCGCACAGAGGGACTTACAGGGCGAGATTCGAAAGGATACAGCATGCCGAATTTTAATCTAAAACCAGCAATTCAATAGGTAAACCTCCGATTTAATAAGTAATCCACTGAAATTCTATTTTTCAGCACTTTCACCTGCCAATTTGCTGATTTTTGTCAAAAATCAGCAACCGAACACTATTTCCTTACCTGCAAACATGCTTTCGAGAAGAAAAGTAAGTAATTTCAGCAAATTAATCACTAAAGATTACGTGAAATTAAGGCTCCCCGACTCGGACCAGTCCGTAGGTGTGCACACGGTCCTTCGTGGAGCCAAGCCGGCTCTGATACCATGAAACGAACGAGGAGATGGATCTCCCGGCTACACGGACCGCCTACAGATACACGTCGAACGAACCACCCGACCATAGCCACCATCCGGCAGCTCCCCCGTGCTGGGGCCAGCGTCCGAGGACATAGGCGTGCACCTGTAAGACCGAGCGTCCCATACCACCCGGCCTCACCTCCTCGAGGTGACCTCGTGCACTCCTAGCCTCGCGGGCTAACCACTGGCACTCCGCTAGTGGAGGTCGATAACTGTAAATGAGGCCTTGGTCTCCCTTTTATAATAATGGCCGGCCACATTGGCCGTGTTCACACTACGTCCGGCCGGACACTGGACGCCCATCCTGACGGCATCTGGGCTAGATCCCCTCTCCTGTGAGCGGGACATAACACTCTCTCTGTGTGAGAAGAGCAGCAGAGACTAGATTGACCAGACTCCAGAGCCAATGCAACCTTGGGGAGACTTGAGAGGATGTGTCCGCAGGTTCAGTTTTAGAAACCTCGAACCAATTTTGGGCTTTTTGATACTTTGGTGACCTCAACTATGATGTATGGGGTGTAGATTTGGGGCCCCTCAATTGGTTCTCACGACAGAGCTTGTAGCACTAATGGATGGAGAGGCCCTTGGGATCTATGATTTCCTGGATGATTAGAGCCAAGGCCTCAGTACCTCATGAGATTATCAGAGCAGAGCAGCTGCCGCTCCGGTGGTGATTGAGGCAATTACTAGATCAATCTCTTTCATACATAGCTTGTGGGACCTTCCTAGGAATAGATATGCCTCGCTTGGTCTGATTCTTCCCGACAGTTTGCCTTACAGGGAGACATGGCGTGCTAGTATGGACAAATGACTTCCTGGTTCCAAATGCACGGTTTTAGCATGGACATAGTCCCTTCAAGTACTCTTTGGAGGCCCCCTCTCTCACTGTGACATGGACAAAGATTAGTACTTATCCGCTAGGACTTGATTCAGATGGACACTAGGACTTGGATAGAGCCTACTCCGGTATTGGGCACAAAGATGGCTTTTTACAAAGAACTTTTTCTCCAACTCACGGATACACATTTATCATATGGGGTGCAGTGTGCTATTGGCCAGACATGCACATCCTCACACCAGCTTGAGATTGAGACTGGCAGATATAAAGGAGTTCCGGTTGAGGTCAGGGTATGTCGTGTATGCCATAGGGAGCTAGAGACAGAGCTGCATTACATATGTCATTGCTCCGCATACTATGAGATTCACGGGCGATTCCGTTGCTTGTTCAGGGAGGGTTTTGGACCACTTTCAAGGGTTATGGGATACGAGGATCAGAGATGCTTGGGTCTGTTCTTGCTTGAGCTGAGGAGACATAGAGATTGCTTGTTGAGGTGATCAAAGAGACAAACTCAATGGCAGTTTACGGACTATTTCAGGCCAGCCATTACCACTAGACAGCCAGATAGACAGGTTCTGCAGCAGAGTCCGGATCCCATCTTCACTAGAGGCACAATGATTGACTGTGCGATGGACCTAGGGAGATCCAGGCGTCCACGATTACAGAGGAGGGCATCCCAGCACAGACGGAGATTACAGAGAAGGATTTGGATTATTTTGTCGCGCCACGCACGACACCCAGTCAGGTTTTTGACCATGGAGGACATCGAGGAGATCCGACATCGACTGATGCTGGATTTACTCTGAGCTGGAGGATTATCCCCTTCTTAGTAGCTTAAGTTTCTTGCATCCCTCATTACTTTGTACCTATGTATTGACTAGAGAGTCTCTAGTCTTTCCCCCACTTTCACTTTCACTACAACATTTTGTTTAGGATGTTACTCTTTCTTTCAGCACACAGACTTTGTATTACATTCACCAGTATGTAACTTGTTGGTCTCATAGGTCATTTTGGCCTTTTGTGGACGTAATATATGATTTCATCTCTCTCTCTCTCTCTCTCTCTCTCTCTCTCTCTCTCTCTCTCTCTATCTCACACATAGTCTCTCATGTGCTAGCATTTTTCCTTCTCTAGTGTTTTTACCAGATCGCAGGTTGCCCTCCTCTGTCTTCATCTGCCCCTGGAGACCCTTCTACCTACAGTTCCTTTGCGGTTCAGGGGCACGCATCATGACGAGGTTGCTCTCAGAGGTTCCACATTAGGAGGTTGCTGCTGTCCCCCATTGGATTTGAGAGGTTGTGCAACTATTGCCGCTGTTTTCAGCCATACCTGTCCATCTTCCGCTGCCAATTGTGTCACAACTCAGTGACGTGGCTGCCCAGTACATACACCCTTTGGCATGGACAGCCTTGGCATGAGAAAAATCTGGCTGCGGCTGCATCTTACGCAAAATGCTGACGTGGCATGGCTGTACGGCAGCCCCCCCGCGTTTTACGGGCAGTTGTACGGCAGCTTTTCCTTACGCTGTTTATGGCAGAGTTCTGGGTTTCTTTTTGTCTACGCAAGGCTATGCAAGGAGTGGGATGCTTTTGGGCCTTGCTTTAATTCCCTAATGAGGGCTTGTGAGAGTAAAAATTGAAGATGCTTTAATTTTTGAAGGCTTTTAATTTTCAGCTTTTGGGGCTCTGCTTTTGGCATCCCTTGTAAACTCTTTAAATACGTGGGCAGGTCTCCCACTTCTCAGAGCATCTGGACCCAGAGTCTGAGAGTGAGAGGCTCCCACTTGCATTGTACTTTGAGTTGCAGATTAATACAAAAAGAAATACCGAAAGGGGCGCCAGTCTTTGGGGCCAACATCTCTAGGCACGGAAGTCCGCCGGGCCAGTGTCGAATCAATTGTGAACTGTGAACTGTTTGAAGTGATTTCTTGTGGTGTCGCGGTAGATTCTCGACTTGGAGTGTCCAAGTCTATTACAGTGGTATCAGAGCACGGCCAATTTCTCTTCTACGGGAAATCAGATCCTTTTTCCGCGGCACTTATGGCTTGAGACGGAGGTCAGGCGACTTCCTCTGCATCCGGAGATGAGGGAAGAGATCACTACGAAGATTCACGCGAGGAGTATAGCCTGCCTCGGCCTACTCAGGCGGAGATCAAAGAGATGGGGCGTCGATGATTGATCGGCGATGCAACAAAGATGATGCTAAATTTTGCGAAGGACCCGAAATTTGCAAAATTTATGAGCTAGACCTCCTTCGACGAGGTGCATGCACAGTGGCGGCAGACCACAGAACGACCCCTCAAACCGGTTCTCAAGAAACCTCCTTCTCTGTTATGTCCCGCTCTCACAGGAGAGGGGATCTAGCCCAGATGCCGTCGGGATGGGCGTCCAGTGTCCGGGCGGACGTAGTGTGAACACGACCAGTGTGGTCGGCCATTATTATAAAAGGGAGGCCAAGGCCTCATTTACAGTTATCGACCCCCACTGGCAGAGTGCCAGTGGTTAGCCCGCGAGGCTAGGAGTGCGCCAGGTCACCTCGAGGAGGTGAGGGCGGGTGGTATGGGACGCTTGGTCTTACAGGTGCACGCCTACGTCCTCGGGCGTTGGCCCCAGCACGGGGGAGCTGCCGGATGGTGGCTTTGGTCGGGTGATTCGTCCGACGTGTATTTGTAGGCGGTCTGTGTAGCCGGGAGATCCTATCTCATCGTTCGTTTCATGGTATTAGAGCTTAATTAAATGGAAGGGTCAATCTGAAAGGTTTGCTACTTGGGAACCTGATAGAGCTTTGAAAGCTCAGTATCCCCACTTCATTGATGAGGACATCAATGGTTCTTAAGGGGGAAGTATATCATGTCCTGCTCCACAGGAGAGGGGATCTAGCCCAGATGCCGTCGGGATGGGCGTCCAGTGTCGGGGCGGACGAAGTGTGAACACGGCCAGTGTGGCCGGCCATTATTATAAAAGGGAGGCCAAGGCCTCATTTACAGTTATCGACCCCCACTGGCAAAGTGCCAGTGGTTAGCGCGCGAGGCTAGGAGTGCGCGAGGTCACCTCGAGGAGGTTAGGCCGGGTGGTATAGGATTACAGCTTCGGAAAGGGTAAGAAAAAGGCAAAGAAGCCTAAATCTCGCCCCGTGGTTGACAGTTCTACAGAGGACACGTCTTCAGATAGTTCGGACTCTGATGGCAACATCTCTTATGCAAAGAAGAAGAATTTTTATAAAGCCAACCAGTATGACTTTCTGGAAGATAAAAGCAAGAAAGTCCGAGAGTTTAAGGAAGGTGGACAGTCAATTAAATTTGACACATTTTCTGGTTATATAGATGCTTCGAAGGCTTTGTCTTTTATACAGCAGTTTGACATAGCTTTCTCAGGAGGGCGTTACTCCGAGCACTCCAAGATTCGGTGAGCTGCCTCTTATTTTAAGGGAAATGCTCGAACTTGGTGGTCCACGCTTCTATTAAACAAGACGGTGCCAATTAAATGGCTGAAATTCGAAAGGCTTTTTATTTCTTCTTGGCTGACTTAAGAGTATGAACGCGACATACAAGCTGCTTGGAACCATCTTCGGATGACCAAGAAGGATACAGTGGATGCTTATTGCGAGAGATTCTGGAACTCTTTTCAACCCGCCTCTTTATTTAAGAAGATCTCGTTCAAAGAACGAGGGACATAAGAATTTGGTGGCAGATGCTTTGTCTCGGAAGCCGTTGGTTCTGGCTATTGCAATACATCATAGAAGCTTCGAGGATATGGTCGATCAGTATGCCACAGATACAGATTTTGCAGACATTTTCACACGGATACGAGATGGGGATACAGTAGCGGGATATTCCATTCGGGATGGCTACTTGATGAGGAAAACCATGTTGTGCGTTACACAGCCGTTGAGAGAAAAGGTTATGACCGAATGCCACTGTCTGCCTTTTACGGGTCACCGTGGCATTGCTACCACCTTGAAAGGGGTAGAGAAATACTTTTTTTGGCCGAGACTCAAGAAGGATGTGGACGAGTTTGTGCGCAGTTGCTTGGTATGCCAGAAGGTAAGTTTGAGAGGCATAAAGAACAGGGATTGTTACAGCCTTTGCCTATATCCAGCCACCTCTGGGAAAGTATTGCATTGGATTTCATTTTTGATCTCTCGAGAACACAGAGTGGTCACGATGGTATCTGGACTGTTATCGACAGATTTAGCAAGCAGGTTCATTTCATTCCAGTGAAGAAAACAGTCAAGCCAGATCACTTAGCGAGACTGTTTGTGGCCCAGATCTTCAGATTACATGGCATGCCTGAGACGATTGTCTCCGACAGGGACCCCAGATTCACGAGTTTGTTTTGGAAGGCAATTTGGGAGAACATTGGCACGCGGTTGCAGTTCTCGTCATCTTTCCACCCGTAGATTGACGGGCAATCTGAGATTGCCAATTCAGTGGTTTTAGATTTATTGAAGTCTTACATCTCGGATCAGAAGACTCAATGGGAAAAGTATCTACCTTTGGTGGAATTTGCCTATAATAACGCGATACACTCTTCGACGGGGAAGGCGCCATTTGAGATTATTGAAGGTGCTGCGAAGGTTCCACCCTTCCTAAGCACGAAAGATAAGATTTTTGAAGCCGATGAGTGTTCCGCGATTTGGACACGGCTTTTGCCAAGCTCCGTGAGGCTTTGGAGATATCTTAAGAAAGATAGAAAAAGGCAGCAGATCGCCATCGTCGCGATTTGAAATTGAAGGAGAATGATTGGGTGCTCTTACGTTTTGAGAAGGCACGCCTGAGAAAGAAAAAGGGAAAGGAGAGGCTTTTTCCAAAGCTTTGTATACGATACTATGGACCTTTCCAGATCTCCGAAAAGATAAATGATGTCTCCTTCCGAATGAAACTGCCAGACACTTGGAGGATTCACAATGCATTTCATGTGAGTCCCTTGAAACCTTTTAAAGGTGATGTGTCCGAAGATGGGGAGCTTGATGTGAAACCGGCCCGTGGGGCGGTAGGCTTTGGCTTTCACCCGAAATTCTTTACTTTAGACACACACACACACATAGCACTTTGCAAAGGGAACCTGCGACGGGAATTAACACTTATGCACACACACAACTCGGAAGCTAGAATGCTCTGAGCAGACACCGACAACCTGTAGGCCCCAAAATTGGTGCCCCTTTCGGTATTTCTTTATACTTTAATAGAGGGAATAAAACCTGTGATTTCCTACGAGCTGTTCCGCATAATCCGGGCTGAAATTCACTTGTTCTGGCCCGATCTCCACAGCATAACTGTACTAGGACGCTTCACTGACAGTATCCCCACACAATAGATGACTTTCCCGACGCATACGGACACTTTGTAAAACCTGGCGAGAATCTGCAGCACGCTGAATTCTCTGTTTTCTGCCCCGAAAATGCGCCAGATCACCTCTACAGTGGTCCCCTTGCGTCCCCGGACCTCCTGGGGGTATTAGGGACCATTTAGGGCCGAAACCTTAAACCTGCAAAAATACACAGCAGGCTGTAATTCCCTGTTTTGGGCTCCGTTTCACGAGCCGGTCGCATCCGTAGCAAGTCCTCGAGCGCCCGCACGTGTAGGTATACTTGCCCTTTGAATTGGACGAGATTTCTCACATGAAACCTCTCCAAATTCACCTGTACCTGCGGGGGATTAGCAACTAGCTAATCCAGTACCTGTGCAAGAGGCTTTTGCCTCGGCAAACGCGCATGAACCTACACAACTGTACATTAGTCAAATGAAGAGCCCTCTTGTGGGGCATCACATAACTGCACGTAGGGGAGAGGGAGAGCAGTGTGTAGTGTGCAAGGCATCACTCCTAGCACCACACTGTACATAGAGTGGAAAGAAAGCACTCCATAGCTCTTAACCTATGACAGTATGAAAAACGAGGCCTCCCAGCTTAATATTCAACGCTACCTTTCATTGCATAAAGAAAGTACATTGAAATGTGCCACTTGGTACAATTACAAGCAATTCCCCGTTTCGGGGTTGCCGCCTAAAAATCTCCCGACTGATTGCCCAGTTGACTTCGCGGCAGAGTTCTAAAATGTTCCCCTTGTCATTCCAGAGGTTATGATGCGAACACATTTCCTGGCCCAAAATAGGAGTTTCCTAAATTCTAGGGAATGGATGCCTTCGTTGGACTCCCACTGGTCATGTGACCATCTATCCTCATTGGGACCGTATCCAAAAGTACAATGTGGCCCAATTGTCGGATACTTTCTGTTGGTGATCTCACCTTGACTTTATGCCTTTATTGAGTTTACTTCCTAGTATCCACCAACTTGCTAAGTGCGATGGGGGGACCTACATGACCTTGGACTGAGCCTAGACATCCTCTTACTATACGAATTCCAGTGCCGACCAACTTCTCGTCTGCGCGTGAAACTACCGTTCACATTGGCCATACAATGTCCGACCATTTGCAACTTCAAAAAGAGGGTCTCAAAAATAAAACAAAAATCATTGGAAAGAAACCAACAACTAAGGTTAGCAGTTGCCACGTCCTCGTGACATGATGAGCAACCCGAAGTGGAAGAAAACGAGGAGATCCTTGTTCCTGAATAGATATTGGCATATAAGGACAGAAAGAATAAGGGTAAAGTGAGAAGGCGGCTCTTAGTTAAATTCAAGAACTATCCTGCATTGGATGCGAAGTGGATGGAGGAGGAGGACCTAGTAGATACTCCTCATATTGTGAAACTTTACCTTGAAGCTTTTGGTTTAGCATAGTCTACTCCAAATGGAACCCCGAATTCAGCTTGGCCGGAGATCTGGTGTAGTGGGTTTGCACAAGAGGGGAGTTACTCCGCTCGTTTGTCAACAGATGCCTCGATTTTTGAATAATAGAGTCACTGATGTCTGTTTGAGCTTCAGGGATGCTGAGAGCTGACAGTAATTTGCTGTATGACTTTATGAAATGGAATTCCGGATAATATGAAACTGATTTGTTCTTGACTTGTTTAAGTGCAGGAACTGATAGACGAAATGACTGCAACAGTTTGGTCTGAATGATCTCGATAGACATGGTTGCAATAGGGATTAGTCAATCGGGCATCTATGAGGTCTTGAGTGGATCTAGATGCGATTGCTAACTGCATTGCCGATAAATCATGGTCTGAGATCCGAATGAATGTTGAATGTGATTTGTCATGTGATGTCAAGTGATGTCGTGTGATGTGGCTGTTGATTGGTACATGTCCTAGATGTCCGTTCCTAGTGCGTAGGTACTAACAGTCTAAGACAGTTTATGGCTCTTGTCTGTTTTGCAGGCGTAATCGAGGGCGATTACAATGCTTTCAAGAGGGGGGTATGTCACAACTCAGTGACGTGGCTATCCAGTACATACACCCTTTGGCATGGACAGCCTTGCATGAGAAAAATCTGGCTGCGGCTGCATTTTACGTAAAATGCTGACGTGGCATGGCTGTACGACAGCCCCCCCGGCATTTTGCGGCATGTTTTGCGGGCAGTTGTATGGCAGCTTTTCCTTACGCTGTTTACGGAAGAGTTCTGGGTTTCTTCTTGTCTATGCAAGGCTACGCAAGGAGTTGGAAGCTTGTAGGCCTTGCTTTAATTCCCTAATGAGGGCTTGTGAGAGGGAAATTGAAGATGCTTTAATTTTTTAAGGCTTTTAATTTTCAGCTTTTGGGGCTCTGGTTTTGGCATCCCTTGTAAACTCTTTAAATATGTGGGCAGGCCTCCCACCTCTTAAAGCATATGGACGCAGAGTCTGAGAGTGAGAGCCTCCCACTCGCATTGTACTTTGAGTTGTAGATTAATACAAAAAGAAATACCGAAAGGGGCGCTAGTCTTTGGGGCCAACATCTCTAGGCACGGAACTCCGCTGGGCCAGTGTCGAATTAATTGTGAAATGTGAACTGTTTGAAGTGATTTCTTGTGGTGTCGCGGTAGATTCTCGAATTGGAGTGTCCAAGTTTGTTACAATTTGTGAGAGACAGAGCTAGAGGTCACTCCTATTGCGGTTGCCCAGTCTAGGGAGTTCCATCCAGTCTTTGTACTTCCTCTTGCCCCCTTGAATGAAGCCACAGTCTTCCTGGGCTTTCAACATCGACGGTGCAGCCTTGTTCTATGCTTTTTCGCAGGTTTCTTGCCTTTAGTTGCTCGGCTCCTCCAGCTTGTGTTCCTCTTTTTCCTTTCTGGTTTGTTTTTTGGTTTGGAGGTGTCTTTTCCTTCTTGATTTTATTAGTCGTTTTTTTATTGTTTGTTTCTTTGTTTTGTGTGTGTTTGTGCTTGTTTGTGGATGTGGTCAGACTTGCTCTTGGAGGGGGGTGGTTTGTGTGGTTCCTTCTTGATTTTATTAGTCATTTTTTTAATTGTTTGTTTCTTTGTTTTGTGTGTGTTTGTGTATGCGTTCAAACTTGCTCTTGTGTTGGGAGGGTGGGGGGTGGGTTATGTGGGTCTGTGTTGGAAGGTAGGTCGCTCTCATATGAATTCTGAGATCGCTCTTTTATATGGAGGTTGCGTGCAGGGCATTGTCCTCCCATACACACACTCTTTCTTCTCTCTTGCCTTGAGGGGAAGAAGAAAAGATGGTCAAATCCCTCTAGCTCTTTCCATGCCTTTGAAAGACAGCAATACACATACACGAGAACACAGGGTGAAGGAGCAGCATGCAAGAATGAGTGGGAGAGATAGTGCAAGTTTTTTTTTTTGTTTTTTTTTTTTGGGGGGGGGGGGGGGGGGGGGGGGCGGCGTGTGGGGAGGGCCTGCTACTACTGGTGTGGGAGAAGCAACGTTGCTGCTCGCGTGTGGGCAGAGGAGGGCAAGTGGGTGCTAACAGATGGGGTAGAGGGCAGCGAGCGAGGGGGAAAGTGAGGGCTACGAGAGGGGGGGGAGGCGAAGTGTCTCTGCAGAGCAGAGAGTGAGCGCACTTTCATGGTTTATTCAGAAGTTTTGTGTAAACGACAAGAAGCTACAAATTGATTATTGAGATGTAAAACTACTGAAGCTTTCATTTGTTATACGTTTTGTAGCAACTCCTCATTACATTTAATTTTGTAGAAAATACCATTATCCTTGCGGCTGTTTATGGCCCCAAAGCTATCTCTGGGCGGAAAGAAAATCCTGAGTGTGCTATTGTAGAGGTTATATGGAAGCCAAAGACAGGCATTGCAGGTAATTTAATGTTAACTTGATGAATAATGTGATGCTATCCACTTTTCTTGGAAGTCTTATTGTATTTCCATTTTTCAGTTTAGCTCAAATTTCAATGGGTGTCTGTTTTGAGTTTTATGTCTGCATGTATATCTGGATAGGTAGATTGAGATGAATTTTCAGGCTCATTCCCTATCAGAGGGGGCTTTCGTCTCCACGAAGAGAAATTGCATACACCGTGGAGCATGGAGAATAAAGAGCTCATTCCCTATCAGAGGGGGCTTTCGTCTCCACGAAGAGAAATTGCATACACCGTGTTAGCTTCCAAAGTATATGATAACTAGATTATGGGTAATTGATAACTGCTTCAAAAGCCAGACAGCATCATATTGCACTAATGAAGTTGCAGCACAAATTTTGGTGTCAATTTTATCAAGTTCTTTGATCCACAGGTTTACTGTTCATACATGGTTATAGCCTAAATATCCTTGAGGGATAACTACTCAAGGCCAATGCTTGGCCTGTAATGGATCAATTGCAGTCATTAGAAACATGATGGGCCATGAAATTAAATACTTAGAGCCAGAGGCATTTTCATTTTGAAATTAGGGTTGCAGCTTGATATTCAATATCTCCGAGCATAATCAGCAAATTCAAGATTCACAAAGAAGCACCAAAGAGTCTAGCGTGTATGAGCTTGTTTCCTGTAGTCTCTGTCTCTCGATAGAAGGGCACCAGAGCTCGTAGTCTCAACATTAGGATCAGAGCAGATTTGTAGGACTTCTCTATGAATTCCTTCTCAAACTATCAACTGTAAAAGTGAAACTGTAAGTATTTTCAGATCTCTAAATTCTGTTTCAAGACAGGAAGGGTTCTCTCCATATAGTAGATTGGATGTGGGAACTTGTTAGAAGCTTGAAATATATGGCCTTTTGCTTTTTTCTTTTTGCATAACTTCATTCTAAGCTCAAACAGAGCGGGAATGTGCCTTAAAACAGGCTCAGTAGGAAGCTGAGTTTATCATGAAAAGGACTTTTGAGCACATAATCTTGACTGCAAGACACCACTTAAACACAGCCATCTCTATTATCAGTTAGGTTAATTGCATTCGAGCTTAGTAATTGTTGGGTGTTATAACAGGCTCTAATGAGAGAGAAGCTGAGTTTATTGTAAAAAGGACTTTGGAGCACATAATCCTGACTGCAATGCACCCAAACACTGCCATATCTGTTATAATTCAGGTTAGTTTTTCTGTTTTCATGAACAGATTATTTCAACTATGAGTTTTTTTGTTTTCATTTGTTTTCGTTCATAGTACTAATAAGGTGGGATGAGTTAATGTATCCATGAGAAATTAGACACAACAAAGCGTGAATTATTATATGCTGTTAACTATTTCAAATGTTTTTGGAAACTCTCTTTTGTAGATCAGAACTGTATGTAATTTTCTTTCTCATGTATGAAGCCCAAGGCTATCCGAGGATGTAACTATTTTGTTCTTGTTTCATGTTGGCACATTGCAAAGCATATACTGGTACCTAGTTCTACACTCACTATTGGGCACTGAAGATGTTACTGAGGATGCTGTAGTATTTAGTCAGCAGTATGCATGATAGTTCTGATGGTTATATTGTCTTGTGGATGACTATCATGAGTCTATTACCTTGCACTTTCCTTTAAAGGTGAATATGGGCTTATCCTGGATTCATATAACTATCTGTAGGAGAGCCTTTACTTACTTGAGGGGATTTGTGTCTTGCCATTCAGAGAGGTCTATGCTCTCTGCAGCATAGTGCTGGGTTGCATAATACTTTAGGTACTTTCAAGAGGTGCTTTCTTGGCTGCTCAATAACGCCATCTCTCGGACCTTGGCCGGGTCAATGATGGTATATAGCAGTCTATAATGCTTCTCTTTTCAAGTGGACAACCTCTCCTTGATGGTCTCAATCCATGCCATAGTCCGATGGTTTCCCTCCCACCCGTGACCCATAGAACATGTGGTTGGATAACTCCATAATTTTGTTGAGTTGGATAACTCTGCTCAAACTCATCATTGATTTCTCTCCAAAGAGGATCCTGTTCATTTTTAAGCTCTTATCTATTAAAATGTATCCATTATAGAAAACACTTCAAACAAAGAAGTAATAAAAATCATGGATAGTTCGTGTATCATTAGTACTTGACAGCAAAGTTTTCTCTTTCTTACAAGCCCAAAGAGAGACAATGAAGTCACATTTCTCTTGTATGTATGATCATTGATGACACCTACATACGAACCGGGGATCAAAGGAGAGTTTGTGGAACGAGCTATTTGGATTGTCCAGAACTTGTTTCTTAACCACATTGTTTTAAACAGACCTCTTCAAATTAGCACGGATGCTATTGTTGAGACACAGGGAAGGTTTGGAATTTGGATCGCTTAAAACATGTCAATTTTGTGATGAATCAAGCATCTTCCTTGTGGTTCGCAGTTTGCAAACCAAGTTTTTATCTCATTTCTTGTTTATGATGCTCTGAATTTAAATGGTGAATTTTAAGCAAACAACTAGTATTTCTGGCATTGACCAGCCTTGTTGTTATGTTGAAAACAGGTGGTAAATGATGATGGAGGTGTATCCTGTTTCTTTTTGGAGATTAGAAGTACATGGAGGATAGGTGCGCTTAATTAGGTGGTGTTTTTTGTTTGAGTTCTTGGCTACATATTCTGACCAAAGACAGCTGCATGAGGGGTGCTAAACCAAGGCTCCATTAGCTCTCCACCCTTTATCTTATGCTGATTATTAGAAAGTGATAACTGAGCTGCTAGTAGCCTACATGTGAATCTATGTGTCTGTTTTACATTTGACTTTGTATTGCTGATTGTGTATCGTTTCACTTAACCTTTTGAAAGGCTTTGGCTTGTGCTATGAATGCTGCTTGTGCTGCTCTTGTTGATGCAGGAGTTCCTTTGAGCGGTTTGATTGGTAACTAGCTTTTTCTGCTTGTTTTTTTCATTTTTTGGGTCATTTCAATTCTGTAGGCATGCTGACATGTTTGCCCTTCGATTTTTGCAGCAGCAGTGACTTGCGCAGTTGATAAGGAGGGCATGGTCTTTTTAGATCCTATGAAGAAGGAAGAAAAAGTAGTGCAATTCTTGATGGTATTATTATTGTTGGTAGCTGTCTTAGTGGATGTTCCTTGAGTCGATCAGCTATCCTGTACAGGATTTTCGCGGTCATGCGTGTCTTGTATTTCCTGGCCGGCCCCTAGCTGCCACAAGTGCTGCTTCCTTGGCGATTGACAATGAGCCTATAGAGCATGGCATAGTCAGTTCGGTGACGAAAGGTGCTTTGTCTGGTATGAGACTTTAAATTTCGCTTGATGTAGGTTTAGTCATGAAATTCTGTTTGATTTGAAGGTTTTTACACTTTCGCTGATATACAGTCAGGGCTGTATGTAGTATGCTACCTGCACATTTTTACTGAATGCGCATATGGCCGTTATGTAATGCACATATCTGCATACAGCACTTGATCAGAAGTAATGACCTGAATCATGGGGTGCTGGGTTGATGTGGTTTTGCAGCTGATGACTATCTTAATTGCTTAGAGCGAGGCAGAGCTGCCAGTGCAAAAATAGCAGAATTCGCAAGGTCAAGCCTTGAAAGAGCTCAGGTTCAAAATTTTTACTTCATTTTTGTTTAAGTTGTGCGTGTCAAAGTTTCTGACTGATGTTTGGATTTTATCTGGCAATTTTCATGAGGCAGAGAGGAGTCGAAATGGTCGTTGCAAGCTAGGACGTGTATACATTTTTGGCAGTTTGTAGCAGCTTCAGAAGCCTGTCCTCTAAGAAACATAAGGGAATGTTGTGCCATATGCGTTGTTTTTTCAACATCTTTCAAGAGTTCGTTCCACTGTAGGCATTTTTGTTAGCTCGTCTTGTCACTCTATTTGTGAAATACTTTGCCACATTCCCAAGGTACTTAAAAAGAAGTGCCAACTTTTGTGCTTGTGATGTTGCCTCTCTGTCCTATGTAGCATGGCAGACAGAAGGCTATTTTCCCTCTTTGCTTTTATTTTTTTAACTAGAACCGGCAAGCCGGCAAGTCCAGCGGGGCCAGGAAGGGAATTTCCCCGTTGGTAGAGTAAAAGCCTTTTCATGTCACCCGGAGGTGATGTCGGGGAATCACTGGAGAGAAGGCTACTAATGTTTATTGAATGGAGAAGGGTTAGGCTTCCCTATTAGAGTTGAATAAAGAGCTGGACCCGTGTTCGAATGATGCTTTATATTTGGCTCTCAATTACGAAAAAATCATTGAAATAAATCAGCTCAACAATCTACTTCCAGAGAGATTTTCAAAGAGTATAGAGATTTCCAGCCAAAAGATCAGTAGCTTGCAAAGCCTTGGAGTAGTGTGTGTAGATCTTGGAGGCCTTGAAAGGGTAGGGAATGGTCTTGCAATGACCGTTCATGTAAAATCGGCGACCACATTGCGATTGGCGGAGGGAGCACGCTTTACATGAATGGTCACTGTGATGGCCTGGAAATGGTGGGAGCACGCTTTACGGGAATGGTCACTACACGACCATTCCCGACCGCCACAGTCTGGGGGAGGGGGGCCACACATTGGATACGTCAGAGGTTGATAGCAATCATTGCCAAAGATTCTGCTGTAGACGTGGTGAGACTCGATTTTCTGGCTGCTGGTCTATCAGAAGCTTACATGATTCCGTGTGCTGACCTGGAGACAAGTCATTGCCTGCATGCATTGGCATTCCAGCTGCCGAATTGTCGTGCATCCAATGGTTGGAGCTGATATCCTGCTGTTGAATCGCTAGTGAACGAATGGCCACGATCAGCTGCCCCTCAACCCGACTGTGACGGGGAAGCAGTAGCGTTGAATTGCCTTGAGCGTAAACACACACACACTCTCTCTCTCTCTCTCTCTCTCTCTCTCTCTCTCTCACACACACACACACACACACACACACACACACACACACACACACATGAAGAAGTTCAAGGGCTGGCAGCCATTGTCATACTCTCCTTCAGGATTGCAATTATCACTATGAATAAATTCTAGTGGTTGCAAACACATGAGGTGTTTTTAATGTGGTTGCCATAGATACAATGCTCACACATAGAAAAATCTGAAAAACAAGTAATCAAAACATGCATTCCCTTTTAATTCATATGGTTTAGCCGGCTATGTCACAACTTAGTAAACGATGGTTTGATTATTGATATACAATCCTCTTTTATGCACAAGACTAACATAGAATAATGTGTTCCATGTTTTTGACCTTTAAGAATAACAAGATTTTTTCTTTGATCGCCCATGAACTCATGTAACTCAAGTCATTAAGTTGACTAGCATATATTAGTCTTTGCTAACTTGAGGATATGTTTGGCATTCTTGACTATAATTTCATGCCATTATGCAGAACTAGCTTGATATTTTTAGTGCCATGTATTTTAAGCTCATAGACATCATCGAGCTTCACTTTACCACAAGTATGTGCATCATATATAGAGATATGAAGTGTGACATGAAATTTGGCTCTAAAATCTGACCCAATTTTGATTAAAGCTTTGTGCAACGTGAGCATTTGGACCATATTCTGCTATAATATTTAGAATATTAGAGGTAGTTTGGACCTCAAATACATCATGCACGATAGTCTTTCTTTAAATGCCTTTTTTTGTGGCAATGATAGCAGTTAACAATGCGCAACGAATTGTTAGATTTGTTACGAGAATTTTGCAATCCGTATTTTTGGTACAATTATGAGTGCGACTTCTTTTGTCCTTCGTCACTGACAATATACACATCACCTTGCTTTGTAGATTATGTAGACTTTTTGGGAATCTTTTATTGGACATCATAGACCAATTTGCTCTCAAGTGTAGGCTTGCTTATGGTTGTGCAAAAATTGCCCCATCAAGAGGATAAAAAGCACAAGAAGAAGATGAACTTTGTTGTCAAAATCCAACTCCTATGACTTTAATTGATTGAAAAGTACATTGAATGCATTCAAATGCTTAGAAACTGTGTAACCTTCTTTCATGAGAAGCTTGAAGAGTTTTTTCATGAGTAGGCTTTGTTACTTATGCTTTTGATTTCGTACGTTTAACACAATTTGTCCCATAAAGTTGTAGCAGTAGAATCACCCACGATAGTAAAGTACACGGAATCTGTGAGTTGTAGGCGAATAGTGGATGTACCTTTGGCATCCAACAATTCCATTGTGCAACCATATAGCCATCTCCTTTTGGGTGCTCAAAGAGTGACTCTAATTTGAATTTTTGGATTAACACATCTTGAATTTGCTTTCCACATAGAAAAGTTAGTGCCATCGAACTTTCGTATGCTATAAATTATGGTGATAAATTGGTGAAATTTCGATAGAACATCCTTTGTAATAGGAGGAAAAAATGCTTAGCTCTATTCAGATTTTTAAAGAAAACCCTTCGAATTCTGTCTAAACAAGTGTAGCTCTTCTTTAAGGCTAAAACCTTTCCTACAATAGCTCGGCTTAAGAAGAGTATCGGTGTCAGGTTGCTTTGGGTTGGTCTCACCCCTATACATTCTTGTATAACCTATCTTTTGGCCTAGAAAATCTTGGCAGAGTGTGGGTGTCGATTTGGTTTGGGTTGATCTCACCCCTATACATTCTTGTGTAACCTATCTTTTGCCCCATCAAACCCTCCACTCACCTAGTGAATTGAACCCCCACTTGTACTACCCCATATTTGGTGTATCTCTTTAGACAAATGAAAGACCGATCGAACTCACCCCTAGTCATAATGGTAAAAATGACCTTCTACGGTAGTGTGAACACTTCCCTTATAATTATCACAAAGGTTGATGACCCTTGTGTATTTGAGTGCACGCCATTTAATTTGGGTTCTCCTCTTGAGCGTAGTCTTGAAGACTCTAAGCGCTTTGTCCGTGCCTAAAGCTTAGCAGAGCTATATCTCTTTCCGTTCTCTCTCTCTCTCTCTCTCTCTCTCTCCCCCCGCCCTCGCCCCATTGGCATAGACTCATACAAGATTAGTAAGGGACAAGCGATGCCTGTACACTTGGATCTTGTGCCGATTCTATAGGTTGGATGTGTGGATGTCTCTATTCGAAATTGACTGGACCAACCTTTATTTAAACATGAGGGTTTCTCTTGCCCCTCACTTAGACTTGCCTTGTGTTTGGGTGTGTCCTGGAAAGATAGCTTGAGTGTTTGTTTTACTGTTGAGTATATTGCTGCACCACAAGTTTTTATGGGTGAGGTGTTGCTTCATGCACTAAAGTCCTACTCTATGGAGTTGATTGAGCTAAGCACCACCTCTCAAGTTGGTGCTGAATCGTTGATATTAAAAAATGGATGCATCTTATTTATGGTTTTCTCTACCGTAACTGAAAGTTTGAAAGGTATTTGAACTATGTCAGTTAATTAACATCATTGATATTTAAACATGCATTATCGTTTTTGTGGTTTGTCATTATTTTTTGATGAAATGAGGTGCTTAACCAGGCTCTTTAGCATTTTTATAGTTTGTAATACCATGAGATTGGTTGAGCAATGTGACCTCCTGCTCATTGGTTTGGATTAGCAGAAAATTTTAGAGGTTTTTAGGTAATATTGACAGTTGGCTGGCTCAGATTACTTGGCTAAATAAATGAGCTTTCAAACTTCCACATGGTATTTTTCTATTAAAATGATGCACATTTTTGCTTTATGGGTTTTAAAGGGTATATTCTCTCATTAAAACAAAGATGTTGAATAGATGGGGTTGCTTTGGGCTGTTTCTGATATGATATGCCTTGCATGTAGGCCGTTAGGAAGTTTTCTATACTGAAAGGATTTGGATAAACAAGTCAATGAGAATCTGTGTATTTAGCTATTGCAGGTACTAGCATGATAATTTCTGAACTATGTGGTCGTATTCTTTGGGGAGCTTTACTTGTTGGCTAGAAAGAATTATGCGGCCATCGATTTTTTTTTGCGTGGCTTATACCTAGATAGGTTTTAGATACTATACTTTCTACTCTAATAATCTCTGGCATGGTTGAGGATTTGGTATAAGATTGATAATATCACATTGGGAATCTATACCCTCACTTAGCTGTGCCTGTTGGCTGTTTCACATATAGTTTTATTGACTTAAAACTACCTTACATATAGGCATTTTTCATGGCCTAAACTATAGGTTTTGCGTGGCCTAAACTATAGATTTTGGAAAGTTTTCTTAAACTAAGCTTTTCTCAACTTCTTCACTATGTTTTATACCATGAGAATGATTGAGCAATGGGAGCTCCTTCTCATTGGTTTTGATTAATAGATAATTTCAAGTTCTTTATATATTCTCTCAAAGATGTTGACTATTTGCTGGCTTGAATTGCATAGATAATATGGAGCCTTCAAACTTTTTTCAAATACTGTGCTTTCTTAGGGCGTGCTTTTATCTCAAACCGGGGTAACCTTTGGTGCATATATTTGATATTCCTTAACTTACCTGGTGCTAGTTTAGCAACTTTGAAAGACTTGATGGGTCGATTGCCAAGAATGATTTTATTGTATGATGATAGCTTTGGGTTCCTACAAATAAAAAGGTTTAGTGCACTTTATGGGTTGGGAAATTTTAACTTGGCCGTATCTGTTGCCTATAAAATTAAGCCACTTCATATCATGATGGTATGTCTTTTCATTCTTAGCTTTTGTACTGATGATTCTTTTGCAACTTGGATGGCTATGATGAGTTGACTAGGAAACACTTAATCTTTCGAGACTTTTTGAACTTTAGTTACGTAGATTGCATTAAAGAAATGTTTCCAGTTGGTCTTTTTTCTGGATCATTTAAATAAATGCTCGGATAATAGATTCGCTAGCCTTGAATACGTTTTAAGGGCTTGCTTGGAAATAATGCCACTTACTGGCTCAGAGTACCAATTGGTGGCCACTTGTTGGTTGACAATACTTGGATGATTTGGGGTTGTTAGGCTTTCATACTTGGTAATGATTCTGATGTTAGACATGTTAAATTGTTCACTTTAGCCCTTTTAGGTTATAAATGAGGTGTTGCATCTCAAACCTAGTATACCGATGGCACTTACTTTGATGACTGTTGGTTCATAACTTGCCTAATGGCTCGTTGTTGATAATACCTTTTACTACCTAGCTTGTACTGATGATAATGACTAGGAGAGATTTAGCATTTGTAACTCCTGAACTATATTTCTTAAAACCAGTCAGTTGTGTTGCATACATAATGACTAAACCATTTTTTGATGAAGAAGTGATTAAACCATTTTTTGACCTTAGATTTCATTGGAAACAAGAACATCTTAAAGCCTCAAGTGATTTGACAAAAAGGTTTCATGGGATAAAAATGGGTAAAACACTTGGATCAAAAGGGGTGATGGCCTTTTGATCAGAACTTAATCTAATTAATATGTATAATTTCCTTTAAAAAACGGGATAAATATTTAATTTTACAACCTATTATAAATATTCCACTTGGATCAGAAGGGGTGATGACCTAAGCCTAAAATGAATTTTAATAAGAAACACACTTTACACGTGATAAGGAGGGGTATTGGCCTCCTGATCTCATTGTGACAGCCTCAAAACAGTTTTTTCTAAGAATGGATACTGATTGAATTTAACTCTTCATGCATGGTAGATATAACTTAAAAAAGGTTTTAAGCAGGAGATGGATAACAATTGATAGGGTTCGTTGACACCTGTAAAACATATTCAAGGCTAAGTAATCTACTGTTTTGTTTACATGGATGCATGTGAGTGTAAGTATACATATAACTATATGAAGGGTTCAACCATCCACACTTTACTCGCATACTTCCATAGAGAACGCTTCAAGCTCACAACCCATAGCTTTGCCTCTGCAAGCAACAACGCCTTCAACTGTAACCTTGACCGACACACTTCGCTACTCCGTCTATGGTTCTTTGACTACCATAAGTAAGTCCTCTTCTTCCCAAACCTCTTTGTTTGAGTCATGTATGGGCAGGAAGAAGACCTCCCAATACATGCAAGATGCACTTGACTCCATGGCTACCCAAAGTGAGACTTTGAAGGTGTCTGTACTAGAATCAATTGGTGTAGTAGCACACAGCAGGATTGCTAAGTATATCTACCAAGAGGAGCGTAAAAAATTGATCATGTTCTTTGGCTTCGAATTACACAAAAACTGATGCCTACCATTGTTGATGAAGTCAACAAATTTCTCAAAGAAGATGACCATGCTAGAAAGAAATGCAAGGATGGTGGCTAGGGTATTCCAATAGTGGCTCCAGAATGTGCCTTAGTATTTAGATTTGTGATAGAGACAATTAGTATGAAGAACAATCCGACATATCTAGTAGAGAAATGCTTTTCTATGTTACTGGCTAAGATGTAGGATTCAGAAGCCAGTATTAATTTAAGCCAATTTTTGTATGCAAGTGTGGTGTAGCAGATTTCCAAGGCTAGGAAAGGAGGGGGGCAACACCAAATGGGGAGGCAATGGCGAGCTTCTCCTTGCAAAAATGTTTACAGAGCCACCATAACTTGTGCATAGCACGGATGTGATTTGTTTGCCGATGAGCTATTCGCTTTTGGTGATTTTAGACACTTGAGTCTAGCTTGAGTTAGATGCTATTTATTAATTGTTTTTTGAGAGATTGACAACCGCTTGTAGCCTCTATGCACTAGTCGAGTCAGCTTCATCCCATGGATTGACAATTTAATCGTGGTTCTCGCTAATACTGCAATAAGATAGGATGATGAGGTTAGACATGCGTCCCACATTTGGCCCGCTGTTGGGGATCAACGAGACCTAAACTAGGAAAAAACACGAGCGTCTTGCGAATTTATCTTTTAACTTCCTCTATGATCGCGTAGAGTTCAAAACTTTTTTTTAGAAACCGCATAGCCTAAGATTGTCGTCTTTTGCTGTGTAGAGGTAGCTTGGAAGTAATCGTACTTGCTGAGTGCCTTTAGGGTTGTAGGATTGTAGAAATAGATTAGGATTTTGAGGATGATTGATAGACGAGACAAGTCTTAAAGATCAATGCTCAAAAAACCATAAAAGACAAGAAAACGAGTGTTTGTGGACACTTTCCACAAGCCATTGCATGAGAATCTAGGAGTAGGGTAAGTAGGATCCGAGGTGGATTTCAGAACATTGCTCTCTCTGAAAGAATCATTATTGGAAGTTGCAGAGTTTCAGGTCTATGACTAGAAATAGCATGAAAAGACTCAAAACCAGTCAATCCGACTGGAGAGTGAGCTTAAAAGTTGTTCGAACCAATGGGTAAGCTTAAAGACACTTTGGGTAAAAATTTCAAGAGTTGGCCAAATCTCAGATTATTTACTTTCTCTTGACATTTTAGACCAAAGTAAGTTTTGACTTGATTCATAGGCTTAAAATAGCTCATAAAAAGACTGTCTATTGAAAATTACAAAAATTGGTTGATTTCAAGCCTGAAGTTAATAATCGTGATTATTAAGTTTTAGCTCAAATTTGACGAAGGTTCAATCACTTTTGTAGAGGCACAAAAGATTTGGATCACCAAACTGGCAAAAAACAGGATAAAAACTAAAGTTTGTACTAACTTTCTGAATCTTGAGTATAAATTTGAGAAAAATTTATCCAAACTTGTTGAAATTTGATTCATAGGCTTATATTGATGTGATAAACATGTGTCCATGCTCAATTGACCAAAAAGATGCAAAAAGTTACCAGTTGTAAATAATCGGGATTATTTACATCTGTCCGATTTTTCAACTTTTTTGAAAGTCAGCATACCACTAGTTTTACCATGTTGTAATAAGCCAACAAACCAAATTTGGTAAGATTTGGATCACTGGATTGAAAATTGATGACCATTTGACCAAAAATTGTCCAAACTTGATGAAACTTGGCTACGGACCTTAACTTGAGCAGATGTGTGTCAAAGTTGGGACAAAAATTTACAAAAATTTAGATGGAGTAAATAATCGCGATTATTTACATCTGCTTCAAAACTTGAGAATTTTGCAAATTTGAGAATACCACAAGGTCAAACATATCAAGTAGACCCCACAAATCAATTTTGGTGAAATTTGAATCACAAAAGTGAGACTTAAACCAGATTCTTGAAATCAGGATCTGCGGACACAAAACAATTGATAAACTTGATCAGATTTTGTCCAAACTTGTTGAAACTTGTCTAGGGACTTTAACAGGTTGTATACTTGCCAAAAAGTGCAAAAAACTACCAAAAGTAAATAATCACGATTATTTACTATTGCTACCCAGGGACATCAATTTTGACTTTTGAACTTGTAAAGTGTTAGACCAGCATAATACAAAGCCACCGGGCAATTTTGGGTTCAATTGGATCCAAATTGGTACATGTTCACTCAATTTTCAGGTTGCAGATTAATTCTTTGATTTTTTGCTAAAGTCGAATCTGAAAGTCAATTGCTGACTCCCATAGCTTGATTTGAAGTGATACACATAGACCAATCACAACAATTAGCAAAAACTCTACTGTCTTTATAGAAGAATAGCTAACTTGATCAAATTTTTACAGGAATCAGGTTGAAGACGAGGAATCGGCAATTCAACAGTGGTTGACGACAAGTCAATCCAAAGGTAAGTACTCTATCCAAGGCTTTACCAGTCTTTATGAACCTTACATCTGGTCGTGTACTAGGAAATCAAGACATATTCGGAGAAACCTCTAGTAGAGTATCCACCGAAGATAGCGTGAATCAAGTAATTCCTTGCACACAATTCTTGAAGAAGTCTCAGACACTTTTTCAGATTCAACATCTGAAATGTCTTCTTACTCGACTCACTCGGAAACCGAAACGACAATGCGTTATAAGCATATACTCTCTTTTTATAAGACTAACCGCCATGGAGCTCAGGTTTACATGGACCCTAACGAGGAGTATGATATTCGCATTGATGACCATGGTATTGAGTTCGAAGAAGAGATTAGGGCAAACAAAGAAGGAAAAATGTACATGGTCAGAAACGGAACTCAGTATGTACAAGTCGGAAACCCTGACGTGATAGAAAAATAGGGGTTAGAAGTAAACACCATAATCCCAGATATGTCAGCAAAAGAAGGACCACCAACTTTATTCGAGGGATACGGTCAAAGTAGATTGAAGCCTTTGAAACGGCTTAGTAAGGATAATCCTAGGATCAGAGTCTATTGTTGGGAGGATAGAAACGTAAAAGATCTTCTGTGGACTTCTCATGCCAAATCAGGACAACTAACGGCTATGAAGATCATCTATATCTTCAAGATCAAAGATAAGGGATCAATAGACCTACCAACCTACCTATTTAGAGATTGTTAAAACAACAACTTTGTTATGATGACTCCTGAGGAGGTAGAACAAACCAAATACCAAGGGTATTCCATAAGAGATTGGATATTGGGACAAGGACCAGAAACAATTCCAAGAGATAAACACCATGAGAGATCATCTGAGAGTAATGTTAAGAAACCAGAAACCACCTCATCACATAGAAAACCGGGTGACACTAAGTCTAGTCCAAGACTACATGAGTCACTATTTCCAACAAACTGGTTTGAAGGACTCGGAATAGGACCAACTACCAGGAGACTGGGAGTTGAACCAAAAAAACGCGTCAGACCAGCTGATTTTCAGAAATGGGTTAGAAAATACAGTGGATTAGGGGATCCATACGACCACTTAGCAAGCTTTAAGCAGGTGCTAAGAGCAGAACGTATATTCGATTTCCATACTCAATTCGAGGGGTTTGAAATGACATTAGAAGGAAAAGCATTGACACGGTTCCAAAACATTCCACCAAGGTCAATCATGGACTTGAACACATTAGCTCAAGGATTTGTAACTGCTTGTTCCAAAACGGGGATCGAACATAATATGGTAGCTCAAATCTACAGCTTTAAGTAGAAACATGGTGAGTCTGTTAGGGATTGTGCAACTCGAATGAAACAATACATTGCCAGATGCCTAGGGCTAGAGATACCTGCAGAAGAACAATTCGTATCTTTGTTTCTAGAGGGACTGCTAAACAAAGAACTTCATGCTATACTCTATAGTAAAAAGCATACAACACTAGAAGAGTGTTGTCAGAATTGACTTAGGAGACAATTGTGATATTTTTAACGAAGAAGATGTCCCTAAGGATAAGCAAAGCAAAAAAACAGCATCCACTAAACCAACACAAGTTGGAACGGCTGCTGCAGCACCACTTTCAGCCATAGAAGATATGCTCAAAAGGATGAACGACATAATGAACAACATGCAAAAAGCACCTATCAGGGAACCAGGACAAGGGATACCTCAACAAGGACAACCAATTAGTCCACAAAAATGGTGTGCAATTGAGGGTAAATGGACCAACCATGAGACCCACGAGTGCTACTTTCGACCAAGGTATAATGGAAATGTTCAGTACGTGCCTATGAGGCCACAAGGACAACCCATGTACAGATATCAGCCTAATATGGCCCAAGCTCAAAGATCACCAATGGGTATGGAAAGACCTCAACTTGTGTTGGGTCAACAACCTCCGTACCTAGGACATAATGCAGTGCCTATAAATTACATGCACTCCAAAGGAGTCACAAATGAATAAGCATTAGTGATTGTTACACCCTTGGTGTTGATCCAAAAATCTGTCAACATACCATACCCATGAGAGATGATGTGAAACCAAGTAGACAAAGGCCATACACGTATAATGAAACATTTTCCAGGAAGATAAAAGAAGAGATTGAAAAACTAAAGGAAGCCGAATTTATTTACGAAATTGAACACACAGATTGGGTGTCTCCAATTGTGATAGTACCCAAGAAGAATGGAAAATTACGAGTGTGTGTCAATCTCAAAAAAGTGAATGCAGCTACCATTAGAGACAACTTTCCTCTTCTAATCACTCAGCATGCTTTAGAACGAGTTGCAGGAAAAGAAGCTTACAGCTTCTTAGATGGCTTTTCGGGATACAATCAACTTTTGGCAGACCCAAAAGATCAGCATAAAACTGCTTTTGCAACAGAATGGGATATTTTTGCCTATTGGGTTATGCTGTTTGGGTTAACTAATGCTCCAGCCACATTTCAAAGGTTGGTGAGCCATGCTTTTAAAGAATATCTTAGGAAATTCTTAGAAGTATATATGGATGATCTATGCGTACATTCATCAATCCGGGCTCATCATTTTAAACACCTCAAAAAGGTATTCGAAAAATGTAGACTTTATAGGATTTGCTTAAATCTTGAAAAGTACACATTCATGGGTAGACAAGAAAAAATTCTTAGACATATAGTGTCTAAAAATGGCATAGCTACTGATATTGAAAAAATTCATATTATTGTTGATTTGCTTAGACCCAACAACAGTCAAGGGGTTACAAGCCTTCATGGGGCATTGTGGATATTACAGCTGGTTCATTTACATGTACGCTATAATTCAAAACCCATGTATAGCTTGATTACACAGTTTGAGTGGACCGGGGCATGTGAAGAATCCTTCATGAACAAGCTCCTATATTGAAATCACCAGATTGGAATAAGATATTCCACATACATGTAGATGCTTCCAATTTTTCTATCGATTGTATACTAGCTCAACCAGGAGACGAGAAAATTGACTTTCCTATTTCTTATGCTAGTCGACAATTGAACATGGCGGAAAATAATTACACCACCACCGAAAGGAAAGGATTAGGAATGATCTATGCCATTAAAAAGTATAAACATTACCTATTAGCCAACAAGTTTGTGTTCTTTGTAGACTACCAAGCTTTGTTGTACTTGGTCAACAAGCCATGCAACACACGAAGAATAGTGAGATGGTTCATCATCCTTCTGGAATTTGATTTCACTGTGGTTGTAAAAAAGGGCACTATACATCAACGAGCAGATCATTTGTCAAGGATTGTTTCAGGAGAATCACCTAAAAGGGTAGACGATGATCTACCAGATGCCTATTTGTTCTCCGTGGAAATGATACCTCGATGGTCGAAAAACATGGTGTCATTGATGACAATAGCTCAAGTGGATTCACAAATACCACTTCCTATTGCGATCGGATTTATCGAACAATCGGCTATGTATCAATTACTAGCTGGTAGGCTATACAAAGGAAATCGATATGGAATATTGCTCTTACGCATTAATCTTGAAGAAAAAAAAACAGTACCTAAGTCAAGCACATGTTACCATAGTAGGACTTCACTTTGCGGAAGACCAAACTATGCAACAAATCTTGAGACTTGGAGTATTTCGGCCGACTATGAGGAGTGATGTTCAATCTTTTGTAAAGGATTGTCCTCAATGTCAAAAACAAACATGCATACCTTATGTAACATTATTTCAAATGTCACCTCTTCCTAAGTGGAGTAACTATTTGATTACTTACTTATCAAGCTGAACATTTCCTGAGGATATGAGTAAACGCCTTCAAAGAGAAATTGAAACTGAAGCAAGAGACTATGCTCTTATTGGAAACCAATTGTATCGGAGAGGTAAGGATCAAAATTTGCGTCTTTGTGCAAAAGAAAACGAGTATATTCCGATTATAGAACAAGCACATGCTGGATTAGCTGGAGTTCACTTATCTAATGAGACCACCGCAAGAGCAATCTTAATGGCAGGCATACGGTGGCGAACACTTTTTGCAGATGCCAAAGAATATGTTCGAAGGTGTGATGCTTGTCAACGAGCAAAAATGCCAACACGTGTAGATAGCATACCCTTAAGATCAATGATGGGGGCTAGAGATTTTGCAAAATGGGGTATAGATTTTGTTGGGCCGATACAGCCACTTGCTTATAGAACCCAGGCTTAGTATATCATTGTAGCTATGGACTATTTGATCAAGTGGGCCGAGGCTAAAGTAACTCAAAAGAATGATGCCAGAACCATTCCGCATTCTTATATGAGTATGTATTCACGAGATATGGACTGCCAATAGAAATTGTCAGTGATCGGGGAACTCATTTCCTCAATGCAGTAATCGAGTATTTGCTTAATGAGTTTATGGTCATCCCATAACAAATCAGCTCCCTATCACCCACAAGCAAATGGACAAGCTGAGCATACGAACAAAATTCTTAGCTCGGTGCTAACTAAAGTGGTTAGTTTAGGAAGGACAAACTAGGGAATGAATCTCTATGCTACTCTATGGGCTTATCGAGTTTCATTCAAAACAGCTTTAAATGCTACACCCTTTAACTTTGTTTATGGTCTTGATGCCATACTGCCAATAGAATTTCTATTGCCGACATTAAGGGTAGCAAGGAATCTTGAGTGGACTGGACATGAATTGTCAGAAAGACTTGAAGATTTGGAAAAGCTAGATGAGCAAAGGCTAACTGCTGTAGCTTACATCTATGCACAAAAGCGAAAACAAAAACAATTTTTCGATTCCCACTTAATCACAAAAATCTTCAAGAAAGGGGACTTAGTTTTAGTCTATTCCCTTAAGCAACACATTCCCAAGTTTAAGAAAAAGGGAAACAGACCGTTTATCATTGAAGATGTATCTCCAAGTGGAGCAGTAAAATTGTCCACCCTAGATGGTGAACCAATGGCTAATTGGATTAGTGGATGTCGTTTAAAGAAATACAATTTGCCGCTAACCAATGAATTGCTAGAAAGAATGTATGCAACCACGCAAAGGAGGATTAAACGACAGCAGGTTATTGATGAAGCCCAAGAGGAAGCTCGGCTTTGGGTACTCAAACGGAAAGCTGCTCTCGAGAATCAACAGATACCGATTCCCATCAACACTCCGGAAATAGATGACCGACAATGGGAATTACCTAAAGATGCAGTTTCAACAGATGATGACTGGTTAGACGGAATGGACCTGCGCATCAAAGTGCAGCTCAATAATTATAGCACCAATGCTTTGGTCAACACTGGAGATCGAGTAAATGCAGTCAGTTATTCCACGTACAAGAAGGCAACAAGTCAAGCATTGATAGCGGGAATAGCGACAATCAAAGGATGCAACAAGAACCCAACCCCAACATTGGGAGTAGTCAACTTGAACGTGATAGTACATGGATGTTCATGTCCTCATCAGTTTGTATGCTTACCAGATGAACACATGAATGAGACGATGATTCTTGGAATTCCCGGGATGTGGACATACAAAGTAGTACCAGATTGGGATACAAATCAGCTCAAGCTATCACTTAAAGGCGGGCAACTCATTGTTCCAATTGCACCAAACAAGGAGGAATGGAAAGGAAGCAATCGGCAGATCAAACCACGAAGTAATCAATCTTCTCCATCCTCTTGACAAGCAAATGCTTCAAGTAGCATGCAAGGAGTCAGGAAAATTTGGGTACCAAAAGCACAGCTTAAGGATAAGCCGATTCAAATATGGGTGCCCAAAACATCACCAACAAAACAAAAGAAGGTTCCAAGGGTAAAAACACAGAGATGAGCATCTCCGAGCAAGGAACCTAACTTGAAATGGATTCGGAAGAAAAAGGAGCACTTATCTTCTCCACAAATCATAAAACCAATCAAGCAATGGCGAGTTAAGTCTCAAAAAACTCCACCATACCATACAACATCAAGCAAACCAAGCTACCAATGGCGAGAAAAAGCTCGACAACAGTCAAAAGTGCTACCAATAGCTCAAGCAATCAGTGTGCTGAAGCATCCTCAAGGTACAATCAAACAGAGAGCACACAAACTACAAGATTTTCTCTTTGGAAGACAGAATCAGAAAGCCTCGACATCAGAAACCCTTGAGTTAATTACTCAAGACCCAGCTCTTGCACAGCATAGTGGTTTGAATTGCATTGATCTACAAAGCATGGTAGAGCCAACCACTGCTATGCATAGACACGATTGTTCAATCCATGCACACAGTCGTCCCGGAGTACGCCATCTAGGAGGGGTGGAAGGGCACTAAGTAATTAAGGGAAATGTTTGAAGAGGGAGGAAACAGTTCGATGTTAACGTGTGATTTTTTGCAAAATTACATAATAATGCCCTTATAATTCATCATCAATGAAAAAAAATTCACTGATAATATCTTCCCGATGAGTGTAAATAGTGTATATACTATCAGAAAATCATCAAAAAATAGTCCTTTTTGGTTATTTTTCATCATTTTTATTGATAATGAGACTTAAAAATAGAGAAATCCAACAGAAAACAATAAAGCTATGTTTTTCAATGGATTTTTTTAATTATTGGATTTTCACTTTACTTTTTTAGAGCATTTTGTTATTTTCTTTAATTTTTCAATAAACAGGTCAAAAATTAATAATAAATAGCAAAGAAGCTCACATAGAAAAACGGAAGACACGATGGTGATCAGAAAGACAAGGCGGACAAGCACAAAAATTTTCAATGAAATCAAAAGATGGAAGCGGGAAGCCTAAATTAGGCGGCCAAACCTACTTTTGTAAAATTTTTGTAGAATGAGTTATATGAATACGATCAAGTAAATTTTTGAGTCTAACATAGATTTCATGGCCTCCTAGGACTAATGGGGGAATCTGGGGAAAATTGGTTCGGGAAACCCGAGTATAGATATCCAAGGTAGGCTAAAACCACCTCATTTCCACTTGTGAACTTTGCAGAGAGAGCTTTTCGACCTCTTTCGTGCGCCTTTTTCGGAGTCTACAGTTGCCCGTTTTCAGCGCCGTCTCACACGAGACATCAGGGGATCCATGCAAGCAGCAGAGAGGGCCAAGAAGAAGCTCAACTAGAAAGAATAGTTGCAGGAGCTACCCGCATACCAACTGGATCCAGATTCAGTCAAAGCCGCCAAGGCAGCCTATCTTTCAAAAGAACAGCTCAAAGAGCATCACACCATAGTGTTCACCGGCAGATTCAAGAGTGAGGAGGGACATCAGGTAGAGTTGCAACTCCTATCAAAAGAAGTGTATGATGTCGCCGCGAAGCCTGAGACCAAAGAAGCCAACCGCAGGCTAGGACTCATAGATTTCTATGAACAGGAGCCGTGCGGTGTGGATTTCCAAAAAGCTTACAAGATTTTATCCACGATAAAGAAGATAGAACTGCAAAGATTTCTGACCCTCAGGGGAAGAAAGTTGAAGTGGTGATAACTAAGGAAATAGTGGCAGGAGCACTCAGACTGCCCACAGAAGGAATGACAATGAGGACAAGGGACAGGAAAACGACAGGTACTTTCACCAAAGAAACCGCTGCAGCCACCTTTGCTGATCTTATTCACAAATAGGTTGAAGAGCCAGCCAGGTTATACCACCAGCACTTTCATTTCCTTGCTAAAAGGCCACCAAGGTATACCACGCCCAATCATGCGGTTGCCACCACCTTCACGCAAGTCCTTAAGTCAACATCCAGGCAACTGATGGACCACACACAATATTTCTTGGCCACTTGAAAAGCACAAAGAAAGAAGAAAGATTACTTACCTGGGTGCACCAGAGATATTGACAAGAATTGCATACCATGCCATCGGCATGGCCGACAACCTACCACCTGCCCCAGACCAAAACACTTGGATAGTGTCAGCTCAACCATCTCCTCGAGCTACAAGATCGGCCAAGAGATCCTACAAATCTAATGAAGGATCGGCTAAAAGCTCGTTGGAAAGGCACATCAATGAAAGCTGGGATAATGAAGAAAAGAGAGCACGAAGGGAGGAAATGAAGAGAAAAGCAGCACACCAAGAAGAGCCTGTGCAAAAGCAAGCCCGGTTTGAAAGAGAGAAACACGCATACCAACGCAGCCGGACCCGAAAAAATGGGTGCCTAGTGGACTTAAGGGACCAAGGAACAATCATCACACGAGGAAGCACGGCTGAAGAATCCGCTGAAGTATTGGAATGGATGTACCAAGAAGCAAGAGCTTTAAAGGTAAAGCCTAAGCCAAAGAAGCGGCAAAGAAGGAAAAAGAGGTCGAAAAACATCAAGAGCATGTAGAGGAGACCATTGCACAAGAAGAAGCACAACATGCCCAAGGTGACGTGTCTCCCCGCATCTCTTCTCCTATCTTTGAACACCAAGTTCAACCAATGCCGAGCCCACCACCATCACCAGCAGTTAAAGAAACAACAAATGAGCCAAAAAAAGAAGCAGAAGCTGAACATGAAAAGGCAGATGAATCTGCACAAGAATCAAAGCACAAAGAGGCAGCTAAATCTTCACAACGAGCAGCTGGATCTACTCAAGATTAGCCAATAGAGAAAGAGCTAGAGACAGAAAAGGCAGCAAGTCCTGCAACAAAAGAGGACACCACACACTTTGAGCAGCCAAAGGAGCAAAAGGCAGAGGAACCACCCTCTACCGCAGCACAACAAGAGAAGGCCGAGGCACCACCCTCTACCTCCACGAAAAAAGAACAGCCACAGCTACAAGAACAACAACAACCAGCCGTCCTGACACAACCAACAGACACCCATGAGGCTACAGAAACATCGACAACTGGCACGGAATGAAGACCAGCAATCCAATAATGAAGTCATCCTGCAGGTTAACGAATATACTAAGCAAATGCAAGAAATGATAGAAAGGCTTCGCTCAGCAGCACTTGGCCGTAGCACACGGGCCAAAGAGTTAGAGATGGTGATAGACGCACTCCAAGGGGAGTTAGACGACATACTTAATGTCATCACCGATCTGAAAAGGCAAGTGCAGGAGTTGAGAGCAGAAGCTGAACAACATTAGCTCGCTAGAGATAAGCAACAAAAAGAAATGGAGGAGCTGGGTGAGCCGCTTACCAAACTGTCAGATGCATGTAAAGCCAAGGATGGTCAGCTAACGGAAGTTACAAATAAACTTCTCACTACCACCCTATCAGCTCAAGAAATCTAGGTACAGTTAGATGTAGCCAATGCTTCTCTACAATACTCAAAACAAAGAATCAATGATCAGGCGATATTCTTGCGGTAAATATGAGAAAATCTAGCCGTCACCTCGATCAAAGGTACAGACGAGGTCTACAATGAATTAGAAAAGAAAAATAAAGACCTTGAGCTGGAGCTGAAATTAGAGCAATCTCAGCGCCGAGACCTGGCCTTGATGTGGGTCGAAAGAGAAGATGAACTGCTGAAGGAGATAGCTAAACTCAAAAGAGTCAACCAGCTACTGAGAGAGGGAAGGCCAAAAACGTAAGAAGAGGCAGGCAGTTTGGAGTAGCCTCAGATAGAAATACCCTTAGTATCACTTGCTAAAATGGAGACACAGTCCACAGTAGAGCTGAGTGGCGAGGAATCTTTTCAGGTACGCATTACAGAAGAAGACACAGTGCCCATGGTGCAACTCTCAAAGGCTGAAGAAGATGCACTAAAAGAAAAAGTTACACAAGAAGTAGATGAGCAGTGGAAGGAAGCAATGGATTGGGAGCTGAGAGTACTTCATTCTGTCAAGTAGATGAGAGTGGAAGGTAGCACATGAGACACTATTAAAGAAGTAGCCAACTTGGCTGAATTACCCTAGATTGCCTGCTCTAGAAAAGGGACCAGCGGCTGAAGAATACATGGTGAAAACCCTAAAGGGCGCCATGTCATTCTTTAAAAGTCTACCAAATTTTTCATGCGCTATGCTATATAAGATCTGTCGAATGCTACTCACATACATCGAAGTGTTCAATGAGCCAGAGCAAGCAGGCGCCCCCTTAGATGTCATTCCTCGATGGTAACAAAGGTTTGTGCTATGATCTCAGTGGCCAACCTTCTGAAGAAGTCCTAAATGGCTTCTACCCTAGATGCATGTTTCTACCTTCACACAATATGCTAGCGTTCGAGGAAGCATTCTAAACGAGATTCTTCACCTGGCGAACGAAAATATTTACGCCAATGATCAGCAACCTCACATCAAGGTTTGTAGGCTACTCAATGGTGGAGCTCAAAAACAGAGTAATTATGCGGTTTTTGCAAGTGCCAGATAAAGAAAGGAAGATCATATACCAAAAGGCACTAAGTGCGCTTAAAGACCGCCTCACCAATCACCAGTCCGAAGACTACTTCAGCCCATAAAGCTGTGTCAAGGGACGACACAGGCGAGGAGGGGGGAAAATGTTAGCAACAAGCTAACATGGATATCATTTTTTGGAGTTCTCATTGTAAAACACTTATTATTTTGATAGATCGGGAATATTGTAACTCCTATTTTCTCGGATAAACTCTATAATTAATGAGCCGGGCTACAAGCTTCTAGATTGTATCATCCTATCATTATCCATCTTTGGTAGAACCCCCAGATTATTAGTTTTGACCACCAAAAACCTTGGCTAAGGTATAAAAGCCAATTTTTGTAAGTTTTGGATAATAAAATACACCGCGTGAGCTAGCAGCGCTCACCCCTCTCCTTCTCGCGCTTCCTACTCCCTTCCCAGTTGTCACATTGCAGTCGTGTTTGTTGCATTGCAATCGCAGGTAAGAGCTCTACGCATTGACGTAAACACATCACATTAATTCATAGTTTTTGGCGTCGCCGACCTGCGGCCTAATTTCATCATAACTAGGAGTTTACACTTTGAAATCAAAAACTAAGCATAGGAGGGGTATTGGGGCATCATTGCTAAGCATTTAGATGCATTTTGGGTCGAAAACGACTAGGTCAAAAATCCACTTTGCTGTTAAGAATCGCGATTTTGGAACTTGACCTAAAGGGGGGTTTGAGACCATAAGCATGTGTGCTTACGTCTTATAAACATGTCCCAGAAGTTCCATTACGTTTGGATGTCATTTGGCGCTGTAACGGATGTGATTTATTTGCCGATGAGCGATTGGCTTTTGGTGATTTCAGTCACTTGAGTGTAGCTTGAGTTAGATGCGAGTTGTTAGTTGTTTTCTGAGAGATTGACAACGTATTGTAGCCTATATGCACTAGTCGAGTCAGCTTCATCCCATGGATTGACAATTTAATCGTGGTTCTCTTTAATATTGCAATAAGATAGGATGGTTAGGTTAGACATGCGTCCCACACACTTCATGAGCTCCCAAGAGCTCCTCTTCGATGCCAATGAGGGGCTAACCCTTTTATATATACCATGAAAACTAAGGACTTCTCCATGCATATGGGGCTTATCACAATGACACATGACAAGCCCAGGTTAAAGCACCCCTTTGGGGTGCCCAAATTCCACCCAAATAACCCCAAAAAACCATTTAATGAAAAAATCCCTCCCCCACCCCACTTCTAGCACTTGCCATTTCTTGCACAAGGCTCTAGTTCCTGAGCTTCAAAGTACACCTAAGACCCCACCTTATTGACCCTGAACTCCTAGCTCTCCACTGCATTTTGTCTTTGTCCGATCATCCAACCAAGCTGACCCGGATTTAAAAAGAAAACACTTGGCATTGCACCATCGACTTTTGGGACAAATTTCCAAATATTGTAACCTGGCCTCCATGACTCCATTTGGCAAGCCGGCAGCTATGTTTAGCCCCATACCATGCATACTACTATCCAAAACCTTGTTGGAAGCAAAAATCCCACCAGGTGGCACATTTTCCAATGCATTCAAGTGGGCACAAAACTGGCCCCCAACAATCTTTCAACTGACCATATCTTGCAAATCGTGGCTCTATTTGAGGAGCCGTCTTGACCGGCTTCTAGAGCACTTTGAACACTACATTTAAGAGCATTAACCCAACACTCAAAACACCTGGATCTTCCAACCCCAATTGAACCTTTATAGAGTGCTTTTGGCCTAACAAACCACATTATGCATACATTCCAACTCCCTCTTGCCTGCCTTGGCCCTATCTACCTACTTTAGCCATTCAGTGCATACCTGTCTACATCTCTAGCCTTGCATATCATACCTTTCAACATCAACCTACTTTGCTTGTCTCATCATTGCCCATGTCCCTACTGAACATTTATGTTCAAACAAAAGCATCTTTATTGTACTTGAAAACTGCAACACTCTGCTAACACCTAAGCAAAGGGAAAAAGCATAACCATATGTACAGTATATAGAAGGCTCATGTCCATCGCACTCCGTTCCCCTTAGGTGGGTTGCCCAACCCCCATGGTTATAATATAGTTCACATTAGGTACCAAACTCTTGTGAAAGTACATCTTAAGTCGCACCCCATTCACCCTGTTTCTGAGCAGCTTACCATTTGACTGCACCAATTGATAGGTCCCATTTGGAAAAGCTTTTTGTACCATCATGTATGGACCCATCCATTTCTTCTTAAACTTCTTCTAGAAAGTAAAATCGAAGTAGCTCTCATATTTCATCACCAGGTCTCCTTCCTCTATCTTCTTGTCTGGCAAGCTTTGATCGAACTTGGCAATTCGTTTCTCCCGCTGCTTCACATAATAGTCTGTTGCTGCATCTTTGTCCATCCGTAAAACCTCAAGACTGACAATCCCATCTTGCAAAACGTCTTGTTGTGTGGCATTGAGTTTCCACATTACTTTCAAAGCTCCAAGTTGTGTATCCACTGGCAATACTGCTTCCTTACCATATACCAACTCAAAGCTCCAAGCCGTGTATGCACTGGCAATATCGATTCCTTACCATATACCAACTCAAATGGAAAAAAATTAGTACAAACTTTATATGATGTCTTGTACGCCCATAAACACTTATCGAGATTCACTTCCCACTATGCTTTCTACATGTAAACATAATTTATCAGCATTTTTATGATTTGCCCATTAGCACTCTCCACTAGACCATTGCATTGAGGATGATAGGGCAAAGAGAATTGGTGTTGAATGCCCAACTTCTCGGTCGATGCCCGCATAAGCTTACTTCTAAATCACTACCCTCTATTTGAAATGAGCACCCATGGTACTCGAGAAAGACAAAAAATGTTATAAAAAACAAAACGAGTCACAATATGAGCATTTACCTCCTTGACTGCCTTCACATCTACCCACCTAGTAAGGTAGTGAATATCTACCATAATATACTTTTTTCCATTTGCAGACTTTGGGAGTGGACCAATGGCATCGAAACCCCACTTTCAAAAGCATTTTGGGTAATGATAGCCCCTTGTGATTTTGCTACCAACCATCTCTCTCCCATAGTTTGACATTTATGGCATGTCTTGCACCAATAGTTCACATCTTGCACTAGGTTGAAGGACACCAAAAAGGATGCTCTCAAAATTCAAGACAAAACCTGGTCTTTACCTTGATGCCCACTTTCTTCATGACACTGCTGCAATACCATACCAGTTTTTTCCTTGCAAAGCACCCTTCGCAACACTTCATCCCGTGAGATCCTCCCCTACCAATGTGAACTTGTAGGTCTTATGTACTATCCTCCTATTATGAAGCTTTGATAGGCCTTCTGGCACTAGCTTGAACTTAAAAAGTCTTCAACCTCCTTGAAAATTTTCCAACTTGCATAAGTGACTGGGGCCACATACAAGCGTACTTGTACTTTAATACTTGCAAGTTGATCTAACTCTTGATTAATCTCTCTTTTGATATGCTTAAATTGAATTGCTTCAAAAACTTCAATATCTTTTTAATGGCATACAAACAATGTTTCAATGAATCTTGTTTTACATGCCATTGGCATAGCATTTGCTTGATGACCAACAAAGCATACCCTTTTACCGCCAATCTTGAAAAACCAAACTCCATGCACTGCTTCAAATCCAAATGTAAACTAAGATACTCTGCTTCATTGCTGGTGTGGACATCCTCCAAGTTGTAAAACTTTGAAAAAACCTCTTTGTCATGTGGGTCCTGTATCATCACACCTCCACATGCTTTTTGTATCACCCTCTTGTAAGCACCATCAAACCACATAGTAAAGGACCCTTCCATGTTCGGTTCTTCTTTAGCTTTGTCTCATACCACCCTTGGATAAACCGATAACTCGACCTCCCTATTGACCAAGATATTTGCTAAATGAGACCAACTCATATGGTCAACCTTGAATTCAAACTCAAACTCCTGTAGCTCTATCACCCACTTCATAATCCTCTTCTGTGGCTTCAAGTGCATCATCACTTCAAGCAATAGATTGTTAGCCATTAATACATAGAACTTATGAACAATAAGCTACACTTTGAATTTCCTGCAAGCAAAGACTAAAGACATCACCCATTGCTCAGCTTCAGTATTGGTCGCTTCTCTTGGATATATTACCCTGGTCTTAGAATAAATAAGTTTGTACCTTCAGAGACAACCGTTGAAGCAACAATGACTCTATCAATATGGGTCAAATGTCTTTGCATTGTTTGCTCAATATAACCTCTGCAACAACACCGCTCCAATTGCCACAGTGCCTACCATCATAGCAATATAGAAATCATCGTCTTGTTTGGGTGGACACACCATAGGTAATTGACACAAAATTCCCTTCACCTTGTCAAAACACCTCTTGAGCTGCCTCGTCCCATTGAAACCCGTGCAGCTGCTAAGCCCTCTTTTGAAGAGGATACACATACTGGGGCAACATCCTTGATAGATGCTTCAATTTAGGCACAAACAATGCCAAACCTTGAGCACTAGAAGGAAGCTCTATAAGAACTAGAGCCTTGACCTTTTCTAGATCTGCTTCGATTTTGTTCTGCAACAACACATGGCCCAATAATGATGCTCAAGGTTGTGCTAGCTTGCATTTCTTCAAGCTCATTTGACGTTCCTCTTCTTCCAACGTTTGAAAACACAATTGAGACTTCGACAAGTGCTCTGTCGTAGATCTATAGCAGCCAATATCATCCATGAATACCCTGATAAATGTACCCAAATAGGGACCAAACACCCTATTCATACAATCCTAAAAAGTGGCATAAGAATTTACCATCCTGAATGGCATCCTGCGATAAGTAAAACATCCCAGAGAGATGAATGTAGTCTTCAATTGGTCTTCAAACGCGATCCCTATCTGAAAATACCCTAAAAATCCATCCATAATTGAGTACCTTTCATGGCTAGCTACCTGATTCAAGATCTCATCCTGGAATAGTATTGGGTAGTTGTTCCGCTTTGTGGACGTATTCAATGGTTGTGGTCGACACATACTCTCCATTTCCCGTTCTTTTTTGGAGTGATGACCCACTCCAAAGAAGAAACCCACTCTGAATCCTTCACGGGGTAGATGATACCTGCATCCTATAATATGTTTATGACCACTAGAGAAACCCACTCTGACACCTTCACGGGGTAGATGATAGCTGCATCCTATAATTTGTTTATCTGCTATCAAAGAGATTCTTTTTATATATCCCCTAGTCTTCTTAGCTTTTCTCTTTAGGCTTGTTTCCTTCCTTGAGAGCAATCTTGTGCTCCACCCCTCTTGTACCTCGTAAATCTTTGTACTCCATTGCAAAAAGATTCAGATAGGATGCTCATAGCTGCACATAATTCTCTTTCTCTTGCTTAGACAAATCCTCTCTTAGCATACTTATCACCTCCTCAATTCCTATACCATGAACCTATGGTTGCACCTCCTCTTTCTCATGAGAACTTTCTACCATGACACCAAATAGGTCAGCATCAATCTTCATCATATCATCTTCACTCTCTTTCTCCTCTATATCTATGTAACCTTCATTATAGGTCATCTTAGTCTTGTACTCGTAGCTGGTTGTGATAGCTTCTTCATCTCTTTTTCCATAGAATGATCATGGATTTCCTTGATCTTCAAATACAACACTATTTGCCTTCCTTTCGCTCTATTAGGCAAGGTAGACATCTTCTCTTTCCCAATCTTCCTTGGATCCAATTGCCAAAATCCATGGAATCCCCAAAATGATAGTGTATGCATTGTCACGTGCCTTCACCACAAAAAATTCAATCAAACATTTTATACCCATCACCTTCACCTTCACCTCTTGAGCCATACCTAGACACCAAGCTTTAGAATGGTTGGACATCCTCATTTGCACATTTGTCTTGGTTATTTCTTTAACACATGTTTCCTTCATGGTTGCCTCCTTCATAACGCATACATGTGCTCCACCATCTATGTATGCATGTACCTACAACCGCTTCTTAATAATTGTATCAACAAGGGAAAGAACATCAATCAGATTGTCCACCCTTAGGGCCATATTCTGTACTGCCTGCACATTGCCTTTAGCTCATGGTAGCCTTGTGCTAACACTCGTAGAAGGCTTGATTATACTTAGGATCAAAATTAATGATGCTAAAACTGTTTATGGGCCGAGTAGGAACCCAATTGGTAGGGGCTTCATTAGAAATATCAGTCATAGAAACTATATCAAACAAATGGTTAGCTATTTCATAAACATGATCAATCTTTGTTTCTAGGGTAGCTAATTGGCTTTCAATAGAACGAATGTGATGTTGTAGTTTATCACATTTAACAGATACCTCTTGTATAGCTTGGAGAATAGCTTGTCATTCTTACTACAAATCTGAATATACTCATAAGCTTCGGTTAGAGGCTGATCTCTAGCGGTAGAGGCTTCAGGCATATCTTCATCAAGTTGCACTGCTGATGGATTCTAAGGATATCTTTCCTGATATCTACTTGTCTCTTTATTGGGAAAGAAACGAGTAGAAGCAGCTTCTCTTCTTTGATGAGGTGCAACAGATTCTCTTTTTTGATTCATCATCCTGCGCCAATCTTCCCTTAGGGCAATAGCAGGGGCATCTTTAACCATATCTCTGAACAGGGGTAAAGGTTGATATCGCTGCTGGTGCTCTTTGCGGGATAGTCACGCTTGAGCGGAGGATATTTATTTCTCCATTCTTCCAATTCTTCAGATGAACTAGAACTCGGGACTCTGGACTAGAGGTTTGCTGCTTCTTTTGCCTAGGAAAAGAAAAGGGTTTCCTTACCATATTCTGTAGTCGAGGCTTGCTATCGTCAGAGAAAACAGGTTCCTCTGGAATTTCTGAAGTAGAAGAATTTTCAGAAGAATCTAAAGTAGATTCTTCATCAGCATCAAAATCAATGTACTCAGCAATAGGGAAGTCCTTCTGTAAGGTATTGCAATAGATTACCTCGTATTCGTATCGATCCTTCAAAACAACATTCCCAATTTTCTTTTTCCTTTTTGGACATTCAGGAGCAATATGTCCTGGCTTGTTGCAAATGTAGCACTTCACTTGCCTCCGTTCTTCTTTGCTCCATTTCCTTTTCTTGTGAACAACCTTGAATTTCTTGCCAAATTTTTTTCTCCGAGCTTTGACTTTATAGTTACATTCTTTGACTGTTCTGCATCCAAATGCTTTAGCTTTTTTTTCTTTCTCACAGAAACTAGTATTGAATCCTTTTACCTGCTTTATTTCTTTCCTAACTCTTATTCTAGCACATTCTAAGTGGGCCTGAAGGACGAGAAAATTTCGACAATGTGGTTTTTCTATTTTTTGCATCTCTTGTTATGTAATTTTTAGGATCAACTAATAAGATACAGGAGTGCAATAAGGAAGCTTTTTTCAGAAGCAGACTCTGTGATTTGACCCAGGTCAAGAAATATCAACAACATATGACACAGCTTATGTATCATTTTCCTGGTGGTTATTTCAAAATGGAATACAAACAATATAACCTGAATTCTTTCCCCGAGCCTTTCTCTAATTCGATTAAAAAAAGGATTAAAACCGCAGGTTTGCAAATAGATGAAAATATTTCTCTAGCACAAATAAATTCCTTCATTGATGAAGTCACTGACTTAGAATGTGCTAGAATAAGAGTTAGGAAACAAATAAAGCAGGTAAAAGGATTGAATACCAGTTTCTGTGAGAAAGAAACAAAAGCTAAAGCATTTGGACGTAGAACAGCCAAAGAATGCAATTGTAAAGTCAAAGCTCGCAGAAACAAATTTGGCAAGAAATTCAAGGTTGTTCGCAAGAAAAGGAAATTGAGCAAAGAAGAACGGAGGCAAGTGAATTGCTACATCTACAACAAGCCAAGAAATATCGCTCTTGAATGTCCAAAAAGGAAAAAGAAATTTGGGAATGCTGTTTTGAAGGATCAATACGAATGTGAGCTAATCTATTGCAATACCTTACAGAAGAAGGACTTCCCTATTGCTGAGTACATTGATTTTGATGTTGATGAAGAATCTACTTCAGATTCTTCTGAAAATTATTCTACTTCAGAAATTCCAGAGGAACCTGTTTTCTCTGACGATAGGGAGCCTTGACTACAGAATATGGTAAGGAAACCCTTTTCTTTTCCTAGGAAAAAGAAGCAGCAAACCTCTAGTTCAGAGTCGAGTTCTAGTTCATCTGAAGAATTGAAAGAATGGAGAAATAAATATCCTCCGCTCAAGCTTGATCTGTCCCGCAAAGAGCAGCAGCAATATCAACCTTTACTCCTGTTCAGAGATATGGTTGAAGATGCCCCTGCTATTGCTCTAAGGGAAGATTGGCGCAGGATGATGAATCAAAAAAGAGAATCTGCTGCACCTCATCAAAGAAGAGAAGCTACTTCTACTCATTTTGTTCCCAATAAAGAGACAAGTAGATATCAGGAAAGATATCCTCAGAATCCATCAAGAAACGAGTAGAAGCATCTTCTCTTCTTTGATGAGGTGCAACAGATTCTCTCTTTTGATTCATCATCCTGCGCCAATCTTCCCTTAGGGCAATAGCAGAGGCATCTTTAACCATATCTTTGAACAGGGGTAAAGGTTGATATCACTGCTGCTCTTTGCGGGACAGATCAAGCTTGAGCGGAGGATATTTATTTCTCCATTCTTCCAATTCTTTAGATGAACTAGAACTCGACTCTGGACTAGAGGTTTGCTGCTTCTTTTGCCTAGGCAAAGAAAAGGGTTTCCTTACCATATTCTGTAGTCGAGGCTCACTATTGTCAGAGAAAATAGTTTCCTCTGGAATTTTTGAATTAGAATAATTTTTAGAAGAATCTGAAGTAGGTTCTTCATGAGCATCAAAATCAATGTACTCAGCAATAGGGAAGTCCTTCTTCTTTAAGGTATTGCAATAGATTACCTCGTATTCGTATCGATCCTTCAAAACAACATTCCCAAATTTCTTTTTCCTTTTTGGACATTCAGGAGCGATATGTCTTGGCTTGTTGCACATGTAGCACTTCACTTGCCTCCGTTCTTCTTTGCTGAATTTCCTTTTCGTGCGAACAACCTTGAATTTCTTGCCAAATTTGTTTCTACGAGCTTTGACTTTACAGTTGCATTCTTTGGCTGTTCTGTATCCAAATTCTTTAGCTTCTATTTCTTTCTCACAGAAACTGGTATTGAATCCTTTTACTTGCTTTATTTCTTTCCTAACTCTTATTCTAGCACATTCTAAGTCAGGGACTTCATCAATGAAGGAATTTATTTGTGCTAGAGAAAGATTTTCATCTACATGCAAACCTACGGTTTTAATCCTTTCTTTAATCAAATTAGAGAAAGGCTTGGAGAAAGAATTCCAGTAATACTGTTTGTATTCTGTTTTGAAATAACCACCAGGGAAATGATACATAAGCTGTGTCATATGGTGCTGATATTTCTTGACCTGGGTTGACCTGGGTCAAATCATAGAGTCTGCTTCTAAAAAAAGCTTCCTTATTGCGCTCTTGTATCTTATTAGTTGATCCTAAAAACTTCATAACAAGAGCTGCAAAAAATAGAGAAATCACATTGTCAAAATTTTCTCGTCCTTCAGGCCCACCTTGCATAATGTAGGCTTTACTGTCCGGACTGAGATCATCCCACCAGGCTCTTAACATTCCTTGAAAACCTGCTATAATCATGGACACAGATTGCCTTTGTGTTAGATCCTTATAATTGATTCCATAGTGGGCTGAGTTATAGGTGAACTCAAACACCTTCCAAATCTGTTCCTGGGAAAGACCGTTGATATCAGGTATGGTCATATCTCCAATCTTTGTCACCCCTTTTAAATTTGAGGATGTGGATGAAGGTGATTCAACCTTGACTCCTTCAGTTTCCATTTTGACTCCTTTAGTTTCCCTTTTGATAGGATTTATTATCCTATCTTCTTCATCAGAAGAGAAGAGATATTCTGAGCTAATTATCGACTCATCATTAGAGGAGGCTTCCAGAATAGAAAATATTTGGGGCAACAACACATCTAGCTCATCCATATCTTCCTCCCCATATTGTACACATGCGTGATCGTGCAAAACTGTCCAGTCACTATCCTCTGGTAGGATAGTTCTGACAACTTCTCCCTGTTGTTGCCTCTGCTCCCAAGTCTGGACTTGAGCATTAACCCCCCATCTAATATTGGGATTAAACCCAACATTATGGTTAAACCCATCTTCTAAATCTTCTGGGAAAAATGGTGACATGTTTGCAAGCAGCTGGGTTAATGATTCAATAGTGGGTTCATGTAGAACACCTAAAAACATCCTTGGGAAATTCTTGTCAGTGGATTGATTATCATATTGAATTAATTGTACAGACTGCACAGGCTTTACTTCCTTTTGCTTCCTTCTTATCTTTCATGTCTTGATATATTACCCCCCCCTAGGAAAAGAAGGCGAAGGTTGAGTAAGGAGAGAAAGTTTGGTTAGTACCTTATATTGCAAAGCAGCAAGTTCCTTTAGAGCATTAGTGTGTCAGTTGGAAGAAGACTCTAAAGGTTGTAGCCTGGCGTTTGGAGAAGGCACAATATATGGGATGCTATGAGACAAATCTTTATCATTGATATCTTTGGGATTCAAAACTTCAATTCCATTAGCAACATAGGCAGACGCCATAATGCGATTGCATAAATTGCACCGAAATAAACCTTCTGAATCTTTTTAGCTTTCGGGGTGAAGACAAGCCAGAGACAGAGGTGGCCGTGTCGCTGCATAAGACTCGGCAGAGCTTGAAGAAGAGGCGTAGTACTGGGGTTTAGCCAGTACATCATCCAGCTCCTTCCTAGACTTTGATCGGCCAAGTATCTTGTATTGGTTTGTAGATGCAAGCCTTTGCACTTGTAGAGGAGAAGGGGTAGTTACTTCATTTAACAAGGTCTTAGAAATATCTAACTGCCATTCATCAAGGAATTTAACTTCTTGCTAGGCAACCATTTCAAGTAAGGTACCCTGAGTGGTTTCGTCAACTTTCATGACTATATTTTGGCCCTTAATCAAAGAAGCATCTTCTTTGAGGTACCCAGAATCATACACAGAAGGTAGACATGTGTTTACAGTTTGAATAATCATGTGATATGCAATTTGGAGATGATCTGAACTATGCTTAAGATCTAAACCATGGGTTTTGATCAATAGGGACACAATCTCATCAAAGTATTTTGTCTGCTAGACTACAAGGGAAATTACGAAAACATTCTATATATATGGGTCCGTTTGAAAGGCTTCCTTGTAGGACACTTATAGTCTGGTATGCCAGATTCTTATGTCTAGTGTCCAACAATGCTCCAATGCATGAGACATTCAAGCCTTTGCGGAACAAAGGGATTATGCCTATAGCTATATACCCTATATGCATAAACAGATGACCTTTCTTTAAGGCCTTTTGCCTGAATTTAGAAAGCTCTTCAAAGAGATGAATAATATGATTATCCGTCTCACTATCTCTTACAGTAAGCTTTCCATGTGTTTCATGATACATGGTACTAGCAGAGAGGGCAAAAGCCTTATGATGTCTATAGATTTGAGCAGAAGATACCTTTGGCAAGCTCCACTTTCTAGAGGGATTAGATTCTTCGAATTCGATATGATCAGAAAGAAACTTATTAAAGGAAGTGATGATCATAGCCATAATGATAGAGGTTAGGGCTTTACGTAGTTAATGGTCGTTGAGCTTGATTAGAGTACTAAGGTGCAAAGCACCTGGTAGTGAGCTTGATTGGAAGATATAAGGAGTTGACAGCGTTTGTGTCTGAGTAGCACCAAGCCTAGCAACGACGACTTAAACATCTAAGGGCTTCCAATTTCACTAATATGAGGGTACTCGTTAATTAGCCTCAACAGTTACCAGTGGCTATCATAAAGCACAAGCGTTCTGAAGTGCAAAAAGCAATCAAGCGTGGGTGGAATAGACCAGATTGGCTGGCCAAAGAAGATTGGAAGAATGCGAAGAAAGCAGCGTGCGAGAATCCCGACAAGTGGAAGCAACAAAAGGAGGCAGCCAGAGCGCGAGTAGAGGCAGGGAGCTCGCACCACTTGGGGAGCGGCGGGTGGGCATCATTTGAGGCCGATTTTGTAAGTGTTTTCGCATTGCTCTCTATGTTTGATAGTTTAGGGTTTATGGGTTTTAAAATTTTAACATAATGGATTCTTTGTATGTTTTGATAGTGGCTGATGACAGGACGTGATCCCACACCGTACGAGCGCGAGTACGCAGGCAGGAAGGGATTAAACGCCCTGATGGACATTTTGAGTTCTCACGACGGCATGGTTAGTATTAGGGTTTACTCTTTTCTATTTGTTGTATTGTTTTATAAACGTCGCTATATGTTTATACTTACAAAAAGCTGTCTTATTGTTTTTTTTTGCAGAATCCGACAGATACGCCGCTTGGACGCGATGAGACGTCTGATTAGACGACGTAAGTTTAGCCGTAGCTAGATATCATTAGTTTCTTTTTGTCATAGCTTATGTATCATGAGACGACTTTTATACGTCTTTTTGAAAACCATGTATATTTTTTCAATAATGACAATGGTTTGTAGCTATTACATTTGCAAAGTTTAACAATCAAGTGATTTTGCCTATGTGTACAATTGTCATTGATTTACTTTCATCAATTCATGCTTGTCAATTTTGTATCTTTATTTTGCAAACAATACGTACTATGGATGATGGAGTTAATGGTTATATTGTCTTGTGGGTGACTATTTTGGGTCTATATCTACCTTTGCACTTTTTTTCAAAGGTGAATCAATTAATGAAACATTCAATATGGTTGATGGGTGGCAAGTTGAATGCCCTGCCACCAAAATTTTTTCCTCTCAGACGTCGCTATGAACGTCACTATATAAGGCTCTACAACGTCGCTATAGATGGCCTGCAAACGTCGCTATAGACGCCTATATAGAGATGATTATAACGAAGCCAACCGCAGGCTAGGACTCAGAGATTTCTATGAACAGGAGCCGTGTGGTGTGGATTTCCAAAAAGCTTACGAGATTTTATCCACGATCAAAGAAGATGGAACTGCATAGATTTCTGACCCTCAGGGGTATAAAGTTGAAGTGGTGATAACCAAGGAAATAGTGGTAGGAGCACTCAGATTGCCCACAGACGGAATGACAATGAGGACAAGGGAAAGGAAAACGGTAGGTACTTTCACCAAAGAAACCGTTGCAGCCACCTTTGCTGACCTTATTTACAAACAGGTTGAAGAGCCAGCCAGGTTATACCACCAACACTTTCATTTCCTTGCTAAAAGGCCACCAAGGTATACCACGCCCAATCATGCGGTTGCCACCACCTTCACGCAAGTCCTTAAGTCAACATCCAGGAGACCGGTGGACCACGCACAATATGTCTTGACCACTTTGAAAGGCACAAAGAAAGAAGGAAAGATTACTTACCTGGGTGCACCAGAGATATTGACAAGAATTGCATACCATGCCATTGGCATGGCCAACAACCTACCACCTGTCCCAGACCAAAACACTTGGATAGTGTCAGCTCAACCATCTCCTCGAGCTACAAGATTGGCCAAGAGATCCTACAAATTTGATGAAGAATCGGCTGAAAGCTCGCCGGAAAGGCACATCAGTGAAAGCTCGGATAATAAAGAAAAGAGAGCACGAAGGGAGGAAATGAAGAGAAAAGCACCACACCAAGAAGAGCCTGTGCAAAAGCAAGCCCGTTTTGAAAAAGAGAAACACGCATACCAATGCAGCCGGCGGACCCGGAAAAATGGGTGCCTAGTGGACTTAAGGGACCAAGGAACAAGCATCACACCAGGAAGCATGTTGAAGAACCCGCTAAAGTACTGGAACGGTTGTACCAAGTAGCAGAAGCTGTAAAGCTAAAGGAAGCCGAAGAAGCGGCAAAGAAGGCAAAAGAGGTGGAAAAACATCAAGAGCATGCAGAGGAGACCACTACACAAGGAGAAGCAAAACGTGCCCAAGGTGATGTGTCTCCCCGCATCTCTTCTCCTATCTCTGAACACCAAGATCAACCAATGCCAAGCCCACCACCATCACTGGCAGTTCAAGACACAACAAATGAGCCAATGAAAGAAGCAGAAGCTGAACATGAAAAGGCAGATGAATCTGCACAGGAACCAAAACACAAAGAGGCAGCTGAATCTTCACAAGAAGCTGAATCTACACAACGAGAAGCTGGATCTGCTCAAGAGCAGCCAATAGAGAAAGAGCTAGAGACAGAAAAGGCAGCAAGTCCTACAACAAAAGAGGACACCACACAGTTTGAGCAGCCAAAGGAGCAAAAGGCAGAGGAACCACCCTCTATCGCAACACAACAAGAGAAGGCCGAGGCACCACCCTCTACCTCCACGGAAAAACAACAGCCACAGCTACAAGAACAAGAACAACCAACCATCCTGACACAACCAACAGACACCCATGAGGCTGTAGAAACATCGATAGCTGGCACGCAATGAAGACTAGCAATCTAATGACGAAGTCATCCTACAGGTTAACGAATATGCTAAGCAAATGCATGAAATGACAGAAAGGCTTCGCTCAACAGCACTTGGCCGTAGCACATGGGCCAAAGAGTTAGAGATGGTGATCAATACACTCCAAGGGAAGTTAGACGACAGACTTAATGTGATCACGGATATGCTAAGGCAAGTGCAGGAGTTGAACAACATCAGCTCGCTATAGATAAGAAACAAAAAGAAATGAAGGAGCTGGGTGAGCTGCTTACCAAACTGTCAGATGCATGCAAAGCCAAGGATGATCAGCTAACGGAAGTTACAAATGAACTTCTCACTACCACCTTATCAGCTCAAGAAATCCAGGTACAATTAGATGTAGCCAATGCTTCTCTACAGTACTCAGAACAAAGAATCAATGATCAGGTGATATTCTTGCGGCGGTAAATACGAGAAAATTCAGCCGTCACCTAGATCAAAGGTACAGACGAGGTCTACAAGGAACTAGAAAAGAAAAATAAAGACCTTGAGCTGGAGCTGAAGTTAGAGAAATCTCAGCGCAGAGACCTGGCCTTGATTCGGGTCCAAAGAGAAGATGAATTGCTCAAGGAGATAACTGAACTCAAAAGAGTCAAACAGCTAATGCGAGAGGGAAGGCCAAAAACGCAAGAAGGGGTAGGCACTTTGGAGCAGCCTCAGATAGAAATACCCTCAATATCACTTGCTAAAATGGAGACACAGTCCACAATAGAGTTGAGTGGCGAGGAAGATTTTCAGGTACCCATTATAGAAGAAGACATAGTGCCCATGGTCCAACTCTCAAAGGCTGGAGAAGATGCACTAAAAGAAAAAGTTACACAAGAGGTAGATGAGTAGTGGAAGGCAATAATGGATTGGGAGTTGAGAGTACTTCATTCTGTCAATGTCACACAACTCGCTCCCAATCAAATAAATGCACAACGGTACCAACAGTCCCTGCCCTACCCTCTGATTATAATTGAGTTGCTACAGGTAAAAGAAAGGCTTTACACATACATACAAGTCGAGGATGCAAATGGGGTGCAAATAAAGACCACCCAAAGTGGAGGTTGAGCTTGCTAAACAAAAATCCAAAATACTTGATTTTGTTCAGGCGAGCACCTGCGACCCTACAAAAAGATCCGACTTTCTATCCTGTACCAAGAGTAAGAACCTCGATAGCACATGAGGCACTTCTAAAGAAGCAGCCAACTTGGCTGAATTACCCTAGATTGCCTGCTCCAGAAAAGAGACGAGCGAGCTGAAGAATACATGGTGAAAACCCTAAAGGGCACCATGTCATTCTTTAAAAGTCTACCAGATTTGTCATGCACTATGCTATATAAGATCTGCCAAATGCTTCTCACATGCATCGAAGTGTTCAATGAGCCAGAGTAAGCAGGCGCCCCCTTGGATGTCATTCCTCGAGGGTAACAAAGGTTTGTGCTATGATCTCAGTGGCCAACCTTCCGAAGAAGTCCTAAATGTCTTCTACCCCAGATGCATGTTTCTACCTTCACACAATATGCTGGCATTCGAGGAAGCATTCTACACGGAATTCTTCACCTGGCAAACGAAAATATTTACTCCAGTGATCAACAACCTCACCTCAAGGTTTGTAGGCTACTCAGTGGTGGAGCTCAAAAACAGAGTAACTATGTAGTTTTTGCAAGTGCCAGATAAAGAAAGGAAGATCGGATACCAAAAGGCACTAAGTGCGCTTAAAGACAACCTCGCCAGTCGCCAGCCCGAAGACTACTTCAGCCCATAAAGCTGTGTCAAGGGACGACACAGGCGAGGAGGGAGAAAATGTTAGCAGCAAGCTAACACGGATATTATTTTTCAGAGTTCTCATTGTAAAACACTTATTATTTTGATAAATCGAGAATATTGTAACTCCTATTTTCTCGGATAAACTCTATAATTAATGAGCCGGGCTACAAGCTTCCAGATTGTATGATCATGTCATTATCCATCTTTGGTAGAGCTCCCACATTATTAGTTTTGACCACCAAAAACCTTGGCTAAGGTATAAAAGCCAATTTTTGTAAGTTATTGAAAAGTTTTGGATAATGAAATACACAGCGTGAGCTAACGGCGCTCACTCCTCTCCTTCTCGCGCTTCCTACTCCCTCCCGGTTGTCACATTGCAGTCGCATTTGTTGCATTGCAGCCGCAGGTAAGAGATCTATGCATTGACATAAACACATCACAGTAATTCGTAGTTTTTGGTGTAGGCTAATTGCATCATAACTAGGAATTTACACTTTCAAATAAAAAACTAAGCATAGGCGGGGTATTGGGGCATCATTGCTAAGCATTTAGATGCATTGTGGGTCAAAAACGACTAAGTCAAAAATCCACTGCTGCTGTTAATAATTGCGATTTTGGAACTTGACCTAAAGGGGGTTTGAGACCATAAGCATGTGTGCTTAAGTCTTATAAACATGTCCTTGAAGTTCCAGTACGTTTGGATGTCATTTGGTGCTGTAACGGATGTGATTTGTTTGTCGATGAGCGATTGGCTTTTGGTGATTTCAGTCACTTGAGTGTATCTTGAGTTAGATGTGATTTATTAGTTGTTCTCCGAGAGATTGACAACGTCTTGTAGCCTCTATGCACTAGTTGAGTCAGCTTCATCCCATGGATTGACAATTTAATCTCGGTTCTCTCTAATACTGTAATAAGATAGGATGGTGAGGTTAGTCATGCGTCCCACACACTTCATGAGCTCCCAAGAGCTCCTCTTCGATGCCAATGAGGGGCTAACCCTTTTATATATACCATGAAAACTAAGGAATTCTCCATGCATATGGGGCTTATCACGATGAAATGTGACAAGCCCAGGTTAACGCACCCCTTTGGGGTCCCCAAATTCCACCCAAATAACCCCAAAAAACCATTTAATGAAAAAAATCCCTCCCCCACCCCACTTCCAACACTTGCCATTTCTTGCACAAGGCTCTAGTTCTTGAGCTTCAAAGTACACCTAAGACCCCACCTTATTGACCTTGAACTCCTCACTCTCCACTGGATTTTGACTTTGTCCGATCGTCCAACCAAGCTGACCCAAATTTACAAAAAAAAAAACACTTGGCATTGCACCATCGACTTTTGGGACAAATTTCCAAATATTGTAACCTGGCCTCCATGACTCCATTTCGCAAGCCGTCAATTATGTTTAGCCCCATACCATGCATACTACTATCCAAAACCTTGTTGGAAGCAAAAATCCCACCAGGTGGGACATTTTACAATGCATTCAAGTGGGCACATAACTGGCCCCCAACAATCTTTCAACTGACCATATCTTGCAAATCATGGCTCTATTTGAGGAGCCGTCTTGACCGGCTTCTAGAGCACCTTGAACACTACATTCAAGAGCATTAAACCAACACTCAAAACACCTGGATCTTCCAACCCCAATTGAACCTTTATAGAGTCCTTTTGGCCTAACAAACCACATTATGCATACATTCCAACTGCCTCTTGCCTGCCTTCGCCCTATATACCTACTTTAGCCATTCACTGCATACCTGTCTACATCTATGCCTTGCATAGCATACCTTTCAACATCAACCAACTTTGATTATCTCATCATTGCCCATGGACCTATTGAACATTTATGTTCAAACAAAAGCATCTTTATTGTGCTTGAAAACTGCAACACTCTGCTAACACCTAAGCAAAGTGAAAAAGCATAACCATATGTACAGTATATAGAAGGCTGCATGTCCATCGCACTCTGTTCCCCTTAGGTAGGTTGCCCAACCCCCATGGTTATAATACAGTTCACATTAGGTACCAAACTCTTGTGAAAGTACATCTTAAGTCGCACCCCATTCACTCTGTTTCTCAGCAGCTTACCATTTGACTGCACCAACTGATAGGTCCCATTTGGAAAAGCTTTTTGTACCATCATGTATGGACCCATCCATTTCTTCTTAAACTTATTTTGGAAATTAAAATCTAAGTAGCTCTCACCAGGTCTCCTTCCTCTATGTTCTTGTCTGGCAAGCTTTGATTGAACTTGGCAATTTGTTTCTCCCGCTTCTTCACATAATAGTCAGTTGCCTCTTTGTCCATCCGTAAAGCTTCAAGACTGACAATCCCATCTTGCAAAACCTCTTGTTGTGTGGCATTGAGTTTCCACATTACTTTCAAAGCTCCAAGTTGTTGTTGGAATTAGGGTTGTAAAGAAACACAACACAGCTTGGAGAAGACGAAGGAAGCTCAAGGCACACAATAGAGAGTGTATTACTAGTGCGCAATGGAAAGATAGATAGCCCTAGAGTGATGGGCGTATATACAGTGCACGGGGAAAAAACCTCCTAAAGAGGGAAAAAATGCCCCGGCGGTCCTAGTGTGTCACACACATCACTACCACATGTATATTGTAACAAATCCCCCCTGGAGTGATGCGGTGAACAAGAGCTGGCACATGAGTAAAGGAAAGTGCCATGCCCTGAGGACATGATCGGTCCACAAAGGGGAGTAAGCCCAAAGATTTGCGGAAAGCTTCAAGCTTCTCACAAGACAATGCCTTTGTGAAAAGATCTGCAAGGTTGTCCTGTGTTGGCACATAAGCCAAGGTTGATCTCTCCTGCTGAGAGCCTCTCCCTGACATAGTGGTAATGCACCTCAATGTGCTTTGTGCGAGCATGAAAAAATGGGTCCCTCGCAACTGCCAATGCGCTCTGACTTTCAGTGTAGATAGTGTTGGCAGTATCCTGTCCAACACCCAAATCATCCATAAGGTGTCTGAGCCATACACACTCAACCATAGCTGTGAAGACTGCCCTTTACTCTACCTCACAACTCGAAGTGGCCACAGTAGGTTGCTTCTTGCTCAACCATGATATACATGAACTGCCAAGCATGAAACAAAAACCACTTGTGGACACTCGTGTGTCAAAACAACCAGCCCAATTTGAGTCCGAAAAAGCATGTAAGTCTGGTGGCAATGATCCCCCCTTGGGATAAAACAAGCCAAGATGTAAAGTGCCACTAAGGTAGCGGAAAATCCTCTTGACAACCTGCCAATGCTTAGACCCTGGGCTATGTATAAATCTGTTGACCGATGAGATTGCAAACTGAATATCCGGCCTCGTGTTGCATACATAAATGAGGCAACCAACAGCAGTTTGGTAAAGAGTGACATCAGCAGGATTGCCAGCATCATGTAGACTCAACTTCAAACCTGTTTCCATGGGAGTGGAAATAGGTTTGCAATCCTCAAGTCCAAACATACATAGCAATGTTTCTATGTAACTTTTCTAACACAAGGCAATACCACAATCACACTGCTTAAACTGTATACCCAACTAATGATGCAACAGCCCCAAATCTATCATCTTGAAAGGAGCAATCAAATCAGCCTTAAATTCAGCAATATGTCTCTCATTTGGTCCATTGATCAACAAATCATCAACATAAATAACCACAATGAGAAGTACATCACCCTCACGCTTTACATACAATGTGCTTTCTGTTGGACTGTTACGAAAGCCTTGTTTGACCAAATGAGTGTCAGCTTTCTGATACGAGGAGATTGCTTCAACCCATACAAAGCCTTGTTACATTTGCACAGTTTGTCCTCTTGTCCTTTTATGACAAAACCGCGAGGCTGCGTTACATAAACTTCCTCAAATATGTCACCATTCAAGAAATTAGTAACAATGTCTGATTGATGTACATCCCAACCAAAATGAGCTGCCAATGCACATAGAAAACGCACAGTAGTCATACGACAAGTGGGAGCAAAAGTCTCTTCATAATCTATGCCTTTTTGCTGTGCATAACCCTTTGCAACAAGTCGAGCCTTATGGTGATCAATCTCACCATCCGGCTTGCGTTTCAACTTGTAAACCCACTTGGTACCAATTGCCTTTTTGCCAGGAGGCAAATCACATAAAGTCCATGTGTCATTTTCTTTGAGTGCATCATATTCTGTTGCATGGCAGCCATCCAATTTTCTGAATTTTGTGCTTCATCAAAAGACAGAGGCTCCTCAACATCATGTAAGCTAGACACAGCCAAAGCATAACAATCTGATGCATAAGATGCATGGCGAGAGCCAGAACGAGTACGACTAGACAAAGGTGCATCCAATTTACTATCACGCAAAGTGTGCACCACCCATTTTGGCATACCTCTAGCCTGCTCGTTTTCAGCCCTTTCCTCATCAAGTACATCATGTACATCTGCATCAGTAATAGGCTGATCTAGAACATTTTCAAAAACCCCCATAGGCTGTACATTTGCCTCATTGGAACTTACATTCGTATTTCCACCATTGAAAAGAGGCAACAAAGTGTCATAAATGTCCTGTGAGCTTACATTACTGTCTCTAGTACATTACAGCAAGGGCTGAACAGAATCTTCCTCAAACACTACATCCTGAGAAACCAGAATACGTTTTGTTTGCGGATGATACAACCTGTAACCTTTGCTTTCAACACTATAACCAACAAAAATACATTTGACAGCCTTATCATCCAATTTGCTGCACTGCACTTGTGGCACCAAAGCATATGCCAAACAACCAAAAACACGCATGTGCTCAATAGAAGGCTTTCTATCATGCCATGCTTCATATGGAGTAATAGACTGCAAAGCTTTCGTAAGAGACCTGTTAAGTACATAAGTGGCACACATGATGGCCTCAAGCCAAAAAGAATGCTGCAAAGCTTGACTCTTGACCATACATCGTGCCATTTCCGTCAGTGACCTGTTTTTCCTCTCAGCAACACCATTTTGCTGAGGTGTATAAGGCACTGTACATTGGTGTTTTATCCCACGACTAGCCAGAAATGCATTAAATTCATGAGAAATATACTCCCCCCCTCGATCGGAACGGAGGGTGCCCATAGTACATTTCGACACATTTTCAACCATAGCCAGAAATTTTTTGAAGCACATAAAAACTTCGGACTTCGCTTTAAGTGGAAATACCCATTCATGCCTGGAGTAATCATCAATGAAAGTCACGAAGTACAGGTAATTGCCCAAGTACGGAGTTTGCATGGGCCCACAAACATCACTATGCACAAGCTGCAACCTGTATGTGGCCCGAGCTGAACCATCCTTTGGAAACTTAGAACGCTGCATCTTACCCAAAATACAGCCTTCACAAACATGTTTGACAGGTGCTTCAAGAGGCGGCAAAGAAGCAACCATATCAGATTTCTGCAAACGCAGCAAACTGGCAAAATTCAGATGACCAAAACGTGCATGCCAAAGTTTTGCATCTGAAATAGCCCTAGAATCTGCAACAACATTTGCAAAATTCTATCCACACTTGTCATACAAAGTGAGCTTATATAGCCCACAACACAAAAGGCCAGATGCAACAATTTCATCACCAAAACTGAGATCATGAACTGTATATCTGTCATCCACAAATTTGACTGCAAGTCCAAGTCTAGCAAGTGCGGATACAGACAAGAGATTCTTCTTGATCCCAGGTACATAAAGTGCATCAACAAGTGTGAAAGAACTGCCATTAGCAGCAATAAGCACAATCTTTCCAACTCCCTGAACTGGATAAGAGGCATTGTTGGCACAAGTGACTGAATTCCCATGAGGGACAGACTCAAGAGAGGTAAACAATTCACGATGTGAGGTAATGTGCTTTGTAGCACCACTGTCGAAATACCACACATGTGAATCTGCAGCAACTGACAAGCATGCATCATGGACAACAGGATTGTAAGTGCAACCCATTCTGCATCAACATCAGCATTACAGTCTCCTTTTATAGAAGACTCAACAATGGTTGCATTTGTAGTGGAACCAACATTTGCAGTGGAACCACCCTCTTTCTTCTTAGCCTCTTTTGCCTGCAACTTAGGACAATGCTTGATCAAGTGATCATTAGCTTTACAATAATGGCAACGCATCTTCTTTTTTCCCTTATCACTAGAATTGCCAGATGAAGTGTTGCCAGCAAAAGCATTCGGAACAGTATTTTTGCCACTCGCAGCAAAACCATAAGAAGTGGCTGCATTATTGTTACCACCCTTTCTTTGAGAAGCAATAAAAGCCTGTTCAACTGCACGCTGCCTAGTCCTGTTTTTTCTGGAAAGTGACTCTTGCAATAGCAATGTGCATAATGCATCAAACTTGACAACTTCAAGATTTCCTTGGGTCATAAGTCTCCAAGTACTAGCAAAAGTCTGGTAAGAATCTGGTAAGGCATCAAGAATAGTCTGCACAAGGGAACTATCTGAAATGACTTCACCTGCAGAAATAAGTTGCTCATTGATATCCTTGACACTAGCAAGGAAAGTGTCCATATCATCTTCCTCATGCATAATCTTCGACTCTAGCTCTTTACACAGCAAAGCAATTTTAGCCTCATTGCGACTTGCATAAAGACCAGCCAAAATGTCCCAAGCCTGTTTTGCAGATTTTGCTGAATGGATGTGAGGAACAATGGTGCATTTCACAGACAACGCAATCAATGCATGAGCCTGCGCATCCTTAACATCCCAACGAGCTTGTTCTGCCGTAGGGAAAACAACTCTAACAGCAGCAATCCTTGCAGCAAGACCTGCAACATCCTCAACATTCCTACATCCTCAGAACCAGGACGTACATCAATGCCCTGCACAATGTTCCAGATGCCCTTTGCACAAGAACATGTTGCATCATATAAGCCCACATAGGGTAGTTTTCCCCATCCAACCTGTCCTCAACAGCAAACATCTTGAACACATTTGTGTTGTTGTTGTTAGCCATGGTAAATGCTGCACTTGATGTGAAAACTGCCCGAAAATAGGAGAAACGGAGCGGAAACAACACATGCTATATAGCACAAACCATAGAAGACTATAAGGCACCTGTTATGTAGAGAACAACACTAACAGAAATTCTACACAAAATGACGAAATAGCCTGTGCAGTACTGCATGTAGTGGAAATGGAGGCCGAAATGAGCCCAAATCAAAAATCTGAGCAGACCAAGCTCTACGAGTCCCTCCAAAGTATTTGTCCACCTGCGAACGCTCGCCAAATCTCATTGAAATCGGAGAAAGTGATCAGGCGTGTACTGGAGCAGCTGGCGCCCGGGAGGACGTAACCTGCTCTGATACCAATTGTTGGAATTAGGGTTGCAGAGAAACACACACAGCTTGGAGAAGACGAAGGAAGCTCAAGGCACACAATAGAGAGTGTATTACAGGTGTGTAATGGAAAGATAGATAGCCCTAGAGTGATGGGTGTACATACAATGCACGGGGGAGAAAACCTCCTAAAGAGGGAGAAAATGCCCCGGCGGTTCTAGTGTGTTCACACACATCACTACCACATGTATATGGTAACAGTTGTGTATGCACTGGCAATATTTCTTCCTTACCGTATACCAACTCAAAGCTCCAAGCTGTGTATGCACTGGTAATACCAATTCCTTAACATATACCCACTCAAGTGGAATAAAATTAGTACCAACTTTATATGATTTCTTGTACGCCCATAAACACTTATCGAGATTCACTTCCCACTATGCTTTCTACATGTAAACATAATTTGTTAGCATTTTTATGATTTGCCCATTGGCACTCTCCACTAGACCATTGCATTGAGGATGATAGGGCAAAGAGAATTGGTGTTGAATGCCCAACTTCTCGGCCAATGCCCGCGTAAGCTTACTTCTAAATCACTACCCTCTATTTGAAATGACCACCCATGGTACTCGAAAAAGACAACAAATGTTATAAAAAACAAAATGAGTCACAGTATGAGCATTTACCTCCTTGACTGCCTTCGCCTCTACCCACCTATTAAGGTAGTGAATATCTACCATAATATACTTTTTTCCATTTGCAGACTTTGGGAGTGGAAAATTGGCATCCAAACCCCACTTTCAAAAGAATTTTGCGTAATGATAGCCCCTTGTGATTTTGCTACCAACCATCTCTCTCCCATAGCTATACATTTATGGCATGTCTTGTACCAATAGTTCACATCTTGCACTAAGTTGAAGGCCACCAAAAAGGATGCTCTCAAAATTCAAGACAAAACCTGGTCTTTACCTTGATGCCCACTTTCTTCATGACACTGCTGCAATACCATACTAGTTTCTTCCTTGCAAAGCACCCTTCACAACAGTTCATCCCGTGAGATCGTGCCCTACCAATGTGAACTTGTAGGTCTTATGTACTATCCTCCTCTTATGCAGCTTTGATAGGCCTTCTGGATGCTAGCTTGAACTTAAAAATTCTTCAACCTCCTTCTTCCCAACCTGCATAAGTGACTGGGGCCACATACAAGCGTACTTGTACTTTTCTACCTGCCAGTTGATCTACCTCAACATCTTTTTAATGGCATAAAACCAATGTTTCAATGAATCTTGTTTTACATGCCATTGGCATAGCATTTGCTTGATGACCAACAAAGCATATCCTTTTACCGCCAATCTTGAAAAACCAAACTCCATGCACTACTTCAAATCCAAATGTAAAATAAGATACTTTGCTTCATTGCTGGTGTGGACATCCTCCAAGTCGTAAGCCTTTGAAAAAACCTCTTTGTCATGTGGGTCCTGTATCACCACACCTCCACATGCTTTTTGTATCACCCTCTTGTAAGCACCATCAAACCACATAGTAAATGACCCTTCCAAGTTCGGTTCTTCTTTAGCTTTGTCTCATACCACCCTTGGATAAACCGATAACTCGACCTCCCTATTGACCAAGATATTTGCTAAATGAGACCAACTCATATGGTCAACCTTGAATTCAAACTCAAACTCCTGTAGCTCTATCACCCACTTCATAATCCTCTTCCGTGTCTTCAAGTGCATCACCACTTCAAGCAGTAGATTGTTAGCCGTTAATACATAGAACTTATGAACAATAAGATACACTTTGAATTTCCTGCAAGCAAAGACTAAAGACATCACCCATTGCTCAGCTTCATTATAGGTCGCTTCCCTTGGATATATTACCCGGCTCTCAAAATAAAGAAGTTTGTAGCTTCAGAGACAACCATTGAACCAACAATGACTCTATCAACATGGGTCAAATGTCTCTGCATTGTTTCCTCAATCTACCTTCTGCAACAACACCGCTCCAATTGCCACAGTGCCTACCATCATAGCAATATAGAAATCATCGTCTTGGTTGGGTGGACACACCATAGGTAATTGACACAAAATTCCCTTCACCTTGTCAAAACACCTCTTGAGCTTCCTCATCCCATTGAAACCTGTGCACCTGCTAAGCCCTCTTTTGAAGAGGATACACATACTGGGACAGCATCCTTGACAGATGCTTCAATTTATGCACAAACAATGCCAAACCTTGAGCACTGGAAGGAAGCTCCATAAGAACTAGAGCCTTGACCTTTTCTAGATTTGCTTTGATTTTGTTCTGCAACAACACATGGCCCAATAATGATGCTCAAGGTTGTGCTAGCTTGCGTTTTTTCAAGTTCAATTGACATCCCTCTTCATCCAACCTTTGAAAACACAGTTTAAACTTCGACAATTTCTCTGTTCTAGAGCTATAGCAGCCAATATCATCCATGAATACCCTGATAAATGTACCCAAATAGTGACCAAACACCCTATTCATATAATCCTAAAAAGTGGCATAAGCATTTACCATCCTGAATGGCATCCTGGGTAAGTAAAACATCCCAGAGAGATGAATGTAGTCTTAAATTGGTCTTCAAATGTGATCCCTATCTGAAGATACCTTGAAAATCCATCCATAATTGAGTACCTTTCATGGCCAGCTACGTGATTCAAGATCTCATCCTGGAATGGCATTGGGTAGTGGTTCCGCTTTGTGGACGTATTCAATGGTTGTGGTCGACACATACTCTCCATTTCCCGTTCTTCTTTGGAGTGATGACCCACTCCAAAGAAGAAACCCACTCTGACTCCTTCACGGGGTAGATGATACCTGCATCCTATAATTTGTTTATGACCACTAGAGAAACCCACTCTGACTCCTTCACGGGGGAGATGATAGCTGCATCCTATAATTTGTTTATCTCCTATCAAAGAGCTTCTTTTTGTATCTCCCCTAGTCTTCTTAGCTTTTCTCTTTAGGCTTGTTTCCTTCCTTGAGAGCAATCTTGTGCTCCACCCACCCCTCTTGTACCTCGTAAATATTTGTACTCCATTGCAAAAAGATTTAGATAGGACGCTCATAGTTGCACATAATTCTCTTTCTCTTGCTTAGACAAATCCTCTCTTAGCATACCTATCACCTCCTCAATTCCTATACCATGAACCTATGGTTGCACCTCCTCTTTCTTATGAGAACTTTCTACCATGACACCAAATAAGTCAGCATCAATCTTCATCATATCATCTTCACTCTCTTTCTCCTCTATATCTATGTAACCTTCATTGTAGGTCATCTCAGTGTTGTACTCATAGCTGGTTGTGGTAGCTTCTTCATCTATTTTTCCATAGAATGATCATGGATTTGCTTGATCTTCAAATACAACACTATTTGCCTTCCTTTCGCTCTATTAGGCAAGGTAGACATCTTCTCTTTCCCAATCTTCCTTGGATCCAATTGCCAAAATCCATGGCATCCCCAAAATGATAGGGTATGCATTGTCACATGCCTTCATCACAAAAAAATCAATCAAACATTTTATACCCATCACCTTCACCTTCACCTTCACCTCTTGAGCCATACCTAGACACCAAGCTTTAGAATGGTTGGACATCCTCATTTGCACATTTGTCTTGGTTATTTCTTTAACACATGTTTCCTTCATGGTTGCCTCCTTCATAGCACATACATGTGCTCCACCATCTATGTATGCATGTACCTACAACCGCTTCTTAATAATTGTTTCAACAAGGGAAAGAACATCAATCAGATTGTCCACCCTTAGGGCCATATTCTGTATTGCCTGCACATTGCCTTTAGCTCATGGTAAGGCTTGTGCCAACACTCGTAGATCATTTTCTGCTCAACTTGGGGTTCAAATCTTTACATTACCCAAATGTTATATTAGCTTTTTGACCTTGAACATCACTTACCAAATCATGTTTTGAGTAGTTGCGTCCTAGCTAAGAATCCATTTGCTTGATCTTGTGGCGTCTCCTCCTCTTGCTGGCTTCAGGTTTCCCTTTGCCCTTGTACACCTTCTCTTTACCTTTACGAGCTCTAATTTCCCTTTTGGTTTTTAATTTGAGGACTTGTCTTGACCAACTTCTAGAGAACCTTGAACACTACATTCAAGAGCATTATCCCAACACTTAGAACACCTGGATCTACCAATCTTAATTGGACCTTTTTGGAGTCCTTTTGGCCTAAGAAACCACATTATACATACATTCCAGTTGCCTCTTGCCTACCCTAGCCCTATATACCTTCTTTAGCGATTCACCACATACATGTCTGCATCTGTAGCCCTGCATATAGCACACCATTCAACATCAACCAACTTCGCTTGTACCAACATGCTAGGAAGATCTAAGACAAGTCGTGGTTCTCTGTGTGGAGAGAAACATTTTAAAATGCTACTACTTTTGGTAGTCCTACAAGGCATTCAAAACGTTGTCTAAGGTGATTTCAACCCATTGAAGGGCTTCTCAAAATGCTATCTCTAGCACGGATGTGGTGCCAGAGATGAGCACACTTATCAAAATGCTCTACAAATTTTGTGACCATCAATTATGGCATATTGAAACGATATCAATGGTGGTATGTGACGCCTACTACAAGCAATTGTACCAAAAAAAGAGTGATGGTTTTGGCAAGATTTGGTGGTCTTGTTGGAGACAAGATAATATGCAAAGATATTCAAGGTTACGACTGACGGTTGCACTCGAGGCGATGTATAGACATGTCCAAAATACCAAGGAGGATTTACAACATTCTTGAACACATCAAAAACCACAAGTATAGAGAATATTTTTTTCAAGAACCTTACCCAAAATCAAAGTCTGCTACAACAGCCCGATCCATTGACAAATGCAAAGTTCCAAACTATTTTTTCTACTTCAATGTCATAGTTTTGTTCAAAGTTTCTCTATTGTCAAAACAATCTTACATTTTCAGTCAAAGTGTTGATTTTAGCTTATCAACAAGTAATTGCCATGTCAATAAGTTGTAAATGGGTTACAGACAATGCCACACATACAAAGTGGTAAGACCTCCCAAAAAATCCATTTTTTGTTGAAGTCCTCATTTTTGTAAACTCATTCTCATGAGATTATTGGGTAAACAAAAACCCAAGGTTTGGAAGTCAACCAAATAATGCAAGTTCTGCAACGATGGGAGTAGAGGGCAAATGGTCATAGAAGAACAAGTTTATCAGGCACCTTCAGACACCACACCTGTTTACTTCATTGCAAATGAGGGAGCTAGACCACCTATGATAAAACCAATGCCTAAACCAAAAACCAGGAATTTCCATAATTTCGAAGTAGATGACCATTGAAAAAATGAATTTCTTGAACTAGAGAAGAGTGCGAGACCTATAAAGGCATATTGTGGAGCGTTTGGTTGCAAGGGCATGTATTTTCCAGAAGACCGTCCTTGGAATCTAGCGAACAAAGTGAAAAACACCATAAACATAGTTCAAGTTGTGCCAAGCAACTCCTTAGAGGGGGGAACCCATAGTTCTGATTCAAGTTGTAACTAGGGTGCAAGCTAAGAGGAATAAACAAAAAAGTGCAAGTGGGTCAGACACAACCAACATTCCATTAAAAGACTCCAAGAATGAATGATACAAATGATATGATCTTCGGAGACAAAAACAATGAAGAAAGGTTGAAGAGAAGGTTCAAAAGAAGATAGAGAAAATGACGTGTATGTTGTCATCAAATTTCAAAGAATCAAAACCAAAATCCGTAGGATCTATACTTGTGGAAAAAATCTACGAACCAATCAAGGCAGCTTCCAAGTTGGATTGAAATAAAGTCATACCTTGGAAACCAAATGGAAAAACTATGTAGCACTTGACATGGAAGCGGCCAGACTAGAAGTGTACAAAAACTTAGTGAAAATTACATAGTCCATGCTAAAGAAATAGAAACGTCAATTGGAAATAATAGGGAAATCCGTAGAAAGTGAGATTAGAGCCGACAAAGAAAAAATCTAGGAGAATGAAGAGTTGAAGAAAACTCTAGTAAACATTGATCCACCTTCACTTGCACCAATAGTTCTAGATAGTGAGGAGGGATTAGATGGAGTTCCCATCATTGAGGAAGATTGACCAGAACACCTCTGGGAACGAGTCAGCGAAGCAAAAGAAAGGATTCTGACTCTTAAATCAGATCCAATTGAAGAAGTATGGCTAGATAGACCACCCATGCATATGGAATTAGATGAACAATCATTGTATGGAGATTGGGGATTTGAGCAGTCAGGCTTAGCAAAAGCTAGAACCATACGAACACTGCATTCATACTTGGGAGAAAACAAAGAGAAATCATTGGTCTATAAAACAAAAAAACTAAATAGACCAAAGAAAACCTTAGATGTGGAAAACTTGCAATCCATTATGTCGACTCCGATCCAATGCACAATCACATTGGGTGAATTGCTTCAAATACGACCACATCTATGGAAGGATCCGCAATCTACTGTGGAAAAGATGGGTTTAAAGGACGTAACCTGAGAAAACTTAGATGAATTGAAAAACAAAGAAAAACTGTAGGCTAAAATTGTTAAATCTATGTCCATGAACAAAGTAGGAGACTATTGTTAGGAGAATGAAGGAAACACAACCCTTCGAGTACAATACAATGACATAACGTCCATGGCTATCTTGGACAGTGGAGCAGGCATAGCCATAACAATGATAACTATCTGGGAAGCCTGGGAAAAACCTTCTATTAGACAAACACACATGAAATTGCACCTGGCAGATGGTCACATTGAGAAACTGGTGGGCTTACTAGAAAATGTGATAGTTAGCTCTTATGGAATTGACTACCGGCACACATTTTCCATTGTAGATGTTATTGAAAAATTTAACCACAAAATTATCTTGGGAAGACCATTCAGGAGACGAATACAATTGATCCAGGATTGGGGAAATGATCTCCTTAGCATAAAACAAGTTGAATCAATTACTTAGGTGAATTTAAAGGATCACTTTTACAAGGATGTTTTGAGGACACCAACCTAGGAGTTAGATTCGGAAACCTCATCAAAAACTAAACTGTCATCATGGATACGACAGAAACTCCAATTTGGGTATGTGGAGCTTCCAAATCAAGTAGCTTATGACGAGAAGATTGTGTACTATACAAGGAAGTAAATGATGTGGCATATGTACCAGAACCATTCTTTGAGCATCTGTTTGAACCTTTTGGTTGGACTCAAATTCTGACCACTATGGATGTGTGTTTTAATAAATCCACACCCACACACTTTTGTGATGAGGAGTACTATGACATAGTACCTATTTAGATGGTATTTATCAAAATGATCGAGGAGCAACATGTCTTCTTTGATAAGTACCATGATGTCACGAATGAGTTAGAGGAGGAAATACTTACAACAAAGGAACCAGACTCCGAAAAAAATATCCAAAAAAACAACAAGATAAATTGAAAAGAAAAACGCCAAAACCAACAATGGAAAATAAAACTCAATTCTTGAATGCATCAGATTGCATCAAACACAAGATAACGAGATGATATCCAAAAATGAAACACAGATCGGTGAACCAAAGTGATACAAAAGCTGGGCAAGCCTGATGAGACTAAGGGAAAGGAGTCTCTAATGAAAAAAACTGAACACAAAGCAAAGTATAAGGAGTTGAAATGGACCTTGAAAGAAGTCTGGCCCATCGAGATGGAGTCTAAAATGTATTAACCAGGGAAAATCAATGTTCCTTTGCATTGTAAGAAATACACTTTGGAAGATTGCAAAATCATTGTAGAGCAATGGTTGAGACAATCAAAAGAGCCACGAAAGTCCTACAAGGGACCAGAGAATGCCAAACAAATTGACCTTGCAAATCTTGGAGAAAAGTCGAGACTAGCAAACATAGCTATGGATTTGTCTTTGGAGGAGGAATAAATCCTCATTTGAACGTTAAAGGAGTATACTGATGTCTTTGCCTGGTCCTATAAGTATCTCAACGGAGTGGACAAGGAAGAAATTGACAAGCTCAAGGAAGCTAAGTTTATCTCTGAAATTGAACACACTGATTAGATATGACCCATTGTGGTAGTGCCAAAAAAGAACGGAAAACTTAGAGTGTGTGTAAACCTCAAGAAGGTGAATGCAACCACCATACGAGATAACTATCCTCTTCCTATTATTGACCATGTGCTAGAACGAGTAGATTGTAAAGAGGATTATAGCTTCTTGGATGGATTTTGTGGTTACAACCAATTAGCCATAGATCCCAAAGATCAACATAAAATGGATTTTGCCATGGAATGGGGAATTTTTGCTTATAGGGTCATGCCTTTTGGATTGACCAATGCTTTAGCAACATTGTAGTGGCTAGTGAGCCATGATTTTAAGAAATATCTACGGAATTTCTTAGAAGTTTACATGGATGATCTTTGTGTACACTCTACAAAAATAGAGAGCCCTGTCAAACACTTACGATGTGTCTTTGAGAAATACCATCTATATAGGATTTGTTTAAATCCTTAGAAATGTGTATTTATGGTTAGACAAAGCAAAATTTTGGACATATTGTGTCAAAAAATGGTATTTCCACAAATTAAAAAAAATGGCACAGTGATTAATGAAATGGCTAGACCAACAACATCAGGGGAGTTCAAGCATTTATGGGTCAGTGAGGTTACTATCATAGATTCATCTACATGTATCAATCATTGCTAAACCCATTTATGGTCTTATCACTCAATTTGAATGGACAAATCAACATGAGGAGTCATTCCAAAAGCTTAAACAAACTTTGAACTCAATACCAATATTGAAGACTTGAGGCTGGAACAAAATATTCCATGTGCATGTAGATGCTTCAAATTTTTCCATTGGTTGCATATTAACTCAGTCGGGAGAGAGAAAAATGAACTTTCCAATCTCTTATGCTAGTAGACAACTAAACTTAGCGGAAAAGAACTACACCACCACTGAAGACCCATGAGCTTTTGTTGATTCAGGACCCAAGGCATCATAGATTATAATTCTCATGTATATCTACGTCCAATTTGTCCATAGTTTATGCTCGACGGATCATAATGTTGAAGCTTGACTATTTTTGGGTGATACTTTGGCTCTAAAATAGAATTTTGGTTTTATTAAAGTAACATCATTCAGCTCTGGAGAGGATGGGAATAAAAAATTATTTCCTTATAAATAAACCATCCTTCTTGACCTATCACTGGGCAAAGTTTTATGAGCTGGTACGTAGGCCTCTCAAACATTGGTTGACTCTTTTTGTACAGTTTCCCTTCTCACTCTACATAATGTGCCATATGAATTATGCATTCCATACAATGCTAATAGCATTTGTTTTGATGTGTCCCTTAGACTCGTAAATGATTGCGCACTATTGGTTGTGGATGTAGGATCATTTTCAAACCTAGCACTCCTTTTGGCCTTCAGTGATAGCTGATGCTTCGACTAAATCTATGCGTGAATTGTTGTTGTTTAGAGATTTCAATTTAAGATTTTTAGGTACATGTGCATCTTCATGCAGATTGTGAACTTGCAATGCTTTTACTAGTAATGTATGAGCATTTGAATGCACCAAAAATGATGCGCTAGATGAAGTTACATCAAATTTTTATTTTCCAGTTTGCTTTATGCTTTGCTTTACAATTGGTATGCCTCAATTGTCCAAGTTCCTTGGACAATACTTTGTAAAATAATCACCTTTTTTGCCACAATTTGAACAATACACCATAAAAGACATATTTAGGAATTTTAAGAATTATTCAAGTCCCAATTTTTTTAAATGAGATTTAACATTGGAGTCTTTTTTATCAAGTTTGACCTCATGGGTGTTTGTGTGGAGCCTTTGTGCCATATAGGTATGTAACGAACAGGAGGCTCAAACTTAAGTTCGATCCTTATGTCCCTTTAGTACATAAATCAAGGCTGAAGTTCAAACTCTTGCAGCTGTGGCTCTAGGATGTAAGGAGCGTGACGACTTTGATGATTTACCTTATTCCAAACCCGTAGGTAAATATATGAGGCTCAAACTTAAGTTCTTTTTGATACTCTAGGTATGTAAGGGGCATGAAACTCAAACTTGAGTTCAGAATATGTAAGGGACATGAGGCTCAAACTACCCTTTGACTTGCTTCAAATTTATAGGTAAAAATTTGAGATCTCCATCTTGTCCAAAGTCAGAAAGAGCATCTAAAGTTCGAGCCTTTGACTTGCTTCAAATTTATAGGTAAAATTGAGACTCCATCTTGTCCAAAGTAAGAAAGAGCATGAGGCTCTCTAACTTAAGTTTGAGCCTCTTCCTTGATCCAAATTTATAGGTAGAATTTTGAGCCTCCATTTAAAGTCAGAAAGCACGAGGCTCAATCTTAAGTTTGAGCCTTTGCCTTGCTCCAAATTTATAGGTAAAATTTTGAGCCTCCATCTTACCCAAATTCAAAAAGATCATGAGGCTCAAACTTAAGCTTGAGCTTCCCACTTGCTCTAAGGGACATAAACATTTAAACCTCCATCCTCAAGTGCTCAAAGTCAATAAAGAACATGAAGCTAGACTATATCGCCATGTTGGCTACAAAATGCACACAAACACTCACGTCACATACTTCAAAAAATCTAACTAAGGCTAGTTGAAAAACCTTTAAGCTATTCAAACATTTTAAAATTACACACACGCTGAGCAAAACTACTCCTTTGCATGTTTGCATGGCACAATTGGCAAGGCATGAGCATGGCCATGCATAAACTTGTGCACATGGTTTGAGCCTTCAAAAAATTAACTGTAGATAATTAGCCAATTGATGAGAGAATGGCATGTAAAATTATGGAAGCCTTGTCTAGAAAGTTGCATGCTTCCTTTGAACTCCACCCCAATTACCACTGCTTTCTCCCTTGCTTCTATTTCAGATCCTCTAATAACTCCATGTAGATGATTTTTAAAGATCCCAAGGACTTGCAAAGGTTATAAGGAAATTCATTACGCTCTACAAACGCTTTGCATTTCAATCAGTACTTGTAGGGCAATAATGTAAAAGAACCATCCCTAAAAAGGTAGTTGACTCACAACTGCCGCTTGCTATTTCTCCATATGCTCACACCAGGTCAACGTGTGACCATGCAAAAGTTGGGAAGCCTACAAGCATTTGAAATTTTCAAAACTTTTTGAGGGGTTACAACATTTGAACCAACTCACGTAACCTCTCCTCGTAACCTATATAATTGTAGTATGTGAAGATGAGTTCTCGAGAGCATGAGCCTCTCCAACCCCTCAAGGTGCTGGGTGGGATGGGACTCCAATATATTCTATATTGATAATACATTGCATGAGGATCATGTAGTTGCGTCTATGCTATGCTCTACAACCATGATCGCCACAATCACCAGCAACCACCATTTACAACCTCCGGCTCCACCATCACCGGCTATTGTAGCCACGGTCTGCAAACCACATCACACCTCGCTAGTATGCAACTACCGTCACTATAATCAGGTGGTTTGTCCGAGGCTATAGATAGATAAATAAACGCATACCTATATGCATACATAAAATATATAGCATGCATGCATGTATAGGTATATACATACATACATAAATAGAGGTTATGCTATGAGGATCTTGAGTATACAAGGACTTGAACCTCCCAACAATACGTGATAGAGAGGAGATGGGTGTGGATACTATGGAGGTAGCCACCATACAAAAAGAGCTTGATGAGCACATGGAGGTAGATGGAACGAATTTGGATGCTCTCATAAAAGTTGATTCTCATATAGAGGACAGTGTGGACATGTACTTGGTAGTATGTCCCCTTCATATTCCATGTCCAGATGCTTGGAGTTCTATGTACAGGGTAATCGATGCTAGCACGAGCCATCATGACTTAACCATGAGGGCAAAAAAGGGGGTTGTTGACATTTGAACACGGGAAAGCTACACCATTTTTTGTATTATTTTGACGGACTCAATTGTGATTGTTTTTTGAGACTCAATCGAGTTTCTAGATTGTAACTCATTAAATATGCAGATCAACTAAACTCATGGTAGAAAGTAGGAGGTAATTTTGATGAGTTAGTACCTCCAAGGCTGATGTATATAAGCCAACCTTCGTAACCCTAAGACAAACTTTTATTAATCATCATTTTGAGCTCTATTAAGTGTACGGTGAGTGCGTGCTTTGTTTTCTAGAGAGAGTGAAGTCTTCTTCTACTCTCTACGCACACTATGGAAGCTACATTGTGAAGGTGACTACACCATTGCGTTAGCAATGGTGAGAGTTACACTTCAATGCCAAGCTTGCACAATCCCGGTCTCTTCGCAAACAACTCTCTCACGAGATTGGCAGTGAGTTTTCTCTCTAACCGTGTATCCCTTTTGTGATTTCTTTATGTCATTGCATTCATGAGACGAGTAAACTACACTTTATGCCTAAGTACATTGAGAATTGATGACCTAGTAATTTTTGATATGTCTTCATACACATTTTTTGCACCAAGTGTTTGCACGTAGTAAATTGGGCTAGAGACTTTAGGGTAGTATCCTCTAGGTGTGTAGAGGTTACTCCTTGAGTTTTGTGATGATTCGACAATGTTAGGTCATGTCTTGGAGAGCATACGCATCATAGATAAGGAAGCAGTTGCATACACATAGTGTGTGTTGAGTTAATTTCCTTTGGTAGTGATTGTCTGTAGAAGGTTGAGTAGGTGATTGACACCCATATATTTGTTTTCATATGCCTATGTGTCAAGCTCCATCCTTGGTTGACATCTTGCTTATTGGCCTAGTTCTCACTTTGCTAGCAGCTGCTGCAAGACATTGATCTGCCCGACAACATTGGCGCCACTGCCAAGGACGAGAACCTAGGTAGGTGACCTTAGACTAGTCCTACGAGGTGAAAGTTATTGTGGTTTTCCAGAGTCTTGTTAGTTTACTTTAGGTAGGATCCGGGAGTTCGGACCCTTGAGATATTGGGAGAGTGCCAGGGAGTGTGTGACTCACCTGGATTTTCCTCCATAGGTAGTATTTGCTGTGTTTTAGTGTTTAGTGTCGAGGGAGTGTGATTGATTTGTGAGGTGATAAAAATGATAGCTAATCCGTGCAAGGTAGTGGAGTGTTTTTATAACCATAGAGACAACACCCCACATGATGAGTAGGAGTATTTATAGATAGGACTTGTGATTGTTATCTAGAGCTATTCATCATCAAGTTATTTTGTATGCTTGTTTTCATTTATGATCTTTGAAAAGTGGGATAACATGCAATAAACAAGTTTCAAAGGACAATTATGCATGGTTAGATGGTGTTGGGTATAAAAGAACACATATGCAAGAGATCTGGATGAGAAAAGTGCAATTTTGCATCGCAGACATCATATGTGTATGATGTCTAAGGGCCTAGCAAGAGACCAAACTTGACAAAATAGACTTCACGAGAGTGTTCTAAGGGGGTGTTTTACCCTTAGTGCACCTTGAGACTAAAGTTTTGACCAACATTTGGTCCCCAAAAGACAAAATCCATGTGCTAAAAGTGGAAAAAATGGAAAACTTGTGATTCTGTGCATTATTTTGCATGGAAATTGGTAAAAGTGCTTGGGAAGCAATGTTGAAGACTTGTGGATAGTTGTGCCATGAGTTTTATACAAAAAATCATGAATAGACATCATACACATATGATGTAAATCTAGCAATCAAATTGACTTATAACTTCAAACCCATAGTCTCCATGTTGAGTGGAGCACCTACACTAAGTTTCACTTCATTTGGAAAAATAGATTGAGTATTGAGAGAATTTTTCTAGTTTCAAGAAGCTCCTTGGTAAAAAGTGGTGATATTGTGAAAAAAACAAAAGCAACGTTTCCTTCTATCTTCATTAAGGGGTTAGGCCCGCCAGGGTACATAAGGGCTACTAGCCATAACAAAAATACATAGCTGTTTTGTCAAAATCTCTCTCTCTCTCTCTCTCTCTCTCTCTCTCTCTCAACTCATGAGCCATAACATAGCCGTCCACGGTCCATCTGCTCTGCATCCATGGCAATCCATCTGTTTAGGAGACCTGCCTGCAGTAGTGTCTCCTGCAAAAATTCAAGCATTCAAAGACAGATTTGGCAAGGAGAACATTCAAGCTAGCAATCTTTGTGGCAAAGTCACTACAATTGAGAGACGACTCTCGCTAGATTCCATTCTCACTGTGAAGAAGAACACCACACTAGATTATGAACAAGATTCCACGTTCCAAAGTGAGTGTAATGGAATTGATATTTTGTTATTTACTACAGCTACTAACATGTAGAAAATGCATAGCGCCTCTATGGAATGTGAAAAGGATAGCAAATTTATTATCATTGTATTATTAAAGAGCTCTTTGTAAGCTAAAGTCACTTTATGTCCGGGTGGACAATGTGTATTCATTTTTTAGCATTCAAAAATCTATAAGTAAATGTGTGCAAGATGAAAATGCTCACTCTTGCACGGGGGGAGATTGCACCCGGCGTCTGCGTTATTCTTCTCTCCTCTCCACTCTTCTCTCTTGACGTGCCAGCATAGCACTCTACTCTAAGAGGTGTGTCGGCACGTGCTCTCTCGATCTCTCCTGATCTCTATCTCTCTCTGTTCGTGTACAATTTGACTATATGCTCACATGATTCGTCAACTATGCGTATTTGCGGTGTTTGATCATTTCTACCATGCTATTTGAGGTATTTTGTAGTGACACCACGCATCCGTTTGTAGCAGTGGTATCATAACTCTAGCTACATTCTCAGCCTTGCAATAACCAAAGCTATGGAGACAATAAACCTCAATGATAAGTCCTTTCTTTGTTTTTGTACATGAAATAACAATTTATTCATAAGTGCTTGCCTAGTACAATATCGAGTGCAAGTTGTTGATTTGTGTTTACACAAAAAGAGCATAACAATGCATTGGTGAATGATGTCGATTATGTATTATTATTTATCTTGTTAAGAGAGAAGAGTGGATCCCATACCATAAGGCAATAGCATATTAATAGACTATCTAATTGTGTGTTAATTGCATAAAGTTGACTTATATAGTTTTGCACCACTAACTGCGCAAGGTTAGATAGAGGAGTAGAGTAGCTTTAACCTCATGAGGAAAGAAGCAAGAAGCAGAGAGACTTTAGCACCATCTGCTAAGCAATTTTGTTCAACAAGGAGTCATAGATCTCAAAATCTTTGACAATTCTAAAGTTTCCCAATATCTATGCCAAATGAGTCTCTCAAGACTTTGTGTCATGAAGGAAGGGGAGTACTTTAATAATGGTGTAAACCAATCATAGGAGTCCCTAATGGGTGATGGTAGTGGGAATCGACCCCACGCTAATGTTCATATCTTTAAATAAATAAATAAATAAATGAACAAATCATCACGACCATGGTAGCAGAACTAGGAGCGGATGGAGGCTTCAAAGCCATAAGTTGTAGATGTCAAGCAGCATGCTTACCATCGAGCACACCATCAAGCAGTAGTAGGGCACCGCCATCCATCCGACACTATCTCTCTATCGCTACAACCATCAACGGCCCTTTTTCTCTCTAAATTTCATGTTTGGCTCCCTCGCCTTCATCTGCACCCACCCAAAGGTAGTCCAACAATGTGAGTCTCAGACAATTACCCTTGCAATTTTTGCTACCACACGTAGTTGATAACTGACGGTGTCTCGGGGGGCTCACTATGTGTAAAACTACCATATCACGTGCCTTTAAAACATGTTTGTAAAAAGCCTTATCCCTGAATGCTTTTAGGAGTATAATGTACCCTTTGCTTTTAAAATTTGTAAGCTTTTTTCAAATTTGAAAAAATAGTATCTTTTTCTATATATACTTTTGTAAGTTTCAAGAGTTTTAAATACCCTTATGCTGAACTCATGTGATAGGTTACATTTTTCTTAGGTGACCTCCCTAAGGATGACGTCCATTCCTTCGGTGTCTTACCATGCAACCAACCCCTCATGTGGCTGTTGGAAGTCTCTTTTTTCTTTCACGCTCATTCAGAAGATTCGATTTTATCTCACAGAAAACATCCAATTCTCTCTCTCTCTCTTGCACGGTGGTGCCAGTCTGTGGGAAATCACTACCAACCACAGTCTGTCTTTCCTTCTCTCAATTGTGCCTCCATCCAACTGACTCTTTCTCTTCCCCTCATTAACTACACACGAGCACACATCCAACCAATCAACTACGCTTTTCAACTTGTAACTGCCACTCTCGCTACCCTGCCATTAGAAGAAATATGAACCTTGCATGGGCTTTGTAAGGAATCCTAATTTTTAGGGATTAAGGCTAATGTTGTGTGGGGTTTAGGGGGCAAGGGCATTGAAGAAGGTAGTTTTGAGTAGGCTTTCTAGCCTTTTTTAAAGACAAATGTAGGATGTGGACCTAAAGGGTTACTTTCTCTCTCTAACTTTTTTTAAAGTGAAGGAAGCATAGGGATGTGTCCACATCAGCAAAAACGTGGGTCACAAAGAGACAAAATTTGACTTTTTAAAAAAAAAATCATTTTTACTTGTTTCTAACTTAAAACTCCCTCCCAACATATATGCATATCCAAAAATCATTTTTTGACCCATTTTTTAACCCACAAGCTTAGAAAGTCCATTTTTTCAAAACTCTTTTCCCCCAAAAAGTAATAAACATTTTGTTCTCTCCTCCCTCCTCCCTCCTCTCTCTCTCTCCCTCTCCCTCTCCTCTCCCTCCCTGCCCCTACCTTCCTCCTCCTCGCCAATCTCTCCCTCCCCCCCCTCCCTCCTTCTCTTCTCCCATCTTCCTCAACCTCTCTACCCTTCCCCCTCTATCTTTTCATCATTTGCTTCCTCACGCAACAACTTCCATGGTGCTCACGGACATCACAAATGGTTTGCTTCCACCACCACGTACTCCGCACACCAAAATCATACATATTCGCTTACCCACGGCATTTGCACCGAAGACCACTAGTGAAGGTGATCAAAGGTCATCACAGGAACGTCGCACCGCTTGTGAGACCAATGTTGACATTTGGGTGGATGGCCATTTGTACCCTTACGATCCTATAAGCCACTTCCATCCACCGTTTAATAGCCTTTCCACATTTCTTCAATTTCTTGGGAGGGGAGAAGCAGGTTTGTCAGGCTATTGCAAGCGGTTGTGTATGGGTGCAGGTTCTTCTTTGCATATGTGGATGCACGAATGTCAAGCTCTTCACCTCAAGACGACGGCATTATAAGAGAGTGTTGCCTCTTCGGAGAGGGTAGTTAAAACTCTTGAACAACAAATGCAAGAAAAGGAGTCCCACATCCAGAAGCTTACCAACACCATCACATACTTGAAAGAAACACCCCTTGGTGCAAGGGAACGCAAACGCACGTATTCATCCATTGAAACTCTTGCACATTCGGGAGGAGCACGCAAACGATGAGTTACAGCCACAAGGTGATTTGGTCTTTACTTGCATGATGCATTCTTACTTCACACTATTTTCTAACATTTATGTTTATTTGTTGCTAGAAACTTCATCCAGGAGACATTCGGTGGAACAAGCCAAGATGATCGAGTCAACCTTCTCACTAGTTGTCTCAATACCCAGGACGTGATTTCTATCTTACAATCACCTGGAGGTAAGCACATTAAGGATGCAGTCACCAAGGACCTTATGCGTAAATTAAGAAATGTGGTTAGTGATGATGACGTTCAACAAGCTTGTGATGAGGCTGGAATCAGCACCAAAGCCTATCAGGCTATTTTCCAACTCCTAAAGGATTCCCTCAAAGAACATGGCATTGTGGAAAACCTATTTCCCGTTCCTCACAAGGTCAAGCTCGCAAAGAAGGCCACAAATGAAGATGTGTTCTCCCGCATTGGGACATACCTACACATTGAGGACACAATGCCAACTTCCCTTTATGCTTTGTGCGCAACAAAGACAAGGGGAAAAGGTAAGAAACAATCCATAAGACCTTTGGAGAAGGGCTTTCCTTACACAATGTGGAACAATATTTTCGTGGATCTTAGAAGGCTTCAAGAAGCCATGCTTATATTTTACGAGTTACCTGCAGAAGGTGACACACTTTAGTTTTTTCTTTGGTATTATTCTTATCATAGACTCTGAAGTTTAAGGTCTTAGCACTATTTATTTTGTAGTGCTTGGCACAAAAGTCGCTTTTGTGCTGAAACTCGATGAGTGTCAAATAGTGAAAGGCCGAAGGTTAGAGAGGCTAAGTGTCACTCTAATGAACGAGGCCCTTCTGCAAACCAAGCGAAGGGATTCAGTCGAGCCATCTCCCACCCCATCTTTTAGCGTGCAATAATTGAAAGACATTTGGTGGTTGGGTGCTATTGAGGTGCCCAAAGAGACCAATGGAGTACTTTCATGGATTTTTGAGAGAACTCCATGGATCACAGAAGTGATACACTCCCAAATTGCAGGTCAGAAGTTGGAGATTTAGGGTTTTGGTAGTTATGATGTGGAGTGGCACTTAGGTGGGGATTTGAAGACCATAAAGTGTTTGCTTGGCTGCAAACAAGGGGCTTCTTCTCTCATGCCTTGTCCATTTTGCACTCGAGGGTACAAACCTAATGGAAAAAAATCACATAAGAGCACTGCAAAGGCCGGATCCATGCTTCCATGGCAAGGGCATGGAGAACAAGGGTTAGATTGTCGTGATGTCGGAGATGAAGGTAGAGAATGGGAAGCGTCTATTCTGAGATGTCCCATGCTTAATGCCCCAGACCGTGTTCAAAAGGACCACGCTTGGAATCCAATCTTTCGATTTCCTCTATCGAATGTACATTTTTGTACATTACACGCATTCATGCGCATTTTTGATAGGCTATTGAAGCTCCACATTGACTATGCTTTCACGATGAAACCGTTGGAAAAGTCCCAGGAAGCGATCGAAAGAGTGGAGGTACTCTTGAATTCCATTGGCTGTCACGGTGGAAATGTGTCTATCGTTGCTGCAAAGAACACAGGGGAGGCCCATGAAATTGCTCAACAAGTGTCAATGAGTGGACAAAAAGCTAGACACTTTTTGAAGAAAGTTTCCCAAGGAAAGCCAAGTCGATATGATGCTCAAAACAGCTCCAACCAGCAGGCAGGTAACCTTTGGGAGCTTTGGAAGGAGTTATGCAAAGCTACTACCGACAATGATTCAAATGGCGAGCTTGCAAACAAGCACAAGCAAGTTTGGGCACAGTTTGATAAAATGGTCAAGCTTATGGGCCTTAACAGCACAACAGAAGAACAACGCCAATCATTTCAAGAAGCCTTGGCGGATTTTACCAAGGTCTTCACCCTTTCTTGGGGTGAAAATAACATCACACATTACATGGTGTATTCATTACAAGGGATTGTTTTTATTTAATAATGTGGATAGTTTATTCATGTGAACAGCATATCTTGTTTGCACAAGGTGCATTTTTTATGCACAAGTATGGATCGCTTGAAATTTTTAGCACTCAAGGCATGGAGAAGTCCCATTATCGAGCAAGGGGAGTGTACTTCAAAAATACTCGACATGGTGGTGGAATGGTGCAATCCAATTATTTGGAGGAGATGTTCAATTGGTTTTTTCGCACAACATTTGCTTGTAAGCTCACAATGGAGCGTGTGCGACAATCCAAGATTGCTATTGAAGTGCTCTCATAAACCACTCATTTCTTAAGAACAGGTGAGCTCTTACAAAACAAAATGGCGCGCACCAAACAAACCACGAAAGAGCATCCGCTTGCCAACAAAAACACCCTCCAAGGATGTGAGAAGCCGTCATGGCTTAAAGGCACAAGAAAACGGCTACGAACGCCTGGCCGTTCTAGGAACTCATCTGGTAGTGGGCATGGTGGTAGGGCACGAGAGTCATCGAGGACTGTTGAATCTCCATCTCCTCAAGATATAACACCTAGAAGGAGAATGAAGCAATGTGCCCAGCGCTGGAGAGAGGAAGAGGGACAGCAAACAACAGAGTCCGATAGGGAGCAGCCGTCGCACCACCAATCACAAGCAGGACCATCCAAGACTCGGGTGGTCCATACAGACACTGAATCAGAGAGTGAGCCACCATGGCTGCGAGAAAAAATACCGCGCACACACCGGGTTGCCGTTGGGGGGAAGACATTGCCTGGAGGCCAGGGAGCTCTCCCCACACAACAAGATCGGTAGCCAAGGGAAGACGAAGAATCAGAAGAGGCTGCAGAACCAGCCCCTAAGCATGTAAACAGGCGCAAGTCTAAGTTTTTCAAGAATCCTAAACGCCGCCCGCCAGAAAATGTGCAAGTGCCCCCAAGACAACCGCAGCGGCACCGAAAAATAGCAAGGGCATTTGCAGAAATCCGCCACTACCAGAAGACGACGGAGCTTTTGATTCGATGCGCCCCCTTTGCTCGCACTGTGAAGGAGGTGCTTCAAAGCTGTGGAAATCAGTATAGAATGCAAGCAATAGTGCTACAGGCTATTCAAGAAGCTGCAGAGGCCCACATCATTTCGGTGTTGGAAGATACCAACCTATGCGCCATACATGCAAAGCGAGTGACAATATAGCCAAAAGATATGCAGCTTGCACATCGATTGCGACGAGACTTCGAGCATTAGCTGAAGTTACCCCTCTTTTTGTATTGCACACCCTTATCTTTGTAATGATTTGACTTTCCAATGACAATATGATCAACAGTTGTGTCTACTGTGTCTACTATCTTTGTAATGAAATGACTTTGTAATTTCAAGTTCTGTATGTAATTTCAGTCAATTTCAGTAAATTTGTGCTTTTTAAGTACCCTTGGGAGTAGATAAGCCTATAAGGGGCAATAAAAAGCCTGGCCACAAGGGCACGCAAATGGCCCATCCATCAGTTTTGGATGGGCCATTTGTGCGCCCTTGTGGCCAGGCTTTTTTTTGCCCCTTGTAGGCTTATCTATCCCCAAGGGTACTTAAAAAGCACACCTTTACTAAAACCTATTGGTTTTGCAACATTACTTTACATGGATCCTTGTGGACACCCTTTTTTGGCCATTTCAAGCTTTGAATTCCCTATAGGATATAAAAAAAAAAAACATATTGTGAAACCAAGTGTCTATGCAACATTAAATTGGATTTTTCAAATGTCCAATGTAATTGGACTTTTTGGTGCAGGGGTGTACTAGGTAGAGCTAAAGCAGGTGATAGTGTGCTGGAAACTTCATTTCATAATTGATTTCACCTTTTCTAGTGTCCTTGAGTGTGAACATATGCTGGAATTGCCATAGAAAGGGTGCATCTAAATTAATGATGCAAAACCAATTCATTTCAATAAATTTGTGCTTTGTAAGTATCCTAGGGGGTAGATAAGCCTAAAAGGGGCAAAATAAAGCCTGGCCACAAGGGCGCGCAAATGGCCCATCCAAAACTGATGGATGGGCCATTTGCGCGCCCTTGTAGCCAGGGTTTTTTTGGCCCTTGGTAGGCTTATCTACCCCCTAGGGAACATAAAATACCTAAATTTACTGAAATTGACTGAAACTACATACAGAACTTGAAATTACAAAGTCACTTATCAAAACAATTTTCATATCACCAATTGAAACAATTTTCAAGATTGACAAATCACATTCAAAAGAATTTGCAAGATAGAGAGACAATTTCAAATATTTTTTATTACTTCCAAAACGGTGATTTTACATCATGTATCTGAGGAGTTCATATTTTTTTTGACCATTTCTTGGCGCCTATTTTGCGCGTAAGGCAACTCCCCAGTCAAGAGGGAGTGCGCTATGGCCTTTGGGTCAGTTGAGCCAATGGAAGCATGTATCCCTTTCACCCCCAACTTGCGCTTCTTGAGCGTTGACACCCCTGGGGCTTGCTCGTCCAAGTAATGGCCTACATCGGTTGCAATTTCTTGGAATCATTGTAACCGCTTGGAGAATGGGCGATCACCTTTGTGTATATAGCGCAAAAGATCGCAAGGCACCCAGATCCCTACATGTGGGGGGATAGATACATAATATTTTATGATGTGCTCCTCCATGAGCGCAAAAATCTCGGCAAATGCATCCATGTGAAGGGCAACTGTGGCATCAAGGTCAGGGAGACAAGTAAAAAAGGTGTGGAGGTCCAACTTCCCTTTGTATTTGGTGTCCTCGAGGAAGAGGATGAAGCGTGACAAAGGGGTGGATGTGGCTGTAGATGGAGAGGCTGTGGAAGCATCCATGTCTAGCCTGGGGTGTAGACAGAGAGTGGAGGAGCTCAAGAGTTGCAAAAGTGAAAATAGTGAATGAGTTAGGTGGCCCCCCTTTTATAATGGACCCTTTTTTTAAGACATTAAAAAAAGGCACTTTCACCAAAAAATGATTTCTCATCCCAATGCAAAAAATTATATTCAAAGGCATGATTTGCCGAAGCAAATCATGTTGATTACAGCGGGGATCAGTTTGAAAATTGCAAGAGTTACAAAGTTATAAGATCGATAGCATAGTTCCATCCATCCCCTAGTCCTCCTCGACCTTCAGTTTGTCTTCCATTCTCTTCCCAATCTGCGGACATTCATTACAATAAGCATGCAATGATCGACAAACCATGATGTATTGAAAATGTGGTGGAAGGATTCTCACCTTGTGACCTTGTAAACGAAATTGTGCTTGTTGAAGGGCCTCAAAACCCATAATAACCAAATGTTCTCGAACATTACTGAGAGTCCAATGCTTGTTCACTTGGACTGCCTCCAAAGCATCGTTGGGCATCTTCACTGCAATGTCAAAGCTTGCAATAGCGTCGTCTACACTCTATAAGGGAGTCCACACTCCAAGCTTGCACATCCAACGATCATAGTGAAATCGTATGTACAAGGAGGTGCGGGATTTCAAATAGCGCATTCCAATACCTGAAGCTCCAACCTTACAACGGTACCGGTCCCCGTTGTGCATACCCTCCACAAAACCCCAGTCCTCTTCTAAAAGCCTTCCTAATTCCTCGTAATGCGCATCTTTATATACAAGAATTGTGGTAGTCTCCACAAATCCAAACTCTTTAAAAATGTGCACAAAACAATGAATAGGCAAACACCAACTCAAGCCCACAGACCTAAAAGCTTTAGAGTATTTCAAAGAGTTTTGGACATCCATTATCATCTTTTGCTTGAAAGATGCTACCGACCACAAATCTGGCACCGACCACTCCATATTTAATAAGGAAGTTACTTTGATGGGTTCAAGCGTTCCAAACACTTGTGTAGAAGTAGGGACAATATAAGAGTGAGAATAGAAGAAAATCCTTCTTTGAACCAGTTTGGTTGGGCAAAGATGTGGGAACATTATTGCTCCAATATCCGCATGTATAGCATTGAATGTGCCGGAGAGCCTATGTAGTGGCTTCTCCTCCACCAACGTGGATGGAAATATGACTATAAATGCATGACAAATCTTAAGTATGAATCCATAATAACATTACACTGTGATTTCACACCTAGCTTTGTATTCTCAAAACATGTACTTACAATGTGTTGGAAATCGAGGTGGTTGTTGCAAATGCATGGTTGACATTGAGAAAACATGTTGCACAATGGCTACGGTCCCCTTGTCTTTGCGGTTCTTGAAGCCAAGGAGCTTTCCTTTCCAATGAAGATCCAAGTTTGCACGATTCCACACACGATGAGGGCCAATAGCAGATGGTTGCATGTATACCCAAGCACCTTTGGTGAACTCTTGTGGCACCCACTCATCATCTACACCTCTAGTGTTGTGGCATGCAAGTGCTGTGACCTCATCCTTTGGCCACCTTTGCGAAGTAGAGTTGGCCATGGTTGAGCAAAGAAAACTAGGAGGAGGAGAAGGACCTTGCTTGTTGCTACAATGTACAGAGGATAAAGTGATATGAGAAGGTGGATAACCCTTGCTTGGTGTGGCAATGGGAGGAGAAGGTGGATAACCTTTGCTTGGTGTGGCAATGGAAGGTGGTAGGGGAGGAGAGAGGAGCTTCCTTGCTACAGCAATGGAGATGGTGTAGAGAGAGAGTGTTGGAGTAGAGGATGAGTGTGATGGTTGCAACCAAGGAGGGGTTGGAAAAGGGGGGTTCTAGAGAGAGAAAATCACTTTTTGCCTAAGAACTACTTTTGGGGGAGCTCTGGATAGCAAAAAAAGATTTTTCAAAAGATTTTAAAAAAAATGAATTTTAGGGTTTTTGGGTGCACGTTTTGATTTTTTGAGGTCCAAAAATGCTTTTTTGACCATAAAATAGTTTTAGGGGGGTTTTAAGAAGATGAAATTTGAGTTTTGAAAATTTTGAAAAATTTCAAAATTTTGGGATTTTTTCAAAACAGGATAAAAAAGGAGGGAAGTTGGAGGTTCCATATGGCCCACCCCCCACCCCCCCCCCGCCCCCCCCCCCACCCCACCTTCTCACTAGATAAGAGCCCATTTAAGAAGTGTAAGACTACTTTGTCCCCCTACATTTTTGAGGGCATAGAGTGTGTCCACCAGGCTCTTCTCATTGGCTAGCCTCTAATTAACCTTAATCCCAAAGGGCCCCTAGAGGGTTCATATTTTTCCTAATGCAATAGCCCCATACCACTCACTTCAAAGCACCATGCAGCAGCCATGAAATAGCTACTCACCTTCTCCCCAACCCACCAGTAGCAACCTCTTTTGTTCTCTCTCACTACAACGGCCCCAGCCACTATGCACAATCTCAAAGGAGCTTGCCCTCTTGTTTCCTACTCACACACACACACACACACACACACACACACACACACACACACACACACACACAACTTGAGCCCTATAATGCACGTCCACCACATGCAGTGACTCTTGATCTCTCTCTCACTACAACCTTTGTCCACTTCAGTATCTCTCACTATCTCCCACTTATCATCTCCAATGCAATGGTGCAAGGGTCTTAGCAACTCTTACAAGCTGATCCCCACTTACAAACAGAGTCTCTATAGTGACACTTAATTGAGAAATACCAACAACATCTTGCACCTCTCCCTCTCTCTCATGATGTGGCAAACAACCATCGGACTCTCTCTTTCTCTCTCTCTCTCTCTCTCTCTCTCTCTCTCTCTCTCACACACACACACACACACACACACACACACACACACACACACACACACACACAGAGTCATCCAAGTGTTTCTCTCTCTGGCACTGTAGCTAACAGCCAGTAGATTCTCTCTCTCTCTCTCTCTCTGTGTGTATCTAACCGCCAGTAGATTCTCTCTCTCTCTCTCTCTCTCTCTCTCTCTCTCTCTCTCTCTCTCTCAGTGCAGCCGTTTTTTGACCTAGTAGACAGCAGTCCACTCTTTTGATCATAACTTCTTCATCCGAACTCCGATTTGGGTGATCTATAGCCTCAATCGAAGAGCACGAAGTCCTCTACGCATTGATGTAAAGACAGAAATTTTCAGAGTTATGGAAGGCGTTTCTGTAGCAGCATTTTCGAAGTGAACAGGTTCAACAAAATTGATTCTCATCTCCTATTTTACATACAATGTCTTCCGGCACTCGCAAGGGTTCTTCTTCTTCAACAAGGTCCACAACCATTGTGGAAAATGATCCAAAATCTCCTAAGTGTGGAGATAGCAACACAACCATCCAACCAACAACATCGGAAACCATGATCATGGCGTACTTGGTATCATTGCAAGAGACCGTAAACAAACAAGGCGAAGACTTACGAGCACTTGCAATGGAGAATGGCACACTAAGGGTACTTGTGGTTGAGAATGAGAATCTCAAGAGGACACTTGAAATGCAAACAACACGTTTGATGCAACTTGAAGAGGAAGTCAAGGAATGTAAACGCTCTCTTGTGGACTTGAATGCTTTGAAGGAGCGGATGAGCAAAGTAGAGCATGACCATGTATTGAAAGAGGAGAAATTTGACACTATGAGCCGGGATGTATGCGACATGAAAAATGTATGCACAAACAAGTCTTGGGCTGATGTATGTGGTAGCAATGTGGTTTCTAATTCCTCACTCATGCAAGCTATGGTTCAAACAAAGAATGTTGAGAATGTGGATGTGGAGGAGTTGAAGGAACGGGAGCGACGTTCCAAGAACATTGTTATTCGTGGAATTCCCGAAGAGAAGTTAGAGACACCTCCTTCTCTTGCCATTGTTATTGAAGATTTCTTCAAAACCCACTTTGGCATGTCCGGAGTTATGGTCTATGGAGCACATAGAGTGGGAAAGCAAGGAGCTCCTCGCTCGGGAGAACGGCCAATTGTATGCACCATGCCGGATGAGACCAAGCGAAAGATTATCCTTGATAATAGTTGGATCTATTTGAGGGATACAAAATGTTTTGTATGTGAAGATCGCACTATTAAGCAACAAAATATGCGTCGCAAGGCATATGAGGAAAAGAATAATAAAAACAAGGAGATCTCTCATGAAGAAAATGTGCCCAAGGAGGAGGCAAGTCTCTCAAGCAAATAGGGATGCGTGACCTATGAGACCGAGTTACAATTGAAAATATGCTTTTGGAATTGTAATGGATACCCATGGAATGCGGGGGTTGGCATTGATGAACTAACAAGCAAAGCCGATGTTGTACTTCTTGTTGAAACTTGGGAGCATGATACACAAAGGATTAACGGCTTGGAGGATTACAATGTACATTCATTGATGTGGTCAAAGAATCTCAAGCAACGAAGAGGACAAGGAGGGTTAGCATGTATGGTTAAGAAAGGATTGGAAGATTTTGTATCAATTGTGAAAGATGACAAGTACAAACGTTATGTATGGCTGAAAATTATGACACCAAAAAGAGGACCCATTTTTGTAGCCGGTTGCTACATTCCTCATCATGATTCTCCCTTTTATGCTTGCATGGATAGAGATCAACCATTTTCTGATTTGGAAGAGGACATTGCTTATTTCAAAGGTGAAGGTGATGTTATTGTATTTGGGGATATGAATGCTCGTACAAAAACATTGCAACATGATACTCAACAATTTGATATGCCATACATTTCAAGGGAGTTGGAGGAAGTTCACTTGTATGATCGTACTTCAATGGATGAGAAAGAGCCGGATCACTATGGAAAGTTACTTTTACACATGTGTAATAGCACCGGTATGCTCATTGCCAATGGTGTATCTTTGTGGAGTGGAACCAATGGATTTACATGTAGAAGACATAATGGGGATAGTGTGATTGACTATATGCTACTCTCTGAAGCCATCATGTATCGCATAAAGAGTTTTATGTTTGGTCAATGGACCCCGGAGTCCGACCATCGCACCTTATGTATTGACCTTTCATGTGGAGAAGCAACTAAGCATGATAATCTCAGCCAAAGGAAAGAGAAGTTATCACTATGTATGGATTTCAAACGGGCACCAATGTACATTGAAATGGTTGAGCAAAAATTATGGATGACAAAGCTTCAATATGATGCACCATTGGAAACTAAATGGGAAGCTTTCAAGAAAGCTATTTGTTCTTGTGCGGAAGAATGCTTTGCCATAAAGCATCTCCATGGTATGAACAAAGATAGATCACGCAAAAGGTGGTTTGATAAAGAATGTCAAGATGCTCGAAAGTCCTTGATAAAGCTTGATGCAACTATGGACAAAGACAACTATCAAAGTCATTTGCATACATACAAGGCATTGATTCAAAAGAAGAGAAGAAGATGGGAAGTAAAGCAACAAGAATTTCAAGTCCAAGAAAAGGCACATGCATGTGGAAGATTTTGGAGAAACTTGAGAGGCAAGCGGGTTGAGAATTTTGGTAACTTGAGTCTAGTGGATATGTACACACATTGTAGGCAATTATATGAGCAAGAAAATACTGAAAAAATGCCATTTTATGGTTCACTCCCATGTATGCCGTCTTTTTTTACTATTGAGGATGTATGCGGTGGGCTTGAAAAGTTGGCCACTCGCAAAGCGGGAGATCTTCAAGGTATCAAGCCGGAGATGATCAAATGGACGGGAGATTTTACCCATGAGTGGATGTGTGATATGTTCAACCTTGCACTTCAACATGGTATGCCTTATGATTGGAGTACTAATTGGGTTAAGCCTTTGCATAAAGGAGGGGATGTAAAGAATGTAAGCAACTACCGGACTATAATGATTGGGTCTCTTATGGCAAAGTTGTTTGGGTGCATAATGGAGATGAAATTGAGTGATTGGGCTGAAGAGAATGACAAGCGTGCAAAGGGACAAGCGGGTTTTCGTCGATGCCATAGCACCATTGATCATCTTGTCACTCTTCGTGTTCTCATGGAGGAAAGTCGGTTAAAAGGCAAGCGATTGTATTGTTGTTTTGTGGACTTTAAGAAAGCCTTTGATATGATTCCACGTAACAATTTGTGGAGAAGGATGGAAGAACTCCAAGTGCCAAGTGAGTTTATGCTTGCGGTTTCTCGAATCTATGAGAAGGTGATTTGTCAATTGCGCATGGGAAGAGAAATTTCAGAAATTTTTGTAAGCACTATTGGGGTTAAACAAGGATGTCCATTGTCACCAACTCTCTTTGGTCTATGCATCGATCAATTGGAACAAATGGTACTTGACTTTATGCAAGAAGAAGGCATTGAAGAGGTCACTATTTGCAATGCGGTAATCATGCTTTTGTTGTATGCGGATGATGTAGTGCTTCTAGCACACACTTTAGAAGATGCACAAAAGCTTATGGTTGTCCTTGAGAACTTTTGCTTGCATAGTGGGCTGATTGTAAATGAATCCAAAACAAAGGTTATGCTTGTGAAAACCAACCATAAGGAGAAGCCATGCATTGTGTACAACAAGGAGACACTTGAAGTTGTTGAGAGCTTTAAGTACCTTGGCCTTGAGGTTCCATCCAATCACAAGTGGCATGAATGTGCTATGCGTCGTTTGGAAGCGGGAAAGAGAGCATATTATGCATTTGAGAACATGTGTAATGCGGGAAACATCAAGTGTTGGGTTCTCAAGAAGTATCTTTTTGATGCATTGGTGACACCGGTTCTTCTTTATGGAGTTGAAGTGTGGGGCGGGAGCATCTCAAAGTCTACTTGGAAAGAGTTTGAGAATGTCCAAAAGCGTTTTCTTACAAACTTTCTCCAAGTTAAGACACAAACACCATATATGCTCCTACTTCTTGAGTCGGGATCTCTTCCAATTGAGGTTATGGGCATGGAAAGGGTTGTGGAGTACATGATAAAGATGCGTCAAAACCCCTCACATCGACTTCCTACAATTGCATGGGAAGCAAGCAAAAAAGTTCAAAAGACGCATAAAAGCAAGATCTTGAGCACGGGATGGATGCAAGACATAAAGAAGTGGTTTGGGAGATGGGATGCATTACACTTGCTACATGATGCTTCAATTGACTCTCAAGTGAATGAAGCTTTTCTACAACGCCAATGTATTACGGCTTGGGAGAAATCCGGTGGGTCACGCTTCATACATTACACCACCTATATTGCCCCCAACTACAAAACCATGTTCTTCGCTGAGAGAGGAAACCGTACTCACACTTACATGATTGAGCCTATTCCCTTGTCCGCAATACGCACTATCGCAGCAATTCGGCTTAGCTCCCATTTCCTTCGATGCGAGATAGGGCGTTGGGGCAATGGAGAAGAGTCAAGTCGATTGTGCACATTATGCTCATTGCAAGTTCGAGAGTCTGAGTACCACACACTACTAGAGTGCTCAGCTTTTGATCACATCCGAACTTGCTTCTCTCACATTTTCAGCCATAACTTAGACCTACACACTTTCCTCTCCCAGCCAAAGTGTGGGCTCTCCATTGCGACTCTCATCACTACAATTTTGGAGCATCGAGAGTCACTCATCAGCCATACACATACTACATCACATGTAACTTTGGTCCCATAGGTCATATTTGACCTCCGAGGACGATAATAAAATCTATCTATCTCTCTCTCTCTCTCTCTCTCTCTCTCTCTCTCTCTCTCTCTCTCTCTCTCTCTCTCTCTCTCTCTCTCTCTCTCTCTCTCTCTCTCTCTCTCTCTCTCTCCTCTACTACAACTACGTATAGCAGCGGACATTGACGAAGCTCGGCTGTGATCGTTGGATACTTTCTCATATGACGTCAGGGCATTGACAATGCTGCTGATGAGATTTTTTCTATTTTATTTCTACTTTACTTCATTTTAATTTGTACCCAAGCATCGGATTAGATTCACACGGATCGTATCATTTTGATATCATAAGTCTCTTGGGATAGTTTTCTACGACGTTAAAATACTCTTCTTCTTCTTCGCTCTCTCCTAGTACAACTACCTACAGAATAGGACATTGACAAAGTTCTTCAACGAATTTTTATTACTCTTTAGACATTGGATTTGTAGATCCACAAGGAGTGTATCATCTCGAGCTTGGTCTCACATCTCTCCTCATAGTGGCAAGTTCTACCGACACCATCAATAGCCTTTCCATTGGTTCAATTCGGAACTTCTCTCTCCAAGGCTCCTCGCATTCACACCGACATCTATGGCTTTGTCTTCGCCCAACAAAACAACCAGCATCCTTGACACCCTCCAGTCCGTGCAGGATGAGCTCACACAACTTTGTCGAGACTACGACCGCCTGGAAAACCGCTTTCAAAATATTTTCCTTCGACGTTTGGATGTGCAAACCTCCGTCCACTCCTTAAATTCCATTTTAATCAGCCTCACCGAACACCTCTCATGGCCAACCACCCTCCATTGACACCCAAAAACCTCACATTGACCCTCTAGCACTACTTTTCCCGACCCTACACCATAGATATATTTTTTCTTTTAATTTTGTAATAAGCCTATACAGGCTCCCTTTCGCTCTCTTTCGTAGATCTCTACTGTAGTCTAATTTTTTACGGATAATGCAACATCTCTATCGGCTCGTGTATGCTGGGATTCATCACTAGTATTTTGGTTTGCTTTAAGTTGTCAATACTTCTCGTAGCACACATAGTTTGGCATTGTTTTTATGATTTTTTTCATATGTATGCAACACACTATTTCTAAAAAATTGTTTGCATTGTACTAAACGAATTTAATTAGCACAAGCTAGTATAAAATTTGATCTAATCATATCTACAAATACCCCTACTAAAAGCTTGAGCTGTAACCACTTTTTGCAATGTGTGTCATGATACTACATCATCTTTTGTGATTCGTTCAGGTTATAGGAAGTCATGAACTAATTTGTAGGGATTAAAATTTGTTGTTCTTGCAATTTTATGAAAATTTTTCTTGCTCAATTACTCTCTCATATTTTTCTACTTCTTAATTCTATTAAAACTTGCTCAACATAAATATCTTTATTACATTCCGCCCACTTTTAGGGCCATATGACTATCTGTCCGGCCAACATTCACCCATATGCGATTATTTTCACTACTTGTTTCATGTCCACTCATTCACATAGAGCCATGCAGACCATAATAGGCCCTATTTCCTTTCGAGTTTATTATAAGCATATCATTAACGATAGGTGCTTATTTGACTGAGTATACTAACCCTTTTATACAAGATAGGGCTATTGCATCTTCTTACACAATCTAAGCATAATAATCCCACTTTCTCATCAATCAAAGGCTAATCATGGCAGACCTCGTAGTCAACATACTGTTGTCCTTCAGATCGAGTTGTAATGATTCCACTAAAATTTCATCCTTACTTCCTTATTTTGGCCAATTTAAACAACTTAGAGTTTGGTTCTTGCAATTTTTATGTTTGTTTGTGGCACTAGTGGATCTATGCTAGAACTGCAAAGTATATCTTCTCGCTAAGTATCATCTCCACCACCATTGAAGTAAGTTCACAAATCATCATAGCTCAATTCCACGTGATCACAGTAAAGGATGTGCCAGAGGACGTCATAATGGGAATTCCAATGGCGTAGAAGATGTCAAAGATACAGAATGTAAACTGGATGCAGTCTTTAGAGACAACCAAGAATGAAGACCAACATTGGTCACCCGCGGACGATAGCACAAGGTCCTCAAGCATAGTTAGATTGGACATTGATATCAAAGCAGATTTTATTGAAGATGATTCATCTTCATCAACCAGAACTTCAGAAGAGCTTAAAGCAAATCAAGCAATAGCAAGTGCAGATCAAACAACACAAAGGGCAACCACAAAAGCTATTGAGCAGAGAATGCCACCAAAGCCAGAGGTAAAGAAGACCAAGGTCGCAGACAACCAGAAGCAATAGGAAGTCCAAAGATCAATCACTCATTGCCAGCTAAACCAGCTGATGAAAGTCAGATTGGAAATCATAGTCTCAAACCACTCTCCATAGAGACACAATTAGATCAAAATGAGACCATTGAAAAATGAGGACAAAGATCTTCAATAGAACCAACAATGAGAATAGTTGTAGTTCTCAGCAATACAAAAGGAGTGACTGTCAGATGCAATTCTCTACTAGAAAAAGAATCAAAGTGCAATATGATTGCAAAGAACATCCAAAGGATCCTCCAGATCACTCCATGCAAGCATGATAGCAAAACAATGCTAGGTATGCATACAGGTCAAGAAGAAATGGTTGCTACCCTTAGCATCCAAAATCATGAAGACCAGGTAAAGTTTTAGGTGAAGCCTTCAAAAGACATGCATGCAAATGTCATCCTTTGATATCAGTGGTCATCCTTTGATAAAATGCTAATACTCTCTTTTCCAAGAGGTAACAAGCAATAGTTTACAGATACCATTAATGATGGAATCAAAGTTGCAAAAGTCACAAGAATCAAAGACAAATCTTGCAGACAAAGGTAAAGCTAAAGTGGACCTTCCACCGATTAGCAAAGAAGGTGTGACAGCATATGCCTCTACAACAAAGAACCCTTGTGGATCAGCTTCTTCAAGCAAGTCAGGCTCTGAAAACTTCAAGTCAATTGCTGACCCAATCAAAAACTCTAAGGAGCCACCCAGAAAAGCAAAGGTATTTCAGTCGAAGTACTCAAGAAAGCAAAGGAAAGTCAAGCAAGTGTTTATTCTGAGCAATTTCCGGTTTGGATTAAAGATAGGGTATCGACACAAAAAGACAAACATATGGGATGGATAGCATCACAATAGATCTTAAAGGAACATGAGTACTATAGAGGTAGCATACAAATATGGTGCCAAAACCGCAGGTTAGGGCATATGAAGTAACTTCAAGTCCCTCCCAGGAAAGAAGGCCCACAAGGTATCAACCTCGACAATATCCTAGGATACCTAAGAAGCAGGTATACAACAGAACAACATCGAAAGATGCTAAAGTCAACCATAACTCTCAAGAGGATACATAACAAAAATGGATCTCAAAGGATCTTCCTCTCAGACAAGGATTTTACACAGGGTATACAAAGATTTGGCTACCAGTCAACCACAAGGCAATTGCAACTACACCAAACCTGCATGAAGATATCAAGAAATCAACAAGACCTAAAGCTCAACAAAGTCAATAATGGAGATACAAAGGTCATCAAGGTTTGGATTCCTAAATCTTTCAATGCTCCTAGTCAAAAGCTAGATGCCGACAGTGAACAGAGGCCTACAACAATATCAAAAACTTCTTACAATAGGCCTAATTGGAGAATCAAACAGATAATGGAGTCTTCACAGTCAAAGAAGGACAATCCAACCAACACAAATGCATATTCAAAGATGATAAAACATGTATGGCAAAGACCTTCAATGCCAACTTGGTCCTTCACTAATCCTCTTTTTGAGGATTCAAGCTTACTTTTACCTGAAGAAATGTTTTTAGTAAGCACGAGAATGTAAAAAATCAAGTTGCTAGGGTGCAAAAAACACTCTTTGGCGTAGTCAGAGTCGGCTGCTACGCCATGAAATGAGCAAAGCATTAGTCCCAAATCTTCATGTCTTAATAAACTATGTGCTAAGAGTCGTAGTTATTAGGCTTACACTCAAGCTGGAAGAGTTGAGCATATGAGCATAAGAGTCGAAGTCTATTAACTTACAATTGGTGGAGTGTCGTAGAGTCCAACACTCACGCACAATGCACAGTAAGATGAGAGCACATATCCTCAACAACAAAAACCATTCTTAAAGGGGTGCGAGCTTGCAAAGCCATGTCATGTGCTTTTATAGCTACACCATCTTGCTGAACAACCCCTCAAAATCTTTTTTGCACAACATACTATTTTCCATGCATTTTTGTGTATGCATAAATAGGATGTCCCACCATCAGACATATGTATTAGACACTTTTTTTTTGCTTCCACCTATGCACCTTGAGTGGACTACAACAGGAAAATCAATATTCCATCATGCTACCCTCTCATATTTGCCGACTTTTTAATTCCATATCTATCAACAAATAATCCCTTGAGTAATTTATTAATATTCTCCATGCTAATAAAAAATCCAATAATGCGCGTATCCAAAGGTACTTTTTTCCGTTGGGCTTTTTCCCTTTGGTTATCCAAGTATTAGACCCTCATTTAGAACCTCATCATTCTACTTCTCTTGTACATACTTTTCATAAATAAACAGTAGCCTCCTCATTATGCTATTACAAAGAACAAATGCAACATCATCTCTCACATCAGACATATTTGGACCAATGAAGATGCTGCAGCAAATTGAACCTCATCAACAAATTCAACGACAAATGAAGACAATGAGTCCATCAAAAAACAATTAAAAACCTTCCACAACCTCCACAGACACTTTTCAACAGTGCCCGAGGACGACACTAAAATCGGAAGGGGGGAATGTTAACCGAGTCAACGTTAGTTAACAGAAGCTGCTAAAGACTGAAGACATATGATTGCACATCGAAGACCAACATGAAGAAGCAGTAAAGGTTGGAGTTACACATTTTCCACAATTTCCCAAAATGGCCATGTATTGTAAATTCTCGATTTATTTCAAGCCATTATAATATTTTAATGTATTACGAGCTCAATGGGAGTTCCAAGATGTAAAGAACAGGTCAGTTAGTGTGCCTAGGTAGTAGATTCAGTAAGTGGTGAGCCCTAAAGGCCTTGGGCACCCGGATATTGCATATTTTTACCCTAGGTATATAAGGCAGTATGTAAAATAAATTAGGGAACTTCTCAAGCTCATTTGGTTGAGAGAACTCTTTGGTGAGAGCGCTTGAGGTGTGTGGCTATGGAGTCCTTGAGCTTCTCCTTGCTCATGTGACTTGGTTAACACTAATCAATGCTTAATTATCTTTTACTATGCCTCTGTCATGCTTCTTATGATTGTCTATGATGCTTTAATTAGCTAGATCTTAACTAATTAGTGATTAATCCCTCTCTAATCTTGTGTGATTGCCCTCTCTTGCTTGTGTATGCATGTATGTTTGATTGGAGTCTGGTGCTCGGATAGATCTATGTGTGTGTGCTTGTGATTAGTGTGTTGCATGATAGGATTAGTGTTGTGTGCGTCTTGCAATCGTTAGTGTGTGTGATTAAAGGTGAAGGGAAGTGGATGTGGAGATGGCCAACCATTGTGGCTTAGCTCCTCCATAGGCCAAGAACCTCACCTTGTAGAGTCAACCATTTGTTTTGCCATGATTAGCTCACTAATTGTGTGAGTGTTTCCATGCCGTAGCCGGATAGCTCATCCCTCCAGATTGATAATTTTGTTGGTCATTGGAGCTATGCAACGATGGAACCCCCGAACAAACGTCTCCCAGAGTAAAATCAATCCTCCTATTCAAAATCCTATCCTCCAAGACTTTCTTCAAATCTGTAGCAACCTCAATATCAGATTGTCGTTTATAACTTGGGCCTTTTGGCTTACCTTTGTTGGCTATTTCTTCTATTGTAGACTCCTCCATGAGTACTTCAGGTGGAGATGTTCCTTGTCTTGGGGGTGTTTGGGAAGGCATTGAGTCGCTTATTCCCCCACTTCTAGAAGCTCTTTTTTATGATCCTTCATTAGCATTTTGACGTCTGTGCTTCTCTTCTACAATAGCCTCATTTTGTTGGCATTTTGTGTAGGCATGCACTGACAATGAGTCCACTGGATCATTCCATCTTGTTTCTAGGCGTATGCAATCCCCTGCCTCATGTAGGATCTCCTTTGTAAGCTTTCCTTTCCTACAAAGTTCCAGAACATTGGGCCACAACGTACCATCATCATCACTCATCAAATCCTTGGAGTGCTCGATCTTTGCTCCATAAGTAGAAGCCTCAACTGAAGAGGTGGCATGGTTAGTTGCCATATCTTCTTGACTAAGGTTTGGATTCCCCCCTTTCCACCAAATTTAGTTCTCAAGGGCAGACCTGTCTCTCTTAAGTGGATTTTACCATCCTTAAAAAAGACAACATCTTTTGGCAAAGAATCACTAAAACTATCACAATCTCTTCTTACATGGTATGTACTAACACACCAAATACATCTATCAACAAACCCTTCTTTGAGTTTTTATCTTTTCCTAGGAAGTACCCCTGATGGTTGGCCTTTTTCTTCAAGCTTTGCAAGCTTCACCTTCAAGTCATGCATTCCCTTCACAAGCTCATCTAGCATGGAATCATAAAACTTAGGAGCTATAAAAGTAGGCTTTACCATTTTTTCAGAAGTTGAGGTGGAAGAACTTGTAGTGTTTACTACCAACTTGTAGTGTTTACTACCATCTTGTCCCTTGTTCTTTGTCGTTCGGCAAGCAGTGAGACAACACCTTCAACCCCATTCCAGTCGCTCTTTAGTCCTTGCTTAACATATTTATCTTCAAGAAGAAGCTCCAAATTTTCTTGAAACTCTTTACTTGCATTTTGTAAGAAAAGATCTGTCTTCTCTGCATCTAGTGTGGCCTTTTTTGTCCTAGTGAGTTGTGCATAGCGTTGCTCAAATTCCCATAGTAGCTTTGTTATCGATAGTCCTTTCTTTGGTTTGACTACCCATTATAAAAATGTCCTTTTGGTCACTCTCTCAGAGTCCTCCATGAAATATTCCTCCTTTAAAAGTTACTTTGAGTTCTTTCCAGTTTCTCCCATGTCCATCTTATTTTGCCCTAACATGTTCCCTAATTTCTGAACAACTAGCTCAAAGCTTTGAATCATCTAACCTTCTGACATATGATGTAGCTCCATCTCCTTCACATACTCATACAAGAACTTGGTTACATCTTTGCCATTTAACGGATCCATTCTGTTGATGAATGCTTGTATGGATTTGGTTGTTGAAATCTGCCTTCTTTCATTGGCATGTTGTTGTTGCATGAACATTGCAAATGCTTGAAACATTTGCATTGTTGCTGGGTCAAAATTCATCACAAACTCTCACACTTGCAGATTCGCATCGGGTTCACCAAAAATATGTCGAGAAATTTGTGATCTTTCCAGGAAAGCATCAAGCTTTTGGCTGTGAGAGTTCGTGAGGGAACTCCAAAAACTATATGAAGAAGTTATACCACAGATTTCATGAAGTTTAGGGTTTGGAAGGAAGTGCAATCAAAGAAGCCCTACTCTTTCTCTCTTGAACTCACACACACAAAGAAAGAACACAAAAGAGCATATCAAAACAATACAAAGATGAAAACATCAAGGCTATGATGATATCGTATCAAAAAATAACAAAGCAGAAAACACCTTACTTATCAACCCCTTTGAAATTTTTTGCCATTTTGATGAAGATGAAAAGAGATAGAAGACTTTGGCCTTGATTGACTGGAGTTGATGTTTACAAGGATGCTTTCAAGTTTAGCTAGCCTTCCTCAAAGGCAAGTGTAGGGCTAAAGGATAATTTGGCCTGAATCCTCTCACTCCCTCTTGAATGATTTTCAAGAAAGAAGAGGTCCCCTTTTATAGGTGAAGGGAACCCCCAAGGGTTACAAACAAAAGAGAAGAGCCATTGTGAACAGGAACTGACAAAGTTTGAAATGAGTTGTCTCTGCATGATGTGGGCAGTTCGATCATATCTCATCAACCGAGGCTCCAAATAAAGAAATAAAAATAGGGGCAAACAATTTAGCTCATGAGCTACAAACTCCATTCTATATACTTTTTCCATTTTACATTGTGTAAAAATTTCACCAAAATAGGGTATCTTGTTGGCAACAAAAGTCTTCTTGTGGTCCCCTTAGCTTAGACTTCCACTTGATTCCAATGGACACCTCATGCAATATGAAAGCATGATATTGCGTCTTGACAGGTTTGTAAGAATCCTCTTAATAATGCATTAAAATGAGTGCATCTTTGAAGATCATGCAAGCTAGGTGTTGCTCTAGGGTTTGATTCCTTCCTAGTAGCTATTAGAAAGAAATATATGAAAAATGCATAGAATATATATGTATATATATATATATATATATATATATATATATATATATATTGGAAGCTACCCAAGATATAGAATCTATCTAGCTAGGGTGTGAGATGATAATGAGATAGTATAAAAAAAGAACCAATGCTTTTTGTCCCAAGTTAAAGAGGCGGAGCTATTGACGCTTTTCCCATAGTACTTTCTAATGGTAAAGTAAGAATATGTTACCCTTGAGATAAATAATAGGATGAAATAGAAAGCTTATTATTATACTTAGATATGCATATGTACATTATAGAAAATATACTTATGTATCTCAAAAAGTTTCAAGATAAATCTTGTAGCATTTGTTCTCACTATGTACGTGTCATAGCATGACAATGTGCAAGAGGAAAAGGCTCACTCTTGCATGGCGGTAGATTTCACCTAGTGTCTGCGTTATTCTTCTCTCCTCTCCACTCTTCTCTCTCTCCATGCCAGTGTAGCACTCACTCTAGGAGGTGCATGGGCATGAGCTCTCTCGCTCTCTATCTCTCTCTGTTTGTGTAGGATTTGATTATGTGCTCACAAGATTTGTCAGGTATGCGTATTTGTGGTGTTTTATAATTTTTATCATGCTATTTGAGGTATTTTGCAGGGACGCCACACATCCGTTTGTAGCAATGAGGCAGGAGTCGTGTCTAGCATCCTAAAGAATTATATTTCTTAATTTTAGAAGAGTGGCGGAATTGGCGAAGGTTTGAAAGAGTCTTGTAGATTTGCGGTTTAAGGTGGAAGATCTCAAAAATTTCAAGTCTAAAGTTGAAGGGGAGGCCATCTTCTACCATGATAGAGGAATCACGAGATTGGTGGCTGCATATGACTGTCTTGACATAGTGCTTGTGGATACAGACCATCTGTTGAATCTAGTGTTGAGAGTCTTAGTTGAGAGAGGGGAGGGGCAGGAGAAAGAAGCAGGACAAGGATAAGAAAATTCTAGCTTTTTGCAAGCTGTGCAAGGATGCAATTTTGTCCAACAATGAAACCTTGGGTCAAGCTTACATCCCATGGAAGTGTCAGCCACCTCCGTACTACGACAACACTTCATTGCAAGTTGTGGACTTGAAGCTTCTGTTTTGGAAGGCTCAATCCTTTGAGGATGTAAGCTAGCTTGTAGGAGACGTCTAAAGAAGCACAAGGGTGAAGGTCTCCAAAATAATTGCAAAGGTTTTGATTCCCATCCTTTCCTTGCTGCACTTTTGAAAACTGCAGAGACATCATTGTCTTTGTTGCTTGACACTGGCACAAGTGCAATTAGTGCAATGCTTTCCCAATATGCTGAAGAGATTAAGGGATCTAAGAATAATTCTATCCACGACATGGACATTTGGAAAAGTGCTAAGATGTTTAAAACTCAAATGGTGAAGATTGAAGGCTTAGAAGTTGTTTGGAAAAGCTATGGAAGTCAACATTGATAGGCTTCCTAGTCTAGTAGGCATCAACAATGAACCAAAATTAGTGTCCATGCCTTTATTCACCCCAAGTAGGAATTCCTTCCAGGTGAAGGGCCTAGGTGGTCTATGGAAAAACCAATGACTAATAGCTTCTGATATTTCCTATTATGTGGGCAAGTAAAAAAAAGATGACTTTCCTTGGGATGTCCACATCTTGGACATGCCCCATTCTCTTTTCGTATCTTGTGTGCCTTATAGATTTTCCATACCCCTTGGTGGAGAATGAGCCATAGAAGTATTGACTCTTTTGCTACTTGTGGGAAAGCTCATGTAGCCAGGAGTCTCTATGGCCACTGGTTTCATGACCAATTTAATCCCCATTTTTTGTTGAGGATTTTATATAGAGTTGTACCTATTCTCGGTAACCTAGGGGGAACCCATGTTTTTTTCCCCTTCCATCTCAAGACTTTGGTGATCCTTGCTATGGCTTGTAGGAGTCTTGTTTAGGGGGTGAATTTTCATTTGCTCTACCCTACTGTATATCAAATATTCACAAGCTTGTGAGTAGGTAAAGCTTCTCTTAATGTCCTCCTTAGACATCCATCACCCATTGGGCCACACATCTTTCCAACTTCTTAGTCCCTTTTTTAACAACTTATGAGCATTGATGTAGTGCTCCCAGGCCACAAGAGAGACACAAAGTCCAATCCAAGATGAGTAAGTTAGTGATAATTTGGTTGTAAAATTTTCTTCTGGGAAGTGGTTCCATGATGCTCTTGTATTTTATCCAAGCTCTCCACATGTTTCATACAAAAATTCACTTACTTAGCCTAACAAGAGTCATCAATTCCTTCAAATTCTTTGGGGAGTGGGAGAAATCTAAAGTACCTCAATCTTGTCAAAATTCACTGCCATCCCTTCAAATGAAACGATATGGCCCATCAACTTTCCTCTAATTCAAGACTAGGGAGATTATATCTACCTCAGGCAAGAGGGTACCATAACACACATTAATTTAGCATATCATAGTTATAGGGATGTAGCTAAAACCCCTATAGGAGACTTTAACTAAGACACAATGAATAATTTCCTTGACATGGATTTTAAACCTCTAGAATGGTGTCAAATGATGGTCACCCTATATATGTGCATAACAGAATAATCTCCCACTAGATTTTGTGATGACTAGGGAGATTATATCTACCTCAGGCAAGAGGGTACCATAACACACATTAATTTAGCATATCATAGTTATAGGGATGTAGCTAAAACCCCTATAGGAGACTTTAACTAAGACACAATGAATAATTTCCTTGACATGGATTTTAAACCTCTAGAATGGTGTCAAATGATGGTCACCCTATATATGTGAATAATAGAATAATCTCCCACTAGATTTTGTGATGAGCAAGCAGAGATTTCATTGACGTAATCACGATCATGTGATTATGTTAATAACTCTAGTATTTACACAAGAAAATCACGTGATCACGTTGTTGTTAACGTGACTTTGATTATGACCTGCAAAAACCCATAGAGCCGGTTAGCCCGCCGGACTTTTAATTTTTCCCTGCGGATCCTGTCGGGCTTTTTTATTTTCTCGACGGGCCCGCTGAGGAAATTAAAAAGCCCTACGGGAGTAATTATATATACCAAACAATGTGCTTACCACGGTCTTTTAGCTAGGCAAATCCTTGGGGAGTGTATCCGAGTGTCGGGTATATTCATCTCCTTGTGAATTGACCTAAGGTTACAAAGTCATAGGTCCTTTTTTTGGGCCGAACGTGATTCTTAATTCAGTAACCACTTCTAAAAAAATTTAATTCTTTTACTGAACATAAAGGTATGAAACCAAAACAATTGAAAATTTGGAGATTCATGCTCATTGCAATGAAGCCATTGGTCCAAATGAGGGTTGTAATTGGTTTTAGAAGGTAAGCATATGTAAATGGCAAGTCAATAGTCAAGGGTTGGATGTCCTGTACTAGTGTACTGGGCATATAAAGATCCTTGAAGTCTTGCATTTTTACCATCATAGATTTGAGTTGATACACACTGTCACTCCACAATATAAGAACTATAATCCTTAATTGGGTGAAAATACATTTTAAATATTGAATTGGTTGCATAAGGGGGCTACAATCCTTCATTGGGTACAAGTAGTCCTGAATTGTGTGATTATATTCAAGATTTATTTGAGTTAGTTCATGCATTGGTTTATACAGAGAGTGCATTATGTATTATGATAGATTATTAGTGCATGAAATGACCAATCATATATTTTATTGCTTTCATTTGTTTTTTGCAAACAACTGACATCATTCATTATAGACGTTGATTATGTATTATGATAGATTATTAGTGCATGAAATGACCAATCGTATATTTTATTGCTTTCATTTGTTTTTTGCAAACAACTGACATCGTTCATTGTAGACGTTGGTTATTCTGTGTAGCATTTGAAATTAGATGTATCTTATTGTTTGCAAATCAAAGTGGACATAAAAATAATCATGATAATAATAACTGCATTGAGAAATTCATAGCATTGTTGCCGTGCATAGAGTGTATTGCAATGTGCATGTTTGTTCACAACATAGGTGATCGATATGTGGATTGACTAGCGTGCATTGAAAACCTCATATTGTGCAGTTTTGGTTACTTTCATAGTGAATGATTTTTAATATGTATGGAAAATAAGAAAAATGTTTTAAAAATTGAACATCTGGTTCTTTTGTCTTCACTTTTAATTTAAAAGCAATGGAGAAAAATGTGGGCACAAGTGGTACTGACGGATGCAAAGCGGACCCCGAACCCCGACGGCCTCTAAAACACCGGGGCCCGAATGGCACGCCTTGAGCCTACCACGGTAAAGTGAACAGGGGGCACCACCTAGTTTTGAGCGGCTAGGCTGCAAAACCACGATGATATGAACACCGCAAACCTGCACATCGAGAGAGAGAGAGAGAGAGAGAGAGAGAGAGAGAGAGAGAGCGAGAGAGAGAGAGAGAGAGAGAGAGAGAGAGAGAGAGAGAGAGAGAGAGAGAGAGAGAGAGAGAGAGAGAGATTGAGATTTGCAAATGATGAAAACCCTCGGGGGTGTGAGGGTGAATTATTTTTGCAATATTTACAAAGCGGCATGCCGTGGTGGTAGAGAGGTAGGGAGAGGAGGTGGTGCAACCTACTTGGTGCGTTCTCTAAGACGACTCAATGATTGTGAATACTTACGACCAAGAGCATGCATACGTGTGTGCATCGACCATTGGAGTCGAGAGATGGATGTGGTTCCCTTCGCATGATGCAATTCCCAAGGCAAACCCAACATACAAGCCCCCTCCCCATGATGATGATAGTGTCAATCCTTCCCACTACACTCTACCAAATGCTTGGCTCCTCATGAATTGCCCCCCCCCCGATAGTGACCTCTCAGTGCCAATTTACAGGTGTTGGATGCTTGGATTATGGTAATCCCAGTGTGGTTAGGGTAAGCTTAATCGGGGAGACAAAGCAAGTGGTGGGCCCGGTATGGTTGACCCTTGCTTTGTTTTGGGAGGTTATTAAAAGATGGGAATCTCTAGGTGGGTCTTTGTGACCATCACCTAGAGAGAGGATGTTTACAAAAATGGAAATTTACAATGGCTCGGGTGAAAACTGAAGATAATGATGAAAATAACCTATAAATTACTGGGATGGCGTCGTGGTCGTGTGTTGCCGGCGAATGGTGTGCTACTGGTGCGTCGGTGTCGAGCGTACTTCTTTTCGGAGTCGACCGGGGCATGCCTTCGACGCATTTTCTCTTTTTGTTGTTGGCGGCGCGTGCTTTGGATCCTTCTTCTTTATTTGTCGATGTCGTAGTCGTTTCTCCTCCTTTGTATTTTTTTTTGGTGCGGTGCGTATGTATTCGTGCATAAGGACAGGTGTGTGTGTATGTATATGTATGTGTGTGCGAAAAACGTGCGTGGGAAGGGGCTTTGTATATATAATATATATATATATATATAGTTTTTTTTTTGTTGATGGTGGATGGCGGATGGCCTGGTTTCTACTACGCGAGGCGGGGGGGGGGGGGGGGGGGGGAATGGGGTAGGGGTAGAGAGAGAGTGTGTGCGGTGTGTGTGTGTGTGTGGGTGTGTGTATATTATGTGTGTGTGTATGGATGGACTGCTGCGGTGCGTGAGCGCCCGGGTGGGAGAGTGGGTGGTCCTGCAGACTGAGCTGAGAGAGAGAGATTGTGAGGGAGAGGGAGGGGTGAGGTGTGGATAAGAGAGAGAGAGAGAGAGAGAGAGAGAGAGAGAGAGAGATGAGGGAGAGGGAGGGGTGAGGCTTGAGAGTGGGGTAGGGGAGATGTGTGGGTTAGAGAGAGAGGGGGGGGGTTCTACTGTCTTGCATGGGAGCTTGAGGACGAGGGGAGGGAAACAAGTCAATGGGTGGGAGTGAGGGAATATATCAGCGGGCCAAGAGGGGGGGGAATGAGGCCAAGGGGAGGGGAATGAGACCAAGGGAAGGTGAGGCGAGTGGGTGGGGAAGAGGGTGAGGGGTCAGGAAAGGAATATTGGCGGGCCAAAAAAAGAAAGGGGGGGGGGGGGGTTCCATGCGGCTCACACCGAGGGAGCACGAGAGAGGGGTTGCGGGGTTTTTTCAAAGCTTCCGCCTGGCCGAGGGGTTTGAGAGTGGGGGGGGGGGGGGGGGGGAATGAGTTTTTTTTTCTTTGATTTTCGAAAGTCGGCTATCATTAGCCCTCTCCCTTTGGCTAGAGGCATTCATGCTTCTAGCCCTTCTTCTGCTTCTTTAGCTGTAGAGTTAGAGGGTTCTTCCTCTTCTAGAATGTCTATCACAAATTCTGGGTCAAACCTAAGAAAATACCTTTTTAGCCTCCATCCATTGACCCTAGTCTTGTGAATTCTCCCGTCTGCTTCCATCAGCTTATAGCTGCCGTTGTCATAGCATTTCTTGATGATGAATGGCCCTTTCCATCTGGGTTGAAATTTCTTATCCTTCCTAGTGTCAAATCTGTTGTCGTATCGCAGAACTAACATGCCTTTTTCCAGACCTTTTTCTTTAAGCCCTTCGTTGAAAGTGAGCCGACGTCGCTCTACCTATGCTTCATAGTGATCGATTGCTTCTTCCTATCCAGTTGGAGTCTCTCTAGATCCAAGATGTGGTTTTGGAGGTTTACAATTGGACGGTGTGTCTGGCTAGCCAAGACTCGTAAGCTGGCTATTTGTACCTCAATGGGTGGAATTGCCTCCTTCCCATAAACTAGATGGAAAGGAGTGAAACCTAGTGATGTTCCGAATGTTGTTATGTAGGCCCAAATAGATGCCATGAGATGTTTATCCCAGTCCCCTGTGTGGTTGTTCACCTGTTTTGTGATGATTTTGCAAATCATTCCATTTACCTTCTCTACCAGACCATTGCATTGTGGGTAGTATGGTGTGGAATGTCTACGTGTGATGCCTAGCTTCTTCATCAGTTCTCCCACCAAATCACCTCTGATTCCTGGTCCTCTATATGATATTATCTCAAGAGGAGTGCCAAAACGGCAAACGATATGCTCAAAAAATGAATTTTGCCACCTCTTGGGCTGTAATGCGGGTAGTGGCCGTTGCTTCTGCCCATCGAGTCATTTAGTCTACACCCACTATGATGTATAGTTTACCTGATTGGCCCTTGGTAAAGGACCGATTGCATCTATTCCCCATTTCTCAAAAGGACCATATGAAATGATAGGGGTTTGTGGCTCGTAGGTTAACGTGCAATCACTGGCCACTTGACAAGCCTTATATGTTTTACACCAATGGTGTACATCCCTGTTCAAACTAGGCCAAAAGTATCCTGCCTGTAGAATCTTCCTAGTGGTGATATCTAGAGCAAAATGACCGCCGCAGACGCCGTCATGGAAACTTGAGATTACCTCTGTGATTTCACTAGAGGTTGGCACCCGCCTAAGAATTTGATCTTTGCCCTTACAATACAAGTGGTCGTCTATAAGGTGGTACCTAGTAGCCTTCCTTACCAGCCATTGTTTTTGGCCTTTGGCGTGTCCTGCTAGACATTCTCCTGTATCTAGAAAACTAATGATATTAGGCATAGCATCACTACCTTGGAAGAGGGGTAGTTTTAATTTGATTGCTCCTACGGGAATGTCTTGTATTCTTTATTTAGCTATAGTGCATCTGCCCTTGATTTTCGGCTCTGGGGACATGGAAGAGTTTCACTGATTCAAACTTCTTTAGGAGGTCTTTAACTTGGCGAAGTTGGCCACGTAAAACGAGATTTTTGCACTCCCAGGTGCCATTTATCTGCCTTATCAAAAACAAAGTGTCGCCGAACACATTTAGGCGTTGAATTCTTTGTGAAACACATTGTTCCAACCCAAGGATTAAGGCTGCATATTCTGCTTCATTGTTGGAGTGGGAGTGTAATAACTGCCCCATGGAGAATACTCTTTCTTGCTGTTCATTGAAAATGACCATGCCTGCTGCAGACTGATCTATTGTTCTCTTGTATGCTCCATCAAAGAACAGAGAATGAGCTCTCTCTAGCTTAGGACTTTCTATCGCTGGTGTTCCTTCCTTTGCTTCCGTGTTGACCTTCAGCTTCTTCTCATAATGGCGATGAGTGAGAATTCCCGCTAAACTAGCCCTGGTGGAGTTTTCTACTTGCATGGTGTAGTCAAACTCTTGTAGTCTAATTAACCACTTTGAGATCCTAGATGAGACATCCATGTGTCGCATTACATATGGGAAAACCTCCTCCATTGTCAGGATTACAAAGGGTCTAGGCAAGAGATAGGAGCGGAACTTTGTGGTAGCAAACATTAGTGCTAGAACCATGTGTTCTACTTCGGTAAATCCTTTTTCTGATGGGGTCATGACCTGACTAGAGAAGTAAATAGGGCGCATGAAAGAATTTTTGGGATCCTTTTGCATTAGCACTGCTCCTAGTGTATCATTTCCCACACTAGGGTTCACATAAAATGGCTCGTCCCACTTAGGAGGTGAAATAGTGGGAAGCTTAGCTAGGATTTGCTTCACCTCAGTAAACTGCTGCTCGTTCTCTTCACTCCATGAGAAGACATCCCTCTGGGTGAGTTGTTGTAGGGAAAGGACCACTTGAGATAGCAGGTGAATGAACCTGCTTAAGTATCTTACCTTCTGAAGGAAAGAAACCAACTGCTTGGCGGTGGTGGATGATGATAAAGATACCAGAGCCTGAATCTTGCTAGGGTCAGCCTCGATTCCTTTTGCTGAAATTACATGAACAAGGAGAGTGACTTTGCTCTCACCAATGTGACACTTGTCCACGTTGAGTTGGCCACCCAAGGTTTGTAGCCTGGTTAAGCCATCATAGACTTTGCTTAAATGAAGGGCTCGTGAGCTATAAATGAAAAAATCATCTATGAAAACCCGTATTGATGTTCCAAAGTAGGGTTGGAAGACAAAAGTTACATAGCGTTGAAATGTGGCCGGGGCGTTAGTGAGGCCAAACGGCATCACTCTGTAGGCAAAACATCGCCAAGGTGTGATGAAGGTTGTCTTCTTCTGATCCTCCTCCACAGTGCTAATCTGGAAGTATCCTGAGTAGCCATCGCATACTGTGTAGCGTTCGTGACCTGCCAATTCATTGAATATTTCATCCTGGAATGGGAGGGGAAAGTGGTCCCTCTTCGTGGCTGCATTGAGAGGTTTATAATCCACACAGACTCTCCACTTACCATTTTTTTTTGGTGTGACTACTACTGGGGAGACCCATTCTGAGTCTTCGACAAGATAGATGAAACCTGCTTGTAGCAAACTTCTCACTTCTTTAAGCAATGCCTCTTGTTGGATTACTTCAAGTCCTCTGAGCTTTTGTACTATGGGTTTGCTGCCTTCCTTGAGCTTTATGTGGTGTTGCACTACCGTAATTCTTGTGATCTTAATTATCATAGCCATCAATAAACAAAGTAGTAAAGTTACCTAACATGGAGACGTACTCCTTCCTTTCTTCATTGGTTAACTCATTTGAGAGCATTTTTTGTAGCTTACCTGCATCCTCCAAGGACTGCATACCTGATGATCCCTCTTGGTTTGCTGAGGTTGCTTCAGATTGTGTTAATCTGTTTGGGTCTTTAAGAATGACTCCCATTACTTCGATGCTACTGTCACTTCCGTCGGTGGTGGTTGTCTCTTCTTCGGAGGTAGACGAGTAGTTGTTGGTGGACTCGTCTTCTGAAGCCTCCGAGATCATGTTGCTGCTTTCGAGTCTTCATGTCATAGAATATGGACTTCCCTTTAGCATCCTTCATCTGGATCATCCCGGTGCTCCAGTCTTGTTTAGCTTCCATAGCCATAAGCCAAGGCCTTCCAAGAATGATGGGGTAGCCCTCCCCTTTGTGTGGCATGATGAAGATGTCTACCTCCACTTCTGTATTGAATGCTTTTACTTTGACCGCATTACAATGCCTACACATTTCACTCTTACATTGTTTGCCATCTTGGCTCGGCAGGGTGCCGACCTACTTACCTCTAGACCTAGATGGTGCATCATATTTTCACTCATGATGCATATTTACGCGCCACCATCTATGTAGAAGTTTGAAATCCATTGCCCCTTGATGTGAGCGTCCATGGTTGGCAGGATGTTGTCGAGATCCCTCCCAGAGATAGCCCCAGCTATCCTGGGTCTTGATTTCCTGGTACTTACCATTTTCGTCCATTGCCTCCTCATTCTGGGTGCAAGGTGGAGTAACTGGGGCCAAGTTATCTTCGGGCCTTGCATTAACACATCCTCGACTAAGTCATAGGGTTTTGCATACTCACCTAGTGAGAAGTCCACGATGTCTATCTTCCGTCGCGGTTTAGCTGCTTGCTTGTTGCTAGACTCGGCCTTCCCTTTCATCTTCTCTTCTCTTTGAGATGCCTCCTTGTTCCTCGCACACTTCACTCCCATAGCATCCACTTCTTCTACCTTCGCTTTTCCTTTGTGCTTCTCTCGAGCTGACTCTTCTACCTTCGCCTTCCCTTTAGCCTCCAAGCTAATAACACTCAAACCGCTTGGTTCACAGCAGGTGGTGGGGGTAGTGGCGGAATAAGAGGTTGGGGTGGTGGTTGCTGTTGTAGTGGTGGTCGAAGGATTTGGACCGGTGGGATTGGTCCTGGCTGCCTAGGTGGTGGTGGTCTTGCTCTCGGCGGAGAGATCTGATTCTGCCTCCCCCCTCTATTGAAATTTTGTCTCCTTGGGTGTGGGCAGTAGTACATTCCATGGCCATCTTCCCCGTAGTTGTAACAGTGGTACTCTGGGTTTTGCCTTCGTTTTCCCCTTCCTTGTTCTGGGTTTCTGCCAGATGCATGCCCTTGCTGCACCAGATAGACAGATAAACTCTCTAGTTGGGTGGTGATGCGACTAAGCAGGTCCTGTTCTTCTGATGCCTCCTGCAGGTTGGACTCTATGATTGGTTGTTGCAGCCACTGGGGTTGGTCGCGTCGAGCTTGTTTCCTCTGACTTGTTTACTCTTGCTTGCATTCGCAGCTTCTTATCTTTAAGGCGGGCTACTTCGACTGCCAACTCATATGTTGCAGGAAACCTTCCCTTCGCCTTCTCTCTAAGCGGCGACCATAGACCAGCAATGAAACGGTGCTTCTTTAGGAAATTAGGCACTCCTTCGCCTTCCTCAAGTGTGGAAACCCATCTCTCCCATAAGTCCACAAACTTAGACTCGTAGGTGGCATACTCCAGCAGGCCTCCCTGCTTTAATTCTGTCAGTAGCTGCCATAGCTTCTCCGAGGTTGTGCCTCCACCAAACCTCTTTACAAAAGTAGCCCTTAACACATACCATGCATTCTTGGTAGCCTGGGGCAATGCATTATACGAGGACTTGGCCTCTACTTTCATCAATAGAGGAAAAATTCTAAGTCGTGAAACGTCGTCATCTTTGTTGGAGACGACACAAGCAACGTCGAAATCATCCAAAAAGTCGGTGGTGAGATCCTCTCCCTTCTTTCCACTGAACGTGGGGAAAGAAAAAATTGCCATGGTGGTGACTCAGGAAATTAAAAACCTTTTTTTTTCTTTTCTTTTCTTTTCTTTTACATCAACAGTAGCGGCTCATAGCGGCTTTTTACAAGGGTGGGTGGATAGGTCAAAACAGGATAAAAATAGAGACATTAAAGGAATGATGGTAATCTAATATGGGGAGAATGATAGGGTTCGGGGAATTGAGGATTTCTCCTAGTACCGCCGCACCGAATAGGTAAACGATCTTTTGTTGGTAGAAGACTTTCCTATCTACATAGATATTCACATGCATATGCTGCAGGAATCTGAACGGGAATGCCGTCAGCCCGTTTTCCATCATGCACAGAGGGTGGAATACTTACTTATAATCTTACCATGCCAGTGTTGATGAGTCGGCACATCCACAGGAGATTGTCGCCTTTCATAGGATCCACATTTCCTTTGTTGCTCAGCACGTACGGGGTGATGGCGACGCGTCTGACCACTCCCAGCCTCTTGGCTAACAGCAATTGTAGGTAATTTTCGTAATCGACGTGTTTCATGAATTCTACTCCATTCAGTTGCAGCTCGTCTCCAGCCCACTGGGTTTCTCCCGTGGTAGAGAGCTTCTTCAGGATAAGTTGTATAGGGAGAGGAGGAAGGTCCTCCACTCGCTTCCCAAAACAGTGAGAGCAGTAGCCGAACCACTCTTCTCTATGACATGGGAATCTTCTTACCACTTCTTCTTCTGGATTGTCAAAGTGGATTGGTAGCACTCGCATACGTCGTGCAAATCGGTAGGCGACCTTCCGTCGCTTAGCTTCGGATGACTTCTTCTTTGACAAAGTGGCTACAACCCGGCTTTTTGAGCTTGAAGCACTTGCTTGGCCAGATGCTTCTCCTTTCAGGGTCATGTGTTTCCAGACTGGCTTATCTTCTCCTTGCCTTTGGCTTTGCCTTTGGCTCGAGCAGCCCCTTTAGGCCACTTTGGAGTTATATCTTTGACTGCATCTTCTTTAGGGAAAAGAGGTCTCACCGTTTGCTTCCCTTCCTTGACGTGAATGATTTCTTTGCGATGAATGTTGATGTAGATGACTTCAGCCCTTACGCTGCCTTCGTTGTTGCTGGCACTCATTGACAGTGTGCCTTGGTTGACAACAGTGATGGCACTTCACCAATCTCCCACCTGAGGCTTTCGATTTATAGTTAGAACGAGTGACACGAGATGGAGAATTTACCTCTTGAATGCTGACGACACTGCAGGCTGGCAGTAGCACCTCAATGAAGGCGGTTCCTTCGTCTCCTCTTCTTCCGTCCTCCAGTTAGAAAACTCCTTCAGCCACTCGTCCATGATTGATAGTGGGCGTCACTTTCAGCATTGTAAACTAAAGGGTCTTAGAAAATCCCTCCTCAGTGGGGGCACCAAATGACGGACGCAAAGCGGACCCTGAACCCCGACGGCCTCTAAAATGCCGGGGGCCGAATGGCGCGCCTCAAGCCTGCCACGATAAAGTGAACAGGGGGCACCACCTAGCTTTGAGCGGCACGCATGCAAAACCACGATGATATAAACACCGCAAACCTACACACACACACACACACACACACACACACACACACACACACACACACACACACACACACACACACACACACACACACAGAGGGAGAGAGAGAGATTTGCAAATGATGAAAACCCTCGGGGGTGTGAGGGTGAATTATTTTTGCAATATTTACAAAGCGGCATGCCGTGATGGTAGAGAGGTAGGGAGAGGAGGTGGTGCAACCTACTTGGTGCGTTCTCTAAGACGACTCAATGATTGTGAATACTTACGACCAAGAGCGTGCATACGTGTGTGCATCGACCATTGGAGTCGAGAGATGGATGTGGTTCCCTTCGTATGATGCAATTCCAAAGGCAAACCCAACATACAAGCCCCCTCCCCATGATGATGATAGTGTCAATCCTTCCCAATACACTCTACCAAATGCTTGGCTCCTCATGAATTGCCCCCCCCCCCCCCCCCCCCCCCCCCCCGATAGTGACCTCTCAGTGCCAATTTACAGGTGTTGGCTGCTTGGATTATGGTAATCCCAGTGTGGTTAGGATAAGCTTAATCGGGGAGACAAAGCAAGTGGTGGGCCCAGTATGGTTGACCCTTGCTTTGTTTTGGGAGGTTATTAAAAGATGGGAATCTCTAGGTGGCCCTTTGTGACCATCACCTAGAGAGAGGATGTTTACAAAAATGGAAATTTACAATGGCTCGGGTGAAAACTGAAGATAATGATGAAAATAACCTATAAATTACTGGGATGGTGTCGTGGTCGCGTGTTGCCGGCGAATGGTGTGCTGCTGGTGCGTCGGTGTCGAGCGTACTTCTTTTCGGAGTCGATCGGGGCATGCCTTCGGCGCATTTTCTCTTTTTGTTGTTGGCGGCGTGTGCTTTGGATCCTTCTTCTTTATTCGTCGATGTCGTACTCGTTTCTCCTCCTTTGTATTTTTTTTGGTGCGGTGCGTATGTATTCGTGCATGAGGGCAGGTGTGTGTGTATGTATATGTATGTGGGTGCAAAAAACATGAGTGGGAAGGGGCTTTATATATATAATATAATATATATATATATATATATATATATATATATAGATATATATATATATATATATTAGTTTTTTTTCTGTTGATGGCGGATGGTCTGGTTTCTACTGCGCGAGGCGGAGGGGGGGGGGGGGGGGGATGGGGTAGGGGTAGAGAGAGAGAGTGTGTGTGTGTGTGGGTGTGTGTATATTGTGTGTGTGTGTGTGTACGGATGGCCTGCTGCGGTGCGTGAGCGCTCGGGTGGGAGAGTGGGTGGTCCTGCGGACTGAGAGAGAGAGATTGTGAGGGAGAGGGAGAGGTGTGGATTGTGAGGGAGAGGGAGGGGTGAGGTGTGGATAAGAGAGAGAGAGAGAGAGAGAGAGAGAGAGAGAGAGAGAGAGATGAGGGAGAGGGAGGGGTGAGGCTTGGGAGTGGGGTAGTGGAGATGTGTGGGTGAGAGAGAGAAGGGGGTGTTCTATTGTCTTGCATGGGAGTTTGAGGACGAGGGGAGGGAAACAAGTCAATGGGTGGGAGTGAGGGAATATATCAGTGGGCCAAGAGGGGGGGGAATGAGGCTGAGGGAAGGTGAGGCGAGTGGGTGGGGAAGAGGGTGAGGGGTCGGGGAAGGAATATTGGCGGGCCAAAAGTAAAAGGGGGGGGGGGGGGGGGGGGTTTCCATGCGGCTCACACCAAGGGAGCACGAGAGAGGGGTCGGCGGGTTTTTTCAAAGCTTCCGCCTGGCCGGGGGGTTTGAGAGTGGGGGGGGGGGGGGAATGAGTTATTTTTTCTTTTTTTTTTCTTCGATTTTCGAAAGTCGGCTATCAGTACGAAGAAGCCAAAGAAGAAAAAATCTCTTAGCAAAGAGTGGGATTATGCTCACAACATATGCGGCCGATATATAGAGTGGCAATGTAAATTTTGCCTCACAACAAAATCAGGCGATGCACCACGTATTAGGGACCATTTTTTGGGTAGCATTAAAAAGAGTTGTAAGAAATGTGAACATCCTCAGGCAGCTGCAATTGCAAAGCGTTTGAGAGAAGAGCTCTCCAAAAAGGGTGGCAAGAGACAACAGATATACAGCTTTGTGGCTGCAAGTCAAGAGTTGTCAGAGCTAAATATTAACTCCGTTGATCCTGTGGTGATGTCAACTAAGCTTGGAGAACAGCCTGCACAGGGGGAGGAAATTTCAAGCAGCGTTCCTTTTAAGCATCACAATGAAGGTAGACTTGGTCAAATGCATCAAAAATCATTACATCAAAGCTTTCGAGTGCAGTGTCTAGAAGAAGCACAAACTGCACTCGCCAAAGCAATATTCTTCACTGAAAGTGCTTTGTTCATGGTAGACATCAATCATTGGAAGGCTGCTTGGGAGAAAATTGATGAGTTTGGCCCAAGATTTTCAGCTCCTTCTTCTCACATGATACGAAATGTTTTCTTTGAAAAATGTTACATCGAAGTCAAAGAGCATGTTGGCAAGATAATACTTGGGAATATTTCGCTTTCAGGATGCATAATTGCGAGTGATGGCTGGTCAAATGTTCCAAGAAGAATGCTGATCAATGTAATGCTGGTTTGTCCAAGGGGGAAATGTTTATAAAGGCGATTGATAGTTCTGGTGCAATTAAAAGTGGTAAATACATTTCTGAGGTCTTGATTAATGTAATTAAAGAAATTGGTGCTTAACATGCCGTTCAAGTAGTCATGGACAGCACAAAGAATTGTAAAAACACCAGTAAATTAATAAAGAAGTGCTTTCCATAAATTCTTGCCAATGGTTGTAATACACACAGCTTAAACTTGGTGCTGAAGATTGGTACACTAGCGAAGAAACCACATGGTTTGCCAAAATAATTGACACAACACGTCAGGTTGTGAAATTTATCTTGAAACAACAAAGAGTGCTCGATTCGTATATAATGTGCATGTTAGTGATGTTGAAATTTTCTACTGAAACTCGGTTTTGCACACACTTTTATACATTGGAATCACTTCTCCGCAATAAGTGCGTTGTGATTGACACATTCAATTGCACGGTCTTTGATGAATGGAAGCTTGAGCAGAAAGAAAAAGTGAAAGATAAAATTACATGTCTACGTGGCAATGCAAACAAGGCTTCTTGGTGGAGGAGTGTAATGGATGCATACCATATAATGATGCCCGTTATGTTCGCAATTCGCAACCTTGATCAAAGGGTGCCAAATTTGGGCAAAGTGTAGATGACATGGTGGTCAGTCCAACAGAGTCTCGAAAATCCCGAAGAGTTGAAAGAGTTTGTAGTAGAGAAGGAGTGGTGACTACCATTCTCTGGCAAACAGTGAAGAATTTTGGGCAAGTATTTTCATGCAAGGTGGAATAACACTCATAGTCCTCTCTATAGTGTTGCTTACATGCTCGATCCAAAGTATTGGAATTTAGATCTGATGTCCAATACAGAGGTGGTCAACGATTTCTATCACGTGGTCAATACATTCTACTCCAACATTCAGGATTAAATTGATTGCATCAAAGAAATGAGTGCGTTTAGATTAAAAGAAGGTCCTTTTGCGAATGATTTTGTATAGGTAATGGCAAAAGAGCAACCTGCATGGAAGTGGTGGATGATGAATGGTGGAGAGCATTACTCGACCTTACGTCCCCTTGCAATGAAAGTATTGGCACAATGTGCAGCAAACTCAAGTTCAGAGAGAAATTGGAGTATGTACAAGTACGTTCATAGCGCTATTTGCAACAGAGTATTAGCAAACCGAGTGAAAAATTATTGTATATGTTTTGCAACAAAAAGATATTCAATCCCATCAAAAGTGCTAGTTACGAGGAGGAAATGCCAACCTGGTTGTATGATTGTCAAAACAAAGACGAAGAAGAGTTCGATGTTGTTGTATCTCAATGCACTATAGACGAAATAGAAGTGAATTTGATAATAGATGTGGAGGTTGAATTACAAGAATATCCACAACACTCAGACTTGAAACCAGATAACAAATTCACAGATTCAATATAGCTTTGAAAATCGTGTCCAAAACCATTGTAAAAGACCTTTTATTCAATGTGTTTTGATCATATACAATGCTTGATATTCGCAATTATACATAGTTTGTCAATCTCAATTGTGTTGCTCTAAAGCAGCATCTCGGTCACCAAACAGATTCCTAATTGTGCTAGGGGTATCTTGGCGGTCTTGCTTGAATTTATACTCATTTCCCATGCCAAACAAAATATATACTCTTTGTGGAATATCTTGTCTCAGCAGATTGCACATCAGCTACTATTTTGCATTAAACGAATAAGATAGATGAAATGATAATAATGATCACATTTCAATGTATAATATCCAGTCCATCCATCAAAATTCTTGTAGAAAATTGGACATTGAGAAGATGAGGATGCATGTGAAGTAGACAAGGGGACCAAATTTGGATGCCAGACAACATGGGTGACGTGTGTCCCTTGTACAGGCGGAGGATTCACTCACTTTGTCAGATTCTGAACGTCCTAGCTTAAGCGGTGAATGCTTTTCTCCATCCGGACCTGTGAGGGTTTGGGTGTCTGGGTGGCTATAGAAAGCCATGTTATTTTTGCATCGTTCTCTGTGAGCTGTGTTGTGTAAATATCCTTCTCTCTCTCTTTAATTGTAGGTCGGTGCCTTCCACTATCAATGCCAACTCATCTCGGGTGAAGTGACACTACTCTCCCTGATACGATGAGTGGTGACAGTTGTCTCCTTTGACAAAATGTCTACAGGTTGCTGTTGCACAAAGTGAACACATAACAGCTTTGTAAAATATAATGCACAATATGCATTGTGCAGTGGATGGCCATAAACTTCCAGTAGATCCTCTTAGCGTTTTCTTTGATCCCATCGTGGAGGCACTTCGATACCTTCCACCTTCCTTTCTTTATATCTACGTCCTCACATGGCCATATTGTTTTGATCATGTCCTTGGTCACTTATTTATTGATCTCATTGCATGTGGTTTGGATTTGCCCATTTTGAGAGTCGTCGAGCAATGCGTGTTGCTTGTTGTGCTGACATACCTTGTGCTAGAGACTTCATGCGCTAAAATGTATTAACATCCACTTGTTGTTGATCATCATGCACTGATTGGGTCCACAAACTTTTTCTTTATCAGTCATTTTCTCTTGGAGCTACAATGGACAAATAGACAAATATTCAATATCATTGGCAAATATATATTCTCACGATTCAACAGTCTCACAGATGCACAAGGTACAACTTCTCGTCCACTATATAAGACATCATAGCTGACTAAATCAAACCACAACTGATGCGACTAAACAAAATCACAATTGTCGGACCCAATTGAACCACAAGACAAATTTGAAATACCCCGTATAACACAACAAATTTGAATTGACTAAAGATAATTGACTCAAGGAGGTGAACCACTCCAAACCAAATAATACACTTCAATAAAAATAGAATACCATAGACAAGATAGATGTATATCATAAAAATATTTAGATCAGATAAAAAGATGACGCAAGTTCAACAAGTGGTTGTTGGGACAGGATTAGGGTCTGTCTTTAAATGTTCTTTGAAAAATATCAAAACGTCAGATGCATTTCTTCTTTGTTCCGACTCTTTAAACTTCATTCAACAATAAACTTTAATCTGAATGGCCCTCATAACATTTTGGTTGGGGTGGTAAAAAACTTCTTTTTGAAAATAAACTGTTTTGGCTGCACTCCAAAAATCTATCAGCATGTCAAATAGATAACCCAATGCATAAACATCACTCAATTTTATGTATGCATCTATGCACCGTGGATCATATAATCGTGCAGCAATCCATGATAGCTTAGTCATCTCTGCATCCCCTACTCTCTAAGCCTCCAAAACTGTAGAGTCTGACTGTGCACTTGGATGCAGATAATTTATTGATGCGCGCTTAGCTGGTGTTCCGAGCTTCATTCCCCAATCAATGATGCCAACACGGGGTTTATTTGCGCGAGTCAAGTCCAACATTATGTTGAATGGGTGCAGGTCACTGTGCACTATCACGACCGAGTGGGCAACTGCAACTCCATCCATTAAGGCGTGACAAATGGTTGGCATCTGCTTAATCACACTGCTTTGATCCACACCATGTTTATCTCTTGTACAGACATATTTTCTATAGGCAATGACCTCCAGTCGTGTTGTATCCTGTACATGTGGCATTTGAACAATCTGTGAACGAATGGTAAGCGGCACATCATGTCCCCCACGGTACCCCCATTGTAGTATGGAAATATTGGGATCCAAGGAGCTTCGGTGGTAAAGCCAATGCACCTTACAATGGAGGGGTGAAGCATTTGTATTTCTTGCTCTGTATGAAGGCTGTCAAATTTCGCCTCACTCCCTCCCTTGTAGCATTTTCCCACATATGTAATGTGGTCTAGAAAGAAAGAGATGCCTTTGATGGTGTACAATGTGCACACACCAAAGGAACCTACTCCAACCCTCGTACCTTCTACCAACGCCTCATGAGGGATGCCGACAAGATGAGTGCATTTGGCATTCAAAGCGGTGCACATGATTGTGTCGGTGCCGCTGGCATCTGATCGACCTCCCAAAGGTGCTTGCACATCTTGGGCCATCTTCAATATCTTGGGTAAGGCTGCTTGGTCATGCACTTTCACACGCTTCATCTTTACCTTCTGTTCCTCCCACAATTTATCCCAGAGGTCTAATTTTGACATGTCACAGACATGAGGGATATCTTCCTTTAAGTCTCTGCAACATACTTTCATATTTCCCAACACTGTCCTAACCTTGTGGTGGGGCTCAAATTATTGAATCCCTGCTGGAATCAACAATTCATATTGGCCTTCACCTCGCAGCCCGCCCTCTATGTTCTCCCATATAGCGCTAGTGAGGTCTTTGATGAAGATGTCGCTTTCACTAATCTGTTGTATGTGACCATTTGCACATGATGATATTGACAAAATACATTCTCTTTGAATGGCACGCATAATAGTTCTCTTTTGATCTAGTGTCATTTTAGCACTGGACAATAAAAAATAACATATCAAATACAAATTCATGGTTGCACACAACACTAATACTCTCACACTATTTCAGAAAAATCCTCAACCATGACTTGAAGACTTTAAGAAATGTGCATGGAAATATTTATAAACATTGAAAACAAACTTCACTTTAAACTGCAATCTGTTACACGTGTAAAATGCAGAGCAAACAAGTGGTTTATAAGAACTTCATCCAGATCAAACAATACATGTTAACAATCTGGAACATTTCAGCATATAGTGAATTTTTAACTTATATTTTTCACCGTGCGCTCACACTAGTTCAAACAAAGCACACACCAACTTAAAGACTTCAAAAAATTGTGTAATATTATATTTATTCAGGTTGATAATCATTTTGACTTTAAATGGAATGTTTGCTTGTGTAAAATACAATAAATATGTCATTCCTAATAAAATTGTCCATATCTAACAGAACATGTTAAAAATCTAAAACAATTCAAAACCTCTTGGAAGATACATGCATCGTGATGTATATATTGTCAATTTTATTTTAGCTCACTTAAGACATTGGAAGTATACAAATCGGACTAGGAAATTGCAAAGAATGTCTTGCTCTTTAAAAAGATAAAATAAATATTTAACATGAAAATTGTGTTCTCACACTTTTTTACATAGAATTTATGTATATGTAGCATTTAAAATAGTGAAGCTAAAATAGTGAAGCTGATTGATGCTCTTTAAAAAGATACAAAAGAATATTTAACATGCAATTGTGTGCAAATTCTTTTTTACAGAGAATTTATGTAAATGTAGTATTCAAAATAGCGATGATGCTTGAGGTCCTTTAAAAAAATAAAAATGAATATTTAACATACAAATTGTATCTAAATACTTTTTGGCATATAATTTATGTAAATATAGCATTTAAAATAGTGATAGTTGATGAATAAAACATTATTTTGAATATGATTAGCTAGTATATAATTTCATAAGACCACTTAAAAACAACAAAATCAAGCAATTCAAACATTTGTATATGAAATACTCTTCACAGCCACGTTATCGACCAAGTATTTTATATACTTAATACTTTAAAAAATTAACTACGCATACACATACAAATTATATGACGTTTGTACGACCAGGTTAATGACCTGAATGCCACATTTATGCAAAAACAAATGGTTCTAACAAACGACACTCAATTAGCCGCATTACCGATCGAGTGCCGCCAGAATCTAAGGAGAAATAATGGCTTTCATACGAGCATCATATAGCAGTGTTACCAATCGATGCCCATACGTTTTTTGGGAAAGGGAAAGGGAAGTTGACTTATCATAAGGATACTAGATTCGCTGTGCTACCGACGTAGTACCCAGACAGTAAGTCAATACTTACCACAAGGACACCATGTTTCCCGCATCATCGAGGTGATGCCCTCGTGGTAAGCATTGTTCCATGTAGAATAGCTTACGCACACACTCCCATTGTGTGGTAAGGTACCTTATGATTGACTTGCAATATGACAAAAGGAACGCTACCACACAACGCATATACACACACAACACATACTCAGGTCGTGTGGTCAGGTACTCTGCTACTTCCACGCACTGCGACATAGAGCACACTCCCACACGACCCCCTCTCTCCTCTCTCCTCTTGACGTACCTGCAAAGGTGATCCTCCCTTCACTTTTAAGCCAAACTCTAGCTCTGCCTCTGCAGCAGGAATAACATGTGCAACATGCATAACACCATCGCTTGGCATGCAATAGCATCTTGAAATTCTTTTAGCTGTTAAACTGAATCTACTGATTGTTGACTTGCACCATATCCCCAAGAGCTAACTGCTCGATCAAAGCCGTGGCCTATGGGTGAACAGGAATACCCTGCCAATCGAGGTTAGGGAAAACAAGCAGCGCAAATCCTGTAACCACACGTCCACCCATCTGAGAGGCAGCTGCTGCACATGAGTAAACAAACTGCACTATAGCAAGGAGGCCTTCGTGGTGGCAAAGGCACACAGAAGAAAAGAAGAACACAGAAGTGCAACCTTACGAAAGACCTGAAAATAGCACGAACAAAGTATAAGGTATCTACTGCATGCATGAAACCACTCACAAAGAGTTCTCAAAATAGGGCATGCCACGGTGTTGCAACCATCGTAGCCCTTTTCTCGCTTTTTGAGACTGCATGTTATAAAATCCCCAATCATGATTAGGCGAAGGGGCACTAAATCAAGGTAGGTGAAAAATAATGATGCGGTCAAAACCCACTCATCGGCTCCCCCCGCAAATTAGCCAAATAAAAGGAGGTAGGCCCACATGACTTAAAAATCTAGAACGGTCCAGACCATTGTAATTTCAGCTTCGCGGGCATCTTCCCAAGGCGGGAATTAAATACAAGAATCAACTTGCCTTGTAAAAATTGTCGTGCTTTAGGGAAATCCATCCATTTCTTCCGCTAGGATTGCAGATCTTGCAACACCACAAAACTACGCGATCGCTCTTCATCTAATTCCTGCAAAACATCCAAATGATAAACAATGGAATCTTCCAGAAGAAGCCTATCTGCAATGAGCATCCGCAAACTCGGAACCACATGCTCCACTGGGGTAATTTCCTCCATTCCAAATGCCAATTTGAAAGGAGTTAGTCCTGTTGCCACTTTATATAATGTACAATAGGCCCATAATGCAGAAGGAAGTTTGACATCCCAATTTGTTCTATGCAAATTAACTAGCTTTGTCAAGATGCGAACCAATTGCTTATTAGTTGATTCAGCCTGCCCATTCGCTTGAGGGTAGTATGGAGAAGATTTCGTGTGTAACACAAAATAAAATTGTAACATTCTCTCCATCACCTTATTCAAAAAATGGCTACCCCGATTAATAACCAACTCAATAGGACAGCCATATCTAGAAAAAAGATCCTTATATAAGCACCCAGCAACAGAAACCGTTGTATTATCTTTCAAAGGCCATGCTTCCACCCATTTAGTCGCATAATCCGTGGCCGTCAAAATATACCTTTCGCTGCTACTAGTTTAAAAGGCCCAATAAAATCCAATCCCCATTTTTGAAAAGGCTTGAAGGGTAATACCAGCTGTAAAGGCATCCTGGAAATTTTAGTAGGTTGCTCCAATCGCTGACACCCATCACAATGTTGTATGAAACCCCTTGCATCTTGAAACAATGTTGGCCACCATAATCCAGATTGCAACACTTTCCTTGCCGTAATCAAAGCTGCAAAGTGACCCCCTGCAATGCCTGTATGAACCTCCTCTAAAACAGATTCTTGTTCCTTTGGTAAGACACATCTTAGCAGGACATCCGCTACTGTGCGATAATACAACCTCCCCATGAAAATCTCAAAATTCGGTGTCGAATAGCCACTCGGCGATGTTGATGTCTGGACAAGAATGAAGGCATTTCCCCATTGTCGAGAAAATGGAACATCTCCTCATACCAGGTCCAGGGAATGCTGGGAATCATCCTAGTTGATTGTGTAACTGGAAGATCATCCGCAATTGCTCCTGTCAAAAAGAGAGATGCATCCAAAAATTCATCAGTAACTGCCCTGTTCACCAGAATCTAGTCGGGATAGGTAATCAGCAACCGCATGCTTGGCTTCGTAATCCAAACCACATTACTGTGCATGTGAAAACGCCCCATGTTGTAATAAAATTTGTTTTAGCCTGATCACCTACAACCATCCTAATTTGGTTATATCCACTGAATCCATCCAAAAAAGAATACATCTCATGCCCCGCCACATCATCGAAAATAGAATCCAGAAATGAAAGTGGAAAAGGGTCTAGAACAATAGCTGCATTCAGCTTCCTATAATCCACACAGATGCGAATCTATTTGTTTTTCTTTGGTACCACCACAATAGGAGAAATCCATTCAAGATTGTCAATAGGGCTAATAAAACCCACCCGCAACAGGCGATCAATTTCCACCTTGACTTGCTTCGTCACATTCGGATTCATCGTGTACGAATCTTGCTTCACCGGTACTGCATCTGGTTTTGAATGAATCGTATGCTGATAAAACTTTGGATCAATCCTTTCATATCCACATACTCCCATGCGAAAACATCCTTTTATTCTGTCAACAAATTAATCAAGTCTCCTCAAAAACTTGCCTCAAGCTGTTTATTAATATGAATGGGCTGACACTCCTATTGAGCTCCTAGAAAGACCATCTCTAGTTTATCTTCCTTTACCCTTTTTACTTTACTCATGTGTGCTTCAAACTCACGTTCTTGCCTAATAATCTCCTCCAATGGTTCAGGAATTGGCAAGACTTGTTCTTGTCCACCTAGCTCTACTATTCCTGGGTCCCCAAAAGATTTCCTCTCCAAAATCATAGAAATATCTGCCAAATAGAGAGAAACTAAATCCGGATTAGCCTTCAGGAATTGCTCCTCTTCATCCTCTTCTAATCCTTCCACTATATTCATTGTCTCTGCTATCACTGGCCATGCTGCCTGAACTGGTTGTCTGCATGTTCCTAACATCACCCGAACTTTCCTACAACCCTTTTTAACTGTCAGCATATTTGCCTCCCAATTATGCTTTACCTTGGCTTGACGTAACCATGGTCTCCCCAAAATAATATGATAATCTTGACTGTGATCCTCAATATTTAAGAATATCAAGGAAACAACAAAAGACAACCCAGCCACATCCAGCACAATGCCTCAGAGTAATCCTACTAGCTGTACTCTTCTCTGATCCGCCATACGAACGACAAAGGATGCAGGTTCCCAATCACTAAGACCAAAGCGCTCACAAGTCGCTTGAGTAATAATATTCACTCCATCACCTCCATCTAATAGGACTTTGTCAATATATATGCCATGATATCGTACTCAAAGCTTCGGAATGCGTGTATCTGTCATCCTAGTTACCGACAACGGGACTGAATCATCCCACTCACCCTCAGCTACCGCAATATCAACTTCCATCTCATTTATTGCTTTGAACTTTTGACTTAGCAAAGCGTGATGAAAATTCGGAACCAATTTCAATAACGATCCCAATCGTACTTGTAATGGTGATTCTAGAACCTCTTTCAAAATAGAATCCCAATTATCCTCTTCCATGGTATTTGCCTTGCTTCGGACTCTCCCCTCTTTTTGTTCGGAGAGGGAGCTGATGGTCTTGATGATTGCAATGGTGGTACTCAATGTGGCATCCAAGTTACAGTCTTTTTATGTACATCTTCTTGAGTTGCCGAATCTGGGAGCTTAACATCGGCTGTTGGTACCACATTTTTGCCAGAACGGGTAATCAGCGAAACAACCGGGCTTAATTCTTCCAGCCCCTCAATCTGAACCATAGCCACACTCGGCTGCTTTCCAGTAGCACGTTCCTATTTCTTTCGATCATACTCCTTAGCCTCTGAACACTCAGACCACCAATGCCCATCTCCCAACAGAAAAGGAAAGTCTTGGGTCGATTAGGATCTCGGCCACCTCTTTCGCGATTGAGACCCCCTCCTTGACCCCGCCCACTAGCTTGTCCTTGAAAATGAGCCTCTGATGCATGAGCGTGAGCCAACACCACCGCAAGCTCTTGTCCATGTCCTGATTGTTGTGACTGCCATGTAGAGGAATCTCGACTCCTACGGCCACGACCATTGTAATAACATTCCACTATATTATGGGTGTTGGCTATACAAATCGCACACCATTTTTGATTCATTGCACACTCTTGAGTGGGATGTCTTGGGTTCTGGCACTGAGTACACCATAGCTCCTTCAGACTCTTAACCATCGCAGAAGATTCCGCCAATCCAGATGGAACAACTTTCCCTTAACGCTGGGATTTTTCCCGAGGTGCTTCATCCGATTCTTTCACCGAACCATTGCTGCCTGAATCTGAGGATTCTAAGTCTGTACTCTCTGACTCTGAACTATCACTGCCACTTCCGTGAGATTTACGATGAGATTTCTTGTGATCCTTTTTCTTTGATTTCCTTGGTGATTCCGTATCCTCTAAAGCCTCTCCTACTACAATAGCCCTTGCAATAACATTATCCAGTGGAGTGGTTACCTTATCCACTATTGCCATAGCAGTTCTGAGATCCTTATTCAATCCTCGTAGAAAATAATCATTCAACACCTCGGCTGTTGGCCGTTGTTCCTGAGGTCCGCTGCAAAAGCATCCGGAACTTCACAGCATAATCCTCCACTGATAACGACTTTCGAGGTAATATCCGAAGCTTTTCCAAATGTTGAGGGACCGTCTTTTCCATTCTAAATCATCACAAGAACTCTCTGGAACTTTCAACATACATCTGAAAGTGATCATCAGGATACTCTGATAGCAACCATTTTGCAGCTTTCCCTAAAAGTGTGGATTCAAACACCGACTGTTGATGGAGAGGAACCACAGCGCCAGGATGATTCAATCCATACACTTTATTAAATTGTCGCAAATGTGCATCATGGTCTTCCTTTGAAAGACCTCAAAAGCGATTATACTTAATCTGACCGCCCGCCACTGGCTGTGCCTTAGTCCCTTGCCCACCTGTACCCCCTCTTGGAAAAAGCTGTCGCACAATAGGAGACGGGGACGACGCCAGTGAAACCTCGGGACTGCTTATCGGAGTTGGTGGTGGAGCAACATGAGTGGGTGAGGGAGAGCGCATGGTCGGAGGACATGACTGACTACGTGGAGTACGTTGCACACGCCGAATACGTCGACCATGCACCGGGCTTGGCGACGGAGACACATGTTCCTCAGTCTGAGGTGTAAAAAACATGAATTCATTTGAACCGCCTCTCCTCCATGGTCTCCCCACAATTGGAACAACAGGGTCAGGAGAACCCTGCGACCTAGTGCGCATGCATATTCACAGCAGGTCGCCCGTTGCGCATCGTGGTCGCCAGATGTAATACCTATTACTCCGCAATGGAGCAATAAACACTACAGGAATGGATACCCTCATTCTGCCTTACATTATATGAACAATAAGGTATATGAAGACAGAATAAAAGATAATACACAGAGACAGAACACTGTCTTCTTCATTGATATGTAATAGAACACAAAATTACATCAGAATGATGTATTGATTGCATGAAAGATATCCACCAAGACTGGTATGCCCCCCAAATACACCCGTTGCTCCAGCGCAAATCGAGAATGGTGCAAAATCCCATCGTGTCCCATGATATCCTATGAAGAACTGTTCCAAAGCCGCGTGAACTCCTAGTCCGCAATGTCCGGACATCCGCAGGACCGCAATGTGCGGCTTATGCCATAACACACCACAGGTGTCGCATTGGACCTCAAACGGCTTTGAGAGATCTGTTAATGTAAGCATAGGTTGAGAGATAAGCTTTTCAAAATCATTGTTCTCCTTGTTGGACCATATATACCTGCCTTTTTTTTTGCTAGGCCATGTAATGGTCTCACAATTTGTGAGAACTTTTCTATGAAGCATCTATAGTATGCACACATACCTATAAAGCTTCTTAGTTCATGTAGATTTCTTGGATTAGGCCACCCTTTTATTACCTCTAGCTTTGATGGATCCATTTGGATGCCATCTTGAGAGATAATGTGACCTAACTACCGAATCTGCTGTAAGAAAAACTCACTTTTCTTTCGATTAATATAAAGTTTATTCTCTCGTAAGACCTAAAATATTACCTGGAGGTGTTGCTTGTGTTCGTCTAGTAAGTTAGAGTAGATGATTATGTCATCAAAACAACACTCTAGTAAAGGTTCAGTGAGGTCTGAATAGCTTCTCCATCAAGCGGTTAAATGTGGATGGTACATTGGTCAAGCCAAAAGGCATGACAATGTACTCGTAAAGACCAAACGTAGTACAAAATGCGGTCTTTACAATGTCTTGATCAACTATCCTTATTTGATGGTAGCCACTTTTTAGGTCAATCCTACTGAAGTAGTTCAACCCTTGTAGCTTATCAAATAGGTATTCTACCCATGGAACGGGAAACCTATTTTTGATAGTGATCCTATTTAGTGCTCTATAGTCGACACACATATAATATGTGTTGTCTTCTTTTTGCACTAATAACACTGGTGAACAAAATGGAGATGAGCTAGGCCTAACCATGCCCTTCTCAACTAACTCATGCACTTGCCACATAATCTCCTCTTGTTGAGATTGAGAAACTCTATAAGATGGTTTATTAGGCAGTGAACTTCCTGGAAGAAGTTCAATCGCATGGTCATCATTGCCTCGTTTAGGAGTTAGTTCACAAGGGAGGTTGTCAATAAAAACATCTTGAAATCCCTCAAGAAAATTGGATAGCTCTAATTCCTTGTGATTGTTTATATTTTCTTTTGCTAAAGCATTAGGTTCATTTTGAGAATATTTTACAAAAATCATGTACACGAAAATAGAGCTCTTTATTGACTTATTGAAAGCTTGCTTATGTACAATGGGTATGGTGTTACCCAACTCCTTAGCATCTATGTACATGTCTTTTTCCCTGAACCTAAAGTAGATTTGATTTTTAGGGAATTTAACATTGGCAGCCATTCAATCAAACCATGGTGCCCCTAGGATTACATCCTCATCATTGAGAGGAGAGATAAAGAAGTCCTCCTTGTCCACATAGCTTTGGACATGGAGCCTCAATTTCCCCATTCAAGGAGTGAATGAGGCTTCTTGCCCCTTGAAAGCACCATCGGGCGGCAGGTAGGACATCTCCCATCTCATAGGTTTGGATGCCTATCTTGGTGGAAAAATCTGTGGATATGAAATTGTGAGTAGAACCAGGGTCAAATTAGAGAATGAAAGCATCATGTTCTCTTACCTTTCCCCAAGCATGGCATAGAGGAGATCCTTTGTGGTGAGCATCCTCTTCTTGGATTTTTACCAAGGTAGCTCTAAGAGGCTCATTTCGTGTATTCTTGTGGGGACAAGCACGATAGGCATGCCATTGCTCCCCGCACTTGAAACAGTAATTATCTTTACAATAACGCTCTAGCTCTTCAGGAGAGAGTTTATTTTTGCCTTATAAACTCCCTTCTCCTTAGCTTTGTTGTTGTTGGCGTTGCCTTTAGGAGACTTTTGGACATTGTCCTTCCCCTTAGGCTCGTTATGATCCTTGTTTTTGTGGGTTTAGGATTTCTCTTAGCCCCTTGTTATAAATTGATTTGTGAAGCCACCATGGTATGGTGTATGACCGCAGATATGGTGTGTGGCCTTTGGGAGTTGACATACTCCGCCATATCTTCAGTTAAACCCGCACAAAATTGTTGTTTTTTCTCTCCAAAATCCATCTTTTTGAAGAGAGTGGCTTTGAGATGTAAATCCAAAACTTGTCTTCATATTTATGAATAGATTCGTAGGGAGAGAGATTCAAGCTTCGCCATTCGGTGAGTACTTTGTCTTTGGCATCGGTAGCCAAAAACAGCTTCATGATGGAAAATCTTAAAGCTTTCCATGTTCGTGGAGCTTCATCATTTGCTTGTAGGCTAGACCACCATTTCTTGGCAGACTTTTGAAAATGCATAGCTACATGCTGTAGCTTAGAGGACTCCATGAGGCCCTCATCTCCAAAAGCCGTACCAACTTGTTAGATGAAGGCCAAGACTTTGTCCGTAGCACCAAAAGTGCCATCGTATGTAAGGAAAGAGATGTTCTTTCCTCCCTCTTTGAACATTTTGAGCTTGGATGACCTCTTCCATGTGGCATAGGATTTCCTATGGCCTCTTCTTTTAGGTGGTTCAAGAACTGCACCATCACTTTCTTCAGAAGAGGAAGAGTATGAGGAGGATGGAGAAGAGGCTGACCTCTTTCTTGCCTTTTTCTTCCCTTGTTCCTCCTTGTCTGCACCATCACTTTCTTAAAAAGAGGAAGAGGATGAAGAAGATGGAGAAGAGGGTGACCTCTTTCTCGCCTTTTTATTCTCTTGTTTTCTCTTGTCCCTCTTTGAATTATGGTGTAGAGAAGTATGCGATGTTCTTTTCCATTTAGGGGGTGTTTGAGAGCATTTTGCCCACCATATTTGTGGAGCCGTCTCCGCCGAGGTGGCAAAGACTCACTTCTTTCTTGTTCTTTTGGTGGGGGCTCTACCGTTGAAACTTGAGTTCTCTTTTGGGAAGGAGATGCGTCATCAAGTAGTAGATTTTTGAGCCCTTCGTATGGATCCTCTTCTTCTTCCCTTATCGGAGAGAGGCCTCTTTTGGAAGTCTCACAAGGAGGCTTCCTAGGGACTCTCTCTTCTTGGTTGGGAGTTTGGAGAATCCCATGAGTACGTAGCTGCTGTTGCACTTCACCTTGGAGGGATGGATTGCCCATGGCTTGTTGAAGCCTAGTAACAAGGTAATTAAAAAGCATAGGGGCATCATTAGTAGCATGTTCATTAGCAAAATCAAATCTATCAACACTAATTTCACTCTCTTTACTATTGTCAGCCATTTTAACAAATTTTAGGTGTGAAATTTTTAAGTGTACTTTGGCACTTCAAGCCCTAGTTGCTACTCCTCTTAACCCTTTAGGAAAGCACTCAAGCTCCTGTACCCGTGGATCGAATATCATTAATTGCAAGGAATAGAAGAGAAGGTCTTTCACCACCAAAACAGCATCGGCTCCTGTCAAGCTTCTAATAGCTCAATAGTGTAGGACTCCACTATTAAGACCATAGCTTTCGATGGTGATGCCCCGTTATCTGCACGAAGCAGGCACACTGCAAGGTTGAAAAATCCCGATTCTACTTACTCAATTGCAATTAATAATACCAACCATTTATAGTTAGCTTGAGGACCTCTCGAGTCTTGAGCAAGAAAAGAGAAACCACTAACTCTGATACCAATGTAACAAATAACTTAGACAAAGAGAACATTTCATTAAGAATAGACTCCTAATGAACATAGCAAGAGTGCTTGGATTGAGAGAGCAACAAAAGCATAAAACCTAGTTAGATAGGCATAAACAATACTTCAAAAAGAGAGAGAAATTAAGCTATTGACAACAGTTCAGGACCGGATTTACATGGAGCCGGTCCTCCCTCCAAAAGGCTTTGTATTATAGGTTCCCCCATCAAGGGAGACATATTACAATACAATACTTTGTGTTCCTTCAATAACTTGCTAGTGCAATGAATATGGAAGCTTCAAGCACCAAGCTTACACTTGAAAAACACAACATCAATTCCCTCATGGTCTTAGACCCAAGACCTTAGACATCTTCAAAGATGGTGAGAGCTACCGGGGTATGATAGTAGATCTAGAGGAAGAAGAAGTATTCTTACAAGAAAGAAGTATTTATCCTCACATAATCTCTCTTAATAGCTTAGCATAGCTTAGTAATTAGCATGGTATAGGAGATGAGCATGTATTGGAGCTTGGCTCTTGGTTGGATTTGCATCACAAAGCCAAGAGTTGTTGGTGTAGGCCTCCCTTCTCACAAGCTTGGAGTAGATGATGAGCTTCCCATTAAAGTTTGAGAAGGATATAGTATTCTTTACTTCACATATCAGTTTGTGTGAGTGTGTGTGCAATAGTGCCTTGCAAAAATCAGCCCCCTCTCTCTCTTGGTCGACCCCTCTTGCTATTTCTTCTTACTGACCCCTCATTGGCTCATGCCAAGCTTAGCCAATAGGAAATTATAAACATAATTGCTAGCCTTGTGACATGTGTCCCCCTTTCCCTTTTTGTGAGAGCTTTAGGTATTTAAATAATTCAATTAAACTCTCATTGGACCTCCTAGTCTTCTGGACAATAGGAATCAGGCAAGCCATTGGGCTGTTGAATGCTCATTGGACCCCTTGGTAGACTGTCCAATAGTCTTCTAGAGAGATTAATTTCTATTGGTTATTTTATCAAGTGTTTTTAAATCAGTTAAACTATATTTACTCTAGCCTAATTCTCATTCATCCACCTCTATGGCCATCGAATTTTGGCTTCAAACTTTGGAAAGGACCATAGTATCTTTTTGCTAGTTTAGCATAATACTTTTGATGGCCCGTAGGATTTTTGCCCGTTGTTTGCCTCAATTGAGCCCTAGGAAACTTAAGTAATACCCAATCATTTTCTTTGAACATTAAGGCCCTTCTGTGCTTGTCAGCAGCAGCTTTTTGCCTTAGTTGGGAGATGGATATAGCCTCCTTAATCTTTTGAAAAGATGTTTGTAGGTCACCGGCTATACTCATTGGTAGAGAAGATCTTCCCATGTACTTTAAGTAGCATGGAACTTTTAGGTCTTCCCTCTATGATTTCTAGCCTTTCCAAGGTTCCTTTTACCAAACAATTAGAAGAGTTCCTTAATTAAATCACATCCTCGTCCCTTATCTTGAACCCTTCATGGATCTATTTTCATTCCTCCTTTTCCCGTTGGCATAAGGCCTACTCGGACTAGGCTGATTTCCAGATGCTTTCAAAGGTCTCTCCACCCGACCGGGACTCAATCCCATTTCCAGGGTAGTGAATGAACCCGAGCTCAAACCATAGACCAACAATTATTAGTCCTAGCTAAAAAGGATGTGAGGTCCCCAACCCTGAAAAGATTGGGGCGACTTGATAGATGACCTTCCTTTATTCTCCTTTTCCGTTGACGACACCCTACTCCGTTTCCACAAAGTAGAGATATGAGCAATAGAAGAGAGTGAGTCCTCTATCCATCATTTACTTGGTTATAAGGATCATACATCACAAGCTAGATCGATAAATCTAGGATTCTATGAAAGCTGTTTCCTAACATAAAGATGAAATCCCATTGACATATTTATAATCCATAAACAACGCTTTTTTCCCCACGTTTAAGAGGCACGGCCGCCATCCATAAACCATAAATATGATATGAGACTTAGTCTAAATCAACTCAACTAATCAGGTCCATAGCTTTCAAGGGCACGTAGATTTGGGACGTCTCGACTCTTGACACAATGAGTCTTTAGTTTCACTTCTCCTAATAAGAGGGAGTGGAGAGTTTCTCGACTAATCAAGACCACCCATCCTTGACTGGCAACCTGAGTCAGCCCCCAATTCCAACCCACACTCACACTTTTTAGCTTGTTTTTTAATTACTACCATATTGTTTTACATATACAAACAATGTTCTTTTCTTAATTCCAAGCACAAGTTCTTTCATCCAGCCCTTCAAACATCACCAAAACATTTCTTTTCTTACATATACAAACAATGTTCTTTTCTTAATTCCAAGCACAAGTTCTTTCATCCATCCCTTCAAACATCACCAAAACATTTCTTTCTCAAACATGGTCTAATGAAGACAGTCCTATAATTCAACAAAAATGGATTTTTCAATTATTCTTAAGAGTTTGTCGTTACTCGTTGACTTTCTCTGTCTAACCAACAGAGTCTTTGCAAAGGATTTACTTAAAATTCTAACCGTAAAATACGCATACTTTCCTAGTCGCTAACCGCAAGGGAGCATCTCGCTAACCGCAAGGCATCTTGCTAACCGCAAGAGACAAAAGGAGAGCTGATGACCTCAACTTAATCTCCACTAAACCGCGGAATCACCTCGCTAACCGCGAGTTCCATTTGGAAACAAGATATTCTTTCAGCAATTGTTTTCTTTATGTGATTTCTCAAACAAGATTAACTAACTTCTAATATCAAACAGAGACAGATTATCAAACAGTAATCACATAAATCAAACAATTCCTTCTCTACTCTATGAAATCATATGCTTGTTTCTTGTGATATAATCATATTTTCTTGAGAGTTTTAAGGGAATTCTTAGGCTTGACTTACCAGTCATCATGTATAACGATGCAAAATTATAAATTCATCTTATCGGATTAGCAACACGTTCAACTACCTCTCGTGGTTGAGGTTGTACGGCTTCGACTTCTTCCGCAACCAATACCTCCACTTGAGCAACGTTTGGAGTAGTTAATGCCTTCCTCTGCATATTTCTTGGAGGTGGAGCGACATGAGCATCCTTCGAGCTTCGAGTCACTCGCTTCAGGGCCATCGTATTGCGAAAGAGAAAGGAGAAAGTGAGAAAGAGAACTCAAGAATTTGAGGGCAACACGTTGATGGTAGAGAAAGAAGTTGAAGATGGAGATGGCTTGAGGGTAAGAGCTTGAGGGAGAGAGGTTGATGGAGAGAGGTAAATCCGACGTCAAGGCAAGAGAGCTTCCACTTCTGAGTGTGTGTGTCCTCAAAGTGAAGAGGAAGGGGTCTTTATATAGGCTCTCAAGGCCAGCTAAGAATAGAGGGAAGCAAGGAGAGATAAGCTCACGCACGTTTGTGGCTGTTTTTAAAAAAAACTTTTTTTTTTTTGATATGATTCCAATGCGTGATTTCAAACCTCTTAGATGAAGCTTGGCTTCCAAGAAAAGAGTTATAAACTAAACTCCTCCTCTCTTTCTTTCCTAAAAGTACTCCTCCTACTCCTTCTCCTCTAAAATTACTCCTCCTTTCCTAAAATTGCTCTCCCTTTCCAAAAGAGTCAACTCTTATCTTTAGATACAATCTTGACGCATAAGTTTCCCATCAACCTTATTGTTTTCAAGTGAATAAGGGTCATAATTAATAGTTCTAAAGTCCGATTTTTGATCCGATCGTTCCATTAGAATGCTCTTTGACTTAATAGCAAACCTCAAATATTTGCAAAGTAAATGAAATACTTTTGGGTACATTACAATCTCCCCAACTTAGGGATTCGAGATGTCCTCATCTTGAGAAAAATTGATGATAGTTCTTCTTTAGGGTGGCTTCATCTTCCCATGTTGCATCTTCTTCAAGATAGTCTTTCCACTGAACAAGGTGTTCTCTGAGAACTCTATTTCAAAGGATCTTCTCTCGAGACTCTAAAATTCTAGAAGGTTGGAGTTCCAAGATGTTTTGAGTAGGCATGCCAATTTGTTCATCATTGAGGAGTTGATCATCACTGGGAATATAGGGTTTTAATAAGCTTACATGAAATACATCGTGGACTTTGATATGAGCTGGCAACTTTAACTTGTAAGCTTGGGTTCCTAAACACTTGGTCACTTCATAAGGGCCACCATAATGTGGAATGAGCTTCTGGTACTTTCCAAGTGATAAGGTACTTCTCTTTGGATGAATCCGAAGAAAAACCTTGTCACCTTCTTTAAATCTTCTTTCGGCTCTCTTACTATCCACATACTGCTTTTGACAATCCTGAGTTGCTGCCTGAATATCCCTTCAGATGGATTTTGTTTGATTTTCCATTTCTTCCAACATCTTCTTAGATGCTTCAACTCTGATGGTAGGGTCAAAAACATTGAGAGGAGAGACACATTCTTGACCATACAAGGCACAAAATGGGGTCATATCAATGCTTTGATGATGAGAAGCATTGTAAGCATACTCCACTAGAGGTAAAAATTGAATCCATTGCTTAGGTTATCTACTGCAATAAGCTCTAAGGATATCTTCGATGACTTGGTTAACTCGTTCTGTTTGACCATCTGATTGACAATGGTATGCGGTACTAAAGTTTAACTTTGTTCTAATTGCCTTGAAGAGTGAGGTCCAAAAGTTTGAAGTAAACTTCACATCACGATCGCTTACAATCCATTTGGGCAATCCATGCAATGTGAAAATATCTTTAACAAATAGTCATGCAATATCAGAGGTGGTAAAGGTTGTTTTGATTGGTATGAGATGTGCAACCTTCGTGAGTAGGTCGACAACTACCATAAGTGAATTATATCCTCCTTGTACTGTAGGTAATCAAATGACAAAGTCCATACTTATACACTCCCACTTCATTTGGGGAATGATCAATGGTTGAAGTTTACCGGGAAGTTTAACTCTCTCAGCTTTAATCCTTTGACATGTCAAGCATTGACGAACATAGCGTAGAACATCTGCATTTTTCCCAGTCCAATAGAAACTTTTTTGTACGGCATTGAGAGTCGTCGCATATCCTGGGTGTCCTCAAGTAGGGCTATCATGGGCCTCAAATAAGGTAGCCTTCTTTAAGTTGGGGTGCTTTGGTACACATAATCTATCTCTATAATAGAGACAAGGTCCATCATGTGAGAAATTTAACATTGAAGGTATATTCTTTGAATCCCCAGATTGAACAAGGTTAAGCTACCTTTGATAATCTGGATTAGATGATACAACTTCCTTAATATTTTCAATGATTGGGTTGTTGGGTCTAGATATGAGACTCAAAAAAGGTTTTCGACTGAGCCGTGTTTTCTTTTCCGGGACGATAGATAATGTCAAAGTCAAATTCTTGCAAAAGTTCTACCCATTGTCTTTGTCGCATATTCAAGGTTGCTTGGGTAAAAATCCACTTTAAGCTCTTATGGTCGGTTATAAGTCAAAAATTCCTTCCCAATAATTAGTGTCTCCATAAGTTCAAAGCGTGAATGACTTCCAATGGTTCGAGGTCAAGGGTGGTATAGTTCTTTTCATGAACCTTAAGCTTACGTGAGGTGAAAGCTATTGGTTTGCCTTCTTGAGCTAATACTCCTCCAACTGTTATTTCACTAGCATCAATGAGGACTTCAAAGGCCTGGTTAGAATCTGGTAGCTTTAGGGACGGTGCTATAGTCACATACTGCTTAAGTTGATCAAATCTTTCTTGGTGTAGTGGTCCCCAGCTTATCTTCAAAAGATCGGTCAAGGGTGAAGCAATCAGTGCATAATCCTTTATAAAGATTCTATACCATCCTGTGATTCCTAAGAATCCTCTAAGCTCACTTGCATTTGATGGCTGAGTCCATTCAACAACTCCTTGAACTTTAGCAGGGTCCACTGAGATTCCTTCATGCGAAACAATAAATCCCAAATACTCAATCCTTGGAGTGAAAAAAGAACACTTGCTCATCTTTGCATATAGCTTGTGTTCTCGAAGAATATCCAACACCTTTCTCAGGTGGTCTTCATGTTCTTCTTCATCCTTTGAGTAGATTAGAATATCATCAAAGAAGACAAGAACAAAGTCATCTAGGTACGGCCTGAAAATATCCTACATCAATCTATTGAATGTAGCTGGAGCATTAGTCAGACCAAATGACATTCCTATAAACTCAAAATGTCCATATCGGGTGTTGAAAACTGTCTTTGGAATATCTGATTCGTTTATTTTGATTTGATAATAACCAGATCTTAGATCTATGTTTGAGAAGACCTTGGAACCATGTAGTCTATCTAGCAATTCATTGATTCGTGGGTATAGGATAGTTGTTCTTAATTGTTACCTGGTTTAGTCCTCTGTAATCAATGCAGAGTCGTAAAGTCCCATCTTTCTTCTTCTGAAAGAGTACTGGTGCTCCCCAACTTGACTTACACGGTCTAATAAATCCTTGTTCTATAAGTTGATGAAGTTATTCTTTCAATTCAATGGCCTCTGGTAGTGACATTTTATAAGGTCTCTTTGACACTGGCTCACTTCTTGGAAGAATCTCTATCGCATGATCAATCTCTCGATTGGGAGGAAGAGAGGTGAGGTCTTTAGGGAAGACATCTGAATATTCATGAAGCCAAGAGGGTTTTGTAACGCTTGATTTTGAATCCATCTTGTTCAGCTTGAACACAAATATTTGTTGTCCGGCCTTCATACCTTTGAGTAAACGATTGGCTTTAACTAATTGACTCTTTGGAATCCCATTCTTTCCCTGTACTTCGACTTGCTTTGTTTGACTATCTCTAAAGCTCATACTACCTAGGCCACAATGGATGCTATCGTGATTCTTAGATAACCAATCCATCCCAAGAATTCCATCATACATCCCAACTGGTAAGGTTCTAAAGAAAGCTGAAGTAGCATGTCCTCCTAGTTCAAAGTCAAGGGTTCCCACAGAATATTGCGATACGTTGGTTTTCCCATTAGCCAATTCTGTTGTCATGGGTTTAGCTTGTTTTTTATTTAGGTTCAACTTTCGCAAGCATTTTGGGGATAGAAAAGAATGAGTACTACCACAATTGATGAGGAGGTTAAAAGTTTTACCTTGAAGGGTTGCTGGTGTTTTAATCACAGCAAATTGTCTTTGGGCTCCAGGGTTGTCAATAGCTGCAATAATTCTTTCTCTCTCTTCTTCTTCACCAAGGGTAGAAGGATCTCCTATGACTGCATGTGCATGTGCATTCCTACCTTGACCTTTTCCAAAGGCTCTCGCTGCTCTTCCTCGTCCTCTGCCTCGTCCACCACCTTGTCCATTGTTGTGTCCAAAAGGGCGGTGTCTTTGATCTACTTCAGTTGTTGTTGCTGCTCTATTAGTCGGACATGGACATATGTTTTGATAATGTCCCAACTCTCCATATTCAAAGCACCGAACATCCAAGCGTGAAGTATTTTGAACATTAGCAGCATAAGCTCTTTGAAGTTGTCCATTATTAATGGGAAGCCTTATTGGACGTCTCGCTCCATTAAAACTTTGATTTTGTTCAACTCTTCTTCTAACCCCTTGCTCCTTCATTAAGGGCTTAGCTCATAGTAAAGCATCTTGCACGGTAGTAGGTTTCATGGCTTCTAGCCGCGAGCTGATTGGTTCTCTTAAACCTTGACAAAAATGGGCTACATGTTGCTCTATGGTCATTGGTAGAGCATAACGCTTAAGCCTTACAAACTTTGAGTAGTACTCTTCGAAGTAAAATGCATCGCTTCAAGCTAAAGAACTCATTCATCTTCAACGCTTCGTGTGCAAGAGGTAAGTATCTTTCCTTCACTGCCTGCTTAATTTCCCTCCAACTCTGGGAATTCTCCAATACTCTCATGTCATGACAAAGTTGTTTCCACCATAATTTCACTTCACCAGAGAGGCGAAACATCCCTAGCATCACTTGATTTATAGGTGCAATCTTTGCAGCCAAGAAGTAATCATCCATAGCCTCAATCCCTACTTCTACATCCTTCTCAATATCAACACCCTCTCCTTTAAAAGAAGGTGGTTGCATTTGTTTCAATAATAACTTCTTCTCCTGAATCTCTGTATAGATAGCATCATTTTGAGGGTTTTTCATTAAATAGGAGTAATTTGAGGGTTCTCCTGAGTGTACGCATATATTAACATTAATATTTATAACAACCCAAAACATTAGTGTATTTTCTAGACTTAGACTTATCCAGCCCACTAAAGGTTCAACCACATAACTTTGCCAATTATGACTTACCCAGTCTATTAAAATTTAACCAAACCAATCCTGACTTATTCAGTCCATCAAAACTTAGTCACATGACTTAACTAGTCATGACTCTTGTCAATCACACGACTTAACCAATCATACAATTTCTTTGAAGAAAAACAACTCAATCAATGACTTAACCAGTCTCAACAATCTTTTGAAGCAAAATACTACTATTTATAAACTCATCAAAGAGCCATATAGGGGTCTACAAAATATCTCTCCATGAGAATATATAATAGATATTTCAACCATAACTATGGTACGCATCAACTCAAATATCGTAATGTCTTTGTGATTCTCGTAATGGATATAAACAACCATACACACAATGAATCTCGATGTAACTACTAAAGCCTTTTAACCTAAGGCTCTAATACCAACTGTGAGGTCCCTAACCCCGAAAAGATTGGGTCAACTTGATAGATGATCTTCCTTTATTCTCCTCTTTCGTTGACGACACCCTACTTCATTTCCACAAAGTAGAGATACGTGTAACAGAAGAGAGGAAGTCCTCTATCCATCATTTACATGGTTATAAGGGTCATACGCCACAAGCCAGGTCGATAAATCTAGAATTTTAATGAAAGGTGTTTCCTAACATAAAGATGAAATTCCATTGACATATTTAGAATCCATAAACAACGCCTTTTTTCCCACATTTAAGAGGCACGGATGCCATCCATAAACCATAAATATGATATGAGACTTAATATAAATTAACTCGCCTAATCAGGTCCATAGATTTTAGGGGCATGTACATTTGGGATTTCTTGCCTCTTGACACAATGAGTCTCTAATTTCACTTCTCCTAATAAGAGGGAGTGGAGAGTTTCTCGACTAATCGGAACCACCCATCCTTGATTGGCAACCTGAGCCAGCCCCCACTTTCCACCCCACACTCACACTTTTTAGCTTGTTTTCTAAGTACTACCACATTGTTTTACATTTACAAACAATGTTCTTTTCTTAATTCCAAGCACAAGTTCTTTCATCCAGCCCTTCAAACATCACCAAAACATTTCTTTCCCAAACATGGTCTAATCAAGACAGTTCTATAATTCAAAAAAATGAATTCTTTCAATTATTCTTAAGAGTTTGCCACTACCCACTGATTTTCTTTGTCTAACCAACAGAGCCTTTGCAAAGGATTTACTTATTCATTTACCGCAAAATGCGCATACTTTCCCAGTCGCTAACCTCAAGGGAGCATCTTGCTAACCGTAAGGCATCCTGCTAACTGCAAGGTATCTTGCTAACCGCAAGAGACAAAAAGAGAGCTGATGATCTCATCTTAATCTCTGCTAACTACGGAATCACCTTGCTAACCACGAGTTCCATTTGGAAACAAGATATCCTTTCAGCAATTGTTTTCTTTATGTAATTTCTCAAACAAGATTAACTAACTTCTAATATCAAACAGAGACAGATTATCAAACAGTAATCATAAATCAAACGATTCCTTCTCTACTCTATGAAATCATATGCTTGTTTCTTGTGATATAATCATGTTTTCTAGACAATTTTAAGGAAATTCTTAGGCTTGACTTATGGTCATCATGTATAACGATGCAGAATTATAAAGTCATCTTACCGGATTAGCAACATGTTTGACTACCTCTCGTGGTTGAGGTTGGACGGCTTTGACTTATTATGCAACCAATACCTCCGCTTGAGCAACGTTTGGAGTAGTTGTTGCCTTCCTCTACATCTTTCTTGGAGGTGGAGCGACATGAGCGTCCTTTTCGCTTCGAGTCACTCGCTTCGAGTCACTCGCTTCGAGGCCATCGTATTGCGAAAGAGAAAGGAGAAAGTGAGAAAGAGAACTCAAGAATTTGAGGGCACCACGGTGATGGTAGAGAAAGAAGTTAGAGATGGAGATTGCTCGAGGGTAAGAGCTTGAGGGAGAGAGGTTGATGGAGAGGGGTAACTCCGACGTCAAGGTAAGAGAACTTTCGCTTCTGAGAGTGTGTGTCCTCAAAGTGAAGGGAGAGGGATCTTTATATAGGCTATCAAGGCCAACTAAGAATAGAGGGAAGCAAGGAGAGATAAGCTCGTGCACGTTCGCAGCTATATTTTTTTTTAAAAAAATTTATTTTATTTTTTTTGGACACGCATTTTGATGCGCGATTTTGGAGCCTCTTAGATGAAGCTTGGTTTCCAAGAAAAGAGCTCTAAACTAAACTCTTCCTCTCTTTCTTTCCTAAAAGTACTCCTCCTACTCCTTCTCCTCTAAAATTACTCCTCCTTTCCTAAAATTACTCTTTCTTTCCAAAAGAGTCGACTCTTATCTTTAGATACAATCTTGAGGCTTAAGTTTCCCATTAACCTTATTGTTTTCAAGTGAATAAGGGTCATAATTAATAGTTCTAAAATTTGATTTTTGATCCGATCGTTCTATTAGAATGCTCTTTGACTTAATAAAATGAAAACCTCAAATATTTGCAAAGTAAATGAAGTACTTTTATTGAAAAAAATTGGGTACATTAAAAGGAGATCCCCCATTGTATCCCACAGGTAAACACCTGCGTCGGCCTTTTCCAATCATGTAAGACAAAGTTTATACTTAAATCTTCTATGTTATGCTAGGGCTATCCACGTCAAATATTCTCGATAAATTTTTAATCTTAGTTTAAATTTAGATTAAGTTCGTTGGGTTATAATCTCTTACTTACTAGTTCATTTTAATTTTTAATCAAACAAGACTTTAAGAAATACAACGAGTCTCTTAACAGTTTAAGGTTTTGTCTCGACGCAAGTTTTAAGTTAACTCCGACTTTGATGAATTCCCATTTTGGTCCCTTTGCATCATTTGCCATCCATGGGGAATCTCCATGGAAGCGATGGGAGTTTTATGTTCAAGAAACACAGTCATGACCCCGTCATGACATCTGTGAAGATATCCCCTTATTCCTGCCTTCAAATTTGCAAAACAAACTTGAAAGTAGAGAAACTTGAAATAAACAATGCATATGCCTTTCTGCAATGAGTTTTGCTTTGGTGTGATCTATGCATGGTAAACACAAAACTTTGGAATGCACTAATTTGCGATCTTGAGACAAATAATCAAGAAACTTCCTTTGAGTGCTTATGCAAGAGTGAAACCCTTCCATGCATGGTAGTGTAAGAGTGAAAATGTGAGATTCCTAAGAGTGACATGCTAGTGTAGTGAAAAATGCTCATGTAATAGTGTATGAATGATTAACAAATTCTTCTTCAAGAAGGGATTTAGGCGAACCTTTGTTACCATGGAGAGGATTAATTATGTAGCTAGAAGAGGCTTATGTTATTGATTTCACTAAAAAAATCTCACACATGATCTTTTTCTCTTTGAAAGAAAAAAAAACATATTTCTTAAGTTCAAAGAGAAACTTGTGAAGCTTTCATATGAGCATTCTTTTTAGAGTAATTTATAATGCCACTTTAAATAGAATGGTTAATTTCAAAAATTTCCAATACTTAATTTCTCGTGATTATGTGGCAATTATCTTGTGTATCTTAAAAATAGAAAAATACATTTTTGGCGAGGTTTAAGAATACACCTAGATATTAATCATCATCCAACATGCATGCTATTTTAGTATGATCTCCAATCATTTATGGTTAAAGAGAGTGCTTTCTACTCTCTCTATGCCATATTACTCTGGCAATCTAGAGAATGAAACTTGAAATATAAGTATGATCTCCAGTCACCTATGGTTTAAGAGAGTGCTTTCTACTCTCTTTCTATGTCATATTGATTTGGTAATCTAGAGAACTTGAAACAATGGAACTTGAAATAACATCGGGTTTAGTTGTTCGTAACATGGTTAGTTATGATTAGTAATGAACCATAATTAGAGGGAAACAATGAAATTAAGTAGTTATTTCTTCTTCCCAAGCAAAAGAATTGCTTATGGAAAAATGGGAGCGTAAGCATAAATTTATGTAAGCATGAAAGTAAATCACTTTCAAGCAAATGCAAATCATAAATAAAACAAGAAAACATTACCTTAGTGTGTGTATGGTCTAGTCTTTTCCTTGCTTTGGATGTAGTCGGCTCTTCATTTCGCTTGAAGACCCCTAATTTGGCTACTTGGAATGAGAGAATGGTAAGAGGCAAAGGGGATTCAATCTATGGAAATCTTGAGAATTATGAGAGAGGAGAGGGAGAGTGTAGTGTGAAGAAGAAGATCAACTTTTTGACAAACTTGATTAGGGTTTTGGCCATGGCTTCTCTTGGAGAGATCCCATAGTAGAAAGGATTGTGATGCAAGCCTTTATAAGGAAGCCTTTATGCAAGGAGGTTCCATTCTTGAGTACCCACTCTTGAGGATCCACTTTTGAGAGCTCTCTCTCTTTAGTGTTCACTCTATGGATGGCCTACCCTTGAGCTTAATGCCCATGCTTAAGAGGCTAGTGCTAATCCATTGTAATCAAAGAAGCTTTTCTTAATCTAATCTCTACTTTCTTCATTAGTCTTAATTCTTCTATTCCATTATGTCATGAAGTAGTCCTTCTCATTATTCTAGATTTGAGTGTGTGTAATCACTTCTGGCTTATTAACCACTCCTATCCTTCTATGAGCACTCAATTTGTGATATTTAACATCTCTAATTAGGTTGATTAAGCTAGTTCTTAATCTTGTGATTAGTGTATATGCCCTATTGTTTGCTTGTGAGTGGATGGGTTTTATGAAACTCTAGCACCATTCACCTTGTGTGCGTAGATTTTGATGAAGTCCCTTGATTGGCATGTGGTGATTGGAGAGGCCAACACCAATGCAATTAGTGTGTGTTTGTCAAGAGTGTGCTTTGAGATTCTAGTCTATCGCAAGTCGGACTTTTGTGGGCTTAATGTGTGTAGGCGATGCTTGATTGATGATGTGATTAGAGTTAGTGGTTCATGGCTAATCTCTATTTCATTGGATGAGCATTCTCTTGAATCCTCTCATTCGATACATCTGATGCTCGTGCTTCCATGTCGGGTTGCCGATCCTAGGATTGATAATTGAGTTGGGTCTTGGGTTGATTAATGTTGTATCTAGAGCACAAGCCCGAGAGAAAAAGGAAAACAAGAGAGAAACTGAGAAAAAATCTTGGGCGACTAGCAATCAATCTTCCAAAGGCCAATGAGGTTCATGGAAGGCCAAACGTGCTAGAAGAAAATCCCAAATGGAAAAAGAAAAGTTAAACACAAAACTTTCTATGAAAAGAAAAACAAAAATATCTCAAACCAAATTGCAAAGCAACCTAAGGGCGAAATTAAAACATAAGGCGGATAAGTCCTAGTGAATAAAGTCTTTGAACCACTCAACGGGATGCTTGAAGAGTTTGAAGCTAGGCCGAAACCAGACTAGACCAAGACCAAGAGGATAGATGGAGAGCATACCTAGACCCAATCCTGGAAAAACAAAGGTTGGATATGTATACACAACATATCAAAGTAGTCCAAACTTTGATAGAGAAATGCTCAACAAACCCTTTGTCTACTCCACCTCAAGAGATACCACAAACAAGTATACAACGAGACTTGGTACTGGAAGGGGGAAACCTCAAGCTTACCAAACAAAACATGTCTCATCTCTTTGAGTGGAAAATCCCACTAAAACTGACCCATCCATAGTGCCAAAAATTGAAGACAGATGGCCATTTGAAATATGAAAAGAGGTTAGAGCAGCATGGGAAGGTAGCCAAATTCTAGAATCTGCACCTTTCCAAGAATTTGATGCAAATAGACCAAGATATGAAGTAGATACTATTTCTAGATATGGCTCGATATGGCATTTGAACAATCTTTTAATATAGATAATCAGACTTTGAGTAACTTACCCTCATATCTAGGAGAGTATGAATGTGCATTACTCAAAAGGCTTCCATCTCCATGGAGAGCCTCATTGCCAATTAATCATGCTATATTTGCAAGATCTCTTAGAAATACAAGTCAATAATTTACAAGATCTCCAAGAAATACATGTTAAATGAAAAATCTCTCTATCGGATTTGTTGAAAATTAAACCACATCTTTGGTGGGATGTTGGAAAGAGTCTAGAAGAGATACGGATCAACTGTAATGTTGAATCCTTAAGCAAGCAAGGAAACCTCGCTAAGAAGAAATATTTAAAACTTGTATCCATCAAAAAAGTTGGTAAGTATTGAGAGGGTGAAGATGGAAACACATTACTACCACTTGAATATAGAGATGTGAAAATCATTGCTATACTTGATAGTAGAACATGAGTAGCCATAGCAACAAAATAGCTATGGGGAAATGGGGAAAATGAGCCATTCTAAGACACTCATGAAATTGCAATTGGTAGATGGACATAAAGAAGAACCCATGGGACTGATTGAAAAGGTGATTGTCACATCTTGTGGCATATAATATGATCACACCTTTGCTATAGTGAATTTTGGTAAAAAATCTGCATAATCCTAGGTAGACCCTTTATGTGTCAGCTTAAGTTTATCCAAGATTGGGGTTACAATTACTTCTATTTATGATAAGGAGGTGCCATTACTCGGGTGAACACAAAAGATCTGACATACCGAGAAGTTGCAAACAATTTGGTTGAGGAATTTGAATTTCCCACACATATAACCTCTGAAATTTCTTCATGGAACATGCAAAAGCACCTCTTTGGATGTGTGTGGCATGCCAACAAGGAAATTTGTATGAGGAAGATTGTGTTTTTGCTGATAGACAAATTGAAGATGAGGATTACATACCTGATCCGTCCTTGATCATGAATTTGAACCCCTTGAATGGATTCATATTCTAGCTACCTTGGATATATGTACCATAGAGGAAACTAAATTTTGTGATGAAAATGGCTATGACATCATGCCCATCATGATGATCAGTTGTTTCCACAAAACATCATAAAATTGGAAATCAATGATGACAAGGTTTAAACACCTGAATGTTCAATATTGGATACACTCCAAAGTCAAGCACCTCATGTTATTTGGATACACACAAAAGGCAAAATCTCCATAAAAGATCTAGAGGACAACACCAAAATAGACGAGGATTTAACTCGTGGAACATCGGAGCCATTAGATTTGAACCTTGGAGATGATGAAAGAAGTGATCATAGCACCGACATCGACGACGAAGGGATAGAAGGGATATCCACCATAAAGAAATGCTTGTTAACTAGAGACGATATTGAAAAACTCATCGATTTCTTTGACAAGAAGTCCTCTATTTCACAAACGAATAAAATGAGCAAGAAAAGAAATTTAGAATGAATCAAGACAAAGGACACAGCTCAAGAGTTTGAGGGAAAACTTCCTCATGTATGTCCAAGCAAAGTATTGCATCAAAGATAGAATTATTGGGACATAGTGACAACAAAGAAATCAGACTCTAAGAGCGTAAAATGGCAGAGACCAAGGTCCATCACAACCTTGAGATGAATGCAAAAAGAAACACAAGGAAACAAAGAACACACAATAGAAAAAAAGAATGTCTAGGCTTGAACAAAACCCAAAATATAGAGTTGAAAAGGACACTCCAACAAGAATCGAATACAAAATTTGAGACAAGCGAGGAATGTTGTGGTCCCATACAAACAAAGTTTTTTGGTGGTACATCTTATTTCATTACATTCATAGATGACATGATGCGCAAAGTATGGGTTTACTCTCTAGTGAGGAAAAATGATGTGTACAATATGTTCACAAAATGGATGAGACCCAAAGTGGGAAGAAACTGTCTACGCACAGACAATGGGGGAGAGTATGTCTCCAATGAGTTTCAATCATTCTATGAATTGCATGGAATAAAAAGGGAGTTTCAATCCTTGATCATTTCAATATGGAGGTGGGAGAAGGGATGTAGTACTCCATTAGAATAGAGCTCCTGCAGCAATGTCACCCTTGGACGACAATGTGAAGACTATTCTCGGTGCTTGTTTTCATGGCAGGCCAATAGAAGTATGTTTTTATCCCTTTTAGGGTAGACTGGATCCCTCTATGCTCTGCATAAGGAGGAGCATGAGATTCATACATTACTTTCTCACGTAGTAAGTTAGTAACGCATAGCCTGTTGCCATAGAGAAGATAACCATCTTGTAAAGTAAATGGTCTTCCTTCTTTCCTAGTGCAAGGGATGAAATCCTATCTTTAAAATTGGGATCGATCGCATACTCATCTATCATAGAAGATAGATCATTGTGAGTTGCTATCGATACCGCATTCACTCTTTGTCATCTTGAGAGTGCATTGGCTACTTGATTATGCTTGCTAGCAATGTGAGCAATATGAAAATGGAATTGTGAAAGGAAATTTTCCCACCTCATTTGTTTGTAGGAGAGCTTGGTCTACGTCATGAAGTACTTTGTTTTTGTGGACAGTGGCTTTGAGATGTAAATCCCAAAACTTATCTACATATTTGTGAATAGATTCATAGAGAGAGAGCTTCAAGCTGTGCCATTCGGTGAGTACTTTGTCTTTGGCATGCTAGCATGATGGAAGCTCTTAAAGATTTCCATGTTTGTGGAGCTTCACCATTTTCTCGTAGGCTAGAACACCATTGCCTGGTGGACTTTTAGAAATGCATAGCTACATGACGTAGCTTAGAGGACTCTATGAAGCCCTCATATCCAGACACCGCATTGAATTGTTAGATAAAGGCCAAGACTTTCCTCGTAGCACCAAAGGTGCCATCATAGGTAAGGAAAGAGATGTTCTTTCCTCCCTCTTTGAACGTTTTGAGCTTGGACGACCTTTTCCAGGTGGCATAGGATTTCCTATGGCCTCTTCTCTTGGGCGGTTTGAGAGTTGCACCATCACGTTCTTCAAGAGGAAGAGGATTAGGAGGATGGAGAAGAGGGTGACCTCTTTCTCGCCTTTTTCTTCCCTTGTTCCTCCTCTTCTACACCATTATTTTCTTTAGAAGAGGAAGAGGATGAGGAAGATAGAGAAGGGGGTGACCTCTTTCTTGTCTTTTTGTTCTCTTGTTTCCTCTCTTCCCTCTTTGAATTATGGTGAAGAGGAGTATGCAATGGTCTTCTCCATTTAGGGGGTGTTGGAGAGAATTTTGCCCATTGTCTTCGTGGAGCCATCTCTCGAGGTGGCAGGAGATTTTCTTCTTTCTCATTCTTTTTTTGGGGGCTCTACTGTTGAAACTTAGGCTCTCCTTTGAGAGGGAGATGCCTCATCGAGTAGTAAGTTTTTGAGCCCTTTGTACAGATCCTCCTCTTCTTCCCTTATCGGATAGAGTCCTCTTTTGGAAGTCTCACCAAGAGATTTCCTAGGTACTCTCTCTTCTTGGTGGGCAGTTTGGAGAATACCATGGGTGCACAGTTGCTGTAGCACTTCACCTTGGAGGGATGGATTGCCCAGGGCTTGTTGAAGCCAAGAAACAAGATAGTTTACAAGCATAGGGGCATCATTAGTTGCTCTTTCATTAGCAAAGGCAAAGCTATCAACATTCATTTCAATCTCTTTTCCCTTGTCAGCCATACTAGAACATTTTAGATGTACATTTTTACTTGTACTTTGGCACTTCAAGCCCTAGTTGCTACTCCTTTTTACCTTCAAAGATAAGCATCAAGCATCTATACCCGTGGTTCAAATATTATTAATTGCAAGGAATAGAAGAGAGGGTTTCACAAAGCCAAGATAGCACGGTTCCTGTCAAGCTTTTAATAGCTCGATATGGTTAATCCATAGGCAACCAAGCCCCATAGGAATTCATTATTAAGACCATAGCTCTCGACGGTACCTCCGTTAACTGCATAAAGTAGACGTGCGTCAAGGATGAAAATCCCCTATTCTACTTACTTATTTTTTTGCAATTAATAACACCAACCATTTGTAGAAAGCTTGAGGACCTCTCTTCTTGAGCAAGAAAAGAGAAACCAATAGCTCTGATACCAATGTAACATTTAATGCACTAGTAACTTGTGTAGCCGAAAATGATTACATAGTGAGCATTTAATTAAGAACAAGTTCCTAATGAGCATAGAGAGAGTACTTAGTTGAAGACAACAGCATAGCAATTACATCTAGCTAGTTTGGCATAGAGAATACTTGATAAGAGAGAGAAATAGAACAATTGACAACATTTGAGGACCGGATTTACATGGACACGGTCCCCCCTCCAAAAAGGCTTTGTATTATAGCTTCTCCCATCAAAAGGGAGACTCTTGTACAATACAATCTTTGTATCCCTTGACAAGACTCGTTGGTGCAATGAAGATGGAAGCTTCATGCACCCAATTATGCTTGAAAAACACACCTAGTGGGCCTAGCCTCAATCCCAAGACCTCACACACCTTCAAAGATGGTGAGAGCTAGCAGGGAATGAAGAAATATTGAGAGGAAGAAGATGTATCTTATGAGAAATAAGTATTCACCTCACATAATCACTCTAATAGCATAGCTTAGCTGAGTAATTTGCATGGTAGAGGAGATCAGCATGCCATTGAAGCTTGGCTCTTGGTTGGATTTGCATTCCATAGCCAAGAGTTGTTGGTTTAGGCCTCTACTTCTCAATGCTTGGAGAAGGAGATGGAGTTCTTGCTCAACACATGAGTAGTGTGTGTGTGTGTGTGTGTGTGTGTGTGTGTGTGTGTGTAGAAACAATTGGTTAGTCTAAAATGCCAACCTCTCTCTCTTCTTGGTCGACCCCTCGTCCCATTTACTCTTGTTGGATTCCCATTGGCTCCTGTAGAGCTTATCCAATAACAATTAAGAAGCATAGTTGATAGCCTTGTGACAAGTGTCCGCCTTTTCCCTTTTGTGAGAGCTTTAGGTAATTAGAATAATTTATTTAAACTCTCATTGGACCTTTTAGTCTTCTGGCCAAAATGAATCAAGCAAGCCATTGGGATGCTGGATGCTCATTGGACCCCTTGCTAGACTGTCCAATAGTCTTCTAGGGAGCTTAATTTCTATTGGTTCTTTTATTAGGCATTTTTAAATTGATTAGACTAATTTTACTCTTAACATACGTGTAGTTATCTTACTATGAACCAAGAGGATTTGTATACACAATTAATCCCAAATTTAGACAAACCATATATATTATGGTAAGCACAAAATTACAATTCCAAAGAACAATTCATAGCCTGTCTGGTCGGCAAAGATTGAATGCCATTAATTCATCTATTAACCCTTTCATATTACCCATGGTACGATACGACCATAGTGTTGATGTTTTCATCGTTGTGTTGTTTTGATATGCTCTTTTGTGTTCTTTCTTTGTGTGTGTGAGTGCAAGAGAGAAAGAGTGGGGCTTCTTTGATTGCACTTCCTTCCAAACCCTAGACTTCATGGCATCTATGGTATAACTCCTTCATATAGTTTTTGGAGTTCTCTCACAAACTCTCACAGCCAAAAGCTGAGTACTTTCTTGGCAAGACTGCAGACTTGTCGACAACGTAAATGAATCAAAAATCAAAATCAAAACTTGTGACACAAACTTTTGACAAGAAAGTTGCACTTATTACTGGCTATGGCTGTCGAGATATCCCCCTTCTTACTTACCCCAACGATAGAAACCTCTACGTTCTTATAAGGCAAAAGAACAACACACTTGCAGATGTACTTTCTACACAAAAACTTAATAATATTGCAAGTATGAAGTAATTTCTTGTTTGATTTTCATTACATCTGAGGAATGTATACAAATTCAGGGAGTGCTTGATGATCAAGCAAGTTTGCCTGATTTCAATCCTGTTTGAAGTTTTTTTGGATTTTGTTTGATTCTCATAGTTTTGTGATACTGTATATGTACAAAGTGCAGGAGACTCTTGGGAACCATACCTAGCCCAAATTGGCTACTAAGCTGTATTTTCACCCCCACCCCCCATCGTCCAAGGTTTGCTACTTTGCATTAGTGACCTTGCATTTCATGCTACTCCTATCAAGCTGGATGGAGGGGCCCTTGCTTGTGAGGAAAACAGTGAGCTACTCATTCTATAGCAACTTGATATGCCTGCGTGGTTCATACTTTACTCTATGTCGCACAAGCACCCTCAAGCAGCTATGACATGTCTTTGTGAGCTCTCTGTGTGAACCTAAACTCCATCACTAGAGTGGATGAACGAGGTCACAAGGACTGGCAGGACCAACCACCTAATGTGATGAGGTGCTTCTTGAATGCTCAAGGGAAGACATTGCGCTATGACCCTTTGCTGCGTCAACGCAAGATTCATCCTCTAGACAACTACTATAATGTTTTGATGTCACCTTCAAGAGAGACTTGGCACCGTTCTCCACATTTATAATAATACCGTAGGGAACATGCCCTTCTCTAGACACTTTTATCCCCTCCAGTGTTGAAGGGGGACTTGTGCTTCTCCTCCAGTGTTGGAGTGACTTTCTTATTATAAAAATATTGTAGTTACACAAGGAAGAACTCATTACCATTGATTTATGTCGGCTTATGATATTCTAAATTGACATGCCTTGGTGTCCTCTCCAAGTGTCCCTTCGTTTGACATCACCAAAGTTCTTCAATACTTGTCATTTTCATATGCAATGATTTTTATGAAGATGATGTAAACTCATTGTTTTAATACATATATACTAAAAAAATTATTCTAAGTACTTTCAAGATCACATAGGGTAAATCAAAATACAGAATATAAGTGTACCTTTGGTATTGGTCGTATGCATCGAAGCACAACCTTGGATGGATCGGCTCCCAAACCTTCCTTTCATTGTTCTACCACCTTGCCACTAGTATGTGTTTTTCCATCATCATTTTGAACTTAGCGATGATAGTTTGTTTACTACGGATGAATGAGCCAAGTCAAAGTAGTCATCCATACGCTCAATCCAATCTTCAAGAACTTTTCCTATATCTTTGCCTTCCCCGCTAAAATTACCACGTTGAGACTTGCGAAGCATAGCATCAATGTCTCTATCGATGATGGTGTGTTGAGGAACAATAGGTGCATTTGCATTAGCAACAGCCACATTTCCTCTAGAAGGCATGGTAACTTAGGCTGCACCATATCAACCAAGATTACGCTTAGTAAAATATTCTATTCCGCTTGAAGTCCTTAAGTCAAATAAAATAGATAGTTAAAGATAAGACGAGAGGGAAATAGGAGAAGAATAATGAATAAATTAATCCAATTTCTCTCTTCCTCACTACCTTGGGACACATCCCTCCCCGAGCACTAGCGATATCACTAGTGTTGTGGGGGGTGACTACTCTCTTCAAAAATTGGGGGCCCAATGGGCGTGGCGTGGGAATCTAGCCCATTTTGGGTGCACTACCACATCATCACCGCGTGACCAGAGTGACCGGATGCTGCTAGGCGCCAGCACGCCACCAACTGCCTCTACCTTCACCCTCTCTGGCCAAAATGCCGCCGAGCCGCGTCCCAATCGCCACTAGCGCAGCGCCCAACGGGCAACACCATAGCCTCACCAAGGGGAGCTCCCCTCACGCCTCCACACAACTCAATGGGCTCACACCCGTGGCCCATATACTCCGGCCGCCCAAGTTCACGTTCCTCATTTGGGGTTTATAACCGCCAAGTGGCAGCCTCTTGAGAGCGCGCCCCCAAGCCTCCAAATAAATCCCAAAAACACTTTTACAAAGCCTCCGATATAATCCAACTTTTTTCCCCCTCTTGTCCTGCCTGCCAATTGTCACCTGGTAATCTGATTGCCGAGCTACAAAACTTGGCTGCAAGCTCACATGATTGGCTCCGAACTCATTTGACCTTGCCGCACTTCAAGATTCCTCAAGACCCCAAACCGAGGATGCAAAAATGCTAGATTTCATCTACAATCAATCACGAACAAATGCACCCAATCTTTCCTACTTCTATAACTTCCCACTCCGAACTCTATTTGACAAGCAATCAGTTTGTATTATCTCCATATACTACATAACAACTTCTCAAACTCTGTTGAGGTGCAAAAAACACCAAATGGCACGACTCCCCAAGCGGTCAGGTGGACACCAACTTGGCCCCCGGCAAAACTTCAAATGGCCATATCCAGCAATCTGTAGCTCTGATCTACAATCTGAAAAGACAGGTATGCTCCATAAATTGAGCACTCCGCATCTATACATTAACATCCACTTGGCCTACCTCTCCCCAGCTTCCCTACCTGACAAGGATCTGCAACACACTGCACCTTAAAACTTCAATATCCTGGGCTCCGTAGCTCGGTTTGATGAGCCGTCTGGACCTGGTCCTTCAGCAATTCAAGCTCTACATTTCTCGGCCCAAAGATTTCACCTTGAACCTCCTTCATCTTCTACCCAAATTAGCCCTTCCTGTTGCTACTTGTCTGCCCATGATCTTTCTAGCTGCTCTAGCCCTTTGCCATGTTTGTACTAGCCTGCACATACCTGCCCATGCCATCTTCTATGGTCGACCAACTTTGGCTGCACCAACGCTCTGACACTCTGGCACTAGAGACTAGAACTGGTGCAGGAAATGGTGGCTCTCAAAAGCCACATCTGGCATGCATTAACCGTACAAATAGCTTGTTAACAAGCCTTAAACCCTAATCAAGGATCAGTTAAGCTTATATTAAGCTCAATGTGCATCTTCCTGGTACATTTCTTAGCATGGGAGCGGAGCTGCACGACATCCACCCCCTCGAAACCTGCACAGCCTCTGGTCTATGCCAATTGTACTTAAGTATCATCATCAAGAGCATCATCAAACGCATCGTTTGATGCATACATAACATTATCTTGAGGAGGTTGATCTATGTTGAAATCTTCAATATTTATCTCACCTTCACGTTGCTTAAACTTATTTCTTTTTCTTGCAATAGGCACTTTGAGCTCAGTACCATCCAGTTCACATAGCTTATATGTCGCATTATCATAAACATGAAGTACTACATATGGTCCAAACCGTCATTTAAACATCTTTCACATAGCAGTGTATTGGTTCTCCAGGCTACTGTCATATAGAAGGACCCAATCCCCATCTTTAATAGCATGTGGTCATAGTCTATGCTTACCATCAAGCAGGGTTTTATTCTTTAACCTTGCTTCTTAAAGCTTTACTTTAGCATGTTCAATATCTTCTTGACTCCATTCAAGTTGGTGAATGTGCAAAGCAAGCAAGTCTTCTGTAACATACCTTCTTCCCATGGCATTATGGTCCAAGAAATAACCGCTTCCTTTGTAGGCATAATGGGTTTTTGCCCATACATTAGCTCAAATGGCATAAAACCTGTAATAGAACGAGAATAGAACTATGTGTAGTTCAATCAGCCCATAAAGCAAATGATAGGAGTTTAGGACATGCCTTTGCTAAAGCTTTAGCAATAGGCGGATGCCCTCTCTCACTTTTTTCATTACCTTATGGATTGTATGTTGTAGTGAAAGCTAGTTTAATGCCCATCCGAGCAAAGAAATCACGAGCTTCACCTACATCCAACTCTCCTCTGTGTCAGCAGTATTTTTACCAACACATCCATGCCTAGAAATAACATCCTTAAGAAAGAAATTGTGTACAAAACTGGTGGCTTTGGTACGCACAGCTCTGCCTTCAACCTGTTTAGTAAGATCTTATCTGCCAAGAACAATATACCTCATCTGCCACACTCCTACTAGAATTGTAATAAGGTCCACCACCCACTTGTAGTGCAAGTCCAGTGGATAAGTGGGATGCAATCCATCTTGATGTCGCACATTAGAATATTGTTGGCATACTAGGCATGTCTCCACAAACTAAGCCACATCTTTATACATACCTTTCCACATTATCGATCCTTAATCTTGATAAAAGTTGCCTAGACTCCTTTGTGTCCATCCCATAAATTTTCATGAAATTCTTTGATAACCTGATGTTGAGTTGCTTTATTGCAAGCAACCCGTTGTGGTACCTCTCTTGGGTGCTTTGGTTGCTTCCATAAATGTCCATCCTTCAACAGATAGCCATAAGCCTACTTTTTTATCCTTTTCTACTCTTGATCCATCCACCCTTCATACTTAGTAAGAGTGCTAAGGTAGCGACCGATCAAAAGCCATTCTCCATCATAGAACTCCTCAAAAAATATCTCAAAAGTATGAGCAATATTATCGCAATTTGCATGTAGATAAGAAGATGTATAGAACTTTAATCCAACATCATCACTCATGGTAAACATCTCTTCTTCATCTTCAAATCTAGCCCTTGATAACATATCTGCAACAGGATTATCTCTACCTACAATATGACAAAACTCAGGGTTAAGAGACTTAATATAAGCTATCCATCGTAGCATGGCAATGTCTGGAGCAGAGGGTTGGTAATCACCCCTATCAATGGAAAGCAATTTGTTTCTACCACGACTGAAGCTCCAATAAAATATTTGTTATCAGACCTTAGAGCAATAGCAATGCCCCAAAGGTCTCTATTAACATGTGAGTAGCCTCTTTGGCGAGCATTGAGCACTTTTTCTCCAAATCAAAACGCATACATGTGCCCTTCTTCATGATCCTGGCCTATAGCCCATCCAATACATGTTGGGCTAGTGTCAACTGTTAAAATTACCGGCCTTCAAAATTTGTAGTCGACTTTCCTCAAAGTAGGATCCTCCAGAAGCATCTTCTTTAACTTCTTGATGGCTCGCATGTGAACTTCTTTCCAAACAATATTTTACCTTTTCTCAGCAGTTGATAAACCACTTCTGCAACATGAGCAAAATGTGGCAGCCAAATGAGATAGAATACACATGCACCTAGAAACCGACGAACTTCAATAACCAAAGAGCACGTTTCCTTCATCTTTTGAATAGCTCATCAACTTTAGCCGGACTTGGCATTCTACCTTCTGAACTGCGCATATGACCAACACTTAGAACTTCTTTACCACCAAAAATTGATTTTTACCCTAAAAGTGTTAAGTTAACTTCCTCAAGCCTGAACAAAATAGCATCACAACCAGCAATATGTTGAGCAAAAAACTATCGACACCCCCTCTGATCTTTTACCTCATCTTTTGAGCCCTCCCCACATCCTTTAATTGGTAGATCATCAATGAAAGGCATAGTAAAATGAGGGATAAAGTCCCTTAATACCTTATTCATTCCGTTCATCATATGAGCTACATAGTTAGTAGCACCCTGTGTGAGAGTGCGCATCCTTACCAAGCCGAGAAGTGTATGCATCGTAGTAATATCCCTACTCTCTAAAGCTAACTGAAATTGATCATATCCAAAGTAAAGATCACCCATAGAGTAGATTGATCTACCTGCAAAGGCCTTAGCAAATTCATCCACGATTGGGCTAGTACCCACATTGCGGATTGTTACCTTGTTAACCAGATGCATATCTTGTATGAACCTTAAAGTACTATTTTTCTTTGGAACAGTGAACCATCAATTAGAGTATGGCGCACACAATGGCTCCCGAATTCCCATTTGTATCTTTCATTGAGCAAATCGACAAGCTTTGGTAAGTGAGCTTTAGAAACTAGAATGGGACATAAGCTCCATGGCATGTGAGGAATAGTGAATATAACCATAGGTGAAACAACACTTGGATCCACACATCTAATCTCACTCGGCTCAAAAGCAAAATATTTATCGTGTTTTTTGAGAATTTCTTGATAGCACTTGATTTTCTCTTTGTTGAGAAAACCATCTTCTCCAACCTTCAGCTACTGCAATGTCTGCCTACTGAATTTATGCCCAATGTTCTTTGGATCCCTGAGCATAGGCTGTCGAGAAGATTCTTTGATCACCCTTTCACTTCCTTCTGGTAGAGGTGTAACACATTGGTTTCCCTTTCTTTGCAATTGTCTTGTACTTCGTCTCTACCGGTGATTCAACTGCTTTACCCAAGTCATCTTCAATGTGCATAAGTGCCTCATATATGTCCAGCTCTTCATACATGTCCATTGAGTGCACTTTAACAACTTCGGTTCCAGTTTGTAATCTGTTTTGCCTGATATCCTCAAGCTCTGACATAGTGTTGACCAACATAAGAAATCTCTTCGAAGATTCCTGAAATCACATCATATGGTTCAAGCACATCACCTCCCTGCAATTCACTTTGAATACTTGAAACATATTGTTTCTCCCACTTAGGTAAAGCAGTAAATTTCCTGTAAAACCCTCAGATTTCAATCCCAAAAACCCCAAAAATAAGAACTCTCTTTGTGAGAACTTCTCCTCACATGTGCCACCATAGTCCCGCTTTATAGTGGCACCCCAAGAAAATCCTAAGCAAACTTGTGTTCTTTGAACTCTTTGCGTATCTTTGGAATTGGACGATCACGTAAACTATCTTTGTTCCTGGCATGGTCAACACATACAGTCAAAAATTGAACCGCTTTCTTATCATCTTGGCTCCAAACCCTGGCATAGGCTGAGCCATCATCTAGCACCTTGGTTTCCATTTGCATAGCCGTAATGTAGGGCTATCCCAAAATCAATGGGTAGGAGGAATGCTCTTGTATGAAAAAGTTTTGCTCATCACACAGGCATCCCCAATAGTTACCTTGACGTTTGCACATGCACCATAAAGATTGCCTATCACGTAAACTATCTTTGTTCCTGGCATGGTCAACACATACAGTCAAAAATTGAACCGCTTTCTTATCATCTTGGCTCCGAACCCTGGCATACGCTGAGCCATCATCTAGCACCTTGGTTTCCATTTGCACAGCCGTAATGTAGGGCTATCCCAAAATCAGTGGGTAGGAGGAATGATCTTGTATGAAAAAGTTTTGCTCATCACACAGGCATCCCCAATAGTTACCTTGACGTTTGCACATGCACCATAAAGATCGCCCGAAAGCATGTTGGCAGCTCATATCCACCAACCGTGGTCCACATCAATAGGCCACTTCCCCTTTTGGTGAAAACTCTTTGCCATAAGATTGATTTCTAAACCATGGTCTGTAAGGGCTAAGACCAGCTCCTCAATGTCACCAAGCTTTACCACAATTTCAGTCGTTTCTCTTGCCCAATGACTCCTTGAAAAATGACTCTTGGGTATAGTTTCATCGTCTTCTCTGTCATTAAAATTCATGTTTCTTACCTCCGGTACAATCGGGTTTGAAACCACCAAAGGCTTTGACTCTTCTTCTTTAATATCTACAATCATAATCATCCACAATTGCTTCAATGTGTTGAACCACTTGGCTCCTAACTGATTCTGGCTCTTTCCCACTCGGTATTTGTCACTTCCTTTTTATAATGTCGATGATATCCTCATGGAACTTGCACTTGGCAATTCCCAGAATAGTCCCCCAATGTGAGCTCCACTTTACTATTCAGGATACGCTCTTCAAAAACCTTCTTCAGATCCATAGTCAATTCAATGTCAGATTTAAGCTTATATGAAGGTCCCTTAGGCTTACCTTGCTTTTTGTCCTTTGGAGCCTCCTCCATAACCACTTCAGAGGCAGGCTTAGGATCAGGCCCAGCACCTTCCTGTTTCTTGTTGCTGGATCTCGTTGGTGTTTTTGACGTCCCAGCAACCTCTTCATCCCTTTTTTGCTTCTCTTCCACCATAGCTTCATTGGCTTGAGCTTTAGCAATATATGCATATACTGAAAGAGAATCTGCTGGATCGGTCGACCACCCAGTAGTTTCTTGAATTGGATTCCCTACCTGTCGTAACTTCCCAAGTGTTACCTACCTTCTTCTGTTGTCTTTAAAGCATACGGCCACAATTGGCCTTTTACACTTGTACCTTCATCATCGCCCTTACCACAAACCTGCAACCCATATGTAGGTGCTTCCACAAGAGCAACATTATGTTGTATTTCTTCCACTAGCTTCTTCATGCCGCCCCTGCCAAAGTTTAAGCGGAGAATCTCTCCTATTGCCCTGAGATGAATCTTCTTATTTTTCCAGAAAACCACATTCTTCTTATAAGCTTCATCAAACTCATCACACTCTTTCACATACGTATGCTCTTCACTATCACCCCACATGCATTGATTATCCCAATTTTTACGTGGTGGCTGCTGCTACTTAGGTTCGGAAGTAGTAGATGCCTTTGCAGCAGACCCTTCAAATTAACAATTTTGAAATTTAAATTTAGCTCTTGAATACCTTTTGCCCGATCATCAAGAACAGGCCCCTCCACCTTGGGTAATGTAGAGGATGGCTTCTCCTTAGTTTCTTCTTCCACAACATCCATGACAACTGCCACAATCAGCTTATCAACTCTCTTCTACCATTTCACTATCATGTTTACCGCTTCAGTGACTATCTTCCAATCAGACATTAATCCCAGTTCACCTATCGGATCCTCCAACAATTGTACCAAGCCTTTTTGAAGTCGTTGATCAGCAGCTTGAATAAACAATTCCACCTTTTGGTCCTTTCATCAAACGCTGCTCTGCTGTAGATAGCTGGTCAAATTTCTTCTCAAATTCTCGTAACAGCTCTCGTGCAGACAAGTCTTATTCTTTTTCTGCACCCACTTCACGAATATTTGTCTTGTCACCCTCTAAGAATTCTTGAAGTCCTACCAACTTGGTCTTTGAGCCGCTTGAGTTTCTTTAATCCGGTCCCTAAGTACAATCAGATGAAATCCTTCCACTGAATCCTGGTCTTCAATTCCATTATCTTCCATAGAATACTCATAAAGATTGCAAAATTTTAAAATATCTCGGCCTTCAACCCACTACAACTTATATGTAACATTTTGCCGAGCTTTACGAATCCGCTCTTGCATATTATGTTGTTGTTGGGTAGCCTGTTGCTACTACATGTATGTTGCAAACTGCTGCATCATTTCCTGCATAGCTACCTCTTGCGTTGTAGACATAGGCTTCAACTATTCTCCCACCTTGGCTTTGGTTCACGTTGGGTTCACCAAAGATGTCGAGAGATATGTGTTCGAAATGTGAGCCAAAGGCGCGGGCCTCTGGCTGTGGGAGGTGTGGAAGAAAGAAAACAGCTACTACTGAAAGATCTGGTAATCACCGTAATCATCAATTAATTGAATAATGCTTGAGTACAACTTAATTGATAGCCAAGGTGGGCTGCTAGCAGCACTGTCCCTCGGATCCCCTAAAAATTAGGAGTTTAAGCTCCCATTTACAAGATTACGCAAGCCGTTAATGGCACCCAGACTTTTTAAAATATTTAATCAATCTCTAGCTAATGACGGTGATGGAAATTTTCTTCAACTGCCCTTGGATTTTGCAATATTTAAGTCTAAAAGCGGCCTCTCCCTTCATCTCCATGCTTGTCAGAGAGAGAGAGAGAGAGAGAGAGAGAGAGAGAGAGAGAGAGAGAGAGAGAGAGAGAGAGAGAGAGAGAGAGAGAGAGAGAGAGAGAGAGTGGCTACTCCTTGCTCATGCACGCATGTTTTTTTCTTTTCTTCTCTGCCAAAATCTCCGTATTTAAGGTGCGTTCGATCTCCTATTTTTAGCCCCTCACCCCCCTTCATCTTAATTTACCTTCTGCATGGCATGTGTATTACTCGCTTTGCCCTATTTTTTGCCCCTTTAAATGCTATTCTTAGCTTTCCTTAAGCTCCACGGCTCATTACTTGAATACTGGTTCCGGTCATACTGGCGCTGACATTGGAACTAGTGCAGTTGGCGCTGACACTGGAACTGGTTCTCAAGACGCTCCGGCACTCTGACACTGGAGACTAGAACTGGTGCAGCTGGCCCTGGAATGACCACACCACTGACTCTCGGGACTCTGACACTCAACACTGCAGCTGACGCTGACACTAGAACTAGTTCTCAAGATGCCTCGGCACTCTGGCACTGGTGGAGACTGGAACTGGTTCTCAAGATGCTGCTCTGGATTGGTAGATATGCTAGCGTGTGAGAAGAATTTTGAGGAATTAAAATGGCTGATACGTCTCTTGACCACGACTGATCCCTACTTAGTAGAAGACGTCTCCCCGATTGCACAAGGCTACCCTCTTGACCAAGATGACTATAGGCATCTAGTGATGTTCTTAGTGAACATTTGTGTCTCTAATGATGAGGAAGAGTTACATGATTACAAGGATGGCACATATGGTCTCATAGATGATGACTTTGTTTTTCTCCATGATGACGAGGATAGGGGTTTAGACCTAGCGCTACCCACCCATCTATTCAATATCCTATTCCCTTGACTCTCTAGGGGGGGCAAATAATTAGGTTAGGGTTCCTTAGGTTTTTTTGATTGTGTTAAATAAGGGTTGGTGCCTCTTCCCACACTGATGTGCCTCCTAGAGGTATTCTTTGTGTTTTCTAGTGTGTATAGCAACGCATTGTAGTTTTTAAAATTTTGAACTTCATGGAGTCTTTCTCTCGTTCACTCTTTGAATTAAGCACGATCATCAACACAAATAGGTGTTTCTTGTCCATTAGCATTGCCCCTTTCCTTTTTTGCATCCATGGTTGTCTGCTTTAATTGTGATTGGTAGCATAATATTCAGCACATTTGCTTAGTATAAAACATTAGATTCAATATTATTTTTTGTCATAATCCCTTGTCTAGTTTTAAAAATCAAGCAGTCTAACTAAGCTAGTTTGACCAAGTTAGGCGTTAGAGATCTTCTATTATTACCATGGAGAATGCCTTCCTAATAATCAATGGTTACTTTAGGTGTTCTTAATCCGATTTAGGACTTTGTGCACAATGTACCAGGGCTTTCTAGTGGGCTTAGTCCCTATTAACCTTTAGCTTAAGTATTATAAAAGGAGTTTACTAGTGTGATGATTCTGGGGAGGGTAACAGTGTCATATGACCCCCCAAAGTTACAAAATTGAAATGCTGGAAACAAACACACAAAAAAATCAAAAGTGCCACAATGTAAAATCTTAATTTGGTACTTCACTCACATATATTGCCTATGATACTAGAGCCCTAGAGGTTCCCAGTGTGGGCATTTTTCCTTGAAAAGCAAAAAACCCAAGGCATACAAAATAAGTACACACATCAAAATTGAATCAATGTGAAAAAACTTTGGGGGAGTCAAAGAAAAGGGAATAAGTCAAGTGATGATTTCATAAGAAATTCCTTTTATCATAGCTTAACTACAAGGTCTTCTAGGTATAACCTCTAGTCAGCCTCGAACATGAAATACTTTGCTCTCGCGATTAAACAGCTTAATTGGCTAGAGAAAATTGAGAAGCTTGCCCATGGTATTAATAGTTGACCTCTAGTGCCTCTCATTGTTAAATTAGCGACCCCAACCTTGTTTATTTAACACCTGCTTATGCGTTTGATTATATTACTTTAATGTTATTGTTGAGAAATTGTTTAAATATTCTGTTACCAATCAATTTGTGTGTCTACAACTGCATATGCTCTTTAATTATATATGATAATGCAATTACTGTGCCAATTTTGGTTGATTTTGTAGTGATTGAATAAGGCTAAGTACATTCAATCTCAGATGTTCTTCCACCTCGACGAACGGGCTTGACCTCAATAGCTTCCGAGGATGCAATCTACATCAGGAAGGGGGGCATGTTAACCCTCACGGACACCCTATTACCTTCGACAAACACCTTATTATTTATTTGATTGAATCATGGACCAGGCTTGTCGGTCCAATATGTGTGTAGGTGATCCCCCATGAGAGACGCACCTCTTATCTTATTTCTACAGTAGTTTTGTAATGATTGGCCACTATATGCACCCATGTGTGAATGGGTCATACTCTTATAAAGTTCCATTTGACCTAAAAATCCTCATTCTGGGAGGTGAAAGCTAAGAATTTCTCTTGCTCCATCTTTGTCTCCTTCTCCTTTTTGTGCTCATGTATGTATGTGTGTGTGTGTGTGTGTGTATGCTTGAGAGCGAGAGAGAGAGAGAGAGAGAGAGAGAGAGAGTGTGATCGAGCGTTGAGGCAGCATCGACGACGGCGAGGCGGTTGAGTGTGGCATCGGTGGCGGCTCCTTCTTCTTTGTAGCACGGGATCCTTCACGACGGAAGCATTGAGCAGTGAGTGACACATCATTGCCCCTTTGAGCTTGCTAGGTTTGTCTAGTTGTGTTCTTGTAGCCATTTGTGGCTCGCACACGGTGTTTTGACAAGTTCCCAACCTTCGACATGTACGGCAACCATACACAAACCTAGTTTTAAGAAATCAATTAAATAAGCATTCAAGAGGAAAAGCTCCACAATGTTGACATAGCCATCAACTTTATTCAGGCAATAGAAGCCTTACAAGCATGGTAGAATCAACAAAAGCTTAGCTCACTCTCTTGGTTTTCACATATCTTATTTGCTCACTCATTTCACACTATTGTGTCCCAAAAATAAAGAGTTTTTGGCTTACATACACATGCTTTTTAACTCACTAATAAGTTTAGAGGCTCTAAAGTGCTAAAAGCTAGCTTGGGATTTTACAAATTGGAAGCTCGTGGCTTAGTACATCAGAAATTACATAGAATTTTTGCTCTTACATGGCTAAAAAATTATTATACGGGGTCCTCAGAAGGTGTTGTTTGTATGTCCAACTTTAGTGGGAGCCCCTCGGGCTGCATCTACCAACACACCAGCTTTGCATGCTGCTTTGGACAAGAATCCACGGATGAGGTAGAAGTATGAGTAGTAGGATCCGCAACAACAAACTTGGAATCTCCATCCAAAGTGTTGGAATCCATGAATTGAGCTGGCTGCAGAAGTCCATCCTGGTGTAGCTCATCTAGTTGACAAGTGAAACCAAAACCAAAGTCGGTGGAAAGGCAACCAATGGGCAATCCCTCTATGAGAGAATACCTAGTTTCCACCTACACATGTCTAGTGTGTGAAGAATAGGACATGCCACAAGAGTGAAGTGTTATTAGCTTGAAGGCCCAAGTTGAGATCTACTCTATGGCATCAAGCTCCAAAGGTGTAGTTTGTCGCCACGCCTTGTACTATAATTCCTCTCCAACTGAAGACATCTCCATAGTTCTAGAGTATATCTGTCTCATAAGATAAAAATTGACATAATTATTGCTCTCAAAAACTTTTTGCTTATCTTGGATGCATGCCGAATGGGAAAGTGGTCCACTGGTAGACACCATAGCAGGCTTTGTCGCATAGAACCAATCGAAAACACGCTTCTCCTTGGGAGAAGGCTTTGAAGAAGTAGAGGCACTAATGTCATGGTCCTCCTCATCACTAGACTTTGAGTCCGCATTAGAAGTGTCATGATTCGGGGACATGAGTGATTTTGAAGCTTAAGTAGAACCAAGTGTTGAGGGTGAATATGGTGAGATAGAAGGTGAGAGAGAAGATGTAGTGGAAGAGGCTGATCTTGCTGAAGAAGAAAGAAAACTCTCATCATGGCTGATGGTTATGGTATTGGTGTTAGGGTCAACAAGCCAAAAAGCATTGGATTCTTGAATGTAACCTACAAAGATGAGCTTCTTGGCTTTTGCGCCCAACTTTTGGCGAGTCTCCTTTCGTATATGGACAAAGGTAGGGCTCTCAAACACTCAAAAGTGAGCAAACAAAGGCTTGTGACCATGGTACTCATAAAAAGGAGTCATATACTTCATAGAAGTGGTTGGGGAGTGGTTTTATATGTACACCACTATTGAGCAAGCCATTGTCCAATATGTATGTGGTAGTGAAGTATGCTCAAACATGGCTTGAGTCATCTCCACCACGATTCAATTCTTTCATTCAACAATCCCATTTTGGAATGGAGTGTGTGGAGAAATCATATGGTGCTAAATGCCCTTTGGCTTTTAAACTATATAAATCTACTCAAATTGAAGTCACCCCCTCTATCGATGCAAAGTGTGACCACCTTAAGGTCTTCTCTTTCTTCACCATAGTCTTCCATTCGTTGAATCGTTGAAATGCTTCATACTTGAGCTTGAGGAAATAAGCCCAACTGTACCAGGGAAAATCATCCACAAACAACAACATATACAAGGCTCCTCCAAAAGAAGCTTGTGCCATGGGATTGCACAAAACCACATGTATGAGTGTAAGTGGTCATACAATGCGTGTGGTAGCCTATGCTGGAAAGGGATCTGATGTTTCTTGTCAACTTGACAAGACAGACAAATCCCGGTCGATTTTTGAATCGAGGGAAGGGCATCCATGAGTGCATCTCGTGATGCAACTTGAAGCTAGGCATAGTATAGATGCCCAAATCCTCAATCTCAAAGTGAAGGAGATCGGCTATCATGCAAGAGGAGTGCTATAAACTTGAAGAGAGAGCCATCTCGCTCACCTATAGCAAGAAGAAAACCACTAGAGGAGTCAGTGATAACAACCTTACCACGACCAAATTGTACATTAGCACCCTATGCATCCAAGATTCTATAAAAAGTAGGTTGAAGGCAAGGTCCGGAAAGTAGAGAGCCTCCAAACTGCTTAAATTTGAAGCAAAAAACATGTCAAGAACCTAATACGAGTCACCTCAAGTACTGGTTTAACCCTCAAAATTCCATGGAGAACTAAACCAGTCCCTCATAAGCATCATGTGAGTGATAGCACGATCCAAGAGCCTACTTGAGAGATAGAGAGAGCAGATCTCATAGCCGTAGTAACCAAGTTGGTACCCTCTGTGTTCTTAGCAATGAACACTATGGAAACAATAGGCTTCTTGGAAGCCTTATTAGCCTCATCCCTCTTCTTCTAATTTCATTTAGTCGTGTTGTACCCCTTTTTGTTTTAGTAGTAGCACTCGATGTGGTTGTCTTACCCTTCTTTTTCTTTGCCTTGTCACAGTTGATGTTGTCATCAAAATCCAAACTCTATGTCTTCTTATCGTATCATGTGCATTGGGCCCTGGCGAGCAAGGCTCTAGCCACACCAACAAGTCCTCTAGCATGAGCTTTGGAATGACCTCCAATCTGTATGAATTGGGGAAGCAATTGCTCCCAAGTTGGTGGGTCAGTGGATGGATGTGATGACACCAAACTCTGAAAGAATGGGTCGTAGTGCTCCAAAAGTTCGAAGAGTATATGGATAGGCATGCATTGTGATGACATTTCTCCTCTAGCTACTATCAAGTTATCCCAACTTTTGGACAGCCAGAATCTTCCTTGCTAAGTTTCAAACATGATGATAGTGGGGTACTCACTGCCTTACCCCTTGCCTATTGAAATGCTACAAGACTTTGTGGAACGGTAGGATTCCTGGGATAACTCAAGAATGCCTTTTTCCTGTCTCTCTTAATACACATACCAAGAAAATGATTTTCATCACCCAAATATTTCATAGCAAAGGTTTTTCTCAACATTTACTTCAATCTGGCAATCTCCTCAGTGGACTTTCCTGCAATGAGAATGTCATCTACATATAGAATGAGAATGACCAAAGAACCATCATTGAGTTTCTTTGTATACAACTAGTTATCCTCTTAACTCCTTTTAGAACCATGGACCTCATAAAAGCGTCAAGATTTTGTTACCACTACCTAGAACCCTGATTTCAATCATAAAGTGATTTCTTAAGTTTGCATACAATCTCTTCCCTGCTAGGCTATTCAAAACCTTCAGGTTGCTTCCTGTAAACATCCTCTTCTAGATCCCAGTGAAGAAAATTTGTCTTCACATCCATTGGACAAGCTTCATGTCCTCTATGGCTATTAGGCCAAGCATTGTGCACAATGCTTGTCCTCTATGGCTACTAGGCCAATCATTGTACACAATGTAATCATCTTGACTACTGGCGAGGAGATTTCATCAAAATCAACTCCCTTTTGCTGCTTGAATCCCTTAGCAACCAATCTAGCTTTATACTTAGGCTTAGGATCATCATATGTAAACAATTGTGAGTGCGTAAAGGTGTTGCATGTGTAGAGAGAGAGAGAGAGAGAGAGAGAGAGAGAGATAACATAGTATATGGGTGGAGCAGCTCAACACAATGTGTCTAAGAGAGCCCTTATTCTTCTAACTAGTAAAGAATAAGGTGTGTACAAGTAATGGGCGGTCAAACATCTCTGACGTGTCCGATTTAGGTAAGAGGCACACCACCTTTACCCCAACAATTTTCCACTCTTAGGAATTTCGCAATTTTTGTACTCTACCATGCATGGAAGGGTTTCACTCTTGCATAAGCACTCAAAGGAAGTTTTTGATTATTGTCTCAAGATTGCAAGTTGGTGCATTCTGAAGTTTTGTGTTAACCACACATAGGTCACACCAAAGCAAAACTCATTGTAGAAAGCATATGCATTGTTCATTTCAAGTTTGTCTACTTTCAAGTTTGTTTTGAAAATTCAAAGGGAGGAGTAAGGGGATAGCTTCGCGGAAGTGATGCCCATGTTTCTTGAGCATAAAACTTCTATCGCTTCCATGGAGATGCCCCCTGGATGGCAAGTGATGCAAAGAAAATGTACGGGATTTGTTTATGACAGGGTTAACTTGAAACTTATGTCGAGACAAACTTCCAAGAGACTCGTTGTTTTTTTAAGGTCTTGTTTTGAGTAGATATTAAAAGGAAATAGGAACTAAGGGATTATAACTCAAGGAACTCGCTCTAAATTTCAACTAGGATTAAAAACTTTACCAAGAAGATTTGACGTGGATAGCCCTAGCATAACATAGAAGATTTAAGTGTGAACTTTCTCTTACATGTTTGGAAAAGGCCAGCGTAGGGGTTTACCTATGGGATGCAATGGGGGATGGTCTTTTTTAGCTAGAATTGATAATCATTGGTCTATGTTTTGAACTCAAGTTCATTCACTGTCCTAGAAATGGGATTGAATGGGAGTGAGTCTCAATCGGGTGATAGGAACCCACTAATGCGTCTGGAAATCAGCCTAGTCCGGGTAGGCCTAATGCCAATGGGAAAAGGAGGAAGGAAAATGGATCCACGAAGGGATCAGGATAAGGGAGGAGGATGTGTTTTAATTAAGGAACTCTTCTAATTGTTTAGTAAAAAGGAACCTTGGAAAGGCTAGGAACCTAAATGGGTTATTCCGCAATTGTCCTCATCAGCCGGACCTTTGCTCTTCTTCTCGGATTATTGATTTAAAAGAATCTAGAGTAGATTATTTTTTTTGGTAAGCCTTTTCCACACAAGATAAAGAAAAATAAGAATTGGCAATTGTGTCATGGCGCCGCCTCCACACGTGGTGGAGGAGACAGGATATCCAAGTCATGGGACGAAGATATGGATATGGCTACAGGAGTATATGTGATTGCTTGAAAGATAGCTAGATAATTTTACTAATACTAAAGGAAAAAGGATATCAAATATTTTAAAAAGAAAAAAGGTGGAAACGACTTGATAAATGCACACTTGCAAGGGTATGCAATAGTTTGCATGCTGCTTTCAAATGCTTGAAATGTATTCTGGGTTTGACATATTTGGAATACTTTTTCTAGTACCATAGTAATACCTTTGAAAGGTGCATTTATCAAACGGTTCAGTGGGTGGGTGGATTCCAGAGGGTTAATTTGTTGGCCAAAAAATTGAACCCAATTTTATGTTGTCCATTTGGTTAAGCCGAAAACGGGATAAGGGATTCTGATCTACAGAGCGAGAATCAAACTTGGAAATGAGGGATTTGTGTAGATATTAAATACACTAATCTTAGGGGAACGCTATGATGGCTATGCTCGGCCATAACCGAGAAAAAATGTTAGTGACCTTGAGCCAAGGGTGAACTAGACAACACCTACTAGTTCAACCTGGATGGTTGAGTTTACAGTTAGTCTGATGACTTCGACTGGAAAGTTTGAAGTAATAAGGAAAGATATTTCATGGCTAAGGGATCCATATGAGAGAAAGTGAATGTTATCACCCCCTTGTGTTAGCATCAAAGAGCAGGAGGAGTCATGTCTTGGTGTCGGTCTCAAGCGGGAGGGATGTCAAGAATCCTGGTGTATCCATTTGGAGATGGTGCAGTCGACGGTCCCTAGCATGACCCTCACAATGTAGACCCTATACTCCCCAAGAGTATCCATGACTCTAACAATTCATCACCCTCTGAAGTTCTACTACCCGATGGTAGGAGTCTTGCCGAAGTACAAGAGGTCGAATGATATATGCAAGAAGCTAGGAAAAGGGAAATTGAGAGCCTACTTATGATAGAGAAATGCCAAGCCATGAAAGCAAAGACCCCTATGACAACAATCATATTATACAAGCAACCAACTACTCTTGAATTAGCAGTCGTTGAGGGGCAGAACATAGGGAACCATAATGCCTCCACGTCAAGGGGAACCTCCAGCACTCCAAGCTTAAAGGTGGTATTTCTCACTGAAAATTGGGAGTATGACCTGCAAAGCGGGACTTTGACTGACCTATATGTGGGCTACAAATACCTGGGTTGGTTAGAGGTTCTACAATCCATGTCTAGTGCCATGAGTCTAGAGGAGCGACAACAACGGATGGTCTGTGATGTCATCCATGGGGTTGTCCAATCACAGATACAAAACAAGGGAATTAATATTCCTTTGATGGGTCCTATGAGATTCTTGGATACGAGAAAGGCGAAATAGCCAACCCTATCACAAATAAAGACTCCCTTAGTAAGTCCCATGGATCCTTCATATGTTGTTTTGTACGGAGTCTCGATACATTATGAGCCCACAAGCAATAGTTTTACCTTTCCAAATTTAGCTCATCTTTCCCTCGAAGACACTAGTAATGGCTACCATGCCTATTCCAGTAAGAATCATGGCAACAAGTACACCCTGGACCTCATTCGTTAGTAAAGCACCGCTACTCAGTAGCACAGTGCCTACAACAATACCTATAGATTTATATCAATCATATATACTTGTTAATGCTCATGCCCATGTAGCTCCTATACCCCGAATTGTTTTGATAACTTACGCGGAACAACCACCCTATCCAAGCCCCTATTCTAGTTGAGACATACCAACTAGCATTAACATGTCACATCCTATGTCTGCTATGCTTAGGGCCACACATATGAACTATAGGCCACCACATGGTGCAACGTTGTACCAAGCTTGGAACCCAAGAATCGCCCATATGCCAAACCCAACCCCAAACCCCATTCCATATGCAGTGTCGAGAGCACCTCTTCCCACTATAGCTACTCACTTGGGTGACCTGGCAACATTTGCTCAAGCTATTGGTCGGTCTATTTCTGAAAATATGTGTAGCATGCCTAATAGAGAGCCTAGAAATAAGGCAATACAAGTGGACAAGCTCACACAAAAATTCACTGGAGACGGAGATGCTAGAAATCATATTGAGGTATTTGAGCACGTATGTGATTCCCTGGAAGAGCACAATGAACTACATAAGTGAAAGGATTTAAGCTTGAGTCTAAGTGAGAAGGAGGGGGATTAGTATAGAACCCTAAGGAATGAAGAGTGCACTCACTATCCTACTCTTAGGAGATTTTTCTTGAAAGAGTACATACGAGAGGGAGTGCTTTGGGATGTAGCATCTTAGCTATAGAAAGCCCAACGGGAGGAAGGTGAGTCAATGAGAGACTTTATTAGTCGCTTGAAGCATTTGAATTCTCACTGTAACCCAAATGAACATTTCAACAGTAACCAACTTCTTGATAGATTCATTAGGGGACTGTAATAGGAGGATATCTATAATGGCCTAATCATTCGAGGTATCACTACTTGGGAAGCAGTCACCACCAATGCAATCCAATTGGAGGACACTTCAATGATTGAAGGTGAACCATGGGGATTAAAACTACCACCATAAGAGAAAAAATTTATGAAGACACCACGAGAGGAAATCAAGCAAAGACACGATTAAGGGAAGACATAAGGAATTCACTCCCATATTACCAATGATGAAACAAATGTTTTCAAGGCTAACCAAATCAAGTGAGAGCCTCCAAGAGAAGCCACAAGGACCAAAACCCAATGGAACCACAAAGAAAATTGGGGCCTACCCAAATACTGTAGAGGAGATTGAGCGAGTTAAGCATTTAAGGAATTTGGTAGAGAGACCGAAAGAGGGCTAGAGCCAGAACCTAAGAGGATTAGGATTACGGATACAATGTTCCCCACACAACCGCAACCTCAAGGAGACCCCAACCCGATGGCCATACCTGGTATCATCTGGAAAGGAAGTGAGGTCAAAACATCGGAAAGTGGGTATACACCTTTCTTGATTGAAAGAATGTTTAGTGAGGGAATACCTCATCCCATCAAAGAAATGGAGATCCCATCTTCACCAACCTTAGGTCATGGACTAGAATCTCAAAAAATGCCCTTGAACATTGCCAAATTGATGGATTTCTTGGCTTCTGAAGTCAAAACCCACTATAATGTCTAAATTGTATGGGGATCCAGATCTATATTTGCCTCTTCGGGCATTTCTCAATGGAGAACTAAAAGTCGGCCTACTACAAATTGCACAAATAAGTAGGCCCAATGAAATCCCAATTGAGGAGGAATGCTTGGACCCACAACCCAAACTAGATGAAAGATCAATTATTGAAATACCTGTTAACATGTTGGGGAAATACTTTGAAGGTGATGAATCTAATGCAACCCTACCTAAAAGGACAAGAGTAATGCGTGTCCTAGTCTCCACCTAGCCATGCTATCTTATAGCCTCCCCCTAGCATACACAATGTCCGGCCATGCCGCTGGCCTTGCCCGTAGGACCCATGTCCTTACATTACCCCCCCCTTGGAGAATCGTTTTCGTCCTTGAAAATTAACGTAGGAAAACGTTTCTTAAGTGCGGAGACATTCTCCCATGTAGAACCTTCTTCAGGTCTATCTAGCCATTTTACCAACACCTGTCGTCTGACATGATGTCTGGTGTGAAGCTCATGAGAATCCAAAATCTTTTTGGGTTCATGAGGGATGCTTGGTGGTTCTATAAGATCAACTAAGATACCTGTGTCAATGACATTATCATTCTATCCTAGCTGTTTTTGTAAACGGTTAACATGAAAAATAGGATGAACTTGTGAGTGCTTGGGAAGAGATAACTTATAGGCCACTTGACCTATATGTTTAAGAATGGTAAACAGTCCACAATAGCGTGGTGAAAGTTTAACAACTTTTCCCATCTTTAGACTTTCTAAATGCTTCGGAATCATGAGGAAAACCTTGTCTCCTTCTTCAAAATTAGCAAGACGACGATGCTCATCTGCGTACTTCTTATATCGATCTTGAGCTTTCTTAACATTCTATTGAGAAACCCGAAACATATCAAAATGGTCTTGGAGAAAATCCTTCCCTTATTGTATCTTCTCCTTAGCCAACCCCACCGTAACGGGTGATGTAGGTTGAAAACCATATAAAAGCATTTATGGACTAAACCCTATAGTTACATGCTTTGAACTATTTTAAGCAAATTCCAATACGGGCAAGTAGTCTTCCCAATTGGTTTGCTTCTTGCTAACGTACTCTCGTAGCATATCCTCTAGCACTTGATTAACTCTTTTGATTTGACCATCTGTTTTTGGATGATCAGATGTACTAAGATTAACTTAGTTTCCAACTTTTGAAACACAGCTCTCCAGAAGTGATTATTGAACTTTTGATCTCTGTCACTAATGATACTAGCTGGAAGACCATGGAGTCTATATATGCTCTACAAATAGTCGTGCTAATTCTGGTGTCTTAACCGTATTCTTAGTGGGAATGAATTGACCCATCTTTATTAGACGGTCTACAATTACCCATATGGCATCATAACCACGATTTGTAGTAGGTAGTCCTACTACAAAATCCATAGAGATACTTTCCCACTTACCTTGTGGAATCTCTAAATGATGTAAAAGGCCACGTACCTTGAGGCGCTCTACCTTATTAACTTGGCATTGTTGGCAATTTGTACTTTTGAACATCATGATGTAAGCTTGGCCAATAAAATTGACGTCGAACTAAGGCATACGTTTTACAAATACTTGGATGACCAGCACTTGGATTATCATGACACTCATATAATATTTGGCACCTAGTGTCTAAGTCCTTTGGCACACATACTCTACCCTTGTGGAGTAAGTATCCATCATCAATGGAAAAACTCTTCCATCACTTAAGCTCTTCCTGAGTAGGGGTGGAGCTCTATGTGTTAGATTTTTTATCTGCGCGTGCAAAAACATGTTGATCTGGTTGTGCACAGGCATGTGAGTGTGAGGGATCCCTTCTTAAAACTGCACTCCACACTATGGCATATGATTGATCTTGTGCACACTTGCCACTTAATGACTCCAAAAATTCACTCTTTATTTCCGTGAAAGCAAGTGAATTAATCTGAGGCATTTGACTTAGTGCATCCGCTACTACATTATATCGCCCCTTGCGATATTGTAGCTTACAATCATAATCTTGAAGGATCTCTGCCCATCTAGCTTTACGACCCTTCAAGTTTTTTTGAGTAGTAAACCATTTTATACTCTTATTGTCAAAAACTACTTCAAACTTGGCACCATATAAATAGTGTGGCCACTTTCGTAAAGCGTGAATTATGGCATAGAGCTCTCTCTCATAGACATAAAAATTATGTTGAGCTCTATCCAACTTTTTACTTTCAAAGGCTATAGATCTTCCCTTTTGGAGAAGTACCCCACCAATTTCTTTATCACTAGCATCAGTCTCTACCACAAACGGCTTAAGTGGGTCCACAATTGCTAGGATGGGAGCAATGGCTATATCTACCTTGAATTGTTCAAAATTGCGTTGTTGGGCTTCTTCCCAAGAGAAGGTCTTACGTTTTGCTTTAAGTTGATCCATCATAGGAACAACGATTTTGGCATAATCACGGATATATTGTTGATAAAATCCAGCCATGCCTAAGAAAATTTGAAGTTCTTCAACCATGTTGAGATGTGGCCATCGAAGAATTGCAGCGACCTTGTCAATGTCCATCTTGATGCCACAATAAGAGATCACGTGATCGAGGTAAGGTATTTTTGTTTTAAAGAAATTACATTTGCTTTGATTAGCATACAAAGTGTGAGTCCGTAGCTGTTCGAACACTAATTGTAAGTGTTCTATGTGTTCATCTTCAGTCTTACTGTAAATGAGAATGTCATCAAAGAAAACCACAACAAATTTTCCAAGATAGAGACATAAGACACTATCCATGAGTTTCATAAATATAGCTGGAGCATTGGTTAAACCAAAAGGCATAACCAAAAAATTCAAAATGCCCGAACCGTGTTCTAAAGGAAGTTTTAGAGATATCTTTCAATAGGTTACGCACCTGGTGGTATCCTGAACGAAGATCTATCTTTGTATAGTATCTTGCCCCATGGAGCTAATCAAACAACTCATCCACTTGAGGGAGAGGATACTTGTTCTTGATGGTTATGGCATTTAATCCATGATAATCTACACACATGCGCATAGTACCATCTTTCTTTTTTACCAATAGAATTGGTGATTCCCAAGGCGAAGTGCTAGTTCTAATGAAACCACGTGTGAAGTAGTCATCCAAGTAACTCTCAACCTCCTTGGCCTCACTAGCACTCATACAATAAGGTGGTTTAATCATCGATTTAGTTCCCAGAAGGACATCTATGCCATGTTGCACATCACGTGTACGGGGTAAACTCGACGGTAAATCACTTGAGAACACATCACTATACTTTGTGAGTAAGTGAGTCAGCTCTTGCCGTGCAAAAGGAGAAAGTAAACTAGAGTTATTTTGGGATGGAGAATCTTGTAATTCCTGTAATGTTTGTTTTACAATAGTTGCACTTTGCTCTTTAGAATTGTTAATACTTTGCTTATTATTAAAGTTCATTTCACTTTGCATACCATAACTAGAATTCACAGCACTTTGCTCTTGAGAATTCACAAGACTTAGAGACAAGCAGTAACACAAATATTTCATCTATTAAATCTACTTTATGTAAAATAGAAAGCTCGGTTGTACATGTAAGAGGTGCAGATGGTATATTTTTCTCACCAAGCAAAAGAACATGTTTACCATTGGCCATAAAGGATAAGGAGTTGTGTTCATAACTAGCGTGCAATGTGTTTCCTAAACCATGCAGCCACTCCCATCCTCCAACCACATCATCACGCTCCAGGTTCATAACTTGAAAGTCAAGGGTCATCGTATGATCTTGAACAATAAGCTCAACCCCTTGCACTACCGTGTCCCATACTTCTTTATTATTTCTAGACATCTGTTCTACCACATACTTGTGGGAGCAGGGAGTCTATATAAGCTTCAATTTCTTGACTAGCTTATAGTTCAGGAAGTTATGAGTTGCACCATCATCCACTAAAATACGAAAACGTTGTCCATCAATAGTGCCATGCATGTGAATCCAACTCATAGGGGCCAAAGGTGGACTGCCACATTGAAGCAGGCACACAACACTTGTGCTTTTCTTACATATGAAGAACCTCTACAACAAAATATTTAGGAGATGAATCTAATGTGAGGTATTGTACCGTGTGCATGGCCTTTTCTTTGCCTTGGAAAAGAGGCAATCCTTCTTGTTATGTTGATCCGAAAGACATCTGAAACACAAATTGTGTTTCTTTGCACGCTCAAAATCAGCAGTGTTGAGAGACCCACATGGAGTATCTCGTGATTGCTAAAGCTTCTTAGCCTCTTGTGGGCGTGGAGAGGTAGATTGTCTCTTATTCCTCTTGTAACGTGTGGGAGATCTACCTTGACATTGGCTCTAAGCCGCATTTCTCTTAGCAAAAGTATTCTTAGAGTAGGAAACATTTCGCTTCCTCTCTTGGTCATCATCATATCTTTGGGCATGACTGATGGCTTCTTCCAATGTTTTTGGATGTTGGGTCTTGACATGAAGTTGATAGTCTTTTGTCAAGTCCCCTATTAAAACCCCGTATCTTTTTGAATTCATCTAGACCTTCTAGTTTTAATATGATTTCTTGATAGTTGGAAAGATACTGAGAGAGAGAGAGAGACCAGACATGTGGCATGCATCCCATGCTAACCAATTCATATCCTCTTCATTGGAGTCCAAAAACTCTTTGGAGAAAAAAAATTTGAAACGCAGCCCAAGACGGATGACGAGCATCTATTGGAAATATCATCCACCACTTATAGGACTTGCCTTTGAGACATAGACTTGTTTCCACAGCTGTCTTTATATCTGGAGTGTGTCTCAACCTATGAATATCAATCCATTTGTGTAAGAACGTATTAACCGCATCCTTGTTGCCATCACGCTCTTCACCGTGAAACTCAGGATTGGTGATATTCTTAAGTAATGCATTGCTACCTTCTGCATCTTCTGAAGCACTTATCTCTTGGACTCCTTGATTCGTGTGAGCTTGGGTTCCTTGAACCGTGCTAGTGAGGGCTCCTTGAGCCGTCTGTAAATTCATAAATTTCACAAGTAGTTCAATAAGATTTGTAACATTTGCATTTAGTCCAAAGAGGTTGCGTTCAAGTACGCTTTGGCGATTTTCCAAAGTCTTGAAAGCAGCCATATCTACAAGGCCATGATCTCCTAGATCATCATCGTCATGCATATTAATGTCGGCAACACCCGTGGTGCTCGGATTTTGATGTACGTGCTCAAAATCAAAAGTGTGTAGGTGGGATATCCTCATTAGCCATGGTAAACACACGCTAATGTAGAGAAACCTTGTAAAGATTGAAGTCTTTGTGTATTTAATGTTTGGTGACTTTTGCATTGCATACAATCCTCGCCTTGTGGAAATTGTAGCGCTTCATGTCTCGTTCATCGTAAGAACACCTTCATTGATTACTCATCGTTTTTGTGAAGGATTTTGTTCAATGTGAAGCTTCCTCCTTGAAGAAAAATAAATTTTGGAGGAAAAGTTTCCTTTCTCTAAGAAGTGAAAAGGAAGGGTGAAACTACTTCCTTGAAGTTTGTAGCTCTCCTTTCCTTCTAGCTTTCTTTGTCAATCAAGTATGCTATCTTTCCTTTTTGTATACAACAAGTCTCAACAGCTTGGATGATAGAGTGTTGGCCTCTTACCCTCATGAGGTGGGTTTGACTCTCCTAGGGTTTAGAGGGCCTTTCTACACCCACATCCAACGACGCCAACGGAGCCTCGGTGCCGATCGAGTTTGCCTTGGTCGCCCGTTGTGGATGGCGTACGTGGGGTGGGTGCAGTCGCTATTCGTTGTCTACCTTTTCGTGTTGTGCACAGAAGTCTGTGCATATCTTATTTTTGCTGTGTTGCGGGGGCGTCGTTGTCCCTGTCTACAGATCGTGGGAGAGAAGATGTGTGTCGCATGCACATGCAACCCGCTTTTTCCCTTTCCCAAGAATAGCTCAGATACCAATGAAAGGAGGAGAGTAATGCGTGTCTTGGTCTCCACCCAACCATTCTATCTTATAGCCTCCCCCTAGAATACACATTGTCCGTCCATGCCGGTGGCCTTACCCGTAGGACCCATGTCCTTACACTACCAATCACTGCTAAATGATTAACTATGAATGGAATCCTTGATGGTGGTGCAAGAGTGAGTATTATAAGAAAAATTTGTTGAGAATCTATGGGAAGACCTCATCTTGAAGTCACAAACAAAGTGGTAAAAATGGCCAATGGATCTATCATTACCCTTGTTGGAATGATGAAAGATCTCAAGATCAAAGTCTTTGGACACAAGGTAAGGCATACCTTCATCGTTATGGACTTCTCCAAGAATCCTATGTCATTTGAGATGATCTTAGGGCATCCTTTCATGAGGGAAGAAAAAATGGTACATGATTGGTCTAGAAATCACGTCTACTTACAGTTCCAAGACTTTGTCATCCGAGTTGATCTTGTAATGGTCGAGTATACCCTTTAGGGAATAGGTTTATAATGACAATCAATTAGACACCAGAATTCACTCAGCTCCATTGAAGTATTGTTACACATGTAAAAAGGACATGGATATTGAGGGAGACTTTCCTTATATATATGTCCTATCTGGACTGGCTGAGTCGGACAATGTTGATTGGGTACACCTCGCAACAATCATAGACACTTGGGGCAATAGAGAAACAACTTGGGCTCAACTTGGGTAACACCTGAGGGTGAAGAAATATTGTAGATTGCACCAATGAATATATTAAGTGCAATGCATATGTCTTTTGAGGATACAAAGAGTGAAGACCTAAATGACATCCAAGCTACTAGTGCCTTGGAAGATTGTGATCAATGTGACTCAAAGATTGAATCGCTGACAAAAATTGATTCTAAGCTTGAAAGGGAATCTGACTTGCATATATGCTCAAGTCGAGAAACAAAACCCTTGAGGACAAGTACCATGTCATATGACAATGTACCCTGGAGTGAAGAGAACACAAATGAGGACAAATCCAGTGATTCCACATCAATAGCAACCCAAAATTGAATTAGACAAGAGGAGTAAGAGTTATAAGAGGTGATGATATCGACAAAATGTGCGTGCTAGGATAAAAGAAAATTTCACCGCCCGCAGAATGGCTCATTTATGTGGGAGCATGTGATTCCCATCGAAAGTTGGTAGATAATTGGGCCGAATACCTTCAGAGTGTCATGTGGTGTAACCCACAACCCTTTGATGTGGCACAACTAGAGATTACAGAGAAGCCAAAGTTAAGCCATACTATAAGGAGGAGACGCCTAAACCGGGAGTTTGCTCAACAACAAAGGGAAGCAAAAGTGAAATCATAGTCCACGACACAATCAGATCCCACGGACTTACACCCTACACTTAATCATTTCAAATCCTGCACCACGAAGGATCGTAAGGTTGTGTACATGAATCCCCAAAGGAAGCCTATCGATGGAAGTAATGGAGTTTATGATGGTCCGACGATATTTAAGGAAATAGAATTAGCAGACCCAGGTGAGGAGTCTAAACATGTTTTCATTACCCAAGACCTTACTGAGACTGAAGATCATCTACTTAAAGAGCTTCTCAAATATTTCAAGGATATATTTACTTGGACATATCATGATATGAAGGGCGTTCCACCTTCCATTGTGCAATACACAATTCCCATTATTAGAATTGCTAAACCAATTTAGCAATGACCCTACCCAAGTATGCAAAGGTTGTTCAAGAAGAGATTGAAAAACTTGTCCAATGTGGATCCATATACCCTATTGGGCACTCGGGATGGTTTTCTTTGATAGCCATTGTGCCAAAACAGAATGGGAAACTTAGAGTGTGTGTGGACCTCAAGAAGGTTAATGCGGCCACTAAGAGAGATCAGTATTCCTTGCTATATTCGGAACATTGACTGCTAGAAAGGTATAATTACAATCAGACTATTGGTGGCCCACTTTATCTAAGGATGCATCACTCTTTACAAAAGTATGTGATGAATGCAAACGTTATGCAAAACCACAAATAAAAGATAAGATGCCTTTACATCCTATTAAGGTGACCCAACCATTTGAAAAGTGGAGCTTAGATTTTGTAGAGCCAATTAGTCTGGCAGCCTGTAATACTCAATCTTGATATATCATCGTGGCTATTGGCTATGTGACAAAATGGGCCCAAGCTAAAGCTACACGCAAGGCCAATGCAAAGACAATAGCTAAGTTCCTCTTTGAAAACATTGTTACACGATTTGGATGTCCCTTTGAGATTGCGAGTGACAATGGTACCCATTTTATAAATGAAGTGATAAAAGATCTCACCTCAAAATCCATGATATCCCACCATAAATCTATACCTTATTATCCACAAGCAAATGGATAAGATGAGAGTACCAACAAGACTCTAATTTCTATCTTAACTAAGATGGTAGAGGCTCCTTGTACAGATTGGGACTTGAAGCTTACATCAGCTCTATGGGCTTATTGTACTGCTTATAAAGTGGCTATTTATTGCACACCATTTAAAATGGCATATGGTCAAGAAGCACATTTGCCATGGGAGTTCATCAAATCCTAGTCTTCGAGTAGCTTCTCAAGAAGAGTGGGATGGTAACCCATTAGTCGAGCATCTATATATCCTTGAAAGAGTAGAGGAAGAGGTAGTTGGCGATGCAGAATGCCCTTGTGGAGAAAGATAGGAGAAAGAAGTGGTTTGATCACCATTAAATAACAAGGACATCAAGGTCGGTGATAAAGTTCTTATATATGGAATGATTTAACAAGAAGAAGAAATTGAAATACGCTGGCAAAGGTCCATATAGATTATGTGAAATTACCCCACAAGATACCCTTCGTGTGGAGACTCTAGACGGAGTTGAAACCATTGGATTCCTCAATGAGAGTAAATTCAAAATATACTATGATCCCCTAAGCCAAGAAGAATTAGGTGCCATCCATCAAAAGAAAGTGGCAAAAGAATAAGCTAAGTTAAAAAAGACACAAGCCAAGATTAAAGCTCGAGAGCGACAACAACGTATTAGATGCCAACGAGAATCCAATCGGGGTGTTACACATTTATTCCAAGTTAAAGAAAATGATGATTCTATAGACTCTGAACCACTTCTATGGTACCCAATTGAGTTGAATAGCTCCTATGGAAAAGTACTATATAATGCATTACTGGACATATGAGCTCAACATAATTTGTTATCCTATGGAGTGTGGTGTCAGCTAGGAAAACCACCCTTATCCACAAGTACCATCCAAGTTGTAGACCGCTGGATAGTTCACTATGTGGGAACGTCTTCTTAGAAGATGGGCATCGAATTACTTAGTAGTTACTATGGTGATTACTACAGTAAACCCGAAGTGTATAAATAGGGCCCATTACATTGTAATCGGGTTGGCAATTATTATCATTTGGGTTAGCGCCTTGGCTATACTGGTACCTGAGAATCATTGGCAGTATTGTGGCTGTACTTTCTCTCTGTAAATCATATTCGTTGTAACCTTGATCTATAATTCCAATCATGGCATATTCTAGTTATACTTACTTCTTGTCCAGTCTTCTGAATCTGAATCTGAACCTTATTTCCAGCACATAAGTCTAATTCTTATTTCAGTATCCAAATTCCAGTCTAGTCTCTGATTCCTATCCAGTCTGCTGTCTGAAATCTTCCTAAACTAGTAGCTGAAATCTTCCAACACTGGAATTAGCTGTCTCAAGAGATCAGCTCCAATTTCATTTTGGCGATCAAGGTGGCTCGAGCTGAAGCTCGTTGACTGAAAGACTCTTCTCCCAGTTCGAAGTTTTCAACAATGGCACCAAAATCCAATAGTGGCCGGAAATCCACCATTCGTGTTGACCCCATTCCTAAGGAGTCAGGAAGAGATTCCGACCCCAAGCAAGAGAAGATGACTGACATTGAGGCTCAGGAGGAGCATAGTCAGGCTGATGAGGCATAGGACTCACAACACTCCAGTCATTCTCGACGCCGACGGGCAGAACGGGAAGCACGGAAGGCAAAGAGTTCCAAGAATTATCGGTCCCGGCAGAGAGATGAGGATACCAAGGGCAGTAAAGGAAGTCACCGTACTTCTAGCAGACAAACCAGAGAAGACACTGACACTGAGACAGAGACAGAGATTGATTGGGATGCTGACACTGACAATTGCAAGAAGGCTCCCAAGCATCATTCTGAATCCAAGAAGAGAAGTGGCAGGATCAATAGTAATCGGAATGATTACACAGCTTCCCTGAAGATTTCTTTTCCAATATTCAAGGGAGGGAAAAAGGATGATCCAGATGTTCACATACAAGCTTTCGAGCAGTATGCTAAACTGAAAAACATTGATGAAGATGATTGGGGGGAATATTTTCCACAAACCTTGAAGGAGGCAGTGAGGAAATGGTATTACCATTACCCTGCCTGCCAGCTCATATCATATAACAATTTGCTCAAAGCCTTTAGGTTGGAATATTCCGACAATATAGGGGACGAAGATATTCTCTGTGAATTAGATAAGATCAAACAGAGAAATTTGTCAGTCCGTAGTTATGTGGAAAAGATCAAGGAGCTAACTAGGCAGTTGCAAGAACCGCCATCTGAGAAGAGATTGAGGGCATGGTTGTTCAGAAGCAAAAAGCTTAGGGAACAAGAGGTACCAGCCCCTACCAAGAAATTCAATGATCTGGTCCAAAGGGCATTAAAGCTAGAACAACAGGCTAAGAAGGAAAAGAGCCACAAGAAGCGAAGGATCAGTAGCAGTAGCTCTGCTACTGAAACTTCTGATTCTAGTGAGATGTCCAGTAGCTCCGAGAGAAGCTCTAATGAACGAACAAGATAGAAATCAAAGAAGGGATCCTGGACCAAGAAAATTGAAGAGAACAATTCTCTATAGCCAATTAAGTTGTTTAATCCCGAGAGCAAAGTGTTTCATGCCCCAGGGCTAACTAGAGGCTACACCTAGAAGACCGTTTAGTTAAGATAGGATAAAGGAAATCACACATGAAATCATCGCTTAAATTGTTTCCTTTGTTTGACCCCCCAAAGTGTTTATGATATATGTTTTATTTCCACATAGAGCCTTAATTGACCTTTTGGGCTTTATAAAAAAAAAAACATTGATTCAAAGTCATTTGACGTTTGTGCTTATTTTGTTTGCGCAAGGCTTTTTGCTTCTTAAGAAAAAGCGCCCACACTGGGAACCTCTAGGGCTCTAGTACCATAGGCAATACATGTGAGTGAAGTACTAAATCAAGCTGGGATTTCCCTTTTAGCTTAAGATTTTATATTTTTGGCTTTTTGTTTTGTTTTTCTGTTTGTTTTTCTTTGATTGCATTTCAATTTTGTAACTTTGGGGGGTCATCTGACACTGTTACCTTCCCTAGTCCCATCAAACTCTCTTTATAATACTTAAGCTAAAGGTCAAGAGGAATTAAGACCACTAGAAAGCACTAGCACATTGTACACAATGATTCATAATATCAGATAAAGAGCTAAGTAACCATTGAAAATTAGGAAGGCATCTGCTATGATATTAAGAGAAGATCTCTAATGCTCTACCTTGGTCAAACAAGATTAGCCAGAATTCTTGATTAATAAACAAAGACAAGGAACTATGACATAAAATTATATCGAATGTAATATCTAATACTAAGCAAACGTGTTAAACATTTTGCTACCAATCACGAATAAAGCAAACAAACATGGATGCTAGAAAAGACAACAAGAAACAATAATGGACAAGAAACACTTGTTTGTAGTGGCCATCGTGCTCGATTTTATGAGTGGACCTGAAAAAGATTGCCTGATGTTCGGAAGCCCAGCTACTACAATACGTTCATGTACACACTAGAAAACACTAAGAACTACCTCTAGGAGGCACATCATTGGGAAGAGGCACCAACCCTTATTGAACATAATCAAAACAACATAAAGATCCCTAACCTATCTATTTGCACCCCCCTATAGGTTCAAGGGAACATCATATTGTATAGATGGACTGGTAGATCTAAGTCTAAACCTCTATTCTCATCATCGTCAAGATAACTGAAGTCATCCTCGGTGAGACTATGTGTCCTATCCATCAACTCATGTAAATCTCTCTCATCATCAGATGCACATAGGTTCACTAAGAAGGTCACTAGGCGTGGATATTCATCTTGGCACTCAAAAGAAAAGCTTGTGCAATTGGAGAGATGTTCTCTACTGAGTAGGGATCAATGGTGGTCACGAGACGTATCAACCATTCTAATTCCTCAAATATTTTTTCACCCGCTAGTGTATCTACCAAATCCCATTCAAAGGTAAGAATAAGATATACCATCTGAACCACTTGAGAAAAGTAAAGAGCGTACCTCTCCACCCAGGTAGGAGTGTGCGTGATGTGTCACCACGAGTTTTGGTTTATGGACCAGATCTTATTGGTTCCAAGATTTTTGTCTCGTAGCTCTTGCTCTTCTACTTTCTTTTTTGGTTTTAGTATTGGGCTATATATATACATTCCCTAAGATTAGGTGGTTAACTGGTCAAGGAGAAAGGTTAAGAGGGAAGCAAGTGAATGATGGATGTCAGTAAACACTCCCCACTTCCTTGGGTAGATCATACTTTTTGGAAAGATGTTGTCACCGTTTGAAACCACTTGTTCCAAGTTGTAATGGGTAAGGACTTTGACCAATAGGTTCCCACCACCCGAGGTGTTTCATCAAGTTGCAAGGGTGGTAAGGTACTCTCCCATGATCTTACTTGCAATGTTGCTTTAGGTGGTGAACTGACAATGGGAGGTGCTAATTCTTTCTTGTTATTTTAGATATTTACAGTGGTAGGTGGATGTTGTGTACGAGAGTTGGTTTCTGTGTCGTGATAATCTTGGTTCCCCAATCAATATTACATTTAGTTATAGACATCCACGTGTGCACTAGGTTTATGTTACCCTCCATAGTGCCAACACGCATGACAAAAAATCTTTGAACCACAGTCTCGTTGTCATAAATGATAGGAGTGTGTAGGATTCCAAAAATAGTGGTCTTCTTCTTGTTGAAACCCTTGACTTGTGGAATTGGAGCTGATATCTTGAGACAGCTAATTCCAGTGTTGGAATATTTCAGCTATTAGTTTAGGAAGATTTCAGACAGCAGATTGGACAGGAATCAGAGACTAGACTGGAATTTGGATACTAAAATAAGAATCATACTTATGTACTGGAAATAAGGTTCAGATTCAGATTCAGAAGACTGGACGAGAAGTAAGTATAACTGGAATATGCCATGATTGGAATTATAGATCAAGGTTACAGCGAATATGATTTACAGAGAGAAAGTACAGCTGACAATACTGCCAATGATTCTCAGGTACAAGTATAGCCAAGGCGCTAACCCAAATGATAATAATTGCCAACCCGATTACAATGTAATGGGCCCTATTTATACACTTTGGGTTTACTGTAGTAATTACCATAGTAACTACTAAGTAATTCGCTGCCCATCTTCTAAGAAGACGTTCCCACATAGTGAACTATCCAACCGTCTACATCCTTCACTTCTTTCTTGAATTTTGACAAGATTCCAAAATTTTTGAAAAATTCCCCTGTCTGATTCTGATGTGAGACTGAAAAATCCATCATCTGGTTCTGATGTTGGGAATCCGGCTTGACCACTGACAGAATGGCCATACAAAGATTGCGAGTAGGTAGTTGAAAAGGCCAAGGATTGCAAAAGGCAGCTGAAAAGGCCAAGGTGGAGCTCTCACCAGGCCAAGGTAGAGCTGTCATCTCCACCTGCCTGCTGAGGAGAAAAGTCTCCACTGAATTTCGAGATGGAACTACCCAGTATCCTTCCATTGGACCGTCTTCCATTTGCCCTTTGACCTGGACGGTGCCTGAGAAGTCTCAGTACTAGCATTCTCCTTCTGAATCAGTCGGTAAATGGCCTCCTGCTCAAGCTGATCCCACTGATCGGTGGTCATCTCTACTTCATAAGGCATGAGGGAATGATAGGTTTTGGTGTCAGGATCATAGAGTGTACGCTTGCCCTTGCTCAGTCTGGTTCTGACCAGCTTATGACAATGCGAAGCAGTATGGATCCATCCTTCTGGAAGAGGCTGATTAGTTTTGACTCGAGCTTCGAAAAGAATCTCAGCCATCTCCCTGTACTGTGGTGCCAAACCCGACTTTGCTGCAATGTCTTTTTTAGGCAATTTGGAAGATTCGACCGTAAGTTGTAGCACAACTGATCAGTAATCCTGGTCAGCCCTCTGACTTGAATCTTCCACTGGCCCATACACAGTTGGATCCTATGCATCTCCTCTTTCAATGCCTGAATATCATTGATCTGGAGAGCATCATTGAACAGCGTCTGCCAAGTCTTCCATTCCACAGTCGATCGCTCATACCAATCCTGAAGCTCATCAGTGATTTTGAAGTATGTGAGGCGATCAATTGGTTTTGGATGTTCAGGGCATAGTGCTGGAAAGAATCTTGGCAGCTCTGTTCTCTTGCTGGAGCAACATACAAGAGAACTGGAGAATTAGGCACAAATTCTAAGAAATTGAGAACAACCTGGTTCTCTTGCTGCATCATCTTTCTGGTGATTCGCACTAGCTGAAACAATGTTCGGAGAGCAGTTGCCTATGCTCCGACTGACATTCTCGTCTGAGGTCCTTTGCTAGTGGCTGTCTGGTCCTCAAGAATGGCTTTGACTCTCTGATCCAAAACACCTCTGGCAGTTTGTATTTGCACCAAAACTTCCTTGAGTTGTACCCTAACATCCTTCATACAACGGTAAGTTGGTTTGTTACCCATCAGAAGTTCCAGTTCCAGGGCTAGGGAGCGACAATCTGCAGTAGACTGCCTTTGCCAGTGCGGGTTTTCCACTCTTTCATCAGCATTGAGTATCCATTCAGGAACTCGTTCCAGTAGCTGGACTGTACTGGGATGCGCAAGTAGACGGCAAGCTTCTTTATCATGGAAAGCTGCTGATTTCCAATGTTCTACCATTTCCCTGCCTCCCACATATAGCCTTTGAAATCTTTCCAAATCAGACAAGAGATCATCATCCTCCAGATACTATCTGGTTATGGAGGCATGTTGATGTCTCAATTGCCTATTCAAGGTAATGAGCTGCATTGAATGTTGATGATCAACAACTAGTCCCTCATCCTGCACTTTCATTTTCCCTTTAGCATCTCTGCTGAGTTGGGACTGATCTGCTGGCTGATTCCCAGTGTGACTGGGCTGCTGCTCTTCAGTCTGCTGGTTACCCGACTGGTGCCCTTCTTCATGTCCTTCCTGTTGGCCCTCATTCTGGCCTGGCTGGTCTGGCTGGGACTGGCCTCCTTCAGTTGGCCATGTCCCACCAGTACCAGGTCCTGGAGATGGTGGTGGGGCATCATCATCATCCTTTGTATTCCCAGCTTCTTGATCCTCCTCCTCCTGATCAAATTCATCTTCCTGGTCTTCTTCTTCCTCATCTGGAGAAGTCTGCTGCTCAATATAATCTAATATAGCTTGATTCATCAGAGCATTATTATACTCGGCCACCTTGTCGTGCAAATCACTCTGCATACTTTCCATCAAAGACTTCAAATTCTCTAGATTGAAAACATCATTGCGTGATGGATTTAGAATTTCAGACAAGCTACTATAGATGTATCTTTCAGTCAGAGAGGCCTTCAGAGCTGTATGGCGCATTAATAGGTTTTTGAATTCCGCCCGCTTCATTCTGAGCATTATTTCAGCCCGCTCTGCAGCTCTCAGTGCTTCATTTCATTGATTTTTGATGATCATTATTTCAGATTCAGCCTTAGCTAAATTTTTGTTTTCTGAATGAGCTTCCAGTACCCTGTGTTGTATGTTCTGCTCTTCTCGGGCTTTCTGGAGCTTTTCAATCTGATCTTGTGCCTCCGTCAAGTCAGCTTTAAGCTTTTTGACTTCATCTTCTGATCCAGCAGCCTCCATCAGTTGTCCCATACAACTGACAATGGTATTCCAAGAAGACTGTATGAGGACTGAACATCTGTCTTTGACTGTGGTTGGATCAGAATCAGTAGGCTCATATATTGTCATTGGATCCATGTAGGGTAAAGTTTCATAATCAGCTTTGCGTAGTAGAAGATGCCCTTTCAACTGTTTAGTCTGCATTTGTTGCAACTTGTCCTATTTTACCAGTTGGAGAATGTTTTCAAAATTTGGAGTAGGAACTCCACCTGGCAGAGTCGAGGAAGCTGGACCTTTCCCCTTGTCCATTTGGCTCTTCCCTTTGTCCCCTAACTGGTCTACTATCTTCTCAGAAGTGGCTGGCTTCGTCTGATCCTTTCCAGAACCAGTAACAACTATACTTTTGCTATTGACTGGTTAGGCACAGTTTTTTGAGCAGATTGTTGCTCTTTCTGGCTCACTACAGCTTTCTCAGTGTTTACTGTCTTGACCTGGCTTTCTATCTGCTCTTTCTGGCTCACTACAGCTTTCTCAGTGTTTACTGTCTTGACCTGGCTTTCTATCTGCTTCAAAAACTCACTGATCTTTGTCAGTGTAGTCTTTGGCTTCTTTGAACTGCCAGCCTGTTCTGCAGTCGCTTTCCTTTTCAGGTCTGTTGAAATAGTTTGACTGTCCATTTCTTCGTCGTCTGAGGACAACTCAATGTTCTTCGGCTCAGAAATTGGCTTCTCACTCCAAGCATTCTTTACCTACTCATTAACATCTGTAGAAGCAGTAGCCCAATACAGGAATTGCCAAACATACCAAGCTTTGAAAACATTTTGAGATTTTAGCTTGGTAGTTTGCTAGAGTACATTGTGCGATAGAATTTGACAAAGATTAATAGGAACCTGTGGATCCAATATCTTGGCCAGCAGCATAGCAAACAATTTTTCAGATACATACGTTGGGTTGTTTTTAAGGCTTACTACTTCGGCTACAAACCTGTAAGCAATGGAAGCTTCCAGTCCTGTACTAGAACTCCTTGACCACTTGCCTTGCGCTTACGTTTAGCGGCTTCATCCTCCTTCATAGCTATACTTATCTGCTGTGCAGTTACCACAGAAGGTTTGGGCTCGTTGGGCATTTTGAATGCAAATGCTATGGATTCTGATGTCACTGACACCTTCCTACCATTTACCATGGCATTGCCATCTTCAGTGTTGAAAGAATCAAGAACTTGCTTGATGATGTCTGCGTCAAAAGCAATTCTTGTAGCTTGCAACACAACTCGAAGATCCCAGAGTTGTAGCAGAGTCATTGCTTGGTCAGTGAATACATAACGCTGGATTTTACTGTATGGTATAATGGGAAGGCTTGTCTTTGCAACAACAACTATGGCCTGGGTTTCCTCAAGAGACTCTTGCATCTTCTCTGAGCGTTTCCTTCTACCCATACACTGTGAAGACGATGACGATGAAACAGGCGAAGGAGAAGATGACTTACTTGTCGTGTCGAAGCCGTTTCCTGGTGTTGCTGGCAAGGCTAGCTGACAGTCAACTGTCTCTTCAGAGGTCGAGGTTTGCGGCTGTAATAAAGAAACCTCGGAGCTTGGCGATGGCGAATGGTTAACAGAAGGAAAGCGTCACACAGGGGATTTATGAGGAAAACTGCTAACTCTCCTGACTGTTATACGTGTTCACGCCATAAAAGCTCCACCACTCGCCGTTCCTAGACTTGTGTGCGTCACTGCTGTCGTGGCAGACATGCATTGGACAAGACTGCGACCCATCCTTGAAATAATTACTATTGGCGTGTCATTTGACTGTTGGGCACTTAAAAATTGGAAAGTGTGTCCCCCCTGATATTGGACTGATTTCAAGTCTGGCTCGACCATACTGGTACTAATTCTAAGGTCAGCCTGATTTGATTTTACTGGTACTGGTTCTGAAGTTGGAACTGGTTGCACATGAAAAAGTCCAAAAATGTCTGATTCTGGTATCTCTTGATCAACAAGTTCCAGTTCCTTAGTACCTTGTTCTGGCCCAGTTTCTCTGGTCTCTGAATAATAAAGCTTGATCTTTGCCCCATTATATACTCCTGGCAACAAAAATCCAGATAAATCTTTCAGTCTGACTGTGCCATTGGAGAAGACCCAGTCTACCTCAAATGGTCCTGCCCAGGCAATCTTCAGGTTTGGCTTCTTTGGACCCAGTCTAGACTGATATAGAAGCACTAAGTCTCCTTTCTGGAATTCTCGAACTTTAATTCAACGATCATGCCAGTGCTTCCTTCGTTGTTGAACAATTTCTTGTTCCAACATAGCCCTTTGCCTGAGTTCATCTAATTGCATCAGTTCATCTAGTCTCTTCTTAAGATTATGGTTGAAGTCTAACCCATACTTCACATCCATTCTCAGACTGGGGATCACAAACTCCATAGGAGCCACAACTTCAGTACCATACACCATTCTGAATGGTGTCATTCCAGTAGTTACCTTAAAAGCTGTCCTGTAAGCCCATAGAGCAGTCTGAAGTTTCAAATCCCACTGGTCTGGTTTCTTTTGCACCACCTTAGTGAGAATAGTCTTTATTGTCTTGTTGCTACTTTCAGCCTATCCATTGCATCTGGGATAGTAAGGAGTAGATTTCCGATGCTTGACTGAAAGCATATCCAATAGGATTTCCATAGTGTCATTGATAAAATGTGTTCCTTGATCGGTCACAATCTCTACTGGACATCCATATCGGCAGACAATATTCTCAAATAGAAACCTTGCAGTTGACTTGGCTGTGTTGTCAGGAAGAGCCTTAGCTTCAACCCACTTGGTTACATAACAAGTAGCCATTACTATGTACTTGTTCTTCCTGGGAGTAACCTTCTTAAAAGGTCCCATAAAATCTAGTCCTCATTTCATGAATACCCCCAGTAATTGTACTGGCATCAAGGGAGTCATATCTGCAGCTGTTGGTCGACCCATTCTTTGGCATATGTCACAAGTTTTACAAAAACTTTTGACATCAGCAATCAGTGTTTGCCACCACAGACCAGCTTGCAGAATCTTGTTATAGGTTACTTTGTTGGAAAAGTGTCCACCAGATTCACCATTATGCACTTCTGAAATTACTTGCATTCTTCCTTCCATAGGGACACATCGTCGAAGTATACCATCAACACCTAGTCGATAAAGTAATCCTCCTATGATAGTAAATTTCAGGCTTTTTATGATCAGAGTTTTCTTTCGATTCTGCTTCCAATCCTCTGGAAAGGCACCTTGGGAAAGGAATTGATAAATATCATACCATTCAGGATCCACTGATTCTTCTGCCTCTAATTGAAATAAATCAGCATCCACTGGTTCATTTCTCAAGGGTGATTCTGAATATCCTTCCGTACTTCTTGAAAGAAAATCAGCTCCACAATGGTTTCGGGCCAGGCCTATGGAAAATTCTGAATTCAAATTCCATAAGGAACATCATCCATCTTATCAGCCTGCCTTGAATAATGACTTTATTAATCAGAAACAGAAGAGCTTGATGGTCCACATAACTTTCCCAACAAGTAATGTCTGAACTTTGTAGCGTTGAAAACCATGCCAAGGGATTCTCTCTTAGTAGTTGTATAGCCTTGTTCAGCCTGACTGAATCTGTGACTGGCAAAATAAACCGGATAGTCTGTTCTTCCATCTAGCTGAGCTAATATGTCCCCCATTGCCAATCCCGAAGAATCTACATGTACGTGGAAAATAATATTCCAATTTGGCTGCCTAAGGACTGGTTTACTGGTTATGGCTTTTTTCAGATTCTGGACACTCTCCTCACATTCAGCAGTCCAGTTGAACTTACTGGTCTTCTTTGTAAGCTCATATAGTGGTACTGCTTGAGAAGCAAACTTGTGTACAAATCTTCTATAGAAATTCACATAACCCAAGAAAGAACTCAACTCTGAAGCAGTTCTGGGTGCTTTAGCTTGCTGAACACACTGTCTTTTGTCATTGTCCATCTCTATTCCATTGCGGGAAACCACATGTCCCAGTAGTTGTCCCTTCCAGACTAGAAAAACAGGTTTGGCTGGATTCAAACAAATCCGCTTCTCCTGACAGCGTTTGAAAACCATTTCTAGGAATAGGAGGTGCTGTTCCTCATCTGAATAGACAGTGAATTCATCCATGAAAATGGCGAGGAACCGATGAAGAAATTCATTAAACATCTCCATCATACACCGCTGAAAGGTAGCTGGTGCATTGCACAGGCCAAAAGGCATCATCAGATACATGAAAGCTCCCCACTCTGTGATGAAAGTGGTCTTGGCTCTATCTTCAGGAGCGATCTGTAACTGGTTATAGCCGCTATAACCATCCATGAAGCTATACATTTCATATCCTGCGATCTCATCAAGCAACATATCAGTAAAAGGCAAGGGAAATGGATCCTTAATGGTTTGGGCATTTAGTTTCCTATAGTCGACACACACTCTCAATTTTCCATTCTTCTTGGGGACGACGACTATGGGAAATAGCCAATCACCGCTTGCCACTTCCGTAATGAACACAGCGTTGAGAAGATTATCAATCTCCTCCTTGACCTTCTTTGCATAGTTGGGGTTCATCCGGTATCTTTGCAGTCGTACTGGCCTAGCATCCAGTTTCAGTGGTATTCGGTGCTGACAGACTTCAGGATCTACTCTCTTCAGATCTTTATGTTCCCAGGCAAACACATCTGATCCACTGGGTACTCTATAGAACATACTGGTTCCTCTACTATACCAGTATCAGCTGGTTCCACCATCCTTCCAGTTAGCTGAACTGTTCTTTCCCCTGTATTGACTTCAGTAAATTGATCAGGAAATTGTCTCTTCTGCTTGTCAGCCTGCTCTTTGTTTAGCAAGACTGCCTTCAAGTCAATTTCTGCCAAAGGGAATATGTTCATAGCTTCTAGCATTCGCTCGATCTTCTTGGCTCTGTATTTCTGACATAACTCCTTCGGTCTTAGTTCCTTTTTCCAGCTCCTGGTATTGTTGGTTTGGATTTGGATTTTGCCCCACTGGCCCTTTCTATGGTCAAAGTTTGGTTTGCATAGTCATGAACAACATGTGCTGTTCTCAACCATGGGTGCCCTAGTAGCATCCCATATGCTCCCTGCACATCCAAGACTAGGAAACTGGTTTTGAATTTCTCCCTCCCAACTCTTATCTGCGTGTTTTCAATCATACTCGTCGCCTGTACGACTCTATGATCTGCCATTCGTACTTTGAATGGTGCTGGTTTCATGTTAGTGATACCCATTCTTTGTTGAAGATTGGCTCCCATTATGTTGACTCCCGCCTCTCCATCCAGGATAACGCTTGAGAGAGGTTCCCACTGCTTCTTGACCTTGTAGTCTACGTGAATAAGTGGAACTTCATCATCTCGGATGGCCGTTAGGTCCACTATTCTGGCCTCTGCCTCAGCTTTCCTGCGCTGTCTGATAAAGTTGGCCACCTCAGGCAAGGTTTTTCTTATATCCTCCAGCTCTACCATCAGCTTCTGAATTCTATCACAAATTTTCACATGAATTTCTTCTCTCTCTTGGTCAGACTGATTGTCAGAGCTTGAAGAACTGGTATCTTCTCACTGCCATTCTTCTTTTGCAGTGCTTCCACTCTTTCCATCCACTCCCATTTCATCAGCTAGTCCATGTACCATAGCCAGCATGGTCTCAGTCATGCCCGGTACTGACTGATATTTATCAGTTGATTGGGATGGTATCCTCTGAATGACTCTAGATTCGGAACTTTCTGGCTGCTCTGGCAGCTTCTTGGCTAAATCCTCCGTGATTTTAGGTTCTAGTTCCCTCTGCTCTTGCCACTCATCTACCACCTTTTCTTTACCTTTGGCCTTCCAAACTTCTCTTTGTTAAGCCCACTTGCTGCTGCTAGGATTGACTGGTGCTTCTGAAGTGTCTGGGATTTCTTCAATGACTACCCCCTTGCTCCTAGTAACTACCCTGACTGGGACTAGCTCTGGTGCCTTAGCCTCAGTAGTAGTCGTTGCAGGTGCATCTGGGCATTGGGCCGCAAAATGGCCATACTTCCCACAAGTATATCAATTCATGCTCCTATTCTAGAAGTTGCCTCTTCCTCTACCTCTGCTCATTCCTGGTTGGTATCGGCCACGTCCCTGACCAGTACCACTGGTACCTGGTCTCTCCTCTTGAGCTATTTTGACTCGTTCTACCTTCACTGGTTCAGTGTAGGCAACCACTGACATATCTTTTCCTTTCTTAAAGTGGTGAATTCTGATGCCACAATTATTCCATAGGTGACCAAAGGCCTTGCATTAGGTACATTGTGGACATTCAGTGGAGATATGGTCCTTAGATTTGCATCTTGAACACGAAGTGTCCATCTTTCAAACTGGCTATCTTGTGTGGCTAATTTCGGCAATCTGCCTCTTGCCCATGGTATTAATAGTTGACCTTTAGTACCTATCGATAGTGAAATTAGCGACCCTAGACTTTTTGATTTGTTGACCTTTACAAGTGCTTATGTGTTTGATTATATTGCATCTTAATGTTTACTGATCAACAAATTGTTTAATATTATGTTACCAATCATTCTGTGTGCTTATTCACTGTATATGCCTTTTAATTATCCATGTTCTTATGAGAATACAGTTACTGTGCCATTTTTGGTTGATTTTGCAGTGCTCGAGTGAAGCTAAAGAGTCGAGCTCTTGCAAAGGACAAGTGCAACATCTTATAGAATTAAACATCTTGATTAAGAGCACATCCATGGACCACTACTCTCATCAAGATGTTTAACTACTACAAGACCCATACGAGTGGACCCACCAAGTTCCTACTTTTTCAACATACCTTCCTGAATTATGAGGACGAAATTTACATCACTCTAGCCAATGTGTGGTAGAGTGTGAGTGACACGCTGTAGGGTGCTTGAAAAGTTGAAGATTATGTATGCGCAAGTTGAAGAGCTTGCCTATATGCGCAAGTTGTGTGCTTTTAGCCTTGTGGCTCGCACACGATGTTTAGAAAGTCCCCAACAGTTGACAACTCATTAGCAAAGTATACTCGCCTAGACTGCGAGTGTCTGCATGGCAATGGACTCACAGAGACTATTGCATCTCTAACACCAATAACGTAGAGAAGAGTCAAACGATCACCCCGATGGCCTCGCACTATCACAAGAAAACCTCTCCTCATTAAGTAAGACTCTTTAGTCAAGTGAAAATGACACTCATGATCTCTAAGCTGCTAGATGGAGATCAAACTCCTACGAGCATCAGGCACATACTGAACATTATGAAGCACAATCATATTCCCATTAGCAAAGTGCAAATGAATGTCACCCACACTATGAACACCATCCTGTCTTAGACTAGAAGACGTGCTAAATCATTCCCTACGAGGATTAGTATGGCGTAAAGCACTACTGTCTAGCTACCAATAGTGAGACAAAGTCCATGCATGTCTAGGTGAACCTACGGAAGTAGGAGTAGCTGCCAATAGTGAGACAAAGTCCATGCATGTCTAGGTGAACCTACGAAAGTAGGAGTTTCTACCACACTCTAGCCAATCATTACAGTAGGCATACATAATCTTCAACTTTTCGAGCACCCTGCAACCGATTGACCCATATCTCTCAAACCACTTAGAGTTTGCAAAAACTTCCTTCTGCAAAGTTGTAGATTACGAAAAAATGGTTAGGTCCGATTACAATGGGCATGAGACGAGCTATTTTTACAAGTCAAAATAAATCTGCAAAAATTTGCAACTGTGTACCCTAGATCTCCAAGCAGTCTGCCAAACGTACAACAAAATCGGTGCTCAATTTGGAAAAACTTTCAACTAGAAAGTTGTAGATCAAAATGTTTTCAATACGCTTTGCCGAGTCAAGCTGAAAATTTACCTCTTACTTAGCCAAATTTTTTCTATAAAACAATGTTGAACGTTTCGCAGCTTCATCGCAATCTCCGCCACAACGTCGATGTGCTCTCCGCCATCGCCATGCGCTCTGATCGAAAGGCTTGGAAAGTCGTGCGCACGTGCGTGCAAGCAAGAGGGAAAGAGAAGAATAAGAGGAGAATTGGGGGGAAAACTCTTTGCAACAGTGTAAGAGTATTTCTTTATTAATATAGAAAGAGTGAGTTAAGTTAGTGTAGGGTTAGTTCACGTGGGCGGATGGCCACTTGGCCTTTATCCAACATAAGTTTTTATATTCTTTGATATATTTGTCTAGGTGTTTTTATTATATTATTTTCAATACTTAAGAACTCTTTGTTTAACTCCTGTGCTACACTGTGTTTTCTTCAAAATCTCCTTGCGACAACAAATGATATGGCATATGAACATGTGGTGATCATTGCCATGGAGGCAATGGATATCCACAATGTAGAGGAAATGTTCAGGAGCTTGTTGAGTTTCATTTGTGTAACCCACTCTTTAAGGAATCCAATGGCTGTCCCTCCCAAGCCTTGAAGGTGAGTGGAGGAAATCCATTCCAGGTCTTGGGAGACCTCTCGAAGGCGGCAGAAAGGTCGACTCCAATGGTCTCGATCCCTTGAAGGGCTACTATGTGAGGTTGATTGTGGAAAATCCAAGAACTTGAATTTTTTACTTTATACATTAGGGAAATTTTGGACTCTCAAATGGCCCTATAAAGACTTTGACTTTCTCCCTTTTGTCCAAAATGGGCGCACAGTAATTTTTTTACGAATGAAATCAAAACTTGTCCGACCTTTTGGATTTAGAATGTACTTATTGAGACCTATCCATTGATATATAGCATGCCATAAGATTCCTTATATTTTAGAAGATTTCATTTTTTGATGTGACGACTCCGTCTTATAAATGGAATCTCTCCCCCATATTTTAGCTTCAGCGGGGAGGCCATAACTTTTACAAATCAACTCCAAATTTGTCGGAGTTAGGGGATTTAGAACCTACTTGCTAAGATCTTTCCAATGATATGTTGGTTGATAGGGCTTTGACAAAGCATTTATGTACTTCACCGGGTTGCCCATTTTGGACAAGAGAGGCAAAGTCAAACCTCCTTATAGGGCCCCTTTGAGAGTCCAATTTTCCCTAATGGGTATCGGAGATTCCCTTTATGTTCCAGGATAGAATCTTCATTTGACAACTTTTTTATCTTTCTTCCCACTATTGCCCTGTCTCTTGGAGGTGATATCAACTTGGTTTCTCTTGCTATCCTTGAGGATTTCCATATGTAGAGGGCCCTAGGATGCAACTGAAGAGGGTCCGGTGTTGTCATTTCTGCACTGGTTTTCTTTATTGAGATCAAGCATACAGTGGTTATCAAGTTTGTTGGCCTAGTATTCTAGCGAGTAGACCTCCACATCTTCCCCAACATTAGTGTGAAACTGAGTGGGGAGGATGAAATCACTTGCCTAATCATCCTCATCTGATAGAGGAGCAAACAGAGCAAACCAATTCGAAGTTTTGGTAAAGCTCTTGGGAGGAGGTTTCCTTGGTAGGGCATCTTTGCTTGACTGAGGAGGAGGTGCCTGTTTGGAGACCAACCATTTGGGGACTATTCTTGGGCCAGGGGGAGGTGTAGGAGTATCCTTTTTTTGAGGTTTCTCATTGCCTGATTTGATTGGACAGTCACGAACAAAGTGCCTTTGTTTTCGCATAGGCAGACGAGGAGAGAGGCCTCACCTACCCCATGCGAAGAGACAATTCGCTCAGGGAAGGGGGAGCTCGTCAGAGGACACGTGTCATCTCTATGAATTGACATACATCTATGCCATAGCTAGGGTTTCCTCAACTCCAGTCCTAAGGGTGATTCTTCAATGGTTAAATGGTCATATTTATTTATTTTTATTTTTTTTGTTTGTAAGGGGGAAATTGGAATGAATGCTTTGTTATATTGGCATATTGGCTCGCTTTTTTAAAAATACTACTAATAATTTAAAGATGTCAAATTCCCTCAACCCTGCGTATGTTCCCCTTGTCCTTTGTATGCAGGTTGCATACCCATCTTCCTCAGCTTTCACATGCACCTCTTGCCCCTTCTCTTCACCATCCTCCTCAGCTTTTATAGAGGCTACACTTCCCCCAAGCCCTAGGTCTTCCTCCTCACACACACACACACACACACACACACACACACACACACACAGGGAGGGTCGTAAAACCTCTAGCAAACTAAAGCTATACTCAACAACCTTAACCTACATTGCGTGAAGCTATGCCATAATTTACAACTTCCATCATCATGAGAAGACACACACACACATAGAGCCTTGCATAGGTAGTCTCCGAGAGAGAGAGAGAGAGAGAGAGAGAGAGAGAGAGAGAGAGAGAGAGAGAGAAGAGACGTGGGTTAGCATGCAACCAAGCGTCGTTTGCAACTGCGAGAAAGGGAGAGAGTCTCCAAAGGTCATCCACTCAACAACGCTACTATTTTTCGAGCTCTTTGAATCTGTTTTGATTCGCTTTGTACTTTCTTTTTAAAAAAAACGTTGGCACATACTTGGCAAATCTAATGAAGCACTCTTACTGGCTCACATGAAAATAGAATGTTATATTAACAAGATCCCCCCCCCCCCCCCCTTTTTTTTTAAAAGCAAGCAATCAGCCCCTGCGCTAGGGCTTCGCGAGGGAGAGAGAGATCTCGACTAGCCTGCATGATAACATGAGAGAGAGAGAGAGAGAGAGAGAGAGAGAGAGAGATCTCGACTGGCCTGCATGATAACATGAGAGAGAGAGAGAGAGAGAGAGAGAGAGAGAGAGAGAGATCCTTGTAGCATCACGCAAGGGAGAGAGGGAGAGTGGGCCTTACAACATCGCATGAGAGAGAGAGAGAGAGAGAGAGAGAGAGAGAGAAATATGGCATGCCAAGCCACGCGTGTGAGAGATTCTTCCACCCTTCCCTTTTCCCCTCGATCTCTCACCCTTCCTATTTCCACCTTCCAATAGGGTTAGAGGGCCAATAAAAAGATGTCCCCCTATACAGAGATGAGTCTTACCCCTTCAAAAAAGGCCTTTTGGTTCCAGTTTTGAGGCATGCGATGATGAGTACCTGTGTGGTTAGTTGAGTCGTGGTAGCATCCTCACTATTCTTGTTGGCGCAATGACTCTAAATCTCCCCTTGGTAGTGTTGAAATTGGTGCCCTTTTTTTTACACACAATTTCAAACGTCGCCTCGTACTTCGTCGTTGGATTGCCGATCGCGCTCAGATTTTTGCTATGGACAGAGGTGTTGTGCAGAGCTTCCATTTGTGCCTCTTCACGATCAAAATGGTGCAGTAGATGGTCTAGAATCCACCCCCCAAGTTCGCTGCCTCTAAACTTAATGAGCCATTTTACGATTTCTACAAAATCCAGTTGGTACCTCCTCCTTGACCAATCAAAAAACAAAAGCAGCTTTTCCTTCTTTTTTTTTCATGAAGGGCAGGCCCGCCAAAATACATACATAAGGGCTACTGGCCAAAACAAAAAGACGTAGCTGTTTTGTCAGAATCTCTCTCTCTCTCTCCATAGCCGTCCACTCTCTCTCTCTCTCTCTCTCTCTCTCTCTCCACATAGCCGTCCACAGTCCATCTGCTCCGCATCCATGGCAGTCCACCTGTTAGGACACCTGCCCGCAGCAGCGTCTCCTGCCGAAATTCAAGCGTTCGAAGACACGTTTGGCAAGGAGAACATTGAAGCCCGCAATCTTTGTGGCAAAGTCATTGCAAGTGAGAGAAGGCTCTCGCTAGACGCCATTCTCACTGTGAAGAAGAACACCACACTGGATCATGAACAGGATTCCATGTTTCGAAGTGAGGCAGGAGCCGTGTCTAGCATCCTGAAGAATTTCATCTCTCAGTTTCAGGCGAGTGATGAAAAACATAGGGCAGAATTGGCAAATTTGCGATGTAAGGTGGAAGATCTCGAAAATTTCAAGTCTAAAGTTGAAGGGGAGGCCATCTTGTACCACGACAGAGGAATCACGAGATTGGTGGCTGCATATGACTGTCTTGACACAACGCTTGTGGAGACGGATCATCTGCTGAAGCTAGTGTTGAGAGTCTTAGTTGAGAGAGGGGAGGGCCAGGAGAAAGAAGCAGGAGAAGGATCAGACAATTCCAGCTATTTGCAAGCTGTGCAGGATGCAATTTTGTCCAACGAGGAAACCTTGGCTCAAGCTTACGTCTCATGGAAGTGTCAACCACCTCCTTACCATGGGAGCACTTCATTACAAGCTGAGGACTTGAAGCTTCTGTTTTGGAAGGCTGAATCCTTGGAGGACGTGAGCTACTTAGCCTGCAGGAGATGGCTAAAGAAGCACAAGGTCGAAGGTCTCCAAAAGAAGTACAAAGGTCCTGATTCCCATCCTTTCCTTGCTGCACTTTTGAAAACTGCAGAGACAGCATTGTCTTTGTTGCTTGACGCTGGCACAAGTGCAGTTAGTGCAATGCTCGTCCAATATGCTGAAGAGCTTAAGGGATCTCGCAACAAGTCTGTCCACGGCATGGACATCTGGAAAAATGCTAAGGTGTCCAAAAATCAGTCGGTGAAGACTGAAGGCTTGGAAGTCGTTTGGCAAAGCTATGGAAGCCTACATTATCGCGAATTTTGTGAATTGAACTTCCAACTCATGATGAGACGGGCAGATGATCTGGAAGTCAACATTGATAGGCTTCCTACTCTTGCAGGCATCAAAGAAGGGTTTCTTTTATGGCTGAAGAGGTACAAGTTTCACTTGCTAACTTGGTGGAAGGACGGTCAGAAAGCGAAAAAGTCATCCTAATTTGCAGCTTCTACTCTTCTGAACCCTTATATGTAAAGCAGGTATTCCATTCACTGGTTGTTGTTACTCTTTATTCATCACTGCAATCAATACCTTCCTTGACATGTAAAAGTATCTTTTTGCATGTACTAGTATCGTTATGGTTAGAATTTTCCTGATTAAAAGAACTTCTTGCTTTGATCTAGTAACATTGGGTGAAGTTCCCAGTATCATTGTGGGTTTAGAAATTGTTGCTTTCTCCAATCATTACTGAATACTTTTGGTCGTTTTGTTTATCTTCCGCCTCTGTTTAGCCTCCCTCCCTTTTGGCTTCATTACAACCCAAAAATTGATATTCAGAGTCAATAAGAGTTCTATTTTGAAATCTTTTCTGATTAGCTTGATTTTTTCTGTGTAGATGCAAGGAAGTTTTTGGAATCAGATAGGCTGCTAAGGGACAAAAGTTTCTTGGTGTGGATTTTGGAAACAACCACTATATCCAATTTCTTTTTTTTTATCTGTTGAGAATTTTGGAGCTGCATGGCTGGTCATATCTGAGCAGGTATTACTCACCTATGTCTGGGCATTTTGTTCTTGTTTGACGTGAAGTGAAAGTGCTGCATACTCTGGTCTGTAATGCGTACTTTGGCTTGTGGGTTATCACGTCCACAGTAGCAGTTTATCAGTATCACAAAAAGAATGTGTGTACTAAAGACTCATTCTACATTCTGCACCTGAACTCGATGCGATATCAGAGGCCAAATTGATTTGAACTGTGCCTTTGCATCATTGTGACACTAGATTCAAGGAGTCTTTCATATTCTGTTCAGAAACCAAGCATTCTACCCTTATTGATAAGCATGGCAGCCTTGCATATTGTCGAGTCTAGGACTTAACAAGATGGATTCGACTATTATCTTTGTGCTTTTTATGTCTTATCCATTGAACATGAAGCATCTGAAGATGTGTATTTCGTGTACTTCTGTCTACTTGGGTCCCATACTCTTATGCTAGCATCAGTCATGTTGAAAAGTGGCTGGTTGGTTTCTCCTGCAGGGTCAAGGACAGGGTTCTTTGGGAGAAGCATTGATGGATCTGTATATCCACGTGTAGGGTCGCCTTGTCTCAACCACTGGTGTCAAATATGAGTCTTGCATCCTCTTGTAAAGTTTGCCACAAATATGATTTCAAATTAAGGACAGCTATGGCTGTTGATACAGAGAGTAGCCTGAGCCGAGGGTGGAGAGCTTGCATGCATAGAGCAGGCATGTGATGTAATGGCTCCAGTTAACTAGGCATGCTTTAGGTGAATGACTCTGTTGTCTTCTTGCAGCCAAAACCCTTTTCGAATCAATATAGCATACTTTTAATGATGACATTATGTGTGAGGAAAAATTGTTTCATTCTTTACTGCAGTGCCAAGATTTTTTACTTTCATAGACCATAGGATACTTGTGTACTTTCCCACATTTAGCATCACCTCTTCAAATGAGTATGTGATACCATAGGCAAGATCTCTTGGCTGGGGCAACATTTTAAGTGTAGGACTCATAGTTAGAGTGGATGGGGATATCGCGAAACGTATACCCCGGCCAGAATCGCAGAAGTGCGTTTCCAGCTACTAGGGGTGGCGTTTCGTGCAACATAGGAGATTAGCATCTCTTAATCCTCGAGCTCCTACTTTTAATCATTTGTTTGTTCTACTCCATTGTTTGCTTAATTACTCTCTCTCTCTCTCTCTCTCTCTCTCTCTCTCTCTCTCTTCACCACCTATATTGAGTCCTCTTCATTCTAAGTATACTTAATACAAATGAAAAGAAAAAGAACTTAGTAATGATAGTTAATAGAATAAATTCAACAAAAGCAATAGTTTATGGCAGTGCTCGAAAAAAACATTTTTCCAAAAACTTGGCAAACCTATATATATGAAATAACAGAGGTAAATTGACAAAAATTGAAGGTTTTAACACCGAATTACACTAATTTTTTCAAAATTTTGTAGGTTATCTCACTTTCGAATGTAAAATTTACCTTAGCCCAAGTAGCTAAGGTAACACTCACAAGTCACCACTTGTATTGTTGAGCTTGTTTATAAGTTCCCAAAGGTGTTGGAAGAATCACTTTGGGACCCAAGAAGAATTTTTTTTCTTTCAAAAGCTATGAAGAGGTGCTATCCAAGAGCTAGAACACGATGGTGGACATACGGTCGCAAGAATGCAAGCAAAGTTAGAGAAGAAGAAGGAGATTCTCAAGAGCATACAACATAGGAGGTAGTATTATAGATTCTTAAGGCAAAGATAAGGGTTGCCCTAGAATGATAGGCGTGTACACAAGCCCAACAACAAAAACCTTGTAGTGAAGGAAAAAAGTACCCCAAAATGATGGTCCGAAGTGTGGTTATACACAACAATACCATAATATGCCCTCTCTCTCTCTCTCTCTCTCTCTCTCTCTCTCTCTCACTCATGGGGGGTGATGTAGTGAACAAGTGATGGCACCCATGTATCGTTAAGTTCCACACTATATGTGATCAATTGCCAAAGGGGAGTAAGCCCAAAGCTTTGCAAGAAGCTTTAAACTTCTCAGCTTGGTGAGAAGGTTAGCATGGTTCATCTGTGAAGGCACACCTCTCCTATAGAGAGTTCCTTGACATAATGAAAACGCATGAGCATGGAACACTAGGTTTCTCACAACCTGCTATAGCACCCCGACTATTCTAAAGATAGTGGTGGCAACAACACCAAAGTCAATCATGAAACCTTTGAGCCAAACACACTCAACAGTAGCAGTGAAAGTTGCCATGTGCTTAGCCTGATAACTAGAAGTGGCAAGTGTAAGCTACTTATTGCTCAACCAAGATATCCATGAGCCGCCGAGCATGAAACAAAAACCACTAGTAGACACATAGAAATCAACCCGACATGACTCTACAGAAGCATCTAAATTTGGCAACAATTATTCCCCCTTGGGATAAAACAATCCAAGATTTATAGTGCCATCCAAGTAGTGAAAGATCCACTTAACTTCCTACCAATGCATAGACCCCCAACTATACATAAATATGCTCACGTGCAAGATTCCATATTGAACATTGGGCCTCATATTTATGCATCAAGAAACCAATAGCTTGTTGATAGAGAGTGACGTCAAAGTAGTTTCCATCATCATGATGACTAAGCTCCCAAAAAAAGCTGTCTCCATAGGAGTAGTAAAGGGCTTGCAGTTTTTGAGGCCAAAAAATCTATGGGAAAATTTCTAAATGTACTTTGTTTGACATGAAACGGGACCTCCATCAACCTACCCAAATAATTATGCAAGAGCCCCAAGTCTAAGATTTCAAAAGCTGCATTCAAATTAGCCTTAAAATTAGTAAGATGGTCTTGGGAAGCAACATGTCAACAACATAGAGCATGATCAAACATTTCCATGCTTGGCATACAAAGTTCTCTTAGTCGGACTATTTTGAAACCCCATGTGTAGCCAAATAAATAAGCACGGGTCTTTAATACCAGGCAAATTGAGCTTGCTTGAGACATTATGATGCATTTTCAAGCATGCACGCCTTGTTTTCTTGTTCTTTTTTGAAAACCCACAATGTTGCACTACCTATTCTTCCTCATGCAAATCACCTCTCAAAAAATGTAGTCTTTATGTCCAACCGATGTACATTCCAACCATTATGAGGTATGAATACACTAATGCTATGAATTGTAGTCCTACAACAAGTGGGAGACAAACTCTCTCACCAAAATTAAGGCTATTCTCTGGGGCAAACCCTTTTGCCACAAGTCTAGCCTTATAGCGATCAACACTACCATCATGCTTATGTTTCAACTTGAAAATCCACTTACTCCCAATGGGCTTTTTGTTAGGAGGCAATTCACACAAAGACCATGTGTCATTCTTCACAATAGCATCATACTCAAATTGCATTACAACTAGCTAGTTTCTAATTTTTGTAAGCGTTTTCCTCATCACATATATTGGATACACTTGCTAAGATACATGTTGAGAACCTGAATGAAGGCAAAGGTGCATCCAATTTAGTGTTATGCAAAGTTTGCAACATCTGTTTTGAAATACCAATAGCATGTTCATTTCAACCCTATCCCCCAATCACATCTTGTACATTGTTGTGAGAAATTGGTTGATTTGTAATGTCATTTAAAACATGTACATGTGTCTCACTATGAATTACATTCACATTTCCATCCTTTAATAGAGGCAAAAACATATTGACACATATATTCTGTGAGATCACATCATTCTCCTTGGTATATGCTAACAAATGCTAAACTACATCTTTCACAACAACAGATTCATCTTGACTAATCAAGATAAGGTTCACTTGTGGATGACACAATTGTAATTGGCTTGGCACTGACATGATGGTAAATCCTCAACAACACACAAGAACGGAACATAATGTCAACATATCAATTTCAAAGCAGTCGAAACACAAAGCGACGGAGTTTTGCTTTCAAATGCACTGGCCCCAAAGTATGACCTCGCTTTTGGTACTTCTTCTTATATTGATGAATATAGAGTACAACTACTAGGGAGCCACTCTGTTTCTATGTAGCCATACACTAATTTGACTAGAGTGGTCTCCCTAGGCCTTCTTTATAGGTTACAAAAGCCCTAAAAAGAAGATGCCGATGAAAAGCATTCCGATATTAAAAACATGACCAAAAATTATGTAGCCATGATTTCATGAGACCAGTTTCAAAACGTTGTGCAAAATACAAAGGTTACATGTCAACATTGTACAATAACCATGTCATCCTCAACAAAAATCTCTTTTATGCGGTGGGTGAGAAGTGCCATGCCAATGACTGTGACATACCCCCCTCTTAAAAAAGAGTAATCATCCTTGATTACGCGTGCAAAAGAGACATTAGGTAGAAAATATTTTGATAGACAATGACTCTATGCTAACATGCATTTGACTACTTCAAACTATGCACTCACATAAAGACACATCAATAAACAATCACAATTACAATCACATCACTATCCTCATTGGGATCTTAGACATGAACTATGATCATTATGACTTATTTAGCCATCACATCCAATCCGTATTGATTATTTATAAATGTCTTGATGTACTAAGTAGTACTAAATCTTGTCAATCCATATTCACGTCCCAAGATAAAATGTTGTAGCCGTTTTATCATTAACACATGCTCAAACAAAAAAATACATAAAAGAGTACATGTTTCATTCCATTCTTTAGGACCACAAGCCCACAACTTATGGGAACTCTTTATGTACATATCATAAAGTCGCTAGGCAAAGTACTGTCAACCTGTTAGCACCCCCAAAATCTTGTATTAAAATTGGTTGACTCTATTCTCCTTTGGATAATCAGTGATAAAGGATTGGAGTGACTCCCCTCTCCTGCAACCCACCGAACCAGGTTCAATCAACCAATTTGACATGCACACTTGGAATAGTCGATGCCAAACCAAAAGCCTCACGATAAAGCTCCAACAATTGAGGCGCATCTACCAATTCCTCCTCCTCCATCCAATTTGCATCAAGAGCTTGATAGTTCCTAAACTTGACCAAATGCTTGCGGACCATCCTTCACTTTCCTTTCCTTGTGTGCTAAGACCTACTCTGGTATAAGAATCTTATTGGTTTCTTCTATCTCTAGTTGCTCCTCAAGCTTCCTGTCCTTTGTCATTTCTTCCTTGAAAGATCTCAATAGACTCACATGAAATGCATTCTGAATCCTCTTAGTGTTCGGTAACTCTAGTCAAAAGGACACATGTTGATCTTTGCAAAAATAATGAAGGGCCTATAGTATCGCATACTTAGCTTTGGAAAAGCTTCTCATTACCCTTCATTTTCATAAGGTGTGGTTTCTTAAAATGAAGAAGCACCCGATGACCTTACTTCAACTACAAGTCACTATGATGCTTATCTACGCCTTTCTTGTGACATTGTTGAGAATTTTGCAAAGCTTCATAATCTTTGCATAGAAAGTCTCCACATACTAAATACAATGATGTGTCATAATAATCAATATCTAATTCTCCTAAATAATTTTCTCATATTAAACTGATCATTTAATGTGGGGAAGGCCAGGGGAGAAAAAGCTAGAATATTGGTTAAGCTAGCAGACCGACCACAATAGGGATCCAAAGGGGGGGCCATCTGCAAAAGAGCCATGTGCAACAATGGGCTAAAAAGACCCTAAGGTTCAGCCCATTAAGACTTCCAAAATGCTAAGGTTCCAAAATTCAAAGGTTGTGTCCAAAGGTCAACCCTAGGGAAAATTGGATGCTTTGTGTGTGCCCTAAAAGTCTTTGCACATCCCTACATGGGAGGGGGCGAGCCCTAAAGGTAGGGGATGAGAGAGAAAGCCACACACACACAGGCTCCCTTTACACAAAGGGAATGAGGGACACATGTCAGCTCCCTAGGCTAGATGCCCACAAGGTGTGCCCAATTTCTATTGGATGACCCTTGAAGTGGACCAATGAAAATTAAGCTAGAGTAAATCTAGTTTAATTAATTTAAAAACATTTAATAAAAGAAACCAATGAGAATTAAGTCTCCTAGAAGACTATTGGGCAGTCTCCCAAGGGGTCCAATGAGCATTCAGGAGCCCCATGGTTTGCCTGATTCCTATTGGCCAGGAGGCAAAGGGGTCCAATGAGAGTTTAGTTTAATTATTTAATTACCTAAAGCTCTCACAAAAGGGGAAAGGGGGACATATGTCAGAAGGCTATCACTTATGCTGCTTAATTGTAATTGGCTTGACTTGGGGAGGGCCAATGAGGCTTCAGGAAGAGCATTTAGCAAGAGGGCTCACCCAAGAGAGAGAGGGGGCTGATTTTTGCAAGGCATTATCACACACACACTCACACAAGCTCATGTGTGAAGAAAAAGAAGACTATCTCTTCCCAAGCTTTAATGGAGAACTCATCACCTACTCCAAGCTTGTGAGATAGAAGCCTACATCAACACTCTCTTGGCATGTGGATGCAAATCCAACCAAGAGCCAAGCTTCAATGCATGCTTATCTCCTCTACCAAGCTAATTACTAAGCTAAGCTATGCTACATATGAGTGATTATGTGAGGAGATGTACATCTTTCTCGTAAGATACTCCTTGTTCCTCTCAATCTACTCTCATACCCTGCTAGCTCTCACCATCTTCGAAGGTGTGTGGTCTTGGGTCTGAGAACGGGGATAATTCAAGTTGTGTTTGTTAAGTGTTTTGCTTAGTGCATGAAGTTTCCATCTTCATTGCACTAGCTAGTCTTGAAGGAACACAAAGAATTGTATTGTACAATGTCTCTCTTGATGGGAGAAACCATAATACAAAGCCTTTTGGAGGGGGGACCGGCTCCATGAAAATCCGGTCCTCAACTGTTGTCAATAGCTTAATTGCTCTCTCTTTTGAAAGTATTGTCGATGCTATCTAACTAGGTGTTATGCTTTTTGTTGCTCTCTCCACCCAAGCACTCTTGTAATTCTCATTAGGAATCTATTCTAATGAAATGCCCACTATGTTCATGCTAATTTCCGCTACACATAAGTTATTAGGCCATTAAATGTTACAATGATGTGCCTAGAAAGTCTTGTCCTTGGTGCATAAAATACGGGGAACCTTTTTTACACCCTTGAAAATCTAAAATTGTGCCTCCTTGGTTGAAGTGTGAAAAATGTTGTAAGCAAACTCCACCAATGGAAAATACCACTCTCATTCCCTGTTGGCAGATACGCCGCGACGGACGTCAACACAGCGAGAACTCACCTAATAAGATTTGTCAGCTAAGGACGAAGCTCGACCCGCAAGCGCGTGGAAGCAAGCATAGGGTGTCAACCTACATTCGACCGACTATTGACTACTTCCTACAGAGGTCTCTACCCAATGTCTAAGTTACAGCCTTTAAGAGTACACAAGAGGAGATTTCCTACAACGCTTTCAAGAGCCAAATACCCATCAAACGTTCTCGAAACACTACGAAACTTGAGGGAAATCCTATTAACACCAATAGGTCGCTCTCCCTAAGGTCCGTGACCCAAAACCCCAACCCTAAACACCCGGTGCAGAATCACGTAGGATGTCTGACAGATTTTTACAGGTCATCGTTTTCGAAAACTAAAGTGCCTAATGTGTAGCTCTACTCATTGGGAACGCATGGATATGCTGAAATGCAGAAAACGGACAATGTATGCTCACCGAATCACCAGATATAGCTTGTAGGTTGATCTCGCATAGCCGGGTCGTACACCTGCAATGTAGGTGTTGGCGCGTAGCTCTCTTCGGGGGCAACACGTTGCACTTCTCCGCACTTGATTCCGACCACCAGTGTGTGCGTAGCATCAAGATAAACTCTCACTCTCTCTCGTACATAGAGTACGCTCAACTCACACAGACAAAACTTATATAAAATGACAAAAGGTTTTTTTGCATTAAGGTCAAAAGTGGTATAAATACCTTACAATCTCAAACCCTAATGTTCCAATTTAACCATTCACTAAGTCTAAATGTCAAAAATGGGATACAATTTGGAAGCTTCTCCAAGCCCCACTATTTACAAAGGTGAAATGACGGTTTCTTCTCAATTAGGGAATCTTCATGAGCATAATGCAAGAGAGGTCAGGCAAGCCAGTGAACAATTTAATGGCGCCCGTTAGGGTTTTCACCATGTATTGCTCACTCATTCTCTCACCTGCCTTCAAGCTTGGTAGCTTTGGGTAGTTGAGCCACGTGGGGTGGCTTTTCTTCAGCAGTTCTTGTTCTTTCCAAGTCCGCATCCTTGGTAGAGGGCAAAAGCTAAGGTTGTCTCTGATTATTTTAGGCGCCTCTATCAGATGTACTAAATACTTTGGGTATTTAGTTAGCCATGCCTTTCTCCATTTTGGCTGAGAGTCCACAATAAGCTTAACACCTTCTGGTTTGGTGATATCTTCTTCGTATAGTGGCACTATCGGCTCCTCTTTAATCATCTTGTTTATTGTAGCAGTTTCATACTTGAGAAGAGGATATGGGAGAGAGGGTTGTAGCCATTCATGTCGAACGACATTTGCATCTAATTTCTGAATGGTCATAGACTTCAATACCCTCTGCTCCCACTGCATTGCTTCTTTGGCGGTGTCTTTTATGGCCGCTTCTATTGCCTTTTGTAGATTGTCTTCTTCTTCTTGTGTCAGATCCCGGGGCTCTTGGGATGGTCCCACAAGGATGTCCTCTTGCATTGTTGTCTCCACTGGATCTGACACATTTTCTATATCAATTCCTTCCATGGTTGCTGGCCATGTGCTCAAGTGTGGCTCTTCAGTCTGATGTTGGCCTTTTAGCTCATCAATCTGCTTTTGATATGCTTTCTTTTCCTGTTCAGCTTGATCCCCCATGGTCACTAAAAGGTCGTTCAATTCAGCATTGGCTTTCTCAGCCTCTTCTAGCTTCTTCTTGGTGTCTTCATTTTCAATTTGCATCTTCTTGAGATCCTCGTCCATCTTCTTTTTCAAGGCTGCTAGCTCATCTTTCATGGCCTTGTTCTCATCCTCCAAATGGCTTTGCATCACTAGGGATCCCTCAGCTAGCATCAATCTTTGTCTCTTCTCTAGTGTCAACTCCTTTTGGAGTTCCTTCATTTGTTCTTCATACATATCCTTCTCTGAAGCGGTGCTAGTTGAGGTAGTGGCTCTGAATCTTCTCGGAGATGCCCTTAGCCTCTGGATTGTCTGATCTTTCACTTTTATTTTATCTTTCAGCTCTATAACTTCGTCATGGCTGGCCTCATGTTCTAGCTCAGCTTTCTCCTTATCATTCCTCAAAGTCTCCACTTCTTTGGACTCATCAGCAAGCTGGAGTGTCAAGTTGTCTCTTTCTTTCTCCGCATCCGTAAGTGATTTGCTGATTTTCTTATACTCCTCATCTACTCTTTGAAGCTTTTGGCCTGCTGTCTGACTCTTTCTAGCTCTTGGCATCTTTTTAGTGCCGCGTCCAGATCAGCTTGCAGCTTGGCTTGCTTCTGTGTGTTCTCTTGGTCCTACTTTTGCAGCGAGTCCACCTCGGCTTTGATTTGAACTTCATTTGCTTTGAGATTATCACACTCAATCTCAGTAGCCATAGACCTTGCTCTGAGCCCAATGAGTCTTTGCATCACCTCATCCCAATCATTGGCTTGTGGCTTTAAATCCATTGTATCTATGGCCATTTCCTTCAACTCCACCAATCGAGGGCTCAGCATATATTCTTTGGGCCTAGTGCTAGACAACTGAAAAGTTGCATTAGCTGCCTCTTCTCGAGAGTATCCAGCAGCTAGTAGATCAAGGAATATTCTATAGTTTTTTTCTTCTGGATCTGGCTTCTCATCTTTTGGTTCAATTTCTGCCTTCTGCTCTTCCTCTTTGTTCTCCTCTTCCTTGGAGTCTTGTTGCCCATCAGATTTGTTCAACTCCTCAGTTTCTCGGGGTTGAGGAGGACTAGGAGGAGGTGTTGATGGTGGAAGACTTGACTCTCGGCTTGATGGCGGGGTTGATGGTTTCTTTTTTAAATCCCGGTCAGCTTTTGTTTTCCTCTCTCTTTCTTCCCCTTCCTGATCTTCTGGCAGTTGCCGCCTCACATCATCAACTTCTTCTTCGGTAAAAGGTATGTTTGGGATATTCTCAGCTGTAGCATCTAAGATCTCCAAATTCTTGATATAATATTCAAAGCGATCCCTTTTAGTCCTTCGAGAAGATCGAGACATAGCCTCAAGTGAGGGCTTCCGTAATTCGCTTAGATCCCCTTTTAGCATCCTCTCAGCTCTGAAACTCTCCATTAGTCTTTCCAGCCTTACTGCTTTCTGTGACTTTGTTTCCTATACTGGCACCTGTAGAGTTTCTTTCTTCCCCTTCTTGGGCTGTGGAGGCTATTCTGGCACTATCTCTAAATGGCACTTCAACCTTGTGGCTACCCTTGGATCCTTAGGAGGCTCTTCTTCTTTGTCTTCCTTCAGCTTGAGCCAATCATTTTGGGAGGGAGGTAGAGGCCAATTTCCCTTGGCATCCAATGCTTTATAGATGACTTTGGTTATCAACTCACCAGGCACAATATAAGTGGGATTTTTAGTACCCATTCTCACAAGGTTGTAGTGAATGTAAGCGGCATAGTTTATCTCTCTCGGGTAGCACTTCTGCGTCGCCCAAGTGAAAGTGGTGGCAATAGCTCCAGGTGGCATCCTGTATTTCTGTGGCCGCTTGGTACACATGTGGAAGTACTGATTGTATAATTGGCTCATGATGGCCACCTTCGGGTTTGCAATATCTTCAAATGTATAGTTATTTTTCTTCTCTGAGTAGACCTTAATGTCATCCCGCCTCTTAGTCACACTGTCTCCTTTGTTAGAGAGGTAAAGTGCTGCTGCCACCACCTTCTCTGTGATGACAATCATCTTATTAGGCTTGCCTTGCAGATCTGTAACTCTGGCTATGCCGTCCTCTTTGATTGTGGTGAAAAATTCCCACACTCTTTTAACATCAATCGTTGATGACAAGGCTTCAAAGTAATTGTGTAGATCCAGTTTCTCCAAGTAGTCCCCCATCTTGCTCCTCACAAATTCATTGAGCTCTTGAGGGATCATGGGTAGCTCCACTGCATTTCCCTCCGGATTTTTAAACACTCCTTGGTAGATTCTCAGATCATTGGTTTCTAGTAGGTCATCTTGAATCCAAGTGCTTGTGGGCTTCAGGGTTCCCTCTAGGATAACAAAAGGCTCCACTTCTTCTAAGTAGTCCTTGATACCCATCCTCTTCTTCTTTGCAGGCGACTTAGCGGCTGCCATAGATCCTGTTGCACTCAGTAGTCCAAAGTTGGCGTTCTTTACATATTTGATGGTAAACTGAGTTCTGACTACCCAAATGACTTGAAAATTGAAATAAGAACTCAAAAGGGACTAGGGAATCCATGCATGTGCCCACAGTAGGTTTTTGGCTGAAAAATAAGCATGTAGATATCCTATGCGTAGTATGTCTACTTCCTCTGATTTTGATGAAACTTGACATGCTTGTGGCCCTTGACCTGTGCAGCATGGCTATGTACTTGGAATTTGGTTTGGACATCAAAAAGTGCAATTTTGAGCAAATTTAGGCTTTTGGCTCACAACATGGGTAGGATGTCCTATATGGATGGGCAAATGATATCCAATTGGATTGAAATTTGATATATAGGCTTCTTATACCATGTAAAAGACTCCCATGATGTCAACTCTGCACAAAAGGTCAATGTGACCCTGGAGACATCCTACGCGTAGTATGTCTCTTATCTTAGAATGGCTTGATTTTGGTTCTGTGGGTAGCCCTTAGCATGTAGAACATGGCCCTGTTCTTAAATTTTGATTTGGATAAGTATTGGTGTTGTTAGGAGCATGTTTAGTGTTTTTAGGCTCAGAAAGGTGCATCTTTGAGGTTTTGGGGGCCAAATGTGATGGGTCTGGCTTGAAATTTGATATATGAGCTTGTGAATATGTTATAAAGATATGTGGAACTCAAAAACACCAGTTGGAGGTCAAATAGGGCATTTAGACATCCTACGCGTAGGATATCTATTTCATTATTTTTCATATCTGACTCCATAGTTAGCTTGGCAATGTGATAATGAGTATATTGTGCAAGTTTCATGTGATTTGGACTAGTTTTGGTAGGTCTATGACCCTTCATTGCCTCTATGCTCTAACTTTCCGTTTTTTTTATGCATATGAGGTCAACTCTTGTCCAAATGTGATGAAACTTGATGGCTAGCATGTATAAGCTATGTAGAAGCTGTGTATGAGGTGAGATATTGAGTTGGGTGCCCAAACATGGCCTTGAGACATCCTACACGTAGAATGTCTCCTGATGAATTCTTTTGGAGAAGTACTACTAGTATATGCCCTTAGCCCCCCTGAGTCCCCTTTAAGCCTTATTTCAATAAAAAAGTCAAAAAGATAGATAGAAACTCCCTATTTGGATTTCAAAGCCTTTGAGTCGTTTTCTGACTCTTTGAGTGCTTTTCGGCGATGAAATTTCTTGATGTTAGTCTCCATAGCTTCATGGTTCCTTGGGGAACCTTGCCATATGGTTTTTGTTGGCTTTGGCTTCATCGGAGCTCTGTTTGACGATTTGTCGCTCTAGAAGCGCCCGTGGTTGCGTTTGCATGCCATCGATGACTGTGGTGGTCTACCACCATAGGACTTGGTTGTTGATAGTCTAGGCAAGTCGCTCATGAAGTTTGGTGGCAAAAGGACATCCGGTTTGGCCGTAAGAGCCACTTGACGCTTTGTGTCCGATGCCGTTTCTAAAACTTAGTCCCGCTTCGGATTGCCTTCTGGCCATGTGATCTATATAGCCTTGTAGAGCATGTCGAGATGCTCCTAGCCATGAGTTTTGGTAGCATTTGGACGACTTTCCACCGATTTACCACTTGGTGGCCTCTTGCAGGGCTTTAGAAGTTAGGGTTTTTCCCGTTGGTTTTTTGCCGCCTTTGTGCATTCAAGAGTGATCTCTTATGCTAGGGTAAACCCCCCATGAAGCCTTATTGCTATTGGGTTAGCCGTTAGGTGGCTACCTCTACCTGTAGGTCTCTACTGCCCGTTCCCCGTGTGAACCCTTCACTAGTTTTCGCGATAAAACATCAAACATACGCGAAAAGCTCAAGGTGCTGAGCATGCCTCTCATATCTAGATCCTGTCGGGTGGTCGTGCGCGTCGTAGAAGCAGTTGGAAGTCCGGTTCGTTCTAGGTGGCTAGAGCTCTCTTCAAGAAGGAAATAGTAGAAATGAACTCTAAGTGAAGTGAAAAAATCTTATAATGGGAGACCCCATACCACTTTCTATGAAATTTGACATGTGCCCCTAACTTCTTGCGAGATACGGTCTAAGCTCGAAAAGTTCCTGATTTGGACTTCGTTTGTCCAGTTTCCAAGAAATTTGACGTTTCGGTCAAAATCTGGCCAAAACACGCCTCCCGCTACATTCACATAATTGCACCCCCATTGTACCATAGGTTGTCCTATAGTTGCTAATTATCCCCATATTTTTTGTTTTTCATTACGACCGTATTTCACTTGCTTTTTGTATTTTTAAAGTTTTTTTTATCGATAATAAGTAAAATTAAAAAGAAAATAGCAAAATAAACCCAAAAAATCCTCAAAAATCACAATAACTCAAAAACATCACCGCAAAACACTATGTACACTCACATGCAATTTTTTGGCTGGATTTCTCCGTTTTATCAATATTTTGTCCGAAAAATGGCTATTTTTACATATATACACACACCTAGAGGCCTAATTTGGCATTTGGTCCCATATGCTTGTAGATTCGTGTTGTATCAGGACATATGTACTTAGGTTAGTCCAGAAAATTTCGCAATCAAACGAAAACCCTTCAAAATAGTCGAAAAACATGCCCTTTTTTTCTCTTTTCACCTTCATTGGGTCCGCATTGAGAATGCCTCCCCCCCTCCTAGTCGGAGTCCTCCCGGACGACAAGGTATCGCCTCGGGGTATGTACAGTGCATGGGTTAAAAATTGTGCTAATGTGCGGCCTTGTAATGTGGCCTGATCTGATGCATACTCAATCAATGCGTGGAAAAATTAATGCTGTGCGAGAGGAGGGAATAAGCAAGATGCTTATTGGCATTCGACGTCGAGGTTTCTTGTTTGTTGTTGATTTGATTGGCGGATTTTCTTTGCAAGTAAAAGTTGTAACTCCACAGCTCTTTCCTTGATCGTCTTCTTTGCAAAAGTTGTTTGGTTTGTCGCTACTGTCGATATGGCCGTGGTTGTTTCCGTGGATGGAAATGTCATGTCCGTTGTAGCTATAATCTTGTTCTCTGTTAATTGCCCTTTGGAGTTTTGTTGTGGAGGCTTTTGTAGGTTTATTGCGTCGTCCTTGGTCGTCATTGTTGTTCTACTGATCGGCACCCACATAGATCAGTCTGTGTTGACCGCTGGGTCAACAACACAACATAACTCAAGTTTCATACCAAAGTCTTATCTTTTGCGAGTTATGAAATGCTGCGGATTATGGCTATAAACGTCATTTGTAATGAGTAGTTATTCTAGTTTCAGAAGCCGGGGTGCAATGGCACTTCCAGATTGTAAATACAAAGCCATTTGACCCTTTCAACCCCATTTTTTGTTAAACCTAAGGTAGCCTTAGTATATAAGGTACCTAGGTCATTTTGTAAAGGAGATTTTTTTTCATAATCAAAACTTAGCGTTGCCGTCTATTGTGTGTGAGAGAGAAAGAGAGTGAGCGTGAGCTTTATCCTCTCGCTACGCCTGGCTCGCTCAACACATTGGAGATCCGACTGCACCATTGTTGTAGGCTCGAGGAGAGCTACGCGACAACGCCAAGCATTCCACGCGAGACAAAGCGCACACGCCGATGCATCTACGAGCTATTTGTGGCCATAAGTGTATCAAACGATGTCTGTTTTCTGCGTGCTAGTAGTCTATAGAATTGTGGCGACATAAGCTATGCATAGGTACTCATAAATTTCAGTTTCGGGCACTTTCAAAATTCTGCTATGTCATCCTACGCGTTTTCCGCAGATGGGTTTAGAGTGAGGGTTTTGAGTGTAGAAGCTTAGGGACAGGTGTATCCTAGTGAGGGGATGGTGTTCCTTAAGTTTCGTATGAATTTGGCATGATTAGGTGAGTTACCTTCCGTATGTGTGCATGTGGCTAGGTGGTGTAGTTGAGAGCAGTGAGGTTCTTGATTGTGGTTTAGTTGGACTTCCAGAGTGTTGTATGTGTAGGATGGTCTCAGCCTGACAAGCTAAAGAGATTTCCTCCGTGTGCCTATCGTGTCATCTGTGTCCTCGATTCACATTATGTTGATCTAGGTAGTGTTTGCATGCACTTCATGGGTGTGTGAGTCGCTTCCCATCCAACATTGGCGCCGCTGCCGGGGACACAAGGACCTAAGTAGGTTTCCTACTAACACTCGTGTGATGGTTGCTTGATTTAGTTTCGGCTAAAGAAAGCGTTTTTCTCAAGTGGATCCGGAAGAGGATATTCCGCGATCAAGTGGATAGCCAGGAAGCGTGTGTCTTGCCGAGCGTCTGGGACTAGATAGGTTTAGTTAGGATCTGTGGATTAGAGTAGTTGTTGGTGGTCGAGTGATTTGTGAGGTGATAAAAGCCTTTACTAGTCCGTGTGTGGCAGTGAAGCGTTTTTCTACTCATAGATGCAAAACCCCATATGATTTGTAGGAGTAGCTTTAGGTAATAGATCCGATCCCGATCTAGAGCTATTCAGCATTGAATTATTTGCTAAAGTGCTTGATTGCATTTGAAATCACGAAAAAGTGTGCTTTTGAGGGTAAAAATGCATTAAACAAGCTTTTGTGGATATTTTTGTATGACTGATTGATGTTGTGCATATAAAAGAGCATTTGCAAGGGTTCTGTGAAGAAAACCTGCAATTCTGTAAACATAGACATCCTACGCGTAGGATGTCTCAAGGGGGTTCTGGAGACCAAATTTGAAAATTCTGACTGCACCAGTGGGTTCAGAGGATAGGTTTTACCCTAGTAATATATTGACTTGGGTGTTTTTCCCTATTTTTGTTGACCAAAAGCCAAAAGGCAGAGTCAGAAAACGTAAAATTTCAACAAAGGCTTAATTGAGTGATTTTTGCATGTTTTAGCAATTGTGAAGCATACTTGCACTTGCTGAGAGCATAAGGAAGCATCAGGGACACTTCAGTCTGAAAAAATTAGCAGTAGACATCCTACGCGTAGGATGTCTACATGGTGATCTGGTGGAAATTTTGAAATTCTGAGTTGACCAGTGTGTTCAAAAGGTAGGTTTTACCCTATTTTCACCTGGAAAGTGGAAATTTGACCAAATTTTGACAGATCAAAGCCAAAAGACGAGAAATTGCCAGACATCCTACTCAAATTGTGTCCAAGGCCTAATTTTGAGACCAAACCATAGGATGACTCCATAGGCATGTTCTAAATGTTGTATTGAGTGCATGTGATAAATTTCATCTCATTTGGGTCAGTGAAAGTGAAGATTGAACAGACTTTAGCGTTTTTGGACAGACAAAAGGCAAGAACAGCTAAAATTTGGGACTTTTGACATCCAAACCAAATTCTAAGCATACCACTAGGTTACTGACATCAAGGGGAAGCTATGGGACAAGTCTGGGGTCAAACAGGCCAAAAACACATCCTACGCGTAGGATGTCTTCTCTGTGATTTTGGACTCTAAACAAAATTCTGAGCATACCACAGTGATCAGCACCTTAAGGAGAGTCTGTGGTTCAAATTTGGGGCAATTTTGAGCAAAAACACATCCTACGCGTAGGATGTCTAAGGCATGATTTAGAAGCCAAATTCAAACTGTGGACATAGCAGGGTGTTGTCTAGCCTTAGGCAAGCCTCCTAGTCAATTTTGGTCCAATTTGGAGTTGATTTGACTTAGGAATTCATCAGAACAGACATCAGGCTTTTGGATCAGATTCTTGATCATTTGACCAACCTATAGGTGTCAGAATCAAAAAGTAAAAATAGTTGTGAGTTTAGCACATCAAGGGGAAGCTACAGTGCAAGTTTGAGTTGAAACAGAGCAAAAAGACATCCTACGCGTAGGATGTCTCCAGGGTCATATAAAGTGGTCAAAATTCTACTTTGGCCATATAGGGTGTCTCAAGGATTCCTGAATTTTTTTCAAAGGTGAATTTGGACCTTGTTTGGCCTATTTACCAAGCAAAGACAAGAATTGTCAGACATCCTACTCTGAGAGTGCACTAGAAGCTCTTGCAGCCTAAATCTTGACCTATTGGCATCCAAACTCAATTTTGAGTATACCACTGGGTTGCTGAGCACTAGGAGAATCTTGGGATCAAGTTTGGACAAAATCTGAGCAGTTAGACATCCTACGCGTAGGATGTCTCCAGCTTGATTTAGGACTCCAAACTAACCTATGAGCACACCACTGTGATTAGCACATCAAGGAGAAGCTGGGGTGAAAATTTCAAGTCATTCTGAGCAAAAAGACATCCTACGCGTAGGATGTCTCAAGGCCATTTTTAGGTCCAAATGAAATTCTGAGCATACCATTGTGTTGCTGGACTTAAGGGTAGTCTATGGACCAAATTTTGTTAAAATATGAGCATATAGACATCCTACGCGTAGGATGTCTCTAGTCCAGTTTTAGGGTCCAACTGTACTTTTGACCATACAGGAGTGTTCGCAGTCTCACAAAGATCCCAAATCTTCTTTTAAAATTGAATTTGGACTCATTTTGACGAGTCTAAACTGCAATTCATTGTTTTGGCCATAACTTTCACAAACGGTATCGGATCGGAAAAGTTTTTATATCAAAACATAGCCTGAGAGCGGCTCTAGAGATCTTAGAGAAAAACTTGAACTAAATGTATGCCGATGGCAATCATTTAGTTCAACTTTGAAAAAAACGTCGTTTGAGGCCTCAAAATACATCCGCAAGTTAGGGGTGTCTGAAAGCGACAATTTACGAGAATTGTGACTAAACGGTTGCTGTTTTGGACATAGTTTCGACTTTTCCCTAACCAAAGCACTTGAACACAGTGGACTAAGTCTACTTGAACCAAGCAAAAGCTCTTAAGCCCAGAAATCATGTCTACCCTAGATTCAAACGCAGCTTACACAAGCTTGGAGATCCCGACGATAGAGGAATATCCTCCCACAATGGATCTTCCAAACTTGCAATTGATAAAGACCCATCTTGTTGAGAGAGTTTGGATGATTGGTCATGAGAGTGGAGGACTATATAGATACATTGACGACAATGAGGTCAATCTTTATAGGTGCTCAGATCCATACCTAGAAGAGATAACGGATTACAAGCTCTTATATGTCTACACATACGGAGTCGACTGTCAATGGAGATCTATAGTTGTCGACAAGTATGGACGAGAATACATAGTTGTAGAAAGCACAAATCTTCTTTCAAACCTGATAGAAGCTTCTTTGTTTGAAGGATTTGCATTCCTTTGGCACTCATATGCCCACAAACTGTTCTAAAAAGAGGTGGATATTTGGTCAATGAGGGACAACAAATGCCTCCACCAAACACGAGAATTCCTATAGGAATTCCAAGAAGAGAGGCACCAGGATTCCCTTCAAGAGAGATAACGAGAGAAGGATTGGGAGAGTCTCTGGTTAGACTTGTAGACAATCGACGAGTTAGACCATCCCAAGTCCAGAAATGGGTAAATAGAAAATACTCCGGTGATAAAGATCCGAGAGATCACGTAGCGGCTTTTAGAAGAGTGATTAGAGCAGAGGAAGTTTCAGATTTTGCGACACAGTTTGCGGGATTTGGATTGACTCTAGAAGATGATGCAGCTACATGGTTCGACTCGGTGGAAAAATGGGATTTTGAGACCCTAGATGAGCTATTTGAGGAGTTTATTGAAGAATTCTCGCCAAAAGGCATTGCTCACAACACGGTCTCGCAAATCCATAGATTCAAACAGAAAGAGGATGAATCAGTACGCAAAGCATCATTACGGCTCAAGAGATATGTTAAGCTCTGTCCGAGAGCGGAATTACCTACGCAAGCACGACTGATGCTGATCTTTATCCAAGGAATGAGACATGCGGGCCTTCAGAAGGATCTGCATATGACAAGGAGGATGACGCTAAACGAGTTGATCAAAGAAGCTCTTTATCTAGTGGATAACTGTGAGGCATACAAAGAAACGGACTTAAAGAGTCAAGGAGATGACACATCCTCTCAGCACAATGTTTCACAGATAAGTGAGTCCATTGACAAGCCAACGGCACCTATTGATCAAGAAAGGCTTATCGACGACTTGGTTAAGAGGTTGATTCCTCTTGTAAGGTATGATTCGGGAGAGCTGAAGTGGTGTGAAATTGAGAGAAAATGGACGAACCATACGGAGGAAGAGTGCTATTATAACATGGAAATTGCTAGGGAGAGGTATGTACAACCTGTTCCAGAAGCACCTACTCCACCTAGATACATTACGGGGAATGCGCCAGGACCAGTAGGAATTTTAAGGCCACAGCTTGTCTTAGGATAACAACCTCCGCTGCCAGGTGCTAGAATGCAGGTAGACATGAGACACATGCCAATGATGGAAGCATCAAATAAACCAACGCCAGTACCAGCTACAATGTGGTATAGCAACCAAAGTGAGTACTGACCTTCGGAGCAACAAAATGTGAGAGAAACACATGGAGTGGTGAGGCCGGTACAACCTCCACCTCCTGGGTTTCAGTCGAAAGAAAGAAGGTATGAAATGGACGAAAGGACTTTGCGATTCATTGCAAATAGCGGCTTATCTAGGTCAAAGCTTGCTTATAGCCAAGAGGAAATGCTAAAAGAATCTCCTCAACCAAAGACAGATTGTCACAAAAGTCGTGACAACCACTTGGTCAAACAATGTCCTCATACGGAGATCACTGAAGTAAATGCCTATTGTCTTGAGTGTGGCATCACTCACTTGATCCCCGATTGCCCGAAAAAACCAAACCAAATCAGGAAAATCATGACAAATGTATCAGGGATTGTTCAGCTCCCTAGTAGCTCAGAAAATGAAAATGTTGTACCAGTGCAAGTGGTTATGAGAGCACAAGCTCAAAAGAAAGCTGATGAGAATCCAAAGACAAAGAACACGGAAAGTGACATGAGTCCAAAGACAGATGATGGACCAAAGACAGACGCACCTAGTCAGAAAACCAAGAGCAAACAAAATAGTTGGAAAGCTAGAAAGACTAGGAGGAAAGCACGCAGGGAACGAGAGCAAAAATCCCTAGTTGAGAAGCTTACCGAAGCTCAGGAGAAGATAAAACAACATGAGGAAAAGCAGGTACCTTCTCTTACACAGATGGTTAAACCTCTAGAAGAACCATCCACGGATGAGAAACCGAGAAGTGCTAGTTCAGGAGGATCTGTGTTGGCAGAGAAGGTTACTGAGATATTAGATATCCTCTTGAAAGCCTATGATGTGAGGCTCAAAAACAACCAAACCTAAGAACACATGTGGATGACATATCCCTATGTGGAACTAGAAAAGCAAAGGTTTGAAATGTGCAAGAAAATGATTCAAAAAGCCCAAGCTTTACTAGAACCACTAGTTGCAAAACGTGAGGATGTGATCCATGTCATGCCTACACAAGTAATCCCACCAAACCAGGAACTAAAAGAGCCAGATTCTAGTCATGAGCACAGACCAAACCTCAAAGACCCAGCATGAGAACCAAGGATAGTACTGAGTACCACGGATAACTCTTCCGGGGGATTTCACCAAGCTATACCTGAGGATTTTAAAGAGATAGATGGTCTTGACGAATTGTGGAAACAAGTCAGAGAGGCCAATGAAGCCGATGACCTAAGAAGACGAGTAGACAATACTAGTGATGAACGAGGAGTGTTTCTACCACCAATAGAGGAATTTGAGACTGGATCTCAAATGAATCTAGACGTGAGATCGTATTGGGGGGAAAAAGGATCTGTACAATCCATGGATAGTCAACCCCATTCGCTAAGAACATTACCGTCCTACATGGGAGAGTACGAGACCAAGTCAGATGTGGTTGCAGTCCCATCACAGAGACTGTTTCCCAACAAGGCCATCAATTCAAAGGGGCTAGTAGATATTCTATCTACCCCAGTCACCTGTACAATAATGTTAGCCGAGTTGCTCAGAATAAGACCAAACATGTGGGCTAATGTGGGTAAATGTCTAGAGAAAATTGGTGTAAAAACCCCAATGACTCGAATCGAGGAAAGCATCAAAGAGCTTGAAATGCCTCAACTAAATACTAGGCCAGTGCCATTAAACAAGGTACGCGAGTATTACGAGGGAGAAGATGGAAACACCACCCTTCCTGTGGAATTCAATAATGTAAAAACCATGGCAATCCTTGACAGTGGAGCTGGTGTGGCCATTGCAACCAAAGAGGTTTGGAAAGAATGGGGAAAACCTGCCTTGATATCCACACGAATGACCCTGCAGCTTGCAAACGGACACAAGGAAAAGCCCCTAGGACTGCTAGAAAAGGTACTTGTTACTTCTTGTGGCATTGAATATGAATACACTTTTGCCGTTGTTGACTTTGGCAAGAAGAACAATTATGACATCATTCTGGGAAGACCATTCATGCGACAATTGAAAATGGTCCAAGATTGGGGTTATGACCATATATACCTGAGACATATGGAAACCATAACAAAGATAAACTTGAGGGACCATAACTGTAAGGATGTGACAAGAACACCGGTTGAGGAGTTTGATTCCGCCACAGTAGCAGGATCAGAACCTCCAGCTTGGTTAGGTAAGCCTAAAGACCTGTGGATGTGTGGAGCTTCACAATGTGGTAGCTTGAAACGTGAGGAATGTATCCTAGAGCGGGTTATAGAGGATAAGGACTATATCCCATAACCATTTCCTGAAGAAGAGTTAGAGCCTTTTGGATGGGAACACATCTTGGCTACTCTGGACGTGTGCGCCGTGGAGGATGCTCCCACAACAAAGTTTTGTGATGAAAATGGCTATGATGTCGTTCCTTATTTTGTAGTGAGTGTAATCCAGGAAAACGAAGAGAACCAGACATCAACAAGCTCTCGACATCAGGAAAAAACAAAGAAATGTGGAGAATCAAAAGATGAAGAAGACGACGAGTTCTATGACTCTGTGGAACACTTCGAGCTTCAAGAAGATCAACGACCCGGGAATCAATGTCATCGCTACATGAATAAAGTGCATCAAAAGTGGATTCCAAAGTCCTCGGTGAAGACACAGCCACCACAAGCATCCTCATACATGGCTCCTAATAATGATGCAAAGACTCAGCTAGGAGGAATACGACCAGAGCAACGAGCTAACAATGCTCTAATCAATGGGCTAGAAAAGTCCTCCAAGAAACTATCACCCACGAGCAAACAGACAGTAACTTTCCACTACCAGCCAAAAAATCATGGGAAAGTACAAGAAGTCAACCTTGCTGAGGATAGTAGCGATAGTGATGAATCTTACGACATCCCCTATCATCAACTCAGGCCATCACTATCACCAACCCCTCCAGCAACAACCATGACAGGTCAAAAGAACAGGACAACAAGTCAAAGCCAAAGAGCTCGACAAATCTGGATACCAAAAAACCAGATCGGCCAAAAACAGATATGGATCAAGAAGACAAAGATCTCTAATGACAAATCACAAGATCCAACACCAAAACAAAAACAAGGAAAGCGTGCACGAACGGGTAAGAATATCACAAAGTCGCAAGCTTTCACAACTCAGGTTTGGGCTCCAAAGAAGTTGATTCAAGCACAAAAAAGTCAGGAATTCATTTGGATTCCAAAACAACCACAGTATCAACTTTCAAAGCCTGAATCCCATCCCCAACCAAGCGTACAAGGGCTGAAGCAAAGACCACTGTTGACTCACACAACAAAAACGTGGATCCCAAAGAAGTCTCTTCAAACACAAACGAAGCACGGGCAAGTATGGGTTCCCATACGAGAGCTAGCAACAAAACAGCCAATAAACGCAAAGAAATGGGTCCCAAAGAATGACAACAAAACGGTTGTTAGTGCATCGCCGCTTGAATTCTTACAATTCTTCCCACGATTACAGTATAGTTAGAAGAGAGCAAGTCGCTTCAATCAAGCAATGATACAGGAGCTTCAAAGACCATTACATTGCTTAGAATAGGAAGCCTCGCCAACAAATGCCAATAAGCAAATTGCTTATACCCACATCTTGCACAACATAAATCTTTTCCATGCATTGACTGTGTATGCATAATAGGGCTACATTACAAGGCCTGCATAGGCACAACTTTTAATTGCCCAAGCACAACACATACCCTTTGCGATACCCTGTCGTAAAGGATGACTCCAAATAGGAAGGGGGGAGGCATTCTGAATGTGGACCTAACATTATGACTATTAGAGGGCAATGTTTTGTGAGATGCGTTGAATTTTTGCGTTTTATTGTGATAATTTTTTGACGAAATTTAGAGTATATGCCCTCATAGTAGTGTTACAGAGGAGTATGGGGACAAAATCCATATATGAGCCCCTAGGGACATGTGTATAGTGTACATAGCATTTAGATTTCTATTTGAATGATTTTTCTTTTGTTAAGTTTTTTTTAAGATTTTCTTTGTTTATTATTAAGAAAAAATAAAAAAATCCATAATCCACATGAAGAAAAGACTGACGAGAGGCCTGAGCACTACAAAGAGAAGAAGGTACAGGAAAACGATGAAACTTCACGAAGTATGTCTCAGCAGCCACTATAACAGCCGAAGAACTTGTCACAAAGCCGTGTCATCAGCAACCGACAAGTCATAAAAGTCCGAGTTGAGTAGCTAAGCCACAAAATGAGTGAGGTGTTAGTCCCAAAGCTTCAAGTAATATTCTCTGTGGTCTATGCATCTTAGCTATTCTAGGTACTTCTCAAGCTGGAAGAGTTGAGCATATTTACGTTGTGTCGCTCATGCTGGTATAGGTGAGCAAAAGAATTGAAGTCTAAGTACTTAAGTCTGGTGAAGTGAAGGAGAAGGTCCAAAAGACACTCACGTACTGAGCACAGTGAGATACGAGTGGAGAAACTTCTACATCGAAAACCCTTCTTGGAAAGGTGGAAGCTATTGAAACATCTTTTGATGTCACATGTGCTACATTTATTCCTCGAAACACCCATCATCTCCTTCTTTCACATTGCATACTTTTGTTGACAAATTTCTCATATGCATATAGAGTGTCCCATAATTGGCACTTGCATCAGGCACTCTTTCCGTGTTTCACCCAAGCACTCACCTTTCATGAACATGTACTTCACGTTCAACTGCTCAACTCCAATAAGAGCGTATACCAAAGGCATTTTTTTCCCACCGGGTTTTTTTTCTTTGGTCATCCAGGTTTTAGACCCTAATCTAAAGACACCTATCACCATCCTCTTGTACATATTCCTTCTACATCAACAATAAGGAAATGCTACTCAAACCAATTGACAAATGAATTGGAGCACCAATTTCAGATCATAGCATACTTCTCCTCAATGGCGAGTCGAAGAATGGATTACAATGATAAAGCTGCAGACAACACTAACAGCATGATTGCACAGGAACAAAGAAGTCCCCAATGAAGAAAAGCAGACATAAAAGTAATTAGAGGATTTCAAAAGATGAATGGTTATGATGATAGATGTCCGCTCTAATGGATCATAGTTCTTGTTGTGCTTCGACAAAGATACAAACAGTGCAACAAATGAAGCCAAAACAACAGCAAAGTGTTGACCAGCTGGGTCAACAACACAACATAACTCAAGAACAAAGAAGTCCTCAATGGAGCGTGGATGTGAAAGACATAAAGTTTGTCATCAATTATGACATTCTTGAATCATGCGAAGACTATGTACATCGGATTGGACGAACAAGACAAGCTACTGCAAAGGCTATAGTCTATACTTTCTTTACAACAACAAAACGACAGCAAAGACCACATCGCCATCGACAATCAGGTCATGTCGGGGATGACATGAACGCGGAAGGGGGGAATGTTGACCGCCGGGTCAACAACACAACATAACTCAAGTTTCATACCAAAGTCTTATCTTTTGCGAGTTATGAAATCCTGCGAATTATGGCTATAAACGTCATTTGTAATGAGTAGTTATTCTAGTTTCAGAAGCCGGGGTGCAATGGCACTTCCAGATTGTAAATACAAAGCCATTTGACCCTTTCAACCCCATTTTTTGTTAAACCTAAGGTAGCCTTAGTATATAAGGTACCTAGGTCATTTTGTAAAGGAGACTTTTTTTCATAATCAAAACTTAGCGCTGTCGTCTACTGTGTGAGAGAGAAAGAGAGTGAGCGTGAGCTTTATCCTCTCGCTACACCCGGCTCGCTCAACACATTGGAGATCCGACTGCACCATTGTTGTAGGCTCAAGGAGAGCTACGCAACAACGCCAAGCATTCCACATGAGACGAAGCGCACACGCCGACGCATCTACGAGCTATTTGTGGCCGTAAGTGTATCAAACAATGTCTGTTTTCTTCGTGCTAGTAGTCTATAGAATCGTGGCGACATAAGCTACGCATAGGTACTCATAAATTTCAGTTTCGGGCACTTTCAAAATTCTACTCTGTCATCCTACGCGTTTTCCGCAGATGGGTTTAGAGTGAGGGTTTTGAGTGTAGAAGCTTAGGGACAGGTGTATCCTAGTGAGGGGATGGTGTTCCTTAAGTTTCGTACGAATCTGGCATGATTAGGTGAGTTACCTTCCGTATGTGTGTATGTGGCTAGGTGGTGTAGTTGAGAGCAGTGAGGTTCTTGATTGTGGTTTAGTTGGCCTTCCAGAGTGTTGTATGTGTAGGATGATCTCAGCCTGACAAGCTTAAGAGATTTCCTCCGTGTGCCTATCGTGTCATATGTGTCCTCGATTGACATTATGTTGATCTAGGTAGTGTTAGCATGCACTTCATGGGTGTGTGAGTCGCTTCTCGTCCAACAGTCTGCCGGTTTCATATGTAGTGAGTGTCTGGCTACTGCTAGTATTGCTTGTACTGAAGGGAGTTCCTGTTGCTTTGGTTTGGGTATCCAAATAAGTTTCGCATTTAAGTGGTTACTGAGTATTCTCTTCGAGATCCATATCTTTTTTATTCCCTTGGTTGTTGGTTTAACTGTGTTCTTCTGTTGACTTATGCTGTTGTATTGTGGTTTGTATGCCAGGTCGCCTCTATCCTTCCATACCCATACTTGTTTTTCGCATGTTGCTAACCTTGATCTATTCACTGTGGTCTGTGTTGTCTTATTTTTGTAGTGAACATGGTTGGCAGTTCCTTGGTTGTTCTCCATAGGTATCGTGTTGTGCTTTATTGGCACCCATCCTTTTTGTTCTTTATCCAGTGATGGTGGTGCTATCATCTGGTTCTTCCGGGTTGGCTGAGCAAAGGCTACCACCTGTTGTTCTTGTGCATGCTAAATTTTGACTGTATCTGAATTCCAATCTATCTGCACATTATACTCTTTCTCAACCTCAACCACATAAAACTTGTGGGGGTAAACATATTGATGTATTTGTACATGCAATATTGTCGAGCCCAATGTTCCTAGCGAATGTGATATACTACTTTCCAGCACTTGTTGAGTAGGATGTAGTTGATCTTCGAGCTTGAGCTGTTTATATAATTTGTAAGAGATCAGATTTGCTTGAGCTCCGGAATCAAGCAATGCCGTCGATTTAACTTGATTGCTACCCACTTTGACTGAAATTATTGGTTCCCCTGTGTCTTCACCAAAATTCGTTAATCGAATAACATTTATTCGCAACAGTGATCCACTTTGTTGTTATTGTCGTAGAAGCCTTCTTTTTGCAATGCGTTCTTTTGCTTCTGCTTGTGCTTCTTCTCGTACCCTCTGTTTCTCCTTCATCCGTTGTTTTTCTTGATGGATTTGTTGAAGCATATCCTGTGTTAGTGGTAAATGATACTTTTTTAACCGACATCCACTAATCCAATTTGGCATTTCTTCTCCTGTCAATGTAGTAAGTTTGACAGCTCCACTTTGTGATAAGTCACTAATCACAAAAGATCCCATCCCTCGCTTTTTAAGTTTTTTGGCATGTTGCTTCAAAGTATGAACAAGTACATAATCACCTGTTTTGAACTCTTTCGTACGCACATGCTTGTCAAAAAACTCTTTTTGTCTTCTCTTTTTAGTCAAAACAGTGCATAGGGTTTTATTTGTGGCCTCAGCTTGTCCATTTTCCTGTGGATGATATGGAGCAGATTTTCTATGTATGACCATGAATTCCTCTAACAGGTATTCAATGACTTTATTAAGAAAATGTGTTCCTCGATCACTGACAATTTCTATTGGTAATCCGTATCGTACAAAGACATTCTCATACAAAAATTGTGCAGTGGTTCTTGCGTCTGCTTTTTGTGTTGCTTTGGCTTCCGTCCATTTTGAGATAGTCCGTAGCCACAATGATATATTGGGTATGGGTGCGATATGCAGGGGGTGAAATAGGCCCCACAAAATCAATTTCCCATTTTACAAATGCCCGTGCTCCCATCATTGGCCGTAGTGGCATCTCATCTCTCTTTATCGGCACCTTAGTACGCTAACATGCATCATAACGCTTTACAAACTCCTCAGCATCCATGTGCAATGTAAGCCACCATATTCCTGCGGTTAAGACAATTTTTGCCGTCTTATCGCCTGAAAAATGGCCTCCACTTATTCCTCCATGTGCGTGTTCTATAATCAGCAGGTATTCACTTTCACTTGCACAGATTCTAAGTTGATTGTCCTTTCCTCTCTTGTAGAGTTGATTTCCAATTAAATTAAATTCTCGAGCCTTCAACTCTATAGCCCTTCTTCGCGCTTTTGTTATGTTTTCAGGAAATGTCCTTGTTGTTAAGAAATCAATGATATATTGACTCCATGCAGGTGTAATGGTTACCTGAAACAATGTCGTGTGATCCACCGGTCGTTTGGCACTACATATAGTACAATTGTTAACATAAGCATGTGTGTCAGCATACATAGTTTGCCAATAAACTCCTAAGTGTTTCAATCTTTGGTGTGTTTTCATTGTTGAACAATGAAATGCACAATCTTGGATGTGTGCTTCTTCAAGATAACACTCGAATTCCTCTGGATTTATACATAATCGTAGAATTCGGTCCGAGCCTAGATGGTACAGTCGTCCTGCAATCAACTGAAAATTTTTTGTTTGTCGAAATGTTTGTTGTTTGGATATGTCTTCTTTGTTATCAAATCTACCTCCAAAGGAATGAATACTAACAATTTCTTGAGACCATTTGGGTATCATTTCAATATTGAAAAGATAAGCACCAGGCATGTCATCATCTACTCCTTCAGGAGCTTCCCCGTTTTGTAGCTTTGAAAGATGATCCGTCCATAGATGAGTTTTACCCTATTTTACTACCACTATGAAGTCAAACTCTAGCAATATAATAAATCAGTGTTGTACAATTCTCCCAGTATTGCATGGTTTATTTACTAGATACAAAAGAGCTTGATGATCTGTGAAGAACACAAATTTGTTTGCAAGCAAGTAATGCCGAAATTTCTTTACAGCATAAATCATTCCTAATCCCTCTCTTTCAATTGTGGTGTAGTTCTTTTCTGCACTATTTAGTTGTCGGCTCGCATAACAAACTGGGAAATCCATTGTTCCATCTCCAGGTTGAGCCAGAATACTCTCAATTGCGTATGTAGATGCATCAATGTGAACATGGAATATCTTTTTCCAATCTGGTGCTTTAAGTACATGTGCTGATACAAGGTTTTCCTTAAGCTTTTGGAATGAAGTTTCACACTCCTCAGTCCAGTCGAAACTGACTAATAAGCGATATAGTGGTTGTGCAATGATCGCATACATATATATATGAATCTTTGATAATATCCACAGTGTCCCATGAAGGATTGTACTTGTTTGGCGTTAGTAGACCTGGGCAAGTCTACTATGACTCTAATTTTGTCTAGGTCAGTGGTTATGCCATTTCTTGAGAATATATGTCCTAAGATGCGGCCTTGCCTTACCATAAAAATGCACTTTTCCGGGTTGAGATAGATTCGATATGTTCTGCACTTCTCAAATACCTTTTGTAAATGGTCAATATGTTATTCTCGTATAAGAGAGTGGACACAAAGATCATCCATATATATTTCTAAGAATATTCTCAGGTATTCTTTGAATGCATGAGTCATTAACCTTTGGAAGGAAGCTGGGGCATTGGTTAGGCCAAAAGGCATAACTCTATACGCATATATTCCCCACTCTATGGCAAATGTTGTTTTGTGTTGATCCTCTATTGCAATTGCCAATTGTTTATACCCCTCAAAATCCATCTAAAAAGGAATAAGCCCATTTTCCAGCCACCCTCTCAAGCACATGTTGTGTGATCGGCAAGGGATAATTATCCCTTATTGTGGCTACGTTCACTTTTTTGAGGTTCACACACACACGCAAATTTCCGTTCTTTTTGGGGACAACCACAATGGGTGACACCCGATCTGTATGCTCAATTTCATAGATGCATTTAGCATCCATCAGCTTGTCAATCTCCTCTTTGATTCGTTCAGCGAATGTGTCATTATATGTGTAAGGACGCTATTTTCTAGGTTTGGCATTTGATTTCAATGGAATTGTATGTTGGCATATCGATGGATCAACTCCTTTGAGGTCTTTGTAAGACCATGCAAACACATATTTATTTTAGAAGTTGTGTCAGCCTTTCTTCTTCTTCAGGCTCTAAATCAGTTGCTATATAGACAGGCTGAGGCTCTTCGCCTGGCGCAACGAGGTCTATCCGTTTTGCATTTTTCGGCCCATCGTAAGATTCCTGGTTTATTCTTTCCCTTATTGGTGGTGTCACTATGATTTTTCTGTCTTGGATGGTGAATTTTCGATAGTGGGATGGTACATTCATGTTTCCTTTTTCTGAATCCTCCTTACCGTCACTTTCTCCCTCAGTAGTCCATACCTCTCGTAACGACCGTTTTAGTTCTTGGTATTTCTTTTTACGCTCCATTTTGGTCCACTCTGGATCTTTTTTCTTTTTCTATTTGATTGTTGAGATTTTCTTGATTTTGTTTCTGTTTTAGTCTTCCGTGCTTGTTTTATTTCCTCATGTGTCCTTTCCCTTTGAACTCTTGAGAATCTTCCTGATATTTGGTCTTTTACACAATCCTCTGCCTTGACAAGCATTAGATAGTGAGTTTTATCTTTTATCCTGGGCATCAGGTTCTCTCTAATTTTGTTTTCTGCTCTTTTTTTTCTATAGCGTTCCTGGCGTCTAGGGTGTTGATTTGCAAAATCATAAAACTTGATATTTGCGGTTGTCTCCCCACGCTCGCTCGAGGTGTCTGAACACTCGTTATCTGCATCGTTACTTAATTCCAGATGCTCAGAGGAGTCATAAAACTCTTCTTGTTCTGGTGAGTCTACATACTCATCTCTTGCTAGAATAAGGTTTACCATGTAATAGGTAGAACATCATAGCCATCCTTATCCCAAAATTTTATCGTTGGGCTATCTGTAATGGTACAGACATCCAATGTTGCTAGTATTCCCATTCTAGAGGTTCTAAGGCATCTTCGGAAAAAGGTTCTGGAATGTAATCCTTGTCCTCGATAGCTCTTTCCAAGATGCATTCCTCTCTTTTTAAGCTCCCACAATGTGAAGCTCCGCACATCCATAGCTCTTTTTTCTACCCTAACCATGCTGGGAGTTCGGACCTTGCCAATGTAGCTGAATCAAACTCTTCCACTGGTGTCTGGTTCACATCCTTGTAACTATGGTCTTTTAGGTATATTTTGGTTGTAGTCTCCCCACGTCTGAGGTATATATGGTCGTAACCCCAATCCTAGACCATCTTTAATTGTCTCATGAATGGTCTTCCCAAGATGATCTCGTAATTGTTCTTTTTGTCGAAATCAACTATTGCAAATGTATGCTCATATGCGATTCCGCAAGAGGTGACAATTACTTTTTCTAAAAGTCCTAGAGGCTTTTCCATGAACCCATTTGCCAGTTGCAATTTCATTCTGGTAGCTCTCAAAGCCGATTTTCCCCATTTTTTCCAGATTTCTTTGGTGGCAATAGAGACTCCCGCTCCACTGTCAAGAATAGCTTTGGAAACCACTCCCTGGAATTCTACTAGTAGGGTGGTATTTCCATCTTCTCCCTCGCAATATTCTCCAACCTTGTTTAAAGGTACTGGCCTAGTGTTTAGTTGAGGCTTGTCCAATTCTCTGATCCCCTCTTGAAGCTTTGAGGTAGGGACTTTTACTCCAAATTTTTCTAAGCATTTGCCTACGGTGGTCCACATGTTTGGTTGTAACCTCAAGAGTTCGGCTAACGTGATTGTACATGCCAGAGGGGTGGACAATAACTCAATCAACCCTAGTGAATCCATCACTCTGTTGGAAGAAAGTCTTTGAGATGGGATTGCTCTTACCTCAGACTTAGCTTCATACTCCCCTAGGTAAGAGGGTAGAGTTAGCTTCATACTCCCCTAGGTAAGAGGGTAGAGTTTTTAGCGAGTCTGGTTGGTTGTGCCCCGAACTAATTGATCCCTGGTCTCCCCCTTGTGAATGCATATCAAAGTTCATTTGTGATCTTGCCTCAAACTCTTCAATGGGAGGTAAGATCTCATTTTTCTCCTTTCTCGTGCTATTTATTTGGTGGTTCACCCTGTTAGCTTCATTTGCTTCCCGGATTTGCTTCCACAGGTCATCTAGACTGTTACAATCCTTACCCATTTCTACCAATGTTTTAGGTTGGAAACCATCAATTGTCTCATCTGTTGTATTTGGCACTATGATAGGTTCTCTCCTAGACTCAGAGGTAGTCGTGAGTCTCTCCTTCGTGTCTACTTGTTTCTCTGGAGTTGGTTTGATGGGGATTGGAGTTGGTATCTCGTACCAGCTTGCAGGTTTACCAAGAGGATTTTTTATCAAGAATTGGGTTGTTTCAATCATCTTTCGACACATTTCCAACCTCTATTTTTCTATTTCTGCATATGGATAAGTCATCCATCTTTGCTCTTGGGTTTGGTTGTTTTTTAGTCTGGCTTCGTATGCTTTTAAAAGTGCGTCCAACTGCTCATTTACTTTTTTTACCAGCACTGATCCTCCTGATCCTGCACTTCAGGGTTCCTTTACTTCCTTGGGCCCTATTGTTGCCGCAGTGTGTGAGCTTAAACTACTTAGATCCTCTAACCGCTCTAATCTATCCTTTGTGTGTTTTAACTCCTCCGATAGAGCCATTTGCTCTCGTTCTCTCCTGGCTTTCATAGGCGCCTTTCTAGCTTTCCAAGTGCTTCTCTGATTTTTCATTTCTGCACTTGGGGCATCGGTCTTTGGCTCTTCAATTATGGGTTCGTTTGTCATTCATTGAGCTTGGGCTCGTGTCACTGCCTGAATAGGTATTACTGTCTCGTTTTCTGGCCGTCCACTGGAAGGCACTGCTTCCAGCATGTTCAAATTAGTTTTTGCTCCTTTAGTCAGGTTCTTAGGGCAATCAGGAATCAAGTGAGTAATTCCACACTCGGTGCAATACGCATTGACTCTAATGATTTCATCATGAGGACAGTATCTTAGCCAATGGTCTCCACCACACTTGTAGCAGGGTCCCTTAGGCTGTTGAGGTGATCCTTGAGCTCCTCTTTGTTGGTATGCATGCCTCTGCCCTCCCATGCCTCCGTTGGCTATGAACAACAGTGTTCGTTCATCCAAGTTGTATCTTCCTTCTCCTACTGCCTGTGCAGCTGTTGGTGGTCCTGTACTTCCAATCATGCTCCAAGGTTTTGGCGTTGGGGGTTCTTCCGGTGGATAATAGACAGGATTTTCTGCATATCCATTGGAATCTTTGTAATATGCATGCATAGGTACAAGCCTTCTCTTATGGTTTGTTTACCGTTGGTGTGTATCTTATGCCAACCGGTCATAATCCTGGTAGGGTGGTTGTTGCCCAAATACTAGTTGTGGTCTTTCAACACCTACAGGTCCTGGTAGGTAGCCTGCTTGATACCTAGGCATCAGTGGAAGTTGAGGAGATGCTACCTGATCTTGGGAAGCATATGGTCGCTCTCTCACATATCCCTTGTTATAATAACATTCCTTCGTCACATGGTTTGTCCATTTTTGTTCAACAGCACACCACTTCGGCTGCTTAGCCTGAGGCTTGGCATACATTTTATTTTTTTTTAGCACTTCCTCTACAAGCTGCTCCTGGCTTACAGCTACTTCTCCTTTCGGTGCTGTCTTAGCGGACTTGCTTCCACTTTGTTGTGAGGACGAATCATCATCAAGATCCTTGAATTCACCCTCCTTATAGACCGCACAATTGTCTACAAGGTAAAGAGCCTCCTTAGTTAACTCATTTAACGTCGTGCTCCTCTTCATATGTAAGTCCTTCTGAAGATGTGCGTTCCTTAGTCCTTGAATAAATATAAGCATAAGTCTGGATTGAGTTGGCAGTTCTTCCACAGGGCAGAACTTCACGTATCTTTTTAGTCGTAGGACTACCTTTTGCACAGATTCCCCTTATTTCTGTTTGAATTTATGGATTTATGAGACTATATTATGAGCTATCCCCCATTGTGAGAATTCCTCAATAAACTCGTCAAAAACCTTCTCCATAGACTCGAAATCTCGACGCTCCACAGAGCGGCATCCTCTTCTAGGGTAAGCCCAAACCCTGCAAACTGATTAGGGAAGTCCAACACTTCTTCAGCTCTAATTACACGCACAAAGGCTGCTACATGATCCCTAAGATCTCTGTTTCCCGTGTATTTCTTGTTTACCCATTTTTGCACCTGGGAAGGTCTAATTCTACGATGGTCTACAAATCTCATCATTGGTTCTCCTCATCCTACTCGATATACCTCCTCTGGCCTTCGGTACTGGGAGGGTTCCTCTCCTAGAGGTTCCCCTAAGCAATAATTTCTGATGGTTCTTGGAAGAGGTGGTTCATCTCTTCGAACTCGTTCTATGGGTTGTCTTCCAGGCTCTGTCAACTCGAGTTTTTGGCTTACTCTCGCCTTGATACTATGAATAGAGTGGTGGTTCTTGTAAATCTCTTAGCCCTCTTGCTGCTGGATAACCATCTCTGTTTCGGTCTTGTTCTAATGTCGCACTTTGTTGAAGCCATGCCTGCAATGATGGTTGGGTTGCTTGTTGGTTATGGTAGTTGAACGTCTGTTGTCGGTTAGAATGTGATGTTGTCTCGTACTCTTCTGAAAATGGATTTGTTGACTTGCTAGGGGTATAGGTGGACCTTGATACTTCTTCGGGGGCATATGTTGATGTTTCTGGAACTGTTGCCTTTTCTACCTCCTCTGGGAGAATTCGTTTGTATTCTCACACGTACCTGTTAACAAAAATGATATCCTTCCCCATAGCAATTTCATAAGAGAATAAGTAAAGAACCTTTTCTTTGCTTAATTCATTTGGGTAGGGTTCTTTGCATCGAAAATAAGAGACTACTCCCTCGCTCTCATGCTTGTAAATTCCCACATTCTCATTATAGGTAGAGACCCTGGTTGTTTTTTTATCATACATAAAAAGAGCTCCAGGTCGATCAATTTTTGGAGGCGGCTCTTGAGCCTCTGAGACCATTTTTCTTTTTGCCACATTATCTCCATATCTGTTGTAATCCTCATGGTTACTAAGTATCAGATAGTGGTTCCCCTTTTCGTCTCGGAATCTATCTCCATCATCATAGACTTGAATTATCTCCGGTCTCTGAGAAGGTCTTTCTTCTATACAAATATACTTGCGTCCCCAATAGTCAGAATAAACTAGGGCTCCCCTAGGGTTTGTTCCTTCTAAGAAGATTATAGTGAACTTGACATCGTTCAAAGGGTTTTGGGAGGTACTTCCTCTTAGCATTGGTCCTTCACCGGAGAAATCTTCTGGCTGTTGACTATCCATCATGAAGAAGGACTTATCTGATGAAGTGTCAGTATCACTACCCTCCTCAATGATCGGTGCTAATGGATCTAGCCTTGCCTGAGTTACACTCTCCTCAATGGACACTAAGCTACCCTGATCATTCGCCACTTTTTGGTCTCTAGGAATGTGTCTTCCTGATCTTAAATTCATCAAACTTAGCAATGCAATTTATCACAAATCCAACCACTCACCTGGCAAGGGATTAGTTTCCACACAGCTTCTTGCCTTGCCACTAAATATACCTGTACACAAGCGTTTAATTTCGGCAATCAAATCAAAGCATTTAACCGCTAGAGGTGGTCTTAGTAATGATTGGTATAATTGGAGGGTTAACCTCAACCACTACTGTACTCTATACACATCGGATGTTCTTGATTAGGTCTGCTAATCTGGAACTATACACCACCCAAGTGTTTATCAGTCTAGAGGTAAAGTCTTAATTCCGTCTTTGCTCCATCAAAAGGTCAAACAAGGTCCAATTTCACTTCTGAAAGAAGTTCTGGAACTCTTAAGTCAATTGGAACATCACTCTATGTCCACAGTCAGATTTTGACTTCAATATTATGCCTTAGACATACTACGCGTAGCATGTCTAACTGCTCAAAATTGCTCCAAATTCAAACCACAGACTCCTCTTAAGGTGTTGATCACTTTGGTATGCTCACAGTTTGATTTGGAGTGCTAAATCATTGTGAACACATCCTACGCGTAGGATGTCTAAGTGCTATGTTTGACTCCAAACTTGAGCCACAGCTTCTCCTTGATGCCAGCAACCCAATGCTATGCTTAGATTTTAGTTTGGATTTCAAAAGACCCCAAATTTAGCTATTCTAGTCTTTTTCAGTCAAAAATGCTAAAGTCTGCTTAAAACCCAATTTTCTCACCCAATTCAGATGAAACCTTTCTCGTGCACTCAATAAATCATGTAGATCATGCTCATGAAGACATCCTATGGTTTTGGTCTTAAAATAATGCCTTGGGCCCAATTTGGGTAAGATGTCTGGCAATTTCCGTCTTTTGGTCTGATCCTGTCAAGATATGGTCAAGTTCCCCCTTCCAGGTGAAAATAGGGTATTGCTACCTTCTAAACACACTGGTCAACTCAAATTTTCAAAATTCTCACCAGAACACCCTGTAGATATCCTATACATAGGATGTCTACTGCTCCTTTTCTCTGACTAAAGTGCTACTTTGCCTTCCCTATGCTCTCCGCAAGTGCCAATATGCCTTACAAGTGCAAAAATATGCAAATTTCTCTCAATTTAAACCTTTTCTAAACTTTTACATTTTTTGAGTCCGCCTTTTAGCTTTTGGGCAATCCAATAAGGGAAAAACACTCAAGTCTATATGTTACTAGGGTGAAACCCACCCTCTAAACAGACATGTGACCTCAGTTTCCCCAAATTCCCTGCTAAAATCCCCATGGAGACATGCTACGTGTAGGATGTCTACTGTCTTAAATTTTAATTTTTTTCTGACAGAAGTACTCCCTATGCTCTGCAACTCTCTCAGAAATACTCACAGAAACTTTTGAACTTCAATTCAGCTTTTAAACACTCTTTTCCGTCTTTTACAGCTCTTTGATGCGCCTAATAGCAAATATAACATGCATGAAGTGTTCCAGATCATAAATCATGATGTCCTACTTACCCTACTCCTACTCATCATGTGAGGTTGTGATTTTGGTCTCTCGGTTGCTTCCTGGCCTCTCCCGACTTTCAAGCTATCCTTTCACCGCCTTTACCACTCCAACTCCTACTCTCCTACCTAATACTACCTAAGTCGAAGGATTTAGGCCAGACACACGCTCCCTAGACTCCTCCTAAGACCTAGAGAGTCCCCCACCCTCTGATTCTATCTAAATGTAAAATAAGACTCTGGCAAGCCAGATGTTGGACGGGGAGCGACTCACACACCCATGAAGTGCATGCAAACACTACCTAGATCAACATAATGTCAATCGAGGACACAGATGACACGATAGGCACACGGAGGAAATCTCTTTAGCTTGTCAGGCTGAGACCATCCTACACATACAACACTCTGGAAGGCCAACTAAACCACAATCAAGAACCTCACTGCTCTCAACTACACCACCTAGCCACATACACACATACGGAAGGTAACTCACCTAATCATGCCAGATTCATACGAAACTTAAGGAACACCATCCCCTCACTAGGATACACCTGTCCCTAAGCTTCTACACTCAAAACCCTCACTCTAAACCCATCTGCGGAAAACGCGTAGGATGACAGAGCCAAATTTTGAAAGTGCCCAAAATTGAAATTTATGAGTACCTATGCGTAGCTTATGTCGCCATGATTCTATAGACTACTAGCACGCAGAAAACAGACATCGTTTGATACACTTACAGCCACAAATAGCTCGTAGATGCGTCGACGTGTGCACTTCGTCTCGCGTGGAATGCTTGGCGTTGTCGCGTAGCTCTTCTCGAGCCTATAGCAATGGTGCAGTCGGATCTCCAATGTGTTGAGCGAGCCGGGCGTAGCGGGAGGATGAAGCTCACACTCACTCTCTTTCTCTCTCACACACAGTAGACAGCAGCGCTAAGTTTTGATTATGATAAATTCTTCTTTACAAAATGACCTAGGTACCTTATATACTAAGGCTACCTTAGGTTTAACCAAAAATGGGGTTGAAAGGGTCAAATGGCTTTGTATTTACAATCTGGAAGTGCCATTGCACCCCGGCTTCTGAAACTAGAATAACTACTCATTACAAATGACGTTTATAGCCATAATCCGCAGCATTTCATAACTCGCAAAAGATAAGACTTTGGTACGAAACTTGAGTTATGTTGTGTTGTTGACCCAGCGGTCAACATTCCCCCCTTCTGCGTTCATGTCGTCCCCGACATGACCTGATTGTCGATGGCGATGTGGTCTTTGCTGTCGTTTTGTTGTTGGAAAGAAAGTATAGGCTATAGCCTTTGCAGTAGCTTGTCTTGTTCGTCCAATCCGATGTACATAGTCTTCACATGATTCAGGAAAATCATAATTGATGATGAACTTTATGTCTTTCACATCCACGCTCCGAGCTGCAGCATCTGTTTCTGCCATTATAAGTCTACTGCCATATCTAAATTCAAAAAGAACCCAGTGTCGTTGAGCTTGACTCTTATCATCATGGATAGAGAAACCTCCATCCATCACTTGCTCCAGCAAATCTGTCAATTCGGAGTATTTGTGATTCTCAGAAACAACTTCTACAATCTGTAGAATTGAGTGATTGGCTTTCTGATCTTGTGAGCCAATGAAAACTTTGTAAGGATTTTGTAGAAATTGTATGGTTAAACCCATAACTCCTTTAGGCCAAGTTGCACTCCAATGTAAAGTCTGTCTGTCAGGCCGAATCCAGGACTTAATTATTCTAATTTGAGGTTCAAAACCCTGCCAAGCATTCGATGCACATTATCAAGGACAAGCTGTTGAGATCCTCTGATTACCCTTATGTCTGCTCTTTTTCATTGAGGACTTCTTTGTTCTTGAGTTATTTTGTGTTATTGACCCAGCGGTCAACACTTTGCTGTTGTTTTGGCTTCATCGGTTGCACTGCTTGTATCTTTGTCGAACCACAACAAGAACTATGATCCATTAGAGCGGACGTCTATCATCGTAACCATTTATCCTTTGAGATCCTCTGATTACTTATATGTCTGCTCTTCTTCATTGGGGACTTCTTTGTTCCTGTGCAATCATGTTGTTAGTGTTGTCTGCAGCTTTGTCATTGTAGGCCATTCTTCGACTCGCCATTGAGGAGAAGTATGCTATGATCTAAAATTGGTGCTCCAATTCATTTGTCAATTGATTTGAGTAGCATTTCCTTATTGTTGATGTAGAAGGAATATGTACAAGAGGATGGTGATAGGTGTCTTTAGATTAGGGTCTAAAACCTGGATGACCAAAAGGAAAAAACCCGGTGGGAAAAAATTGCCTTTGGTATACGCACTTATTGGAGTTGAGCAGTTGATGTGAAGTACATGTTCATGAAAGGTGAGTGCTTGGGTGAAGCACGGAAAGAGTGCCTGATGCAAGTGTCAATTATGGGACACTCTATATGCATATGAGAAATTTGTCAACAAAAGCATGCAATGTGAAAGAACGAGATGATGGATGTTTCGAGGAATAAATGTAGCACATGTGACATCAAAAGATGTCTCAATAGCTTGCACCTTTCCAAGAAGGGTTTTCGATGTAGAAGTTTCTCCACTCATATCTCACTGTGCTCAGTACGTGAGTGTCTTTTGGACCTTCTCCTTCACTTCACCAGACTTAAGTACTTAGACTTCGACTCTTTTGCTCACCTATACCAGCATGAGCGACACAATGTAAATATGCTCAACTCTTCCAGCTTGAGCAGTACCTAGAATAGCTAAGACACTTAGACCACAGAGAATATTACTTGAAGCTTTGGGACTAACACCTCACTCATTTTGTGGCTTAGCTACTCGACTCTGACTTTTATGACTTGTCGGTTTCATGTTGACACTGCTTTCTGACAAGTTCTTCGGCTGTTGTAGTGGCTGCTGAGACATACTTCGTGAATTTTCATCGTTTTCCTGTACCTTCTTCTCTTTGTAGTGCTCAGGCCTCTCGTCAGTCTTTTCTTCATGTGGATTATGGATTTTTTTATTTTTTCTTAATAATAAACAAAGAAAATCTTAAAACAACTCAACAAAAGAAAAATCATTCAAATAGAAATCTAAATGCTATGTACACTGTACACATGTCCCTAGGGGCTCATATATGGATTTTGTCCCCATACTCCTCTGTAACACTACTATGAGGGCATATACTCTAAATTTCGTCAAAAAATTATCACAATAAAACGCAAAAATTCAATGCATCTCACAAAACATTGCCCTCTAATAGTCATAATGTTAGGTCCGCATTCAGAATGCCTCCCCCCTTCCTATTTGGAGTCATCCTTTACGACAGGGTATCGCAAAGGGTATGTGTTGTGCTTGGGCAATTAAAAGTTGTGCCTATGTAGGACTTGTAACGTAGCCCTATTATGCATACACAGTCAATGCATGGAAAAGATTTATGTTGTGCAAGATGTGGGTATAAGCAATTTGCTTATTGGCATTTGTTGGCGAGGCTTCCTATTCTAAGCAATGTAATGGTATTTGAAGCTTCTGTATCGTTGCTTGATTGAAGTGACTTGCTCTCTTCTAACTGTACTGTAATCGTAGGAAGAATTGTAAGAATTCAAGCGGCGATGCACTGACAGCAGTTTTGTTGTTCTTCTTTGGGACCCATTTCTTTGTGATTATTAGCTGTTTTGTTGCTGGCTCTCGTTTGGGAACCCATACTTGCCCGTGATTCGTTTGTGTTTGAAGAGACTTCTTTGGGATCCACCTTTTTGTTGTGTGAGTCGACAGTGGTCTTTGCTTCAGCCCTTGTACGCTTGGTTGGTGACGGGATTCAGGCTTTGAAAGTTGATACTGTGGTTGTTTTGGAATCCAAATGAATTCCTGACTTTTTTGTGCTTGAATCAACTTCTTTGGAGCCCAAACCTGAGTTGTGAAAGCTTGCAATTTTGTGATATTCTTACCCGTTCGTGCACGCTTTCCTTGTTTTTGTTTTGGTGTTGGATCTTGTGATTTGTCATTAGAGATCTTTGTCTTCTTGATCCATATCTGTTTTTGGCCGATCTGGCTTTTTGGTATCCAGATTGGTCGAGCTTTTTGGCTACTTGTTGTCCTGTTCTTTTGACTTGTCATGGTTGTTGTTGAAGGGGTTGGTGATAGTGATGACCTGAGTTTATGATAGGGGATGTCGTAAGATTCATCACTATCGCTACTATCCTCAACAAGGTTGACTTCTTGTACTTTCCCTTGATTTTTTGGCTGGTAGTGGAAAGTTACTGTCTGTTTGCTCGTGGGTGATAGTTTCTTGGAGGACTTTTCTACCCCATTGATTAGAGCATTGTTAGCTCGTTGCTCTGGTCGTATTCCTCCTAGCTGAGTCTTTGCATCCATATTAGGAGCCATATTGTATGAGGATGCTTGTGGTGGTTGTGTTTTCATTGAGGACTTTGGAATCCACTTTTGATGCACTTTATTCGTGTAGCGATGACATTGATTCCCGGGTCATTGATCTTCTTGAAGCTCAAAGTGTTCTACAGAGTCATAGAACTCGTCGTCTTCTTCATCTTTTGATTCTCCACATTTCTTTGTTTGCTCCTTATTTCGAGAGTTTGTTGATGTCTGGTTCTCTTCGTTTTCCTGGATTACACTCACTACAAAATAAGGACCGACATCATAGCCATTTTCATCACAAAACTTTGTTGTGGGAGCATCCTCCACGGCGCACACGTCCAGAGTAGCCAAGATGTGTTCCCATCCAAAAGGCTCTAACTCTTCTTCAGGAAATGGTTCTGGGATATAGTCCATATCCTCTATAACCCTCTCTAGGATACATTCCTCACGTTTCAAGCTACCATATTGTGAAGCTCCACACATCAACAGTTCTTTAGGCATACCTAACCAAGCTGGAAGTTCTGATCGTGCTACTGTGGCGGAATCAAACTCCTCAACCGGTGTTCTTGTCACATCCCTATAGCTATGGTCCCTCAAGTTTATCTTTGTTATGGTTTCCATATGTCTCAGGTATATATGGTCATAACCCCAATCTTGGACCATTTTCAATTGTCGCATGAATGGTCTTCCCAGAATGACGTCATAGTTGTTCTTCTTGCCAAAGTCAACAACAGGAAAAGTGTGTTCATATTCAATGCCACAAGAAGTAACAAGTACCTTTTCTAGCAGTCCTAGGGGCTTTTCCTTGTGTCCGTCTGCAAGCTGCAGGGTCATTCGTGTGGATATCAAGGCAGGTTTTCCCCATTCTTTCCAAACCTCTTTGGTTGCAATGGCCACACCAGCTCCACTGTCAAGGATTTCCATGGTTTTTACACCATTGAATTCCATAGGAAGGGTGGTGTTTCCATCTTCTCCCTCGTAATACTCGCCTACCTTGTTTAATGGCACTGGCCTAGTATTTAGTTGAGGCATTTCAAGCTCTTTGATGCCTTCCTCGATTTGAGTCATTGGGGTTTTTACACCAAATTTCTCTAGACATTTACCCACATTAGCCCACATGTTTGGTCTTATTCTGAGAAACTCGGCTAACATTATTGTACAGGTGACTGGGGTAGATAGAATATCTACTAGCCCCTTTGAATCGATGGCCTTGTTGGGAGACAGTCTCTGTGATGGGACTGCAACCACATTTGACTTGGTCTCGTACTCTCCCATGTAGGAAGGTAGTGTTCTTAGCGAATGGGGTTGACTATCCATAGATTGTACAGATCCTTTGTCGCCCCAATACGATCGCACGTCTAGATTCATTTGAGATCCAGTCTCAAATTCCTCTATTGGTGGTAGAAACACTCCTCGTTCATCACCAGTCTTGTCTACTCGTCTTCTTAGGTCATCGGCTTCATTGGCCTCTCTGACTTGTTTCCACAATTTGTCAAGACCATCTATCTCTTTACAATCCTCAGGTATAGCTTGGTGAAATCCCTCGGAAGAGTTATCCGTGGTATTCAGTACTATCCTTGGTTCTAATGTTGGGTCTTTGAGGTTTGGTATGTGCTCATGACTAGAATCTGGCTCTTTTAGTTCCTGGTTTGGTGGGGTTACTTGTGTAGGCATGACACGGATCACATCCTCACATTTTGCAACTGGTGGTTCTAGTAAAGCTTGGGCTGTTTGAATCATTTTCTGGCACATTTCAAATTTTTGCTTTTCTAGTTCCGCATAGGGATATGTCATCCACTTGTGTTCTTGGGTTTGGTTGTTTTTTAGCCTCGCATCATAGGCTTTCAAGAGGGCATCTAATGTCTCATTAACCTTCTCTGCCAACACAGATCCTCCTGAATTAGGACTTCTCGGTTTCTCATCCGTGGATGGTTCTTCTAGAGGTTTAACCATCTGTGTAAGAGAAGGTGCCTCCTTTTCCTCATGTTGTTTTATCTTCTCCTCAGCTTCGGTAAGCTTCTCAGCTAGGGATTTTTTCTCTCATTCCCTGCGTGCTTTCATCCTAATCTTTCTAGCTTTCCAACTATTTCGCTTGCTCTTGGTTTTTTACTAGGTGCGTCTGTCTTTGGTCCATCATCTATCTTTGGACTCATGTCACTTTCCGTGTTCTTTGTCTCTGGATTCTCATCAGCTTTCTTTTGAGCTTGTGCTCTTGTAACCACTTGAACTGGTACGACATTTTCATTTTCTGAGCTACTAGGTAGCTGAACAATCCCTGATACATTTGTCGAGATTTTCCTGATTTGGTTTGGGTTTTTCGGGCAATCGGGGATCAAGTGAGTGATGCCACACTCAAGACAATAGGCATTTACTTCAGTGATCTCCGTATGAGGACATTGTTTGACCAAGTGGTTGTCACGACTTTTGTGACAATCTGTCTGTGGTTGAGGAGATTCTTTTAGCATTTCCTCTTGGCTATAAGCAAGCTTTGACCTAGATAAGCCGCTATTTGCAATGAATTGCAATGTCCTTTCGTCCATTTCATACCTTCTTTCTTTCGACTGAAACCCAGGAGGTGGAGATTGTACCGGCCTCACCACTCCATGTGTTTCTCTCACATTTTGTTGCTTCGAAGGGTAGTACTCGCTTTGGTTGCTATACCACATTGTAGCTGGTACCTGCCTCACCACTCCATGTGTTTCTCTCACATTTTGTTGCTTCGAAGGGTAGTACTCGCTTTGGTTGCTATACCACATTGTAGCTGGTACTGGCGTTGGTTTATTTGATGCTTCCATCATTGGCATGTATGTCATGTTCACCGGCATTCTAACACCTGGCAGCGGAGGTTGCTGTCCTAAGACAAGTTGTGGCCTTAAAACTCCTACTGGTCTTGGCGCATTCCCCGTAATGTATCTAGGTGGAGTAGGTTTTTCTGGAACAGGTTGTACATACCTCTCCCCAGCATTTTCCATGCTATAATAACACTCTTCCCCCGTATGGTTCGTCCATTTTCTCTCAATTTCACACCACTTCGGCTCTCCCGAATCATACCTTACAAGAGGAATCAATCTCTTGACCAAGTCGTCGATAAGCTTTTCTTGATCAATAGGTGCCGTTGTCTTGGCAATGGACTCACTTATTTGTGAAACACTGTGCTGAGAGGATGTGTCATCTTCTTGACTCTTTAAGTCCTTTTCTTTGTATGCCTCACAGTTATCCACTAGATAAAGAGCTTCTTTGATCAACTCGTTTAGCATCATCCTCCTTATCATATGCAGACCCTTCTGAAGGCCCGCATGTCTCATTCCCTGGATAAAGATCAGCATCAGTCGTGCTTGCGTAGGTAATTCCGCTCTCGGACAGAGCTTAACATATCTCTTGAGCCATAATGATGCTTTGCGTACTGATTCATCCTCTTTCTGTTTGAATCTATGGATTTGCGAGACCGTGTTGTGAGCAATGCCTTTTGGCGAGAATTCTTCAATAAATTCCTCAAACAACTCATCTAGGGTCTCAAAATCCCCTTTTTCCACCGAGTTGAACCATGTAGTTGCATCATCTTCTACAGTCAATCCAAATCCCGCAAACTGTGTCGCAAAATCTGAAACTTCCTCTACTCTAATCACTCTTCTAAAAGCTGTTACGTGATCTCTCGGATCTTTATCTCCGGAGTATTTTCTGTTTACCCATTTCTGGACTTGGGATGGTCTAACTCGTCGATTGTCTACAAGTCTAACCAGAGACTCTCCCAATCCTTCTCTCGTTATCTCTCTTGAAGGGAATCCTGGTGGCTCTCTTCTTGGAATTCCTATAGGAATTCTCGTGTTTGGTGGAGGCATTTGTGGTCCTTCATTGACCAAATATCCACCTCTTTCTAGTACAGTCTGTGGATTTGTGCTTTCTAAAACTTTGTATTCTCGTCCATACTTGTCGACAACTATAGATCTCCATTGACACTCGACTCCGTATGTGTAGACATATAAGAGCTTGTAATCTGTTATCTCTTCTAGGTATGGATCTGAGCACCTATAAAGATTGACCTCATTGTCGTCAATGTATCTATATAGTCCTTCACTCTCATGACCAATCATCCAAATTCTCTCAACAAGATGGGTATTTATCAATTGCAAGTTTGGAAGATCCATTGTGGGAGGATGTTCCTCTATCGTCGGGATCTCTAAGCTTGTGTAAGCAGCGTTTGAATCTAGGGTAGACATGATTTTTGGGCTTAAGAGCTTTTGCTTGGTTCAAGTAGACTTAGTCCACTGTGTTCAAGTTCTTTGGTTAGGGAAAAGTCGAAACTATGTCCAAAACCGCAACCGTTTCGTCACAATTCTCGCAAATTGTCGCTTTCAGACACCCCTGACTTCCGGATGAATTTTGAGGCCTCAAACGACGTTTTTTTCAAAGTTGAACTAAATGGTTGCTGTCGGCATACATTTAGTTCATGTTTTGCTATAAGATCTGTAGAGCCGCTCTCATGCTACGTTTTGATATAAAAACTTTTCCGATCCGATACCATTTGTGAAAGTTATGGCCAAAATAGTGAAATGCAGTTTAGACTGGTCAAAATGAGTCCAAATTCAATTTTGAAAGAAGATTTGGGATCTCTGTGACACTGTGAACACTTCTGTATGGTCAAACGTACAGTTGGACCCTAAAACTGGCCTAGAGACATCCTACGCGTAGGATGTCTATATGCTCAGAATTTAACAAAATTTGGTCCAGAGACTCCCCTTAAGTCCAGCAACACAATGGTATGCTCAGAATTTCATTTGGTTTAAAAATGGCCTTGAGACATCCTACGCGTAGGATGTCTTTTTGCTCAGAATGACTTGAAATTTTCACCCCAGCCTCTCCTTGATATGCTTATCACAGTGGTGTGCTCATAGGTTGGTTTGGAGTCCTAAATCAAGCTGGAGACATCCTACGCGTAGGATGTCTAACTGCTCTGTTTCAGCTCAAACTTGCACTGTAGCTTCCCCTTGATGTGCTAAACTCACAGCTATTTTTACTTTTTGATTCTGACACGTATAGGCTGGTCAAATGATCAAGAATCTGTTCCAAAAACCTGATGTCTGTTTTGATGAATTCCCAAGTCAAATAAACTCCAAATTGGACCAAAATTGACTAGGAGGCTTGCCTGAGGCTATATGACAGCATGGTATGGTCACAGTTTGAATTTGGCCTCTAAATCATGCCTTAGACATCCTACGCGTAGGATGTCTAACTGCTCAGAATTGCCCCAAATTTGAACCACAGACTCTCCTTAAGGTGTTGATCATAGTGGTGTGCTCAGAATTTTGTTTAGAGTTCAAAATCACACAGAAGACATCCTACGCGTAGGATGTCTTTTTGGCCTGTTTGACCCCATACTTGACCCAAAGCTTCCCCTTGATGTCAGCAACCCAGTGCTATGCTTAGATTTGAGTTTGGATGTCAAAAGACCCCAAAACTAGCTATCCTTGCCTTTTTCAGTCAAAATGCTAAAGTCCGCTCAATCTTCCCTTTCACTGACCCAAATGAGATGAAATTTATCACATGCACTCAATACAACATTTAGAACATGCCTATGGAGTCATCCTATGGTTTGGTCTCAAAATTAGGCCTTGGACACAATTTGAGTAGGATGTCTAGCAATTTTCGTCTTTTGGCTTTGATCTATCAAAATTTGGTCAAAATTCCACTTTCCAGGTGAAAAAAGGGTAAAACCTACCTTCTAAACACACTGGTAACCTCATATTTTCAAAATTTCCACTAGATCGCCCTGTAGACATCCTACGCGTAGGATGTCTACTGCTGATTTTTTTGAGACTGAAGTGTCCCTGATGCTTCCTTATGCTCTCAGCAAGTGCAAGTATACTTCACAATTGCAAAAACATGCAAAAATCACTCAATTTAAGCCTTTGCTGAAATTTTACGTTTTTTGACTCCGCCTTTTGGCTTTTGGTCAACAAAAATAGGAAAAAACACCCAAGTCAATATGCTACTAGGGTAAAACCTACCCTCTGAACCCACTGGTGCAGTCAGAATTTTCAAATTTGGTCTCCAGAACCCCCTTGAGACATCCTACGCGTAGGATGTCTATGTTTACAGAATTGCAGGTTTTCTTCACAGAACCCTTGCAAATGCTCTTTTATATGCACAACATCAGTTAGTCATACAAAAATATCCACAAAAGCTTGTTTAATGCATTTTTACCCTCAAAAGCACACTTTTTCGTGATTTCAAATGCAATCAAGCACTTTAGCAAATAATTCAGTGTTGAATAGCTCTAGATCAGAATCGGATCACTTACCTAAAGCTACTCCTACAAATCATATGGGGTTTTGCATCTATGAGTAGAAAAACGCTTCACTGCCACACACGGACTAGTAAACGCTTTTATCACCTCACAAATCACTCGACCACCAACAACTACTCTAATCCACAGATACTAACTAAACCTATCTAGTCGCAGACCCTCGGCAAGACACACGCTTCCTGGCTATCCACTTGATCGCGGAATATCCTCTTCCGGATCCACTTAAGAAAAACGCTTTCTTTAGCCGAAACTAAATCAAGCAACCATCACACGAGTGTTAGTAGGAAACCTACTTAGGTCCTTGTGTCCCCGGCAACGGCGCCAATGTTGGATGGGGAGCGACTCACACACCCGTGAAGTGCATGCAAACACTACCTAGATCAACATAATGTCAATCGAGGACACAGATGACACGATAGGCACACGGAGGAAATCTCTTTAGCTTGTCAGGCTGAGACCATCCTACACATACAACACTCTGGAAGGCCAACTAAACCACAATCAAGAACCTCACTGCTCTCAACTACACCACCTAGCCACATACACACATACGGAAGGTAACTCACCTAATCATGCCAGCTTCATACGAAACTTAAGGAACACCATCCCCTCACTAGGATACACCTGTCCCTAAGCTTCTACACTCAAAACCCTCACTCTAAACCCATCTGCGGAAAACGCGTAGGATGACAGAGCCGAATTTTGAAAGTGCCCGAAACTGAAATTTATGAGTACCTATGCGTAGCTTATGTCGCCACGATTCTAGAGACTACTAGCACGCAGAAAACAGACATCGTTTGATACACTTACAGCCACAAATAGCTCGTAGATGCGTCAGCGTGTGCGCTTCGTCTCGCGTGGAATGCTTGGCGTTGTCGCGTAGCTCTCCTCGAGCCTATAGCAATGGTGCAGTCAGATCTCCAATGTGTTGAGAGAGCCGGGCATAGCGGGAGGATGAAGCTCACACTCACTCTCTTTCTCTCTCACACACAGTAGACGGAAGCGCTAAGTTTTGATTATGATAAAGTCTTCTTTACAAAATGATCTAGGTACCTTATATACTAAGGCTACCTTAGGTTTAACCAAAAATGGGGTTGAAAGGGTCAAATGGCTTTGTATTTACAATCTGGAAGTGCCATTGCACCCCGGCTTCTGAAACTAGAATAACTACTCATTACAAGTGACGTTTATAGCCATAATCCGCAGCATTTCATAACTCGCAAAAGATAAGACTTTGGTACGAAACTTGAGTTATGTTGTGTTGTTGACCCAGCGGTCAACACCAGAGAATCCCTATCCTCAAGGATTAGTCTCGGTCACCTACCTAGGGTTTTCGTCCCTAGCAACGGCGCCAATGTTGGCGAATACGCCGCGATGGACGTCAGCACAGCGAGAACTCACCTAACAAGATTTGTCAGCTAAGGACGAAGCTCGACCCGCAGGCGCGTGGAAGCAAGCATAGGGTGTCAACCTACACTCGACCGACTATTGACTACTTCCCAGAGAGGTCTCTACCCAATGTCTAAGTTACAGCCTTTAACACTAGATGATAACCTAACAAGACATAAAAGTGTCCTTTCAGGGTTTTGGAAAAAAATTCCAAAACCATAGTAGATCCACTCATTTTGAAGAATCCTTTCATGAGCTTATAGTTCAAGAACTACTACATATGGAAAAAATGAGAAACTTGTAAGTTTTTCATCCCTTGGTCACTAGAAGCCTCCAAAGTTGATGGACCAGTGCATTTTGCCCAAAACAACAATTTCTTACGGTTGATTGCATATAAATAAGAGTGGGGATTTTTGTAGGACATGAGATAAAATGCTCTGTTAACTTCAATGCGTTGGTGATCAAAACATATGGTTGCTTTTACAACACTAATTTTTTTTTGGGTTAAAAAAATAGGTAACAAAAAATTTGCATTTTTGCCATTCTGTGGACTTATCATCAAAGTTTCTATAGTCACGCTCAATACAAATACTATATACATGTTTTCTTAGTTCCCTTTGGGCCTTTGGATTCAAAAGGAGCCATGGAGCATGTCAAAAGGATAATGGATCTCTTACTAAGTGGAACCTTGGGGGCAATGATAAAGTGCTAAATACAGCAAACACAAAAAAACTGGGTTTAGCATTATGACCTCTAGAAACCCATAGAAACTACTCAATATCTAGCCAAATTTGTAGTCTATGATTAGATATGGTTACTACCTACAAAATACACACAATTGGCCTAAGAAACTAGCAATATTGAGAAAGTTATCCTTGCTACTCTAAAATGTATCGTATTCTTCAGCAACAATCAAAAAACTCAACCATCATCATATACTATGCTATATAGCATATTAGGTCCCCCAAAGCTCAAGAAAGATTAGCTTTATGTTATACATTACATTTACACAATCAAAATTGAATTTGGATATCAAGAAAGCCACCAAAAAAATCATAAAAGTGCTAATTTTGGTCAAAAAATAGGATTATTCAATTCTTGTAAGTTGGTCATAACTATCATTTTAACAATTAGCTCTCTCTACAAGCATCAAAACATGTTGAGAAGTATGAAGGCCTAACCTCTAGCCATCTAAACCTCACAAACATGAAGTTTTAGAGTGGTATAGTTGCCAAAAATTGAAAACAAGCAAAAAACAAGACCCATTTTTTCACACAGTTTAGGTTCAAAAATGTTGTGCAAGAGTAAGGTTAATGGTGAGATCGATACTCCAAAAAAATTGTCAAGTTTTTTTCAGCTCATAAGGCAACTTTGTGGATATATAGCACCTAGAAATTAATTTTCATACTCTTCAAATAATTCAAGAAAAATGGTCACTTAACAGGACACAAAAGTGTCCAAGGACATAAAAGTGTCATGTTACCATTCTAGTGTTAAGAGTACACAAGAGGAGATTTCCTACAACGCTTTCAAGAGCCAAATACCCATCAAACGTTCTCGAAACGCTACGAAACTTGAGGGAAATCCTATTAACACCAATAGGTCGCTCTCCCTAAGGTCCGTGACCCAAAACCCCAACCCTAAACACCTGGTACAGAATCATGTAGGATGTCTGACAGGTTTTTGCAGGTCGTCGTTTCCAAAAACTAAAGTGCCTAATGTGTGGCTCTACTCATTGTGAATGCGTGGATATACTGAAATGCAAAAACGAACAACTTATGCTCACCGAATCACCAGATATAGCTCGTGGGTCGATCTCGCAAAGCCGGGTCGTACACCTGCAATGTAGATGTTGGCACGTATCTCTCTTTGGGAGCAACACGCTGCACTTCTCCGCACTTGATTCCGATCACCAGTGTGCGCGTAGCGTCAAGATAAACTCTCACTCCCTCTCGTACAAAGAGTACGCTCAACTCACACAGACAAAACTTATATAAAATGATAAAAGGTTTTTTTTGCATTAAGGTCAAAAGTGGTATAAATACCTTACAATCTCAAACCCTAATGTTCCAATTTAACCATTTACTAAGTCTAAATGTCAAAAATGGGATACAATTTGGAAGCTTCTGCAAGTCCCACTATTTACAAAGGTGAAATGATGGTTTCTTCTCAATTAGGAAATGATTACGAAGGAAATTAGTATCCCGCCGGGCAATCATCCTCCGTTGGGTGTGTCCAGCTGCTAACATTCCCAAAGAGACTTATGTTTCAAGATATAACACTTCAATCAATCCCAAACGTGTGAATTGATAATTGATGATTTCCCATCAATCTGTTGATGAAACGACGAAGAGAATTTGAGCAAAGTGCCCACATTCTTACATGCTACTCTCCAAAGAAAATTGGTGAACCACCAATCCATGTCTGGAAATAATAGATGTAGGCATCTCATGTAACTAAAATATGTGTGAGACAAACAAATTTTCCAAATGATTAGAATTCATTTTCTTCTTCATTAGTGCAAAGTGAGCATGCTTATTGAATCCATATACTATAGTCTATATGCCACTGCCAACCTAAGCCTTGGGAAGATGAAAAACAAACTCCATTGCAATACTCTCCCAAGGGAAATCTAGAATAGTTAGAGGTTTGAGAAGTCTTGTCATTTTGTTCCTATCATACTTCACTTTCTAACATACCATACAAGTACGCATAAATTCTTCCATGAGTTGCGGTCACAAGCTACCTAAAATGGATGTAGCATCCAATTTGCAAGGGAATAAATCCTTTATGATCCCTTTTCCACACAAAGGAAATGGGAACGATTCATTTGTAATGTAGCTATAACATACTAGCTCAAGTGTGGAGGAGCCTAGTGTACTCATTTTCTATGAGGTTCTCCTTAGTCTCTTGAGTAGCTGATAATATATTATGGAATAAAATGATAATATATCAAGCAATAAAGATAGCTACAAGAAAATTATTTTAGACTCTTTGCTTGAAGGGTTAACCTATAATATATTTACCTATTATGTGGGTTGAATAGAAGGGTATCAATCTACATCCTAGAATCTATGGCTATTTGTCATTGCCAACTACAATATTCCATCGTGGCTAGTAAATAAGAAAGGAAATTTTTTCTTAAGCTTGATTGTGTTGGGTTGGTATAAAGTGAAGAATACAGATGCATATATTTGCCCCCTACTTGAAGAGATACAACAATTGTGGGCATGCATAGAAGCAATAGACACGATTCAACATGCAGGTCGGTGCAACATCTTCATTAGAGGCATTCTAATGTGGATGATGCATAACTATCTAGATTTGGAAAATACTTAGATAAATATTAAACACATAGTAAATTCTAGGTGATCAATCATGATTTTTTCATACTAGTTTATGGTATGTTTAGGGCATAAAAGTACTTTGTGTTGTGTGCAAGACTTAAAACCACATGTTACAATGCATGCATCCCATGTGGCCTAGGGCTTATTACAAGTTGATTTCCAATGCTAAGAAAGGAGATTTATGAAGTTTATTGAGCACATCTTTGAGAGAGCCATGAGCGACAAGAGGTTTTCTTGGGAAAGAAGCCGATAAGGATGTTCACTCGAGAATGGATGTAGGAAAAAAATATGCATGAATAGTGCCTTTTGGCAAGGATGGAGAGATTCCCTATACAGTATGAGTTTCCTATGGTCTATGTATATCGGTCACTTGCCCTTTATGTAAAGACTCTTGGACATAAGATTGATTTCGGAGCCATGATCTCTCAGTGCAATATATGGCTCCTCAAGATCACCCACCTTGACTAAAGTTTTTGTTGTAGCTCTTGCCCAATGACTTTTAGAGTAGTGGCTTTTATGGGAGGCTTCATATTATTCATCATCATCATCCACAAATCTAGCATCCATATCTCTTCCAGAAGACTGGTAGCATCCTACCATATTTTCATCATATTCCTTCTCTTGTACATGTATCCCTTGTGCCTTTAGTGATTATTCTTCACCCTAGGATTGTGGAGGAATAGACTCAGTAAGAGTTGTCTCTTTCTTTTTATGATATCTATAATTTCCTCATGAAACTTGCGCTTAGATATGCCAAGAACTTCGCCCAAGGTAAACTCAACTTTACTATTCAAAATCCTTTCCTCCAATACCTGCTTTAAGTTTGTGGTAGCTTCAATGTCGGATTGTAGTCTGCACATAGGGACTTTTGTTTTTCTTTGCTCTTTCTTCTTTCCTGTAGATGCTTCCTCCATAGGAACCTCAAGAGGAGGAGGCACCTACAGTGAAGCCTCTTAAGAAGGTCCTGGATCCTTTCTTCCTCCAGCTCTTGTAACCCTCTTTGAAATAGAGGGACTTGCATCTCCATTCTCGTGTCTACGCTTCTCTTCCACAATTGTTTCATTGTTATGGAGTTTTTCAAGATAGGCATGCACTAATAGAGAGTCCAAAGGAGCATCCCAACCTGTTGTATGGCATATGCAATCACCAGCTTCATGTAATACCTGTTTAGTTACCTTCTCTTTTTTGCCTAGCGCCACTGCATACAACCACAAACTATCAACATCCTCAAAAGCATCTGGAGTAGGCTTTGACCCTTTCTTTGGAATTAGCGCTATCTTTGACCTATAGGTAGCAGCCTCCACTGCAAAGATGGCATGAATGGTCTCCATATTCTCCACTAACTTCCACATAACCCCTTTTCCAAAGTTAGCTCCTAATGGCATACATGTCTCCCAGAGATGGATCTTCCCGTCCTTAAAAAAACACAATATCTCTTTTCAAGGCATGACTAAAGTTATCGTAATCCCTTCTGCCATGGTCTATGCTATCGCACCATATACATCTGTGCACAAACCCTTCTTTGCTTTAGGATTTCTGTCTAACAGGTTGCCCTATTTAAACCTATGAAAACAAGTTTTTGAACTCACCCCAGCTACTTCGCATCAAGTTTACAAGGAATGTCAGGATATGTGCGGTATAGCTGGGAAGGTGCGGAACCTTTGGCTGTGAGAGTTCATGATAAGAATCACAAAAAATTTGCAAAAAAAAGTGTTTATGGGAAATCACCAACCCTCTTCTTAAAGATGGTTTAAAATCTAAGAGCGTTCGTGACAAAACAGTCACAAATCCTCTCTCCTATTGTGCTTGGAATTTGTTTAGTCTTGGAAGCGACTTCATGATGAAAGGATCGCCAATTCACATCCAATTTTACTTAAAATGAGAAATTTAAAACACTAAATCATAGCCTCGCCCCCAATTACAAAGCCGTAACTTCAAACAGTTGAAAAAGGAATACACAAGCTTCCACCTTCATGACGACCATTTTCAGATTTTTCAGAGATTTAAGAGCTTCCATATTGAAGCCCACGCACCATTTTGAAGAAGGAAAATTATAATTCACTCCCTCATAAGCTCAGATACAAGATTGCAAACAAGCGGGACTGCCTTACACATAGATTGAGCAACCATGAAGGGAATTGAACCGAAGGGGAAAATTGCAGGGCTATTCACTTAAAAGAATCCCTCTCTCTCTTCCCCACGGAAATTTCAACTGATGTGTTAATTTTTTGGGCCGTTTTTTCACTTTGGACCAAAACTACGTCAGTTTCACGCAAAAAAGACCATCTTTTATTTGAAAATTCCCAAACGAAATTTTAAAAAATCCCTAAATTTGTGGGATCACTTGCATAATCATAAAAACCATAGATATGCATCCGTTTTCATCACTTACATTTTGGGTCACTTTCCATACGTAGTCTCTATAAGTGAGTTTTTTTAATAAACTCAGGTTTCAAACCTTTTGAAAAAAATATCCTGGCCGTATTAAAAAGAAGAAGCCATTCTAGTAAATTGCAAGAGGCAAAAAAAAATCTTCACATAAAAAATTGATGAGGGCAAGTGATGCAGTAAACGAGGCGTGGAGACAGAGGAGGGTATTGCGTGGGATATCTCAACGATGGTTAGGGAGATTTTTTCCAACATGGAAGCCTACGCTGGTTGCATTTGAATAGCCTCCACAAAGAGGTCCACACTGGATTAGCGAGGCGATTCTCTCTCTCTCTCTCTCTCTCTCTCTCTCTCTCTGTGTGTGTGTGTGTGTGTGTGTGTGTGTGTGTGTGTGTGTGTGTGTGTGTGTGTGTGTGTGTGTGTGTGTGTGTGTGTGTGTGTGTGTGTGTGTGTGTGTGTGTTTTGCACAAAAGAAGAATACACTGAGAGATTAAGAAAGGTACAACACTGAATTTAGTCATTAATTGGAAAATTAATAAGTAATTCTCTAATTTTCATAAAAATTTGACAAAATTAATCAAAAAGCTTCTGATTTTCAACAAAAATCAACAAAAGGAACATTAATTTTCATCTACACACTCATTACGAGAAGAAAAATCAATAATTTCAGCAATTAGCCAGTAAAATTTACGTGAAATTGAGGTTATTTGACTCAAACTAATCCATAGGTGTGCGCATGGTCCATCATGCACCCAAACTGGCTCTAATACCATGAAACAAACATGTAGAGGGATCTCCCGGCTACACGGATTGGCTATGGACATGCGTCACAGACGGAACCACCCGCCAACCATAGCCACCAACTGGTAGCCACCCCATGCTCGGGCAGCATCCAAGGACGTAGGCGTGCACCTGTAAGACCGAGCGTCCCATACCACCAAGCCTCACCTCCTCAAGGTGACGTCGCGCACTCCTAGCCTCACCGACTAACCACTGGCACATAGCCAATAGGGGTCGATAGTTACTAATGAGGGCTTGGACTCTCTTTATAAAAGTGACCGACCACAGTGGTCGGACTCACACTACATCCGCCCGAACACTGGACGCTCATCCCAACGGTGTCATAGACTAGATCCCCTCTCCTATAAGCGTGACATAATAGGGGGAGGAGAGAGACGAAATGAAATGTTATATATTAATGTCTTCTAAAGGCCAAAATGACCTTTGAGACCAAAGAGTTGTATCATGGTTAAAGGTGGATGTGTATCTCAGAGAACAGATACAAAATGGTGGATATGTGTGTATCAGAATCCGGAGATGGCTCGCATCGACCGATGCATGAACATGTCAATGTCCTCCATGGTGAGACTCTGAACACGGCATTTCCCATGTCTAGACCTGATCCTCTGATGCAACCTCCTCTGGCAAAGGGAGCATCCCCTCATCCTGGGCCTCTAGGATCTCCCCAAATTTGCTACTCGATCACTGACCATACCTCTACTAGCAATACCTCATGTATCCCTCCTCTCTGGCTACTCTCGTCTCTACTCAATCTCTAGATGGAAGAACACTATGATCTATCTGTGAGTGTCTTTCTCGGCCTGTGAGCCTCTCTCTCTCAGTAACCGTGCTCGATGTCCCTGAATCTCCAATAGATAGAGTCCAAGACATTTTTGAACCTAGTATCTCAAGACTCTAGATAGAGGCCCAAAACCCTCTCTAAAGAGGCAGTGAAAGCGGCCACGTATGTTATAGTATGTTGTACATTGGCATATATAGTGGAGCTTTGTCTCTGGCTCTCTCTAGCACAGATGACCCAAACTGGCCTCAGCTGCAATGCCTTGAAATTGGCCAGTCTTAATCTCCAATTAGTGTAATGATGTTCAAAACTATCCGATAGCACATCACAAGCCTTGGGACAACTGAGTGTTTCCATGTAGGCAGGTCTAAATAAGAAACCATCCTCTATGGGTTGGAGAAAATGCTCTATATATGTATTCATCTTTGTGCCTAGCTTTTGTATAGACTGTATCCATGTCCTCTGAGTATCCAACTAAAACAGATCCTTTCGCATAAGTCTAGTGACTTCCTTCCGTGTCACAGAGAGAGAGAGGGGGTGGGGGGGGGGGGGGGGGGGGGGGGGGGGGGGGGGGGGGGGTAGCTCAAACCATGTTTCCATCTGGCATATCAGCATGATGTGTCTCCCTGTGCTGTCAAGAGCCATGAGGACTCCACAGGTAGCCAAGCATAACGATCTCGTGGGAGCTCCAATAATCTATGTATGAATGCAACTAATCTTGTAAGATCCTCCACCACCAGAAGAGAGACAGCTAGCTCTACTTGGATAATCCCATGGGGAACCAAGGCCTTAGCCTTGATCATCCCTGAGATGATGGAGATAAGTGGCCTCTCTGTAGACGTTAGGAACATGCCTTAGTCATGAGAATTTGCTCTGAGCATCAATTAGCTCTTTCGTAGCTTTATCTGGTGCTAATTGTATACTTTCTAGTATCTGAATACATATCAATTCCAATATTTTGTCTTCATGTTTCCATTTTAGTCTTTGTCTGGTTTTTCTGTTATCTATATTCTGAACTTGAAGTCTGCACATAACTCCAAGTCTCGAACCTAGAATAAATAGCTCTCAGAATTGACCAACTCATTCCATTTTGGCAATCACGGTGGTGAGCTAACGCTCTTGATAGAGAACCTATCTCCTAGTTGGAGTTTGGGATTAGCTCAAATTCAACGATGCCACCTAGAAGAGTAGGACACAGAAGGAGATCAACCACGAAGTTCATTGAGGAGCAAGATCATGTCAGCATAGTGGTTGAGGAATCGAAGCGAGGCTCTAACAATGAACCTCACCTGAAAAATGACATGAATGCCCACCTAGACCAGAGGGAAGCCGAGGAACTATGGGGTTCTCAACATTCAACTCAGTCTCCAAGAGAGGGCATTCAAAGTGAGCGGAGAGGCGCTCTCGGTCTCATGGATCTCAGAGGATAGATAAGGGCAAAGGTAAGGATTTGATTGAGGGAAGTGACGTGAGTAGACGGAGTGGCAGATCCACGCACGAGAAATTGGAAAAGAGCATGAGACGGACACAGTTACAAAACTCGACAATCAGTATAATGATAATTGGGATGCAAACATGGACCATTACAACAAGCATCGGCCTAGAGAAGGAAAGTTGACTTTGAAGGACAAATCCAGACATGGGGACCATGACACACATCATCACTGAACCAGACACATTGAGCATTCAAATGATTTGAAAACCCCTTTTCCAATCTTCAAGGATGGGAAGAAGGATGATCCTGACATTCATATCCAAGCATTTGAGCAATATGCTGAACTAAAGGACATTGATGAAGATGAGTGGGAGAATACTTCCCACAGACCTTGAAGGATGCGACACAAAAGTGGTATCACCACTACCTGGCCTACAAGCTAAGAACATGTAGCAAGATGATCAAAGAATTTTGCTTGAAATATACCGATGATAGAGGTGATGAGGGCATCCTGTGTGAGCTAGATAAAATCAAGCAAGAAAAGCTTTCAGCCACCACAGGAGCTACATGGAGAGGATCAAGGAACTAACTAGACAATTTAATGAGCCTCCCTCATAGAAAAGAATGCATGTCTAGTTCCTCAGTTGTTTTAAAAGTAAAAATCTTAGGAAACAAAAGGTTCCAACACAAATTCCGAGAAGTTCAACGATCTGGTCCCGAGAGCATTGAAGCTAGAGCAACATGCAAAGAAAGAAAAGGGCCATAAGGGATGAAGAGACTCTAGTGATAGTGAAACGTCAACTGAGGAGTCAGAGTCTAGCTCCAACTCCAGTTTATCTAATAGTGACTCATATGATCATGTCAAAGGGAAGAAGAAAGGTTCCTCAACAAGAAAGATTGAGGCAAGTCAAAGCAGATCGCAGAAATGTCCAAAACAAGACCTTCAGTCGGCAAGGTAGAGACCTCGTGTTCAAAATACAAATCCAGAGATTACAGGTATGACGAGCGCTCTCAATGTACATTGTAAGGCATTTTTCCATGTCTGGAATAATTGCAAAATAAGGATACATCATTTCAAGAAGGGAAAAGATTTTTCTATGATTGCATTAACAAACCCGGAGGTGGCAAAGACAGATGGAGCATTTGGCTCTAGAGAAAATAAGGCGATATCATGGCACTAATGATCAAGGCTGATTTCAAATGCAGGAATCTGAGTTGCTACACTTGCAAGAAGTATGGTCATTTTGCAACCCAATGTTCTAATAGTGTTGTCAGAAGGAGCTGAAGCAAAGCTAGCAGCACAATCAGTTTCAGTGCGGGTCATTACCATAAGCAAGGGAGTGGTGATCAAGGTCTACCACACGAGACTGAACAAGAAACGAAGCAGATTGTGGAGATTGGGAAAAGCGATCAGCCACATGGAAGGACAATGGAAAGGCAAAGGTGGTCTATGAGTGGGAAGAGCAGAGAACTTTGGCAGCCATGATCACATAGGATCTAGCTAAGAAGGTGTCAGAGCAACCTGAGTACTCTGAGGCTTGAACCATCTAGAGGTTGCCGCCACAAAACAAGCCCATGGGAGTGTCAGGTAAGGAAGAGGCTGGTAAGGGTTTGGATGAGTTGGTGATAGCATCGATGAAGAGCCTAGATGAGAGAGTACGACAAGTCATAATAGACTTGGCCAAGGCTGAGAGTACAGACCTAAGGATGGAAAATACATAGGGGCAATCCAAATCCTCACCCAAGGGTCAATTAGGGCACCAGACATAGCATTCCTGTTGAGTGGCACTACGAGGATAATCAATTGGAAGAAATGTCTTCCAGTTCACACAGCAGTTCTGATTAATGAGCAAGATGAAATTTATGTGAAGGTCTGTGAGTGGATTCAAAAGCTAACGGTCAAGTTAGACGATATTAGGTGGACCTTACCAGTGGCTATGAAGTTTATTAAAAAGAAGAGGAAGCAAGCAGCGAAAGCAATGGCCATGGACTCATCTGCCATCAAAGATGATGAGGTGCCAATCATCCAAGTTGATTATAAGATCAAAAAGCTATGAAATAAAATCAGCACCATTCATGATACAAATGGCTAATCAACCAGTTGTCCAGGCCATTAGTATGGTAGAAAATTTGCAAATCAGAGTGGGGAAGGAAAAGTTTAAAAACGTCTTTCTAGTGATGGACGTGTAAGGTGCATATGGTATGCTACTTGAAAGACCTTGGCTCAGAAGTGTGGGAGCCATTCACGACTATGCTAGTCAAACGCTAACAATTCAAGGACCCAATTGTCGTATCCAAGTGAAGACTAATAACACTAGGACTTTGAAGAAATCCAAGAGACTACAGGAGCTCTATAGAAAGTATGGGACAAAGAAGATTGAGCGCATGCTCCTATGAACATATTTCCCATAGCAGAGATTGACTTGAATGCAGTACTAATGGACAAAGACCGAGCTGAGTGATAAAGAAGACAATATCCTGACAATTTTCTTGAGTCCAACCCAGGTGAAAGGCTAGTAACGCTAGATGTGCAGAACACCAACTTAGTCAACCCAGGACAAGGAGAATTCCAGATCAGAAGCGGATCAAGGGAAAACCAATGCATAGAACCTTGATAGAGGTACTAAACGGATAGCTAGGATTAGTTGAGCCTGAGTTAGGGAATCCATTCAATGAATATGCAACAAATATTCAAGCTGACAAGGAAATTGAGTCACCGGCAAAAAAGGAGGTGAACTAAGCTAGTTGCTGCTAGACGACCAAGAAATCAAAGAGTGGAATCTCGGTTCAGAAGAGAATCCCATAATGGTCAAAATCAACAAGCATCCAAAATCTAAGATTAAGGAAAAAGCCAAGGAACTATTTCACAAATACAAAGATGTGTTTGCTTGGGAGCACATTAACTTGAAAGGCATCAATCTAGAGGTCTGCCAGCACAGGATACCACTTAAGCCAGATCCGAGACCAATACAACTCAAGCGATATTGAATGAATCCTAACTATGGTAAGGAGGTCAAGGAGGAGATTGACAACCAATTAAAGGTGAGATTTGTAACAAAGGTAGCAAACAGTGTGACTGGTTATTCCCGATAGTGGTTGTGCCAAAGAAAAATAGGAAGTTGAGGATGTGTGTCAACTATCAAAAGTGAATGCCCACACAATCAAGGTCCCATTCACAGATATGATGTCGAATGAAATAACGGGCCACGAAATGTGTAGCTTCATGGATGGCTACAATGGCTATAATCAGGTGAGAATCGCACCAAAGGCAAAGCAAAGACTACCTTTATCATTGAATGGGGAGCATTCATGTACCTAATGCCATTCGGACTATGCAATGCTCCAATTACCTTTCAAGGTTGCATGATGGAGATTTTTAGTGAGTTCTTTTTGGCTATCTTTGTGGATGACTTTACAATATTTTCAACGGAGGAAACGCATCTCCTATTTCTGGAAATTGTGTTTGAGATATGCAAGGAAAAGAGGATTTGTATGAACCCATTTAAGTCAGTCTTCATGGTCTAGAAGGGTCAACTTCTAGGACATTGTGTCTAGAAACGGTATTGAAATAGCGGAAGACAAAGTTAGGTGTGTGCAGCAAGCCCAAGCACCAACGAATATGTCTGAACTCACTTCATTCCTGTGATATATCATTTTGTATCGCAGATTCATTCATATGTTTGCAATGAAGCCTCTTCCATTGTATGAAATGACCAGAAGGGAGTGAAGTTCATCTCGACCCAAGAATGTTTCCCAGTGCTTGAAGGAGGCGATCAGCAGAAAGCCAATCCTTGAGCAAGAAGCAACATGGAAGAACATCGTGATTTGTCTCTCGGTGTGTCAAAACTCTAGATAGAGCCCCAAAACCCTCTCTAAAAAGACAGTGAAAGCAGCCATGTATCTCATAGTATGTTATACAATGGCATATATATTGAAGCTTTGTCTCTGGCTCTCTCTAACACAATTGGCACAACCTGGCCTCAATTGAAATGCCTCTATATCAGCCAATCTCAATCTTCAAATGATGTGATGATGTCTGAATTTGTTCAATAGCACATTGGTAGGACAAGTGAGTGTCCATGTAGGAAGGCCTATAAGAACCCATCCTCTGTGAGCTCGAGAAATGCTCTCTTTATGTAGTCATCTTTGTCCCCAACTCCTGTATAGGCTGTACCCATGTCCTCGTCTAGAGACCTCCCCATGTGTCAGAGAGATAGAGAGGGGAGCAACTAAAGAATACTAAAGGGGGGAGCTTGTCCATAGAGAAACCATGTAGCTCAAACCATGTTGCCATATGTGCATACTCCAATATGAGGTAAGTAACTTTCCCATTGTGAATGTTGTCCACTAACATAAGGTTGAAAATTTGAATCCTTGCTCACAAGATTTAGGACAAGTTGGCTTTCAATATAAGAAAAAGGAATTATCAACTATCCTCATCCAAAATAGTAGCCCTTTGGACGCCGCATAAGCTAATGTACTAGGTGCAAAATAGCGTATAGCAATAAATAGGTACATGTCAATCTGTGCCCTCAATCTCACCCACATATACCTAGCATGATCATCTCTGTGAGCAATGTCTATCATCGGTTGTAACACTTCCCTGTAAAGTTTAGCACTCCCCCAGACCCTTGTCCCCTACGCTCTGATCTTGTCTCCTGTCTACGGGCAGACTCCCATCTATATCCACTAACATGTTATAAACTTTGTCCATGTGCCTAATGCGTCTCCTAGTAAAATACAATGTCCCTCCCAATGAAGTTGTCCTCAAAGGCTCCTACATCCTGTCCATTATAGATCCAACGGCTCTAGAATGACCTCCATCATGTGTGCTAGTTGTGCCATGGTAAGCTAAAAAGACACCTGTCTTTTTTGAAGTTGGAGTCTTTTTCAAGAACTCCTTTGCTTTCATTGAGGAGAAACACAAAATTAGTGCTCTTTCTTTGATCGAGGATGTGCCTATATCTAACTGCCTTCTTTTTCCCCCCTCTCCATGCATTGGTATGTGTGGGTGTTATCACCCCTATCATTGTCATAAGCTCTTTAACTTCCTCATCCACATTATCACGGTCTTTAATACCGGATATTCGTACATGCATGGATCGTGTCCACCTCCTTTGTTCTTCTGGGGTGGGCGTATGCTCCTTTGTCTTCTCTTTCTTGGCAACTTCAATCCACTTCTCGGCTTCCTCTCTTGGCTCTTGCTTGAGGTTCTTCTTGACAACTTCAACCCATCCGTTCTTTTGCGCATCGAGCTTTTCGCTTCTCTCCATTCTTCTTCCAAGCTTTAATTTCTATCTCCAATGTCGAAATGTGCTTGTTCGTGAGCGCGAATTTTACCGTGCTAGCAATTGGTGCGAGTGGGGAAGACATTCTCTTTTCCTTATTTAGAGAGAAATGAAATGAAGTGATAATTACTGTCTTCAAAAGGTCAAAATGACTTGAGACCAAACCGATACAAGCTGGAGAGAGAGAGAGAGAGAGAGAGAGAGAGAGAGAGAGAGACCCTAACAAATTAAAAAACCCAAGCGAACCCCAAAAAACAGCAAAAAACGACTTAAAAGCAGCAAAAAACTGTTGAAACCCTAAAAAACTGCAAAATACAATGGCTACACCCTATAAAAACAGCAACAAACAGTTTCAAAAGCCTATAAAGCAGTTAAAAACAGTTTTAAAACCTTTCAAAACAGCAAAAACCAGTTACAAAACCCTAAAAAACAGTGTGGAGAGAGAGAGAGAGAGAGAGAGAGAGAGAGAGAGAGAGAGATTTTTTAACGTCTGTGGAGAGAGAAGAAGAGAATTTTAACGTCATAGGAAACTATCCCAAGAGACCTTAGAGAGAGAGAGAGAGAGAGAGAGAGAGAGAGGGTCTGAGCTGCAGACCTGCTGTATATACAAAGAATTTTTACCTTCATAGGAACAATCTCGAGAGACCTAAGACTATTTGACGACTCTTGAAATCGAAACCTATTACGAGCGAGAGAATTATCCACGCGAGTACACATTGGAAAAGTTAACAATTGCCCCCATGGACGTTGCAAACTTCAAATGGTAACACTCTTGTCATGCAAACGCAGCATTATGGAAGAGGCGATAAATCTTTTACATCCTAAGTCTCATCCTCTAAATACTTTAGAATGTTGTACAATGTACACTAGGTATTGTTGATCTGTGCTCAAATTTTTAACAATGCCATATCTAATCATGAGCTTTAGCACATCAACTCAGTCATGGATCAGGTTTTTGAAGCTCACAGACCGAAACCAAGAATCAACACACAGATTGTTGACTTACCACAGAGAAGGAAACCAAAAAAGGAAGTACACACAGAATAAATGGCTCCACCCAAAAGGAGTTAACACATGATTAGACCAGGAACGCCAATAAAATGTGGAAGAAAGTTTCAGTCAATTCAGAATCTTGATGAGTATTAAATCTTTTCGTTGAGGGTAGAGCCATTCCAGGCTCTTAACAAGGATTAGCTCTGTTCTGAAGGCCTCCAAAAAATCCCTCATTTACAAATGCCATGGCAAAAACTTGCACGACTTATTTATTTACTGCTCTTTCAATCATGTTCAGCTTCCTCTAGATATTGCAATCTAGGACCAAACCATTGGCCGTCCCTGTACATCGCTTGACATTCAGAGTTTGTGGCTACAAGATTCAAATTACCTTTGACCATATACAGACCTTCATATAAGACAGGAAATGGGAGTAAGAAACAAGGATGCTTCTCTCTATTTCATGGTTTGTTGCCACGCCAAGACGCCGCCCTACTTCGTTATTTGTGAAGTGGCAGTAGCCTTCATCACGTTTCAAGCTCACTTTCAAGGTCTCGGACTAAAGCTTCCATAGTTCTCTTGTAGTTTGGCATGTAGTGATCATTAACCATAGTGCGAGATAGGCGCACCTTACCATATAGTGTTCTATCAGTCAAATACAGGCCAACATGAGAGACCCTCGGATCAGACACTGCCTGCTCTGAAGTCAATGGAGCAGACGTACTCTCTTCATCTTCCCCCCCAGTTTTCTCCAGATCAAATGCCAGTAGGTGGATTATCCGACCAGGAGGAAAAAATCGGTTAAGCTCTCGCCCATGGGCCCCGCTATCCACGACAATGCAGTTGCTGCCAGCCTCAGCTGTCGTTGCAGCTACCTTCTCCTCCTCTTCTTGTGTCAATCGCTTTGCAACCTCCTCCTCCTCTTGCCTTTCTGATATACATGCTTCCCGCTGCCGGTCCAGTTCTTGCTCCAAGTGCTGGAGCAAATCCTCCTCTGTAAAATCCCCCCTACCTTCCATTTTTCCACCGATTCGCATCTCATCATCATCATCACCACTGCCACCACTTTCCTGCTCATGAATGTCTTCATGCATCCCAATGTTCGTCTCATGGTCACTAGAACCAACTGCACTTGAATCTCTAAAATCATGTCTATCCTTATCATCTACCCAGCCAGACGATGGAAGCAGCTCCTTTTTCTCGGTTAATTCATTCTCCACGCCTGAAGAGCCATTGGCAGCCTCCAAAGATACACGAGATACTACCGTGCGACGACGGGCACCCATACATGACCAGCCAGCAAGTCCAAGAGATGGGCGCGTTTTCACTACAGCTTGAACGACAGTCTGTGCTCGTTTCATCACAACCTGAAGAAGAGAACTTTGATAAGATACACAAATTTGAAACATGTATCAAGCTTTATTTACCTGTGTTCCGCTAGAAACCGGCCTCAATGCATTAGCCCCTGCTTTTGCTGCATCTTCCAAGTAAGGGTAAAGAGGTTTAGAAGCCCTTGCAATGGATAAAAGCCGATTGCTAAGAGCTGAAGTGGAGCGTAATACAGCCTTCAGAAACTGTACCCTCTCTATTTGCTCCCGAAAATCATTTACCCAGGCAGAAGCAGTGACCTGCTCAACCAAACCAGGGAAATGACTTGCTAAAACTACTTCCATTTGAAAATGTCTTTGCACTAAGTTACCTCTTTACGTAGATCATCAACAGAAGCAGCTGAGAAAGTTGGAACAAGATCAGACCCATGAACCACCGTGGTAGTAAATGGCTTGCCAGATTCGGCCAGCTCCCATGTCATACACGCAGCTGAAAGCTCAGAACAAAACAAATGCTCTTTCTGTCCAGATCCAAGAAAATTAAAAATGTACCATACAACAGATAATGACATACCAGGGGCAAAGCAAACAGAAGATACAGATGAAAACTCCTTTCGCTCCCTTAATATATATGTTAGTAGAGCAGCTGTGCCACCTCCCAAAGAATGCCCAACAATCTGCAGATAGCAATCCAGTCAGTCACACAATTTGGAGACTATGAGCACGCCCCACCCCCCCCCCCCCCCACCCCCATCTTTTTCCTCCCTTTTCCCTTGGCTCACTTTACCCTGTTTTACCAGTTACTTCGCGGCATTCCACCACTGTCATCAACTTATGCACAATGGGAGGCAGATTCTTACACAGCCAACTGTAGGACACCCTCAATCACGTGTCAAGCGCAGACTGTTCTGAATGTTTGCTAGGAGCCTTTCTCACAAGTCCCTTCGCTAACTTCTAAAAACCATGATCTTTGTGAAAGAATTTATATTTATCTATGAAAGCCAGACATTTCTATAAGCCATCTCGACTCGCATAGTTACCAGGAACGGGAAAACGGAACGGGAACGCGGAACAAAATGCCATTCCCTGTTACGGGTACTCACGTTTGAAACACGGAACGGGGATTCGGAACAGGAACTTGGAATGGGAACGGGGAACGGAGACCTGAAAACGGCCATTCCCTGTTACTATGATCTCGAGACACTGCTCTAGATACCCTAACATTTTGTCACTCTAGAAACCCTGATTAGCTATCTGGTCCCACTTCTCTGGAGATTGCCAAATCTCCTGTGTACCAAACTTTTAGGGTCTAGTTTATCTTTTAGACTTTGTTTGTTGTTTTAAGTGTGCTGGAGCATAAAAAAAAGAGCCTAGGTACTATAAGAAAACCCCTTGAGGTTACTTGGAGTGTATGCAGAGGCTGAAGACTTCTACAAGGAAACTTACTCTTGTATCCAGCTGTTAAAATGCGTCACCTCAGAGCTGCACCTGCTAGAGGACGTAAGGGAAGTTTTGTAGCTGTGCATGGCCTATGTGAGATAGTTACTTTCATCGGGACACCTGAGCCATGTTTGCTTAGCCATGTACTACTGGCACAGTATGCTTTCAGCCCGTCAGCCCCAGTCAGGACCAGATTTGGTCCAATGTGGAGGGGGCGCTCAGATTTTGGTCAGTTACTCTTGATATTCCTCCTCTCTCCCACTATGTGGGTCGTGGACCGTTATGAGGGCAGTTGGATAGTATTAGTCCCTTACCAGATCCATCTTGCACACATGACATGACACAAGCCATAGTCATAGATAAACGAGCGCAGAGAGCGGACATCACGCTCACCTCCATGTGCATGATAGCTCACAAATGAACCTAGGGTCCTATTTATAGGAACCCTAACCACAGCGCCATGTGCACACTTGGCTGGACATAGCTCAAGCGGTAGATTTAGTTTGTAAGATACAGCACTAATCTTCTTGATAATCTAGAATGGTCCACAATATCATCTAAGAATCCTTCGATACATCTAGTACACCCACATCCCTTTTTGGAGGTGTCATGTGCACATCTAACCCTATGTGTACGTGGACAAGCTGTTCCTACTTCTAGGGTTTAGGATAGCTTAGGAAGTGTTCGGGCACCTTTGTGAGCCTGTCCGCTGGCCGTGCATGTCCAAGCACTTAAGAGTAGTTGCATACCCTCTAATTGCACAACAACATGACCATTAGCCTCAGTGCCCAATACCTAGCATGAGCATGTTCTGCCATTGCATATGAACCATCACTATAAGTCACTTTATTATTAAATGACTCTTGGAGTTCCCAAAATCGTGGAGCCTTCTTTATGCTGCTCGACCTAGCATGGGGGAGGTATAAAAGCAAGCCTAGCGTTTGCAGTTTTGGCAAAAGACAGATGAAGGCATCAGTGCACAAGTAAAGAAGTGCAACAGAGCCAGCCCTTCCAACGTTTTCTCAACAATCAGCCAGCATTTTTGACCTCAACGTTTTCCCTGGCCTCGCGAGAACCCGCATCCACCGATTGCAGATCCTCGCCAGTTTCCCCGTCAAGACCTCAGATCAGCCATCACTTTCTTGTCCCAGGCCTCGTGCCGGCACGGCGATAGTAGATCAGCCCGACACCGTCACAGTAGCAGATCCAGGACGGTAGTTGTCAGATTTTAGCCTTCAGTTTTCAGCCTCCTCGTCATCCTAGTCGTCGACATAGTCATCATCATAGCATCAAGACCATCGTACCAGACCTTTGTGCAATCTAAAGCAAATACTCATATACCTTCATAAGTTCAGAATAGTCTGAACTCACGAATTATAAGAGGGAATAAAGCACTCGTAAAACTATAAAAGCAAGGGACACAAGAAAAGAAAAGAAAAACAAAAACAAACAAACAAACTAAATCACTTAGTTTGCTACGAAACAAAACTAGATAAAACAAAACATTATTAACTTAAAAATGTTTTTAGAAAAGGCATGTGTAAAATAAGTTGACGCAACTTACTTGGCTTAAAACAAGTACTCAACTTTAAGCAAAAAAGTATAAGACATCTTAAAAACTTAATCCTAGAAATCAAACTTCACACAACAACTTCTAAAGGAACACATTCTTAAGTCCTTGGGTATACTAAATACGAAATCGAAAAATGAATACTGCTACAAACCTACGAAGAGCTAAGAACCAAACTTGACAATATGTGATCTCAACTTCGCTGCTTGTCCAAACAGGAAGAATAAGATTATCACCTTTATCATGCATAGCTTGGACAACAGCTATGACATCCCTACTCACGTCGTCAATGTCCAAGAGTAGGTGCAGGTTTATATAGAGGTCATTCATGCTTTGAACGTACTCTACAAAACCAACGAGCTGAGTTTCTATCACCCTCCGGAGGTGATGGGCATACTCAGCCATGATAAAGGCTAGCATTTGTCAAGCTATAGTAAAAATACTAGAAGCGCTAAAGATCAAAACAACAACATAAGGTGTTATTAAATCAAACAATAAGTGGGCTTTTTAGCTGTCCACTTCTATTGAATTTACTACTGATTATCTTGAACATTCCAAAGGAAGAAACATCAAAAATATACTTACTACGATGCAAAAATGAACGAACCTTTTTCATGATTCTTTTGAATGAGTATCCTTTTTCAACTAGTAAAGAAATAAGATGGCAAGATTGAACAACAAAAGCAGATTTACTAGAACAAAGACGAGAAAATCTAAATAGTTGAGAGCAAATGACACCGTACTTAGCTAAAAGAGACATGTTCGAAGAAATGTGAGGCATACGGATGATATTTAGATTGACATATTCTGGTTCAAGACGCTTATCATAGATATCTACTTCTAATCCCAAGGGGGTCTGAAAAATCTTAAGGTCTAAAAAGGCACAACAATCACTATTTGTGGTACATTTAAGTTCACAAAACTCCTTGGGATAAATTCCTCCGCCTACTACGGATCTCGAATTCAAGTACATAAAATCTTGAAAAGAAGGAACGTCAAGGACAAAAAGATCATCTACAAAACGTCTTACATTGCATAACTTGTGCAAAAATATTGGGTAAGTGTTAGCAAGGACAAGACGCTCCATAAAATCAAACTCGTAAGTAAAAAGATAGAAATTAGCAAGAAAAAAAGCACAATTGGTGCCCATAGAGATACCAATTGTTTGCTTGAAAAGAGAGTCGTCGATGGTTATATATAGATTGTCCAAAAGAAAATCTAACCAAGATATGATGTCAATGTCATCTACAATCCTGGTGAATCTCCTTCTTCCTTTGTCTACATCTACATTCTTACTTTTCAGCCATAAATAGTCAAAGTTCAAGGCTGACTTTTCTACTACCAATGCCTTGTACCTATCCTTCTCAAGCTTGTACGCAAAAACCTTTGAAATAAGAGACTTGACTCTAAATTTAAGGTCCTCCAAATTTAGCTTCGTGTATGGCGTTGTAAAGTCAAAAGTTTGGAGACATAAAGGAGAAGATTTCTCCTTAAAGCTTCTTAAAGAGTTCAAAAACTTTAAAACAGGAATCACACCTACTGAATCATTTAAAATCCAACTTGAATCGGTAGGTACGTCTGCTTCCTTTAGCATATTTTTCCACAATTCATTTACGCTAGGTAAAATGGCTTTGAAACAATAACTAAGCCATTTGGAAACCTCGGTCAAAGAGGTGTTACAAGAAGCAACAATAAATCTAGGCTTTATAGGGTTCTTGTGGAACTTCCAAATGGTATATAAAAAAGGTAATTTAAGCTGGCACTTAAAACCAAAAGACTTACAAAAATCTTGATGTTTCAAGATAACCTCTTGCATTGAAAGATCACAATCATTGTAAGTCTCAGAGTTTACTTCACCTAACAAGCATTTTAAATAGAACTTTTTGCACGTAACAACAAAGTTATTAGAGCACTTATCTACGTAAGAGATTACAAAATCACGATGAAATTTCCTAAGAGCATCACGATCAGAAGAAGATAAGCTATTCCTTCCTGAAGAAACGCTCCGAGAGCAAGATGCTAATTCAAAGAAGCTTTCTTGAGGACTACAGACTTCCAATGGGTAAAAATACCTTGAACTCCTAAAGACTCCTCAAACTTTACTACGAAACTAGAAATTCCTTTTTCTATGGCTTTGAGAAGGCAAGAGTCATTTGAGGAAGGGAGCCTATATTTAGTACCTCTTGAGAAAAGGTCTTTCAAGGAATCCGAAGAAAGGATAGAACAATCGACAGTAACTACATGACCCAAAGCACCATTTCCGCAATAGAGGGGGGGGCCCTTGGAGGGGGGTTTGGGACCCCATCTGGTCTCCCTCTCTCTCTCTCTCTAGCACTCTCATTCATAGTTTGCATTCCACTCTCGTGCTTTGGTCATTGCACATTCTCTCATTAAGTCAAGGAAGGCTCTCCCTTACCGTCAGTAAAAGGAACCTTGAGCACCCACTGATCACTCATCCTGAGTCATACACCATCATTCACTAGTTTCTACACGAGGAGGATTGTTCCCCGATTCTCCCCCATCCCCATCTACGCCACGGATTGAACCAAATCCTATGGAGGCTTTGGTTAAGTCGATGATGGAGATGATGCTACAACAAGAGGTGCAACGCGCCGCCATGGAAGAAAGAAGGGCAGCCATGGAGCATGAGCACGAGCAAGCGCGCTTGGCGGCCGAAGAACGAAGGGCAACTATGGAGCTCGAGGTGAGCAAGCACGCGAGGCTCAAAGCTTAGCGGGCAAAGAGAAGCGAGCGGCTATGGAGTTAGAGCGAGAGGCGCAGAGCGACCAACGTATGTAAGAGTTGGTCCTACAAGTACTCTCCTCCAAGTCCGAGCCACTCAAGGAGGTTGGCGATTTATCAGGTAGCACAGGTAGAGATGCAGATTCCAACAACCCAATCACTGAGAAGTTGACGTTTAGCAAGTATGATCGTAAGATAGATGCTTCTTTGATTCATTCTTGGTTGCATCAATTTGATGCTTACTTTGCAACTGTCAAGAAAACAAGTAACAGTAAAGTTTTGACTGTTGCCATGTACCTAGCGGGTGATGCCGTTAATTGATATCAAGCTTGGCAAGAGTCACAGATGCTAAGCATCTTGAGCATGCCGAGGAAGGCGTACCCCTCTCTTTCAGTTGGGTCGAGTTGGGTCGACTTCCAAGACAAGCTTAAGGCTCGCTTCGTGCCACCTCAGTACCTTGATCGGTTAAAAGAAGATTGGTGTGGCATTAAGCAAAATGGATCCCCTGTTATGTCTTTTTCTAACCATATTTTGCAGATTGGCGTTCAATTGTGTAAGTCAGATGAGGATCGCAAGGAGGCTTTCCTCTTTGGGTTAGACGAGTACATCAACTTCAATGTGCAAGTTTTCAGCCCTAAGGACTATAATGACGCCGTCAAAATCGCCTTAGTACTAGAAATGAAGCACAACAAAGGCAAGCCGAAGGAGAACAAGTCGAGTACTTCGCGAGACCAACCAAATGGTAAGCACGGCAAGACCATTGGTAAGAACGACGGTCTCACAAACAGGGTGACGTGGCATATTCAAACCGAACACACACACACACACACACACACATTCTCTGTCACGTGACACATCCAACCCTATGTGTCCGTGGACAAGCTACATCACGACAAGGGTTCCGTCAGTCCAATCAGTCTAGATTAGCAAGTGTTCTAGCACTTTTGTGAGTCTGTTCACAGACCGTGCATGCCTAGGCACTTAGTGTAGATGCATATCCTCTGGTTGCACATAGCATGATCATAAGCATTCCCATCAGAATCCTTCAGGGGGATTTTCCAGTGCATTTAACCTATTTTCCCTATTTTTGACATTTTTCACTTATTAATTTAAGTGACTTTTGTTGGAAAGTAGGTAGGGCAAATTGAGTAAGTTTGTATAAAAGCAAACCTAGGCTAGCACTATCTGGCAGAAGAGCAAGGAGAACATAGGCCACAGGCAGCAAGTTCCCTCTCTCTCTCTCAGCAAGATCCCCTTGGTGGCGTTTTCCCTCCAAGCAAGAATCACAGCCCTAGCGTTTTTCATCAACAAGCAGCATCACCAGAAGACTTCAGCACTTCGCGTTTTCAGCAGGCATCAGCATCGCCATAGCCTCCCAAGCCTTGGCGTTTTCATCAAGACTTCCTCGCCATACAATCTCAGCCCTGGCGTTTCCAAGATCCCCAAATCGCCCCCCTTTGCATAGCGTTTTCAGCAGATAAAGCATCAGCAGAATTTCAACCTTTAACAAGCCTAAGAACCAGCAGATTTCAGCCAGTAGAAAGCCGCCTACATCAGCGTTTTTGGTTCCCGCAATTTCAACCATTAGCGTTTTTGGTTCAGCAGCAGATTTGCATCAAATTTCAGCCAATAGCATTTTTGGACAGCAGGACAAGAGCATCAGTTTTCGGCCCTTAGATCGGTCTCGTCAGCCCCGTCGTCGACATCGGTCTAGCCTAGACTTGCATCAATCACATGCATCCACTTTGCCAATTTGTGCAATCAATAGTAGACCACTCTCGCCAACGAGAGTGGGGCCTTCCGAGGAGGGTTTTACAACGTCTCTAGTGTTGTATTCTCTTCTCTCTCTATCTCTCAGTCTCATACACTTTCACGCACAGTGTCCATTCACTTTGTTTGTGTCCATTGCACTCTCTCATTAAGAACGGAAGGCTCTCCCTTCCATAAGAACAAAAGGAACCTTGAGCACCGTTCAAAGCACTCATCTTGAGCAATGTTCAAACATTCATTCCCTTGCACCTTACATTGGTATCAGAGCTTTGGCAGTGTTCTGTATCATTCAAGGAAAGAACCACAAGAACCATAGAAATTTTTTTTTGCTTGTTGAGGTCGCACGTAACCCAAGTCCTCTTCAGCATGTCGATTCCAAATCGTGTTTTTGAAGAGTGACAGGAATCCAATAAAGAAGGGCTTGTCCAACCTCCCCTTGTGCCTCTTTTCACTCATTGAGAGCGGACCGTGCACTTAGCGGCCGGCCAATCGACATGAGGTGGAAAAACGCGACCTTGGTGTAAGCGCAAGGCCGCCAAGGGGTGCGCCTGCAGAAAAGAGCAAAACTCGGGTGAAGAGAAGATCCTTCTCTAACACAGATTGCAAGCGAAAGAAGAACCGCAAGAACCGCAAGAACTCAAGAACCTCAAGCACCGCAAGAACCTCAAGCACCGCAAGAACCCAAGACCCACAAGAATCCAAGTTCCTCGTGAACTTAAGAACCCAAGACCACAAGAACCCAAAAGAACCCACGACTTCAGCGGATGGTCATCACTCGAAGCGGAATGGATACTTCGCTTGGAGGTAACGAGCATGAGAGAGGCGAAGAAGAATTTTCCCCACCAGAAGGTTTTTCCGACCCTCCCCCTTCCCCATCTACGCCAAGGATTGCACTAACTCCTATGGAGGAGTTGGAGCAAATGTTTATGAACAGGAAGTTAGGACGCGAAGCAAGAAAAGCAGAAAGAACGGCAGAATTTGATCGTGAATGCAAAGAAAGAAAAGCAGAAATGGATCGCAGACACGCAGAAAGAAAGCTGAAAGAGAAGCAGAAAGAAAGAAAGACAGCCATAGAGCGTGAGCATGAACAAGCGCGACACATGCAAGAGTTGTTGCGACTCTTTTCTCAAGTGCAGGCACAGATGCAAGAGATTCGGGGAAAGGAGACTCTCTCGGTCTCGTCTTCTCCAAAGCATGATAAACAGGAATTGCATGATTATGATAAGCATGATGATCTGAATGATAATGATGAGCATGATGATTTGGATGACACTGACAAGCATGATGATTTGCATGATCATGATGTGATTTCGCACAAGCATGATGAGTTGCATGAAGATGATGTGATTGTTCACAAGGATGATGTGTTAGTTGATACTTTCTCTAGTGAAGCTAACCTCATTGCAGATTCGATCAATCACGAAGAACCGATCTTGGCTCTCGAGCCTAGGTCCAAGGAACCCCCTCAGGAAGAACTGATCTTGGCTCTCGAGCCTAGGTCCAAAAAACCTTTACAGGAAGTACAATGTGTTCAAATGATTAGTTAGCACGCATTATTCGAATGTTTCATTCGTGATCGTTTCCTGTATTTTAGTCCGCGGCTTTATGTGATCCCTTTTCCTAGGCATGACATATTGTACGTTGAGCACGTTTCACTCATGAATGAGCACGGATGTATGCAGATTTTTCATGAAAAACTGAAATGTATGCATTCAAGGACGTCACATTCCATGTCTCTTCTTTGGCATGACATATTTGTAGAAAGAGCACATGAAAGTATGAGCACCAGGCATGGGCATTTCCGTTGTAAATTGCCACAGTTGATTACTTTAGATCAGAAGAGAAAGATTCGATCTCATTGTTTGCATGTTTGTGGTGAACGGTTTGCACTCTGTCTCTTTGTTCATCTACATTGCATGCACAGTCTATTAGGACAACATGATTTTTTCCAATCACTTTACATAGAATAGGTATGTTCATGGTTTTGTGTTGGAAATGGTTTTAGGAATTTTCAGCCATGGAGATTCTTGAAGAAAAAGGAATCATGACACTCGACAAAGTTGAAGCATTGAAGGAGCCACACAAGACTTTGTGTCGCTTTCGGCGCGGCCCAAAGAAGCAAGCGTTGCAGACCTTTATAAAGTTCAAACATTCATTCCACTGCACCTTACATTCTCGCCCAACTAGAGTGGGGCCTTCAGAGGAGGGTTTTACAACGTCTCTGGTGTCGTATTCTCTTCTTTCTCTATCTCTCACTCTCATACACTTTCACGCAAAGTGTCCAGTCACTTTGTTTGTCTTCATTGCACTCTCTCATTAAGAACGGAAGGCTCTCCCTTCCATAAGAACAAACGGAACCTTGAGCACAGTTTGGAGCACTCATCTTTAGCAAAGTTCAAACATTCATTCCGCTGCACCTTACATTCTCTCTTGCAGTGACGGAAGCCCCCGGAAATCACGTTGAAGGCTGACGTGGCAACAACATACGAAAAGCACTGCACGGAAGTTTGTGTTTAGCTCTAGGAAAAGTTTAGCGTTGGGAAAAGCTTACGCTGAGAAAAAAACTTACGCAAACTTTGAAAGATGCTTTATTGAACGCAAGAGATAGAGAGAGTTAGAGAGCTTTAATTTATTAAAAGCTTGTTGCTTTATTGTCAAAGAATGGCTTGAGAGATAAAAAAAGATGGAATCTGCTTTATTTTACTAAGCTTTTGAGTTTACCAGCTTTTGGGCTCTGCTTTTAGCATCCCTAAATATGTGAGCAGGCCTCTCACAACTCAGAGCATCTGGACGCAGAGTCTGAGTGTGAGCGCCTGCCCGCACTCTTGTACTTTCAACTCAAATTAATACAAAAAGAAATACCGAAAGGGGGCCAGTCTTTGGGGCCAATATCTCTAGGCACGGAACTCCGTTGGGCCAGTGTCGAATCAATTGTGAACTGTGTACTGTTTTAAAGTGGTTATTTTGTACTGTCGCAGTAGATTCTCGACTTGGAGTGTCCAAGTCTGTTTTACAGAAGGTAATTCTTCTCTCAATCTTCTTCTACACCTAGAGCACAGAAGTCTCACAATGATGATAAAGACAAGTCTGAAACTAAACTCAAACTTAAACAGCAATCTCGACATCATTCGAGCTCAAAAAGTCGACTGACTTTCCATCCTGAAACCTGCACTAAAAATTAGGGTTAGGTTCCTTCCATAAGGTCGTAGCCCGCCACAGCATGGTCCATCAGCGCTTGGACAGACAGTGTTTCCTCTGGCGGCGATGGTAGTCTCAAGACATAGCAATCACACTCGACCTCCAAGGTTATCAGCTCGAGAGGAGACACCTACTGAGAAATGTCAAGAAATTTCAAATTATAATATGCTAGAGTTTCCATGGCAAGCATTTCAAGATACCCCACTCTGCCAGAAGTTGCACTCCGAAGGAAGATGTCAGAAACCATATAACTCCAGGCAAAAATTTCTTCAAAGCTTGCCAAGTCCTTGGAGTGTGCGGCTTGGTAGCTATAGACTTCCACCATTGCATGGCAGTGCCTCAGAGAAAAATAGCAACTCGAAACAAATCTTGGATCCTTCTCTTGCAAGTGATCTTTATGGCTTATGCCTTGTAAGACATGAGCGGTGAAGACGGGGAGTACCCGATGCGCAATGATGAAGTAAGGGTGGGAGTGGCTAATAAGTCCGGGGTCGGGACCCGAAGATACTTCAAATAAAGTTCCAGTAGCCTCTGGTTTGCTCTGTTTACTCGTTTATAGGTATGCTTTCAGAAAAGCACACGCTTGATGCTCTAATATCAGACGAGCACCACCTGCCAATGTAAAAGAACAGACTGAACAGACTTTTAGCACTTCAATAACAACTGAACTGATAGAGAGAGAGCACACGCGACACGAAGTGGCAGAATTCAACCCCAGAGAGTATTGGCCCCAAACCTTGGCACCCCTTTCGGTATTTCTTTATATTACTTGAACTCAATACAATGCCGATACTCCATCCTATGCACCTCTCACGGAGCATGCCAGAGAATGAGCCCTTTGCACTTATTTTGTCACGTGACACATCCAACCCTATGTGTTTGTGGACAAGCTACAGCATGACCAGGGTTCAATTCAGTCGAGTCAATCTAGAATAGGAAATGATCTGGCACTTTCGTGAGTTTGTTCGCAGACCGTGCATGTCCAAGCACTTAGATTAGATGCATATCCTCTGAATGCACACAGCATGATCATCAAATTTCAATCAGAACCCATCAGGAGCATTTTTACAGTGCATAGACCTATTTTTCCTATTTTTGACATTTTTCACTTATTATTTTTAAGTGACTTTTGTTGGGAACTAGGTAGGGCAAATCCAATGTAAGGTGCAATAGAAGTGAATGTTGAACTTTGCTCAAGATGAGTGCTCCGAACTGTGTTCAAGGTTCCTTTTACTTACAGAAGGGAGAGCCTTCCGTTCCTTTGGGGAGAGAGTGCAAATGATCACAAACACTGTGAATGAAGGTGCTGAAACTGAGAGATAGAGAGAGAAGAATACGACACCAGAATATTGTCAACCCCTCCTCCGAAGGCCCCACTCTCTATGGCGAGAGCGATCTACTATTGATTGCACAAATCTCTACAATGCTCGGACTTGCCGACGATGAGGACGACGACGACGACGAGACCGACTGAAATCTGAAAACGCTAATGGCTGAATCTGCAAATCTTTATCTGCTGAATTCTGACTCTATGTCGATGACGATGTCGATGGCGACGATGCAACGACGACGAGCTGAAAACGCAGATGCTGAAATCTGCGTTTCCTGGGCTGAATCTGCAAACTGCGCGGGATCTGACCGTACGGCGAGGATCTGCTGCGGGAAGGTGAGATCTGCGAGGTTCGGGACTTGTTCTGTTGTGTCTAAGTGCTGAAAACTAAAACGCTGGTACTTGTGGGGGTTCCGTCGCGGTAGATCTGCAAAACGCTGGACTGCCAGGATGATGCAAAAACGCTAGGGCTGAAAACTGATCTTGCGGTGGAAATTTGCTAACGCTAGGGAAATCTGTTGTCTACTGTGAACTCTGCTAACGCTAGGGCTGATCTGCTGTGCAAAAACGCCAAGGTTGGTCTGTGGATGCAAAAACACTAGTGTCTCTTGCTGAAGCAGAAAACGCTAGGCTTGCTGGGGGTCTTGCTGAGAAGGTGCCTATTGAACCGAGTTCCTGCTGCCTCTTCTGCCAGAATTGCTAGTGCTAGGTTTTCCTTATATAGTCACTTACTATCAAAGCTTTGGCAGTGTTTTGTATCACTCAAGGAAAGAACCACAAGAATTTGTTTTTGCTTGTTGCGGTCACATGTAACCCAAGTCCACTTGGGCATGTCGATTCCTAATCGTGTTTTTGAAGAGTGACAGGAAACCCAAGAAAGAAGGGCTTGTCCAGCCTTCCCTTGTGCCTCTTTTCACTCACTGAGAGCGGACCATGCACTTAGCGGCCGGCCAATCGACATGAGGTGGGAAAAAGCAACCTTGGTGTGAGCGCAAGGCTGCCAAGGGGTACACCCGGGGAAAAGAGAAGAGCTCAGGTGAAGAGAAGATCCTTCTCTAACACAAATTGCAAGCGAAAGAAGAACCTCAAGAACCTCAAGACCCTCAAGACCTTCAGGACCCTCAAGCACCTCAAGACTCAAGACCCTCAAGAACCCAAGAACCCGAATTCCTCGTGAACTTAAGAACCCAAGACTTCAGTGGATGGTCATTACCCGAAGCGGAATGGATACTTTGCATGAAGGTGATGAGCATGGAGTCGCCGAAGAAGAATTTTCCCCACCAGGAGGTTTTTCTGACCCTCCCAAGCATGATGATTTGAATGATAATGTCAAGCATGAAGATGATGTGATTGTTCACAAGGATGATGTGTTAGTTGATACTTTCTCTAGTGAAGCTAACCTATTGCAGAGACGATCAATTACGATGAACCGATCTTGGCTCTCGAGCCTAGGTCCAAAGAACCCCCTCGGGAAGAACCAATCTTGGCTCTTGAGCCTAGGTCCAAACCCCCCCCCCCCCGCCCCCCAAGGAAGTATTATGTGTTCGAATGATTAGTCAACACACATTGTTCGAGGGTTTCATTCGTGATGCTTTCCTGTAATTTAGTCGTCATCCTTATGTGAGGCATGCCATATTGTACGTTGAGCACGATTGTAAGGTGCAGCGGAATGAATGTTTGAACTTTGCTCAAGATGAGTGCTCCGAACTGTGCTCAAGGTTCCTTTTGTTCTTATGGAAGGGAGAGCCTTCCGTTCTTAGTGAGAGAGTGCAATGAACACAAACAAAGTGAATGGACACTGTGCGTGAAAGTGCATGAGACTGAGAGATAGAGAGAGAAGAGAATACGACACCAGAGACGTTGTAAAACCCTCCTCCGAAGGCCCCACTCTCGTCGGCGAGAGTGGTCTACTATTGATTGCACAAACTGATACAAAGTAGTTGAATGAGAACTGATGCAAGTCTAGGCTATGTCGATGTCGACGACGGGGATGACGAGACCGACTCTATGGCTGAAAAACTTTGTACTTGCTCTGCTGTCCAAAAACGCTAGAAGGCTGAAATCTGATGAAGCCAAAAACGCTGGTTTAGGCTGAGATCTACTGGCTGAAAACGTTGTTTTAGGCAGCCCAAAAACGCTGATTGCTGTTGTTTAAAAACGCTGGCTTTGCTTGTCAAAAACGCTGGTCCATGCTGTGGGGTATGGCGATGCTACTGAGTGCTGAAAACGCTAGGGTGCTGGATCTGTGTGGTTGATGCTGAAAACGCTAGGGTGCGGGTGCTGGATCTGTGGCGATGAAGCTTTGCTGAAAAACGCTAGGGAGATGGGGGTCTTGCTTGGAGGAAAAACGCCACCAAGGGGAAAAGGGTCTTGCTTGAGAGAGAGAGGGGGAACCTGCTGCCCTTGGCCTGTGTTCTCCTTGCTCTTCAGCCAATTAGTGCTAGCCTAGGTTTGCTTATATAGTTTCTTACCTAAGTGCACGATCCGCTCTCAATGAGTGAAAAGAGGCACAAGAGGAGGCTGGACAAGCCCTTCTTTCTTGGGTTTCCTATCACTCTTCAAAAACACGATTAGAAATCGACACGCCCAAGAGGACTTGGGTTACGTGCGATCGCAATAAGCAAAAAAGAAAATCTATGGTTCTTGTGGTTGAGTGATCCAGAACACTGCCAAAGCTTTGATACCAATGTCAGATGCAGCGGAATGAATGTTTGAACTTTGCTCAAGATAGTGCTCCAAACTGTGCTCAAGGTTCCTTTTGTTCTTATGGAATGGAGAGTCTTCCGTCCTTAGTGAGAGAGTGCAACGAACACAAACAAAGTGAATGGACACTGTGCGTGAAAGTGCATGAGACTGAGAGATAGAGAGAGAAGAGAATACGACACCAGAGACATTGTAAAACCCTCCTCCGAAGGCCCCACTCTCGTTGGCGAGAGTGGTCTACTATTGATTGCACAAACTGGTACAAAGTGGATAAATGAGAACTGATGCAAGTCTAGGCTATGTCGATGTCGACGACGGGAATGATGAGACCGACTCTATGGCTAAAAAAACTCCGTACTTGCTCTGCTGTCCAAAAGTGCCAGAAGGCTGAAATCTGATGAAGCCAAAAACGCTAGTTTAGGCTGAGATCTGCTGGCTGAAAACGCTGATTGCTGTTGTTGAAAAACAATGGCTTTGCTTGTCAAAAACGCTAGTCCATGCTGTGGGGTATCACGTTGCTACTAAATGCTGAAAACACTAGGGTGCTAGATCCGTGGCTGATGCTGAAAACGCTAGAGTGCTGGATCTGTGGCGATGAAGCTTTGCTGAAAAACGCTAGGGAGATGGGGGTCTTGCTTGGAGGAAAAACGCCACCAAGGGGGAAAGGGTCTTGCTTGAGAGAGAGAGGGGGGGAACCTGCTGCCCTTGGCCTGTGTTCTCCTTGCTCTTCTGTCGATTAGTGCTAGCCTAGGTTTGCTTATATATTATCTTACCCAATTTGCCCTACTTATTCCCAACAAAAGTCACTTAAAATAATAAGTGAAAAATGTCAAAAATAGGGTAAATAGGTTAAATGCACTGGAAAATTTCCCTAAAGGATTCTGATGGGAATGCTTATGATCATGCTGTGTGCAACCAGAGGATATGCATCTACACTAAGTGCCTGGGCATGCACAGTCTGCGAACAGACTCACAAAAGTGCCAAAACACTTGCTAATCTAGACTGACTGGACTGACGGAACCCTTGTCGTGATGTAGCTTGTCCACGGACACAATGGGTTGGATGTGTCACGTGACAACGGTTCACTCATGATTGAGCACGGATGTATGCGGATTTCTCATGAAAAGCTGAAAAGTATGCATTCAAGGAAGTCACATTCCATGTCTCTTCCTTGGCATGACACAGTTACAAAAAAAGCACAAGAAGGATTGAGCATCAAGCATAGGTATTTCCATTGTGTTTTGGCACAGTTGATTGATTTAGATAAGAAAGTCACGATTCGACCCATTGTTTGCGTGTGTTTGATGAACGGTTTGGCACTCCGTCAGTTTGTTCATCTACATTGCATGTACAGTTTTTTCGAAGGAATAGTATTTTTCCAGTCACTTTACATGGAATGGGTATGTTCATGTTTTTGTGTTGGAAGTGGTTTCAGGAATTTTCAGCCTCGAAGATTCTTGAAGAAGGTAGACGCATGACTATCGACGAAGTTGAAGCATCGAAGGAGCCACAAAAGACTTTGTGTAACTTTCAGCGCGGCCCAAAGAAGCAAGCGTTGCAGACCTTTATGAAGTTCAAGTATCACATGACCCACGCATCAGAGTGGGCCGGCGAAGAGTCCTTCCCAGGATTCTAGACGCTGTTGGCGATCTCCCTCGACACCATACAGTTCGGTCCCAATATCTCACTTTGAAAAAGAGGGGATGTCACGTGACACATCCAACCCTATGTGTCCGTGGACAAGCTACAGCATGACCAAGTCATTCTAGAATAGAAAGTGATCTGGCACTTTTCGCATACCGTGCATGTCCAGGCACTTAGATTAGATGCATATCCTCTGGTTGCACACAGCATGATCATCAGATTTCAGTCAGAACCCATCAGGAGCATTTTTACAGTGCATAGACCTATTTTCCATATTTTTGACTTTTTAAGTGACTTTTGTTGGGAACTAGGTAGGGCAGATTCAGTAAGTGACTATATAAGGAAAACCTAGCGCTAGCAATTCTAGCAGAAGAGGCAGCAGGAACTCGGTTCAACGGACACCTTCTCAGTAAGACCCCCAGCAAGCCTAGTGTTTTTTGCATCAGCAAGAGAGACTAGCGTTTTTGCATCCACAGACCAGCCCTTGGGTTTTTGCACAGCAGATCAGCCCTAGAGTTAGCAGAGTCCACAGCAGACAATAGATTTCCTTAGCGTTAGCAAATTTCCACCGCAAGATCAGTTTTCAGCCCTAGCGTTTTGTAGATCTACCGCGACGGAACCCCCACAAGTACCAGCGTTTTCAGTTTTCAGCACTTAGACATATCAGAACAAGTCTCGAACCTCGCAAATCTCACCTTCCCGCAGTAGATCCTCGCCGCACGGTCAGATCCCGCGCAGTTTGTAGATTCAGCCCAGAAAACGCATATTTTCAGCATCTGCGTTTTCAGCGCGTCGTCGTTGCATCATCGTCATCGACATAGAGTCAGAATTCAGCAAATAAAGATTTGCAGATTTCAGCCATTAGCGTTTTCAGATTTCAGCCCGTCTCGTCGTCGTCCTCATCGTCGTCGACACGTCGGCAAGTCCAACCATTGTAGAGATTTGTGCAATCAATAGTAGACCGCTCTCACCGTAGAGAGTGGGGCCTTCGAAGGAGGGTTTGACAACATTTTGGTGTCGTATTCTTCTCTCTCTATCTCTAAGTCTCAGCAACTTCATTCACATTGTTTGTCACTTTGTTTGTGATCATTTGCACTCTCTCCCTAAAGGAACAGAAGGCTCTTCCTTCCGTAACTAAGAGAAACCTTGAGCATAGTTCGGAGCACTCATCTTGAGCAAAGTTCAACATTCACTTCCGCTGCACCTTACATACTTAAAGGTCCTTGGCTTATGAAAGCAGTTTACATGAAAAGCCTTCAAACTCAAAAGCATCTCCTCCAAAAGCAGATGCCCATAAGCTGCCAGCGTGATTTATGGTAATTAGTACAACTGCCACGTCAACACTATCAGCGCGAATTGTGAAAATCCGTACTGTTGCTGCCACGTCATCAGCTCCACGCAAATCTTTGTGTGTGTGTGTGTCTGTGTCCTGCTTTATTTATTCTTTAAGTCCCATGGGCCCCATCGGACGGCGTCCCAAAAGTTGGTAGGAACTCTTCTTTAAAAAAAGGCCACTCAGCAAGACTTTGTAAGTTGGTAAAACTTCTTTTTCTTCTGCTGCTTCTGCTTCTGCTTCTTAGGGTCTAGGCCCCTTGGCCGGGATCTGCAGGTTGGCTCGGTTCTTCAGTGGCTTGACACGTCAGCAATTTGTGACACTAAGTGAATGAAGAATGAATGTGATTTAAACTTACTGCATCTCAACATCTGTTAGAGACCGGTGAGATCTGGATGTGATGCCTAAGTGAATGAAATTCTAGTGCATCAAGATATCTATCTGGATGAGATGACTGGATACTGTTGCCAGTGCATCAAGAGTTCTAGAAGGATGAGATGGCTACACGGTGATCTAGGTGCATCAAGAGTTCTACACGGAATGAGATGGCTAGATTGAATGATTGAAACACAAGTGTTCAGCGTGAACTAAGTGTGTGATTTGAGAACTGCATGCTATGTGGATAAACTGTCTTGTGAGGATGGTCATGGACATGGTTTGCTTGATTGAAATGTGAAATGAAAGGATATGAATCTGATAGTAGCAAGATTTAGTAATTCAAAATATCCGTGAAAAGATCAGTGTTGTCACGTGACACATCCAACACTATGTGTCCGTGGACAAGCTACACCACAGCAGGGTTCAGTCCGTTCAGTCAGTCTAGATTAGCAGTGATCTGACACTTTTGTTGTGAGTCTATTCGTAGACCGTGCATGCCCAGTCACTTAGCATAGATGCATATCCTCCGGTTGCACACACCATGATCATCGGAATTCCCATCAGAATCCATTAGCATCAATTAGGGGAATTTTCCAGTGCATTTAGCCTATTTTCCTATTTATTGGTATTTTCACTTATTATTTTTAAGTGACTTTCCAACAAAAGTAGGTAGGGCAATTTTGCTAAGTTAATATATAAGCAAACCCAAGTTAGCACTTTCTGGCAGAAGAGACAGCAGGAGCTTCCCGCTCAACAGGCAACTTCTCAGCAGTACCCCCCAGCACCCCCAGCGTTTTTGGATTCCATCCTCGCCGGGCCAGTTCCCAACCCTTGGCGCTTCCTTCCACAGCAGGCCATCGCCATCAACCATCAGCACCCTAGCGTTTCCACCTGTGCATCATCGCCAACACTCCAGACGCAGCAGAAGTTCACTAACGCTAGGAAGGACCATTAGCGTTTTTGGTTTTCAGCCCCATCTGTAGCAGAAGGCATCAGCGTTTTGGTATTCAGCCATCAGTAGCAAAAGATCACCAGCGTTCTTGCTTTGCATCGGTAGCAGATCAGCACTAGCGTTTTACTCGCGTTTTTGCTCTGCTGCAGCATTTTGACTTTCAGCCCTGATCTACCACAGATACACAACGATTTCAGCCTAGGACACAGTAGCATATCAGCCCCCAAGTTGGTTGCAGATGTTCCCCCATTTTCAGCCATAAAAACGCAGCCAAAACAGTCATTTTCAGCCACCAAAACAGTCCCCGAATTCAGCAATTAGAAGATCACAGATTTCAGCCATCAAGTCGTCGTCGTCACCACCGTCGTCGTCGTCGGCATAGTCCAGTTGCATCAGTCCATTGCATACGCATTGTACACCTTTGTGCAATCAAAGTAGACCACTCTTGCCGACAAGAGTGGGGCCTTCGGAGGGGGGTTTTACAACCTCTCGGGTGTCGTATCTCTTCTCTCTCCTTCTCTCAGTCTCATTCACTTGCACGCACAATATCCACTCACTTTGTTCGTGATCATAGCACTCTCCATAAGACGGAAAGCTCTCTCTTTCCCTAAGAACTAAAAGGAACCTTGAGCAAATAAAGATCACTAATCTTGAGAAAATACAACATTCATTCCGTTGCACCTAACAAGTGTGGTCTGGATGTGACTAATAAATGGTTACAATGATTGATCAGTAACTGATGTCTTTGTAGAAGTGTTGGATTGGTTGAGTCTCGTGCATGAGTACATAGAATCAGTGTCTACTAAAGAAAGTTTCTATCCTTTGGTTGTTTTTTCAAGCGTAATTGAGGGCGATTACAATTCTTTCAAGAGGGGGGAAATATCACAAAGTGATAACGTGGCATGACCAACTTGAAGAGGAATTGCCAAGTAGACAAGAGAAACTCAACCGACCAACTGAAAGAACCTATGAAGCACCGACCGTGGGACCCAAAACCCTAAAAAGACCAAAAGCTTGAACTTTGAGGATTTCTGTAAGTGCGCTGACATTTGACGTGGCAGTTCGTACAGACGATGACGTAGCAAGGCTGTACAGATTTTCCGCGTTTCACTCTGGCTATGCCACGTGGTAGGCTCTACGGATTTTCGCAAAAAGCGCTCGCTGTTTTGGGATGGTTTCAGTGCTAGCTTTTGGGAGCAAATGCTTTTGGGGTTTAGTAAGCTTTTAAACTGATTGCTTTTGGGGCTCTGCTTTTGGGCATCCCTTCTAAGTTTACAAGAGCCCCTGGGCCCTCACTTTGCAAAGTATCTGGACGCAAAGTTTGAGAGCAAAGGACCCTCGTGAGTTGTACCTTGATGTGATCAATAATAAAGAAATATTGAAAGGGACGTCAATCTTTAGGGCCAATGCTTCTGGGCGCAGAACTCCGCCGTCTCTCTCTCTCTCTCTCTCTCTCTCTCTCTCTCTCTCTCTCTCTCAATGATTTTGAAGTTTCTGCTCGTGTGTTGCTATTGATTTCTCGCTTGGAGTGTCCTGGCCTGTAACAGCGCACCCGTCAAGGTTTCACTCTTCCAATGCCCTACCCTTTCTTTTTATTTTTATTTTTATTTTTTTTATTTTATTTTTATTTTTATTTTTTTTGGGGGGGGGGGGGGGGGTAACTTTGACCGCCCCAAGCCATTTTCTATTTAACTTGAGTATGAATTGGCCATTTTAATAATATGAATGGCCACTTGACATTGGACGCTTTTACACTCAAAGAATGGCCTCAATTTGAAACCTCCCCATTAAACCCTAGGGCGGTTAGTCTCTCCCCCCCCTCTTATATAATCACGCCAGTAAGCGTAGCCATGACATATACGTCACCGATGTCCTATCTCACACGTGACTTTCTCTCGCTTTACTAACTACTCCCGTATTCACCTACATATAGAAGCACCATGGTATCACACGCACAAGAACGATGCCACTAGCACGCATTGTCACGTGACACATCCCAACCCTATGTGTCTGTGGACAAGCTACACCACAGCAGGGTTCAGTCAGTTCAGTCAAGTCTATATTAGCAGTGATCTGGCACTTTTGTGAGTCTATTCGTACTACGTAGACCGTGCATGCCCAGTCACTTAGCATAGATGCATATCCTCCGGTTGCACACAGCATGATCATCGGAATTCCCATCAGAATCCATTAGCATCAGTTAGGGGAATTTTCCAGTGCATTTAGCCTATTTTCCTATTTATTGGTATTTTCACTTATTATTTTTAAGTGACTTTCCAACAAAAGTAGGTAGGGCAATTTTGCTAAGTTAATATATAAGCAAACCCAAGTTAGCACTTTCTGGCAGAAGAGGCAACAGGAGCTTCCCGGTCAACAGGCAACTTCTCAGCAGTACCCCCCCCCCCCCCCCCCCCAACAGTAGACCCTCGCCATCACCACCCCTCCCTTGGCGTTTTTCTCCCTACAGCAAGCCATCGCCATAAGCCTCCCATTCTAGGCACTTTTCCCGCGACAGGCTCAGCCCAGCCCTTAGCGTTTTCACTAACGCTAGACAGCCAGTACAGATCAGCGTTTTGTAGCGTTTTTGCCAACTAGATCATCAGCCTTTTCAGCGTTTTCTTCAGCAGTCACTAACGCTAGGGGAAGACAGTAAAACGCTAGGGGAAGACAGTAAAACCTCAGCATTTTGCTGGCGTTTTTGCAGCAGGTCAGTGTTTTTGCTTTCAACCTTCATCTACAGCAGATCCACACAGTTTCAGCCCTATGACACAGTAGCAGAACTCCCCCAAGTCGGTTGCAGATGTTTCCCCCACTTTCAGCCCTAAAAACGTAGCCAAAACAGTCATTTTCAGCCACCAAATTAGTCCCAAAAATCAGCAGATAAAGGATCTCAGATTTCAGCTATCAAGTCGTCGTCGTCGTCATCGGCATAGTCCCATTGCATCAGTCCATTGCATTCGCATTGTACACCCTTGTGCAATCAAAGTAGACAACTCTCGCCGACGAGAGTGGGGCCTTCGGAGGAGGGTTTTACAACCTCTCGGTGTCGTATCTCTTCTCTCTCCTTCTCTCAGTCTCATTCACTTGCACCATACTTACCCGGAACGCGGAACGGGAACGGCGACGGGATCCCCGCGGAACGGGGGAACGGCTAGGGGTCCGGAACGGGAACGGCGCGGAACGGGAGGTGAGAGAGGGGGAGAGACTCGAGACAGTGAGAGGGAGAGGGAGAGATTTGAGAGAGTGGGAGGGAGAGGAATAGAGCTTGAAGGCTTGAAGCCTTGAGCCTTCAGAGAGCGAGTCTTGAGAGGGGGAGATCTTGAGAGTGTGACAGGGAGAGAGCTTGAGCCTTGAGGATTAGCTTGTGGAGAGAAAGGGGGAGGGGGGTGCATTTTATGAGTCCTTGAGGCCTTGCACACTTCAAAAAGAAGCCCAAACATTTACTTCAATTTTTTCAATTTTTGCCAAATTTGTTTGTAGCCGTTGGCCGTTCCAGGGGCATTCCGGAACGTTCCGGAGGCGTTCCGGAACATTCTGGAATGGCCGTTTCGGTTTGCACTGGCCACCCGGAACGTCAGACGTTCCGGGACGTTTCGGAACGTTCGAGAAGGGAACTGCCCCCCGGAACGTCAGAACGGGGGCTCGGGGGCGTTCCTCGGTAACTCTGACTTGCACGCACAATCCACTCACTTTGTTCGTGATCATAGCACTCTCCATAAGACGGAAAGCTCTCTCTTTCCCTAAGAACTAAAAGGAACCTTGAGCAATAAAGATCACTAATCTTGAAAAATACAACATTCATTCCGATGCACCTTACATTGGTATCAGAGCTTTGGAAGTGTTCTGCATTACTCAAGGAAAGAACCACAAGAACCACAAGAATTCTTTTTGCTTGTTGCGATCGCACGAATTGGGCGTGGCGATTCCTAATCGTGTTTTGTTGAAGAGTGACAGGAATCTCACGAAAGAAGGGCTTGTCCAGCCTCCCCTTGTGTCTCTTTTCACTCATTGAGAGCGGACCGTGCACTTAGCGGCCGGCCAATCGACGTGAGGTGGGAAAAAGCAACCTTGGTGTGAGCGCAAGGCCGCCAAGGGGTGTGCCCACAGAAAAGGGTAGAACTCGGGTGAAGAGAAGATCCTTCTCCAACGCGATTTGCAAGCGAAAGAAAACCTCAAGAACCCAAGAACCAAGACCCTCAAGAACCAAGTTCCTCGCGAGCTTAAGACCCCAAGATCATAGTGCATGGTCGTCACCCGAAGCGGCATGGATACTTCGCATTCAGGTGATGAGCATGAGAGAGGCGACAAAGGATTCTCCCCACCAGGAGATTTTTCCAACCCTCCCCCTTCGCCATCTACGCCAGACCCTATGGAGGCAATGATGAAGCAGATGATGGCCATGATGGATAGACAGGAAGACAAGCGTCTTGCTTTAGAACGTGAGCGCATTGCTCTTGCCACAAAACAAGAAGAAAATCGCCTTGCTCAAGATTGTGAGCGCGACGGCAGAATTGCAAGAATGGCCGCAGATCAAGCAGCCAAGGACCGCGAGCGCGACGAAAAAAACGCAAGATTTGCCGCACAACAAGAAGAAAATCGACTTGCTCTCGAACACGAGCGCGATGAACGAAATGCACGAAAAGCAGAAAAGGACGCCGAGCGTGAAGCTCAAAGGGAGCTTCGCAATCAAGAATTTAGTGCCCAAATCCTAGCCTCCAAGACCGAACCACCCAAAGATCGTGGGAGTTCGTCAAGTGGCGCAAGCCACGATGCGGATTTCAATCATCCAGTCACAGAAAAGTTGATTTTCGGTAAGTATGACGGTAAGATGGATGCTACAGTTATTCATTCTTGGTTGCATCAATTTAATGCTTATTTTGCAACAACTAAGAAGACAAGCAATAGCAAAGTTTTGACGGCAGCTATGTACCTTGCCGGTGATGCCATTAATTGGTACCACGCATGGCAAGAGACACAGCTAGCCGCGCACCTAGAGGCAGCCGACGATTTCACGCCCCTCTCTTTTAGTTGGGCTGATTTCCAAGACAAGCGCAAGGCGCGGTTTATGCCACCTTAGTACCTCGCACGGTTGAAAGACGATTGGCACGCTCTCAAGCAAAATGGTATGCCGGTTATGTCTTTTTCTAATCGTGTTTTGCAGCTAGGTACCCAATTACGCATGTCGGATGAAGAGCGCAAAGAGGCTTTTCTCTTTGGATTGGACGAGTATATCAAGTACGATGTCGACGTACTCGATCCAATCCATCTCAACAAGGCGGTAGCGATTGCTCTCGCACAGGAGATGAAGCACAACAAGGGAAAGCCCAAGGAGAACAAGACTTCCACAAGTACCTCGCAGACTCCTCAGAACGGTAAGAACGGTAAGAATGGTAAGAATGATAACTCTTCTAACCAATCTACCAACAGTATTTCATCCAAGAATTCTTCCAATGAATCTAAGGGTAAGGCTAACACAACTGCTAAACCTAAGCTTACTCCGGATGAAAAGGTAGCGTAGGAGGTTACATCACTTCGGAAGAACAAAGCACTTATTCTAAGGAAGGTCGTTGTTTTCATTGTCACATTAAGGGTCACATAAAAAGAACATGTCCTCGGCTTGAATCGAATGAATCTAAAGAACCCACAGCACCCACTACATCTATCAATGAATGAATGATAACACGATTGTGCCCAAAGTTTCTCATGACCCGCTCATTGATGATTCACTCATTAAATGTTATGGTCGTACGTCGGGGCACCGTTTTGTCATATTGTTTGACCCAAGTAGTATGCATGATGTGATCAACCCCTCTCTTGTTGAGAGAGCCCGCCTCGAAGTTAGTCTGAGATCTCCTATCGAGGTCTCTGGCTTTCGTCTTGGTATGGACGCTCTCATCACGAAGGAGTGCCTTGATGTGTTGTTTGCAATTCAACAGACTGCCTTCACTAGAAGATTTGTTGTTTCTCCTCTCTCAGGATGTGATATGATTTTAGGCATGAAATGGTTTTGTGAAATAAACCCTCTCGTTGATTGGGAGGCTAGCACTTTAACTCTCAATGCCAAAAGCGATTCTCCTATTGTCTTTCATGGGGTGGACACTGCTCCTCCATCTCTCATTGCTAATTTCCAGAACAAGGTTGAAAGGATTCGAGATAAGGAGACTCTCTTAGTCTCTTTTTCTCCACAGCATGACACACAGGAATTGCATGATTATGAGAAGCATCATGATTTGAATGATAATGATTTGCAAGATGATTTGGATGGAAAAGACAAACATGATAAATTGCATGAAGATGATGTGATTGTTCACAAGGAAGATGTGTTAGTGGATGCTTTTCCTAGCGAAGTTAACCTCGTTGTAGATTCGATCAATCACGAAGATCCGATCTTGGTTTTCGAGTCAAGGTCCAATGAACCCCCACAGGACGATTCAATCATTCAGGACGAACCGATCTTGGCTCTCGAGCCTTGGTCCAAAGAACCCTCACAGGAAGTATTATGTGTTCGCATGATTGATACGCATGCATTGTTCGAGTGTTTCATTCGTGAAGGTTTCCTGTATTTTAGTCAGCATCGTTATGTGATCCCTTTTCCTAGGCATGACATATTGTATGTTGAGCACGTTTCTCTCATGGATGAGCACGAATGTATGCGGATTGTTCATGAAAAGTTGAAAAAAGTTTGTATGTCAGGAAGTCACATTCCATGTCTCTTCCTTGGCATGACACGGTTTCCGATAGAGCACATGATAGTATGAGCACCAAGCATGGGCATTTCCATTGTGATTTGCCACAGTTGATTGATTTCGATCAAACAGAAAAGATTCAACCTCATTGTTTGCATGTGTTTGATGAACGGGTTGTCACTCCGTCTATATGTTCATCTACATTGCATGCACAGTCTTTAGAGAAGACAATATTTTTTTACTTCACTTTACATGGAATGGGTATGTTCATGGTTTTGTATTGGAGATGGTTTCAGGAATTTTCAGCCATGGAGATTCTTGAAGACGAAAGAGTAGGACTCAACGAAGTTGAAGCATCGAAGGAGCCACAGAAGACTTTGAGTCGCTTTCGTCGCGGCCCAAAGAAGCAAGCGTTGCAGACCTTTATGAAGTTCAAGTACCGCACGACCCACACATCAGAGTGGGCCGGCGAAGAGTCCCTTCCAGGATTCCGGATGCTGTTAGCGATCTCCCTCGACGCCATACAGTTCGGTACCAGTACCTCACTTTGAAAAGGAGGGGATGTCACGTGACACATCCCAACCCTATGTGTCCATGGACAAGCTACACCACAGCAGGGTTCAGTCAGTTCAGTCAAGTCTAGATTAGCAGTGATCTGGCACTTTTGTGAGTCTATTCGTAGACCGTGCATGCCCAGTCACTTAGCATAGATGCATATCCTCCGGTTGCACACAGCATGATCATCGGAATTCCCATTAGAATCCATTAGCATCAGTTAGGGGAATTTTCCAATGCATTTAGCCTATTTTCCTATTTATTGGTATTTTCACTTATTATTTTTAAGAAACTTTCCAACAAAAGTAGGTAGGGCAATTTTGCTAAGTTAATATATAAGCAAACCCAAGTTAGCACTTTCTGGTAGAAGAGACAGCAGGAGCTTCCCGCTCAACAGGCAACATCTCAACAATACCCTCCCCCCAGCACTAGACCCTCGCCATCACCACCCCTCCCTTGGCGTTTTTCTCCCTACAGCCAGTCATCGCCATAAGCCTCCCGTTCTGGGCACTTTTCCCGCGACAGGCTCAGCCCAGCCCTTAGCGTTTTCACTAACACTAGGCAGCCAGTACAGATCAGCGTTTTGTAGCGTTTTTGCCAGCTAGATCATCAGCCTTTTCAGCGTTTTCTTCAGCAGTCACTAACGCTAGGGGAAGACAGCCAAACCTCAGCATTTTGCTGGCGTTTTTGCAGCAGGTCAGCGTTTTTGCTTTCAGCCTTCATCTACAGCAGATCCACACAGTTTCAGCCCTATGACACAGTAGCAGAACTCCCCCAAGACGGTTGCAGATGTTTCCCCCATTTTCAGCCCTAAAAACGCAGCCAAAACAGTCATTTTCAACCACCGAAATAGTCCAAAAATCAGCAGATAAAGGATCTCAGATTTCAGCCATCAAGTCGTCGTCGTCATCACCGTCGTCGTCATCGGCATAGTCCCATTGCATCAGTCCATTGCATTCGCATTGTACACCCTTGTGCAATCAAAGTAGACCACTCTCGCCGACGAGAGTGGGGCCTTCGGAGGAGGGTTTTACAACCTCTCGGTGTCGTATCCCTTCTCTCTCCTTCTCTCAGTCTCATTCACTTGCACGCACAATCCACTCACTTTGTTCGTGATCATAGCACTCTCCATAAGACGGAAAGTTCTCTCTTTCCCTAAGAACTAAAAGGAACCTTGAGCAATAAAGATCACTAATCTTTCATTCCGTTGTACCTTACACGCATCGACCTAGTCGGATTGTTATCATGTGGGGAGGCTCGATATAATACAAAACACTCGTGTCATTTGCAGGAGGAGGAGACGCCTTTTTCTCCTGCCAATTCCACACACGCAAGGGCTTCGAAGTTCGTCCCGAGGATTCTTCTTTCCCGGCCTCCCCCTCCGATGCATCTATTGTCACTATATTGTAGTAGCAGTTAACAGAGATGCAGAGGCAACTTGTGGAGCTACGCTCTACACAGGTCCCGTTTTTGCCCATCACCAAGGGTACCTTGCCTCTTCAGTTTTATCTCAACCCCTTCAAAGGGGAAATGAAAGAGTGTGAAGTGATTGTTATAGACTCATGGTTGGCGAAATGACCTTCTTTGATATGCATCATTTTATTGTCGCCCAACGTCTTGGGCAGCTTTAATTCATGCTAAAGGGGAAGGTCTACTCTTGGTGGGCTCGCTACGATCGCAACCCACAACTTGGGCCCGATCTTTCGTGCCACTTTGTGCAGAACGATAGAATCGAGTGCTTCAAGATGCTTTTTCAAAGAAAAATGAAAAAGCAAGCTCTGGACGCTTACTCACAGGCCTTCAAGGATCTTCTTCATAAATAAAGGCTCTTGACGACCCTACGGTCATCGTGCAAATGATGTACCTTCTCAGATTGCCGTGAGCATATCAAAACGAGGTTTTACACAATCTGATCACATCTATTGCAGACATCTATAAGTTCGCCAAGAATTATGATAATACCTTGGCGGATTCTGGAGGTGGCCCGACAAATGGAAGTGTAAGGTGCAGCGGATGTGAATGTTGAACTTTGCTCAAGATGAATGCTCCGAACTGTTCTCAAGGTTCCTTTTACTTACGGAAGGGAGAGCCTTCCGTTCCTTTAGTGAGAGAGAGCAAATGATCACAAACAAAGTGCCACACTGTGAGTGAAGGTGCTGAGACTGAGAGATAGAGAGAGAAGAATACGACACCAGAATGTTGTCAAATCCTCCTCCGAAGGCCCCACTCTCTATGGCGAGAGCGGTCTACTATTGATTGCACAAATCTCTACAATGCAATGGACTTGCCGACGATGTCGACAACGATGAGAACGACGACGAGACGGGCTGAAATCTGAAAATCTTCAACTGCTGAATTATGTCTCTATGTTGGTGACGACGGCGATGACGACAATGCGACAACGACACGCTGAAAACGCAGACACTGAAATCTGTGTTTTCCAGGCTGAAACTGCAAACGCTCGCTGATCTGACCGTGCGGTGAGGATCTACTGCGGGAAGGTGAGATCTGCGACGTTCGGGACTTCTACTGCGGTGTCTTGATGCTGAAAACTGAAAAGGTTGATGCTTCTGGGGTTTCTGTCACGATGAATCTGCAAAACGCTAGGAGTTCTGCTGATCCAAAAACGCTAGGGCTGATCTGCAATCTGATGCCAAAACGCTAGGTGTTCTGCTGTGGTCTGCTAACACCAGGTAAATCTGCAAGTTGCAAAACGCTGGCTGATTTGCAACTGTTGAAAAACGCTGGCTGATTCTTGTTGATGGCTGAAAACGCTAGGTTGACATGCCGGGGGGGGGGGTCTTGCTGAGAAGGTGCCTGTTGGATGTCTGGTCCCTGCTGCGTCTTCTGCTAGAAAGTGCTATCGCTAGATTTTCTTATATACGTGCTTGTCAAAATTGCCCTACCCAGTTTTCAACAAAGTCACTTATTAATAATAAGTGAAAAAATGCTAAAATAGGGAAAATAGGTATGTGCACTGTAAAAATGCTCCTGATGGGTTTTGATGATCATGTTGTGTGCAACCAGAGGATATGCATCTACTCTTCAGTGCCTGGACATGCACGGTCTACGAACAGACTCACAAAAGTGCCTGAACACTTCCTAATCTAACTGAACTGAACTGAAGTAGCTTGTCCACGTACACATAGGGTTAGACGTGCACGTGACAGGAAGACTTCTTGTCGTCGTCCCTCCACATCAAAATTCAAGCGCTCAAACACTTTGGTAGCCACAAGTGAGTCGTCCGACCCTCTACGGAAGAAATTTAAGAATGATGGCAAATCAAAGGCAGCTCGTATGGAGGATCAAAAGAAAAATCGTTGTTTCGGGCCACTTCTGCGGCGGTAAGGCATGTCCCAAGCAAAAGAGGAAGCCGTCTACCTCCACATTGGCGAGTACTTTGGTAAATGCCATCAACAATCCAAGTACTTTGTCTTGTTTTGATTCAAAGATTTTTCATGTAAACGTGCGTAGCTGCCAAGGTTGTCACGCTAATAAGACACTATTTGGCCTGCATAATCTTCTCCACGCTAATGGAGAGATCAATGGCCATGCTGTAACGATCTTATTCAACAATACCTCTACTCATAATTTTATTTATTCTCGTGTGGTACGGGCACTTAAGCTCGACACGTCACCCGCAGACCATCTGTATGTGGTCCATTATGCGAAACGTAAGAGCGATCGATGGACTGAGGTTGTGCCGCGGCTCCACCTTCGAATCCAACGTTACCACGAAGTCTTGGACTTCTACATTATGGGCCTTCGACATGTAGATGTTATTTTAGGCATGCCATGGTTTTACGATAAGACAGCTTCTCTGTCTATCGATTATGCATTGCATACAGTTTTCTTTAAGCTTGATGGTACCATGTGGTCAAGGGGTCTCCTTCTCCAATTATGATATAGATCTGCTTTCAACTAATGAATTCAATGTGTTGTCTCATGATCTCGATATACAACTTGCAATTTGTCGGGTTAAAAATTTTGTTGTTAATTTCAATGTTGTCTCATGATCTCGATGTACAACTTGCAATTTGTTGGGTTAAAAATTTTGTTGTTAATTTTCCATCTCATTGCAATTCTCTTCTTTAAAAAGTGTTGTTATTGCATCAGAAACTTTTGAGTCAATTGATGGACAGACGAATGCACAATCAAACTCTGGAGGACATGCTACGAGCATACGTCTCTCAACGTCAATCTGATTACGCTATCTCCCACAGATTGAGTTTGCTTAACACAATACAAAGCACTGGGCTACCGGCTATAGCCCGTTTATGATTATGAACGCCCGCCAGGCTGAGGCCACAAGCGGAGGTAGTTCGAGTGGCACCTGGACGGGATGTTGCCATTACATTGAGCATTGGCCCTTGGCCTAAAAAGCAATTACTATAAAAAGCCTTTAAAACTCAAAAGCTTCTGGTACAAAAAGCAATGCCAAAAGCTGCCATCGTAATTTACGAAAATCCGTACAGTTTGCAATCATAGTAACAGGGAATGGCCGTTTTCAGGTCTCAATTCCCCGTTCCCATTCTAAGTTCCCGTTCCGAATCCCCGTTCCGTGTTTCAAACGTGAGTACCCGTAACAGGGAATGGCATTTTGTGGCAGTTGCCGTTCCGCGTTCCCGTTCCGGTTTTCCGATCTTGGTAACTATGCCTGCAATGTCATCAGTCAGTGCAAAACACGAAAATCCGTACAGCCGGCCACGTCATCATGCCAGCGCAATTTTTGGAAATCTGCCACGTCATCAGTTTTTGCGTGTGTGCGGGTCCTGCTTTATTTTAATCCCATTATGTTACTGGGGCCCCATTGGACGGGGTCCCCATAAGTTGGTAGGACTTCTTCTTCTTCTGCTACTTGTTCTTCTTAGGGTTTAAGCCCCTCGGTCAGCATATGTAAGTTGGCTCTCTTCTTTAGGCTTTGACATGTCAGCAGTTTGTTACATCTCCCCTTCTTGAAAGAGAGTAATCGTCCACGATTACAGCATATCTGCAAAACAACTCAAGTTAGCTCAAAAATTTCCGAGGGTCATTCCGAGGGACAATCAATTTGCTCTTTTTATTAAGGAGTTAGCTTCTCCTTTCTGCTCTTTTGATCAAGGAGTTAGCTTCTCCTTTTGGCTGTTTTGATCAAGGAGTTAGCTTCTCCTTTCTGCTCTTTTGATCAAGGAGTTAGCTTCTCCTTTCGTCCAGATCGGAACTCTTGATATTCCGGCGTAGTAAAATTAACCATCACACCCAGACCGTACTGATCTTCCACGGGTATCTTGATGCACTATAATTACATACCCAGGTTCATTCCATGAAGTCGTAACCGAGCACAGCATGGTCCATCAGCTCTTGGACAAACAGTGTTTCTTTGACGGCGATGGTAGTCCCAAGATAGCAATCGCACTGGACCTCCAAGGTCATCTGCTCGTAAAGAGACATCTACTGAGATGTCGAGAAATTTCAAGTTATAATCTGCTAGGGTTCCATGGCAAGCATTTCAGGATACCCCACTCAGCCAGAAGTTACACTCCAAAGGAAGATGTCAAAAACCATATAACTTCGGGCAAACAAAAAAAAAAAAAAAATGTTAAAAGCTTGCCAAGTACTTGGAGTATGTTGCTTGGTAGCTGTAGACATCAACATCTGCATGGCACTGCTTCTGAGAAAAACATTGACTTGAAACAAATCTGGATCCTTCTCTTGCAAGTGATCTTAATTGGCTTATGCCCTGTAAGACATGAGTGGTGAAGACGGGAGCGCGCCCGATGCGCGATGAAGTAAGGGTAGGAGTGGCTAATGAGTCCCGGTTGGAGGGCGAAGATACCTCAAATAAAATTCCATCAATAGCTTTGTCTGCTCTTTTGTAGGATTGGTATGCTTCCAGAAAAGCACGCCTGATGCTCTGATACCACTGTCACAAGACGGGCACCACGTGCCAATAGAAAAGAACAGACTGAACAGACTTTTAGCACTTCAATAAATACAGAACTGAGAGAGAGAGAGAGAGACGGCACGCGACACGGAGTTGCGGAATTCCACCCCAGAGAGTATAGGCCCCAAACCTTGGCGCCCCTTTCAGTATTTGTCACCAGGAGGTGTATTTTTCTTGTTGCCTTCCGTAAATAAGTATTAGATATATTTATTTTATTTTTACTTGTTTGTCCCAAAACCCTTAAAAAGGTGCAAGTGGACATTGCATGGCCAGTGTGAAACGGCTGCAGCCAAATGGGTTTCTCACATCGGGGATCTAGGTCGGTCAGACAGGGACTGCCCGGGCCAGTTTAGCACTGAATTCTGATGAGTATGGAAGCTCGTGTGCGCCAAATTGGAATTTGGGCCACTCGTCAAGTCACTGCAACTTTATAAGTTGAAAGGGGCCAGTAAATTAACCCACATTGTAGATGTTGGTCGAATGGTAGTCTTCAATGATGGTCAGGAGACCGATAGGGACGCCATGGAAGCATCTCCTAAAATTTAGGGAACTGCTATTTTTGACCAGAAAATGTGTTCGCGTCATTAGCTCTGGAATGACAAGGGGAACATTTTATTGCTCTGCTGCCAAGTCAACTGACGCACCAGTTGAGATATTTTTAGCATGGAAAGCCCAAACTCGAAAACTGGGCGACGTGTCAGCCTGTGAGCGATTCTGCCACTCTGGGAGGCAAAAACGAGCTGCATATCAACAAAGGGGGCGCCATTTTCAGCCTCAGGTGGATTGTAGCAGGTACAGAAGCTATGGAATGCTTACCTTGCCCTCTATGCACAGTATGGTGACGGGAGTGATGCCCCGCACGCTACATACTACTCTCTTTCTCCCCTACGTACAGTATGTTATGCCCCACTAGTGGACTTCTCATTTGACCTATGTACAGCTCTGGGGGTTTATGCGCGTTTGCCAAGGCAAGAGCCTTCTGAACAGGAACCGGATTAGCTAATTGCTAATCCCCCACAGGTACACACAGTTCCATCACGAAAGATTGCGAGTTTGGAGAGTTTTCTCGCGTGAAAACTCGTCCAATTCACAGGGGAACTGTCCCATTGCGTGCGGGAGCCCTTGGGACACGCGTAGGCGTGTTCGCTCCGCTAAAAACGATCCGAAACAAGGAATTACAGCCTGCTGTGTTTTTCTGCGGGTTTAGGGTTTCGCACCTAAACTGCAAGGGAACATCGGGGGAGCCTCGTGAGAGCCTTGGGATGCGTGTACAGGCTTTTGGGCTCCCGGCAGTGAAAAACAGAGAATTACAGCCCGCTGAATTTCTGTGACAGCTCACCAGAACGCTTCCAGATATCGAGGGAATCCGTCCTAGACAGGTGTTTTTGACCTACAGGGGGTTTTGCGCCGTTATGCTGTCGATATCCGGTCGAAAACCTGCGTTTTCAGCCCTCGCCAGGTTTGGACAGCTTTGTGAAAGCTTGTGCTAAGTGGTCGGATCGTCTACCTTAATTTGAATAAAGAAATACCGAAAGGGGCGCCAGTCTTTGGGGCCTACAAGGTGTCTGTCTCGTGTGCGCAGTGACATTCTAGTCGCTAGACGCAATTGTGTTCTCTTCACTTCTCAGTGCTCTGTGTAAAGTTAACAGGTAATTGAAATAGTACCGCCCTCTACGTTGTACGGGCCGGTTATATGGTTCCATCGACGGGATAGTCACTTTTTCTTCAAAAAGTGCAGCGTGGATTGTTGTGGGTGAAAGCAACACAGAGCTTGTCGATATGGCAGAGAAGAGAGACCAAGTACCTGAAGAGGGATCTTCCTCACATGGCACAGAGAAAATTCCTTCAACTCTTCAAGAAGAGGACAGGTTGTTTAGAACTCAACTGCGTTGTTGCATGGACATGTTTCAGCAGTTGGCTAACAACCCAAGGATGCAGGAATTCTTACAGGCTCCGACACAGGGTTTTCAGCCTCCTACACAGGGCATGATTGAGCCGTTGCAGGAAAAGGAGATTTCCAATGCGCAGAGGACTCATGATGCTCGAGGGAAAGCCCATGTGGTTGAGCAACTAGCGGTGTCCAATGATCCAAAGCAACTTGCTTTAGCTGGACAGGAACCGTTTGTGAATGGTCAAGGGAGCAATGAACAGGCTATGCGTTAGACCCTTCCATTACCTAATACTTATCCTGGTTATTTTGGAGGTGGTTCAGTGTTTCAAGCTATGGCTGGACCTTCCACAGGTTCTATGCCAGGGAATGTGTTCGGGACAATGCAAACAGGCATGGGTAACCCTATGTACTCGAACATGGGTGTCCAACCAGGTTTTCAGGGTGCCTATGGCCAGTTTCGAGTGCCTGGAACACAATTTGGTATGGCTGGTTTTTCGCAGCCATACGTACAAAATGCAGATATGACAGGGATGCGAGTGTTGGAATGAACACTCATGGAGCACCACTGCTACAGGCACCTGTTTATGATAATGTGGCTCCTTTGAGTCAGCCTAAGGTTTACAAGGAAGGTGGGCAGGGAGTGAAGTTTGAAACTTTCAGAGGAACTGAGGACCAATTAAAGGCTTTGACCTTTATACAACAGTTCGATGCAGCTTATGCTGGAGGCAACTTCACAGAATCTTCAAAGATACGCAAGGCTGCCACTTTCTTGAAAGGGAATGCGCTCCAATGGTGGACCGCATTGTTGAACCAGGGTCAAGCCCCAACAACGTGGGTCCAATTCAAACAGCTTTTTGCGCCTGCATGGTTGACAAACACTTTTGAAGTGGATGTGATGACAGAATGGCACGAGTTGAATGCTAAACAGTGTGCGAATTTGGAAGAGTACAATAAACAGTTTTGGGCCGCACTGTTGCCAGTCACCTCTTACAAGTTTGTGCCATTGTCAGAACAGATTGAGAAGTACTGTTGCGGATTGCCCAAGAAAATCAGGGACTACTGCACAAAGACTACTGTCATGAATATGTTTCAGTTGATAGAGAATGCAAGAGTGGCCAGCAATCTGTCGAAGGGAGATTCCGATGGATTTAATAGCCACAAGAAAGGGGCCCAGGGCAAACAGTTTTCAGCCAAGGGCAATGTTGCAGCAAAGCCTTCTGAGTCTCCTGCAAAGAAGCCCTCCACTCAAGAAGCTGATACGTCCAAGAAGCAGTCTAAATCTTCTTCGGAACGAGGACAAGGACAAAAAAGGCATTTTTTTGGCAAAACTTTTCAAGAAAGGAAAGCTCTTAGGGAGGCCAAGAAATGCTACATTTGTGAACAAGAAGGACACTTTGCAAATGAGTGCCCACAGAAGAAGTCACAGGATAAGGATGACAAGTCAGACCATAAAGGGAAGAAGCCAAAGCCGAGTGCAGAACTTGTTCCAGATTTGGTAGAAGATCAGCCAAACACAAATGCCACGGAGCTGTGCAGAGCTTGGGGCAAAGTTAGAGACCAGACAGTGCTGGTTTTCTTTGATCCAGGAGCCCGTGCAAATTTCATATCACCAGAATTGGCATCAAAGTTGGGCATTCGTGCAGAGGAGATGGGTATGACAGGCGAAGCAGGTTTGGCATGCCCAGGACATTCAGAGCCTGTTACTCCCATTCTGGGAAAGCTTCGTCAGCACATTCAGAGTTATGTCAATGCGGAAGAGTTTCATATTATGCCACTTGAGGGCTGTGATGTGTTATTGGGTATCCCATGGTGTTACAGGTTGCATGCTATGGTGGATACTTACAACAAAAAGATTACCCTTGTACATAGAGGAAAGACTCATGTCCTTGATGTAAAGCTTAAAGGCGAGTCTGTTCCAGTTGTTTCTGCTTCTGCTATTTCATCTGTAATAAAGAATCATCTTTCTGCGTACTTGATCTTTGCAAAAGAAGTACCTCAAGTTGTATCTAATTTGTCTACCTTAGATAAAGACAGGTCAACTTTTTTGAGTGGTTTCAGTGATTGTTTTTCGGACTCTTTGCCAGGGGAGTTACCTCCTGAGAGACCTGAGGATCATACTATAGATCTTGTGCCAGGTTCTAGTCCACCGAATAGACCACCATACAGGGTTAGTGCAGCCCAGCAGAAAGAGATTATGGGTCAGGTCAACGAGCTTTTAGAGAAGGGGCTGATTCAGCCCAGTTCATCCCCTTTTTGTTCCCCTGTACTCTTAGTGCAGAAGAAGGATGGTTCATGGCGCATGTGCATTGACTATCGCGCCTTGAATAAGAATACTATCAAGAACAGGTTCCCCATACCGAGGATAGATGACATTCTTGATCGGCTTGAGGGAGCGTCATTGTTTACAAGAATAGACCTAAAGAGCGGGTATCATCAGATACGCATTAGACCAGAAGATGTCCATAAGACTGCATTCAGGACAACATTTGGTCTCTACGAGTTTCTTGTCATGCCATTTGGTCTCACAAATGCTCCTGCCACATTTAATAGAATGATGGACAGAATTTTTAGACCACATAGAAACTTCGTGGGTACCTTCTTTGATGACATGATTGTCTACTCAAAGTCTGAAGAGGAGCATAGGGATCACTTGACTGCAGTTTTCAATGAGTTACGTAAGAACAGGCTACTCATTAATGCGAAGAAGAGTGAATTCTTTTTGCAAGAGATTCACTTCCTTGGGCACATTGTTTCAAAGGATGGGGTACGCATGGATCCTGCTAAAGTGGAAGCAATTAGGTCATGGCCAGACTTGAAGTCCGTACATGACATTCGAAGCTTTCTAGGCTTATGTTCCTATTACAGGAGGTTCATCCGAAATTTTGCTGAGATTGCTTCTCCACTCCATGCACTGCAAGGAAAAGGAGTTACTTTCAAGTGGACAGCCAAGGAAATTTTAGCGTTCAAACACTGGAAAGAGAAGCTGACTTCAAATCCGGTAATTATTTTGCCAGATCTTTCTAAACCTTTTGTGGTTCAATGTGATGCGTGTGGCCATAGTCTTGGTGCAGTTTTAATGCAGAATGGCCGAGTAGTCGCATATGAGAGCAGAATTCTTTTGAAGACTGAAAGGAACTTGCAAGTCTATGAGAAAGAATTGCTAGCAGTAATTCATGCTCTCACTAGTTGGAAACACTATTTGCTAGGGGCTGATTTTGTTGTCCAAACGGATCATCAAACCTTGCGATATTTTCTTACACAGACGAAGTTGTCTGAGAAGCACATGCGATGGGCAAACATCTTGTCAATGTTCCATTTTCAGATTGTGCATGTGCAAGGGAAAAAGAACGTGGTGGCTGATGCGTTGTCACGAAAGCCCCAAATTTCAGCAGTGTCAATTCCGTACCATTGTGAACTAGACGAAATGAAGACACAATATGCTGAAGATTCAGATTTTGCAAGGATCTATGACCAGCTTGTTGATGGGCAACATCATGAGCACTATATGCTTAAGAATGACTTTCTCATGATGCATGGAAAGTTATGCGTTACTAAACAGTTACGGCCAAAGATTTTGATGGAAAGTCATGCTCCACCTTATGCTGGGCATCGTGGAATTGATGCGACAGTGAAAGGGGTTGAGGCATTCTTCTATTGGCCAGCTTTGCGTCAAGATGTTGACACATTTGTAAGATCATGCTTAGTATGCCAAAAAGTCAAATTTGACAGACAAAAGCAACCGGGATTGTTGCAGCCATTGCCGATCCCTGATAGGCCATGGGAAAGTATAGCAATGGACTTTATCTTTGATCTTCCAAGGACGCAAACAGGAAATGATGGGATTTGGACTATCATTTGTAGGTTCAGTAAGCAGGCCCATTTCATTCTTGTTAGGAAGAAGATAAAGCCACAACACATGGTCAAGATATTCATGAGAAATATCTTTAAATATCATGGGATGCCTCAGTCAATTGTCAGTGACAGGGATCCACGAATGACGAGTCTTTTCTGGAAGGCATTGTTTGAGAACATGGGCACTACGCTCAAGTTCTCTTCTTTGTTTCATCCGCAAACTGATGGACAATCAGAAGAGGCAAATTCTACTGTCTTGGACCTACTCAAATGTTATGTCTCAGAGCACAAGGCAACTTGGGAACACCATCTCCCATTGGTTGAATATGCTTACAATAACATTGTGCATACATCAACAGGTAAGGCACCATTTGAGATAGTGGAAGGAGGAAAGAAAGTCCCACCCATTTTGCAGACTAAAGACAAGATATTTGAGGCAGACAAGTATGTGCAAGATATGGATGAAACATACAGGAAGATAAAGATTGCTCTTGAGAAGACTCAGGCTAAGAAAAAGAAAGTTGCTGATCGTCACCGTCGTGAACTTGTATTTTCACTTCGTGATTGGGTACTTTTGCCCTTTGAAAAGGCCAGGTTAAGGAAAAGGAAAGGCAAGGAACGCTTGTTTCCTAAGCTCAGTATGCGATATTATGGTCCTTTTCAGATTTCAGAAAAGATCAGCGATGTAGCTTACAGGTTAAAGCTACCAGAAGGCTGGAAAATACATAATGCTTTTCATGTCAGCCTTCTAAGGCCCTTTGTTGGTGATGTGCCAAAGAATATGCTTGATGAGGAACAACCCGAAGTGGAAGAATTGGAAGAAATCCTTGTTCCTGAACAGATATTGGCACATAAAGAAAGAAAGGTTAGAGGAAAGGTTGCAAGATGCTATTTGGTGAAGTTCAAGAACTATCCATCATTAGATGCCAAATGGATGGAAGAGTCTGAATTGGTTGATTCACCTCAGCTATTGCAATTGTATCTTGAAGCCTTTCAAATGGAACCCACAGTGACTTGATGCAACCTTTTTGGAGCAAGGCAAGAGAATGGTTCATGATGCTCAAGAGAGTAGTTAAGCAATTGTATCTACTCTTTCCATACAGAATTTAGCTAGAGAAGTTTGTGCTCAAGAGTACACTAGAAGACTTCTATGCTTGATATATGTGTCGTAGCCAGGTTGGTGGGATTGTTTAATCGTCCAACGCTACATTTCCGGAAGCATGTATATCTTGGATTCCCATCATAGAATATATGTGATATCAGGAGATATCTGCATGTATTATTGGCATGCAAGCGAGGTCGCTTGCAGTATTTCAAGGGTGGGGTGTGTCACCAGGAGGTGTATTTTTCTTGTTGCCTTCCGTAAATAAGTATTAGATATATTTATTTTATTTTTACTTGTTTGTCCCAAAACCTTTGAAAAGGTGCAAGTGGACATTGCATGGCCAGTGTGAAACGGCTGTAGCCAAATGGGTTTCTCACATCAGGGATCTAGGTCGGTCAGACAGGGACTGCCCGGGCCAGTTTAGCACTGAATTCTGATGAGTATGGAAGCTCGTGTGCGCCAAATTGGAATTTGGGCCACTTGTCAAGTCACTGCAACTTTATAAGTTGAAAGGGGCCAATAAATTAACCCACATTGTAGATGTTGGTCAAATGGTAGTCTTCAATGATGGTCAGGAGACCGATAGGGACGCCATGGAAGCATCTCCTAAAATTTAGGGAACTGCTATTTTTGACCAGAAAATGTGTTCGCGTCATTAGCTCTGGAATGACAAGGGGAACATTTTATTGCTCTGCTGCCAAGTCAACTGACGCACCAGTTGAGATATTTTTAGCATGGAAAGCCCAAACTCGAAAACTGGGCGACGTGTCAGCCTGTGAGCGATTCTGCCACTCTGGGAGGCAAAAACGAGCTGCATATCAACAAAGGGGGCGCCATTTTCAGCCTCAGGTGGATTGTAGCAGGTACAGAAGCTATGGAATGCTTACCTTGCCCTCTATGCACAGTATGGTGACGGGAGTGATGCCCCGCACGCTACATACTACTCTCTTTCTCCCCTACGTACAGTATGTTATGCCCCACTAGTGGACTTCTCATTTGACCTATGTACAGCTCTGGGGGTTTATGCGCGTTTGCCAAGGCAAGAGCCTTCTGAACAGGAACCGGATTAGCTAATTGCTAATCCCCCACAGGTACGCACAGTTCCATCACGAAAGATTGCGAGTTTGGAGAGTTTTCTCGCGTGAAAACTCGTCCAATTCACAGGGGAACTGTCCCATTGCGTGCGGGAGCCCTTGGGACACGCGTAGGCGTGTTCGCTCCTCTAAAAACGATCTGAAACAGGGAATTACAGCCTGCTGTGTTTTTCTGCAGGTTTAGGGTTTTGCACCTAAACTGCAAGGGAACATCGGGGGAGCCTCGTGAGAGCCTTGGGATGCGTGTACAAGCTTTTGGGCTCCCGGCAGTGAAAAACAGAGAATTACAGCCCGCTGAATTTCTGTGACAGCTCACCAGAAAGCTTCCAGATATCGAGGGAATCCGTCCTAGTCAGGTGTTTTTGACCTACAAGGGTTTTTGCGCCGTTATGCTGTCCAAAACCGGTCGAAAACCTGCGTTTTCAGCCCTCGCCAGGTTTGGACAGCTTTGTTAAAGCTTGTGCTAAGTGGTCGGATCGTCTACCTTAATTTGAATAAAGAAATACCGAAAGGGGCGCCAGTCTTTGGGGCCTACAAGGTGTCGGTCTCGTGTGCGCAGTGACATTCTAGTCGCTGGACGCAACTGTGTTCTCTTCACTTCTCAGTGCTCTGTGTAAAGTTAACAGGTAATTGAAATAGTACCGCCCTCTACGTTGTACGGGCCGGTTATAGTATTTCTTTATATCGCATCAACACAGTACAAGCCGGTACTCCAAACTCTGCACCTTCTCCAGAAGCATGCCAAAGAATGAGCCCTAGCCTCATATTTAAAGGCCCTTGGCCTGAAAAGCAGTTACAGTAAAAAGCCTTTAAAACTCAAAAGCTTCTGATCCAAAAAGCAATGCCAAAAGCTACCAGCGTAATTTACGAAAATCCGTACAGCCTGCAATGTCATCAGCCAACGCAAAACACGGAAATCCGTACAACCTTCCACGTCATCATGCCAGTGCAACTTTTGGAAATCTGCCACGTCATCAGTTTTTGCGTGTGTGCGGGTCCTGCTTTATTTTAATCCCTTTATGTCACTGGGGCCCCATCGGACGGGGTCCCTATAAGTTGGTAGGACTTCTTCTTCTTCTACTACTTGTTCTTCTTAGGGTTTAGGCCCCTCGGCCGGCATATGTAAGTTGGCTCCCTTCTTTAGGCTTTGACACGTCAGCAGTTTGTTACACAGAACATTGAGATCATCTGCTTCAGGTCTTTCAGGCATTACGAGATCACAAGTTCATGATTAATGCAAAGAAAAGTGAATTTTTCCTACCAGAGATACACTTTTTGGGACGCATTGTGTAAGCAACAGGAGTGCAGATGGATCCGGCCAAGATAAAGACTACCTGTGATTGGCCCGATTTGAAGAATGTCCATGAAGTTAGAAGCTTCTTGGGATTGTGTTAGTAGTACAGGCGGTTCATTCGAAAGTTTGCAGAGGTTGCTTCCCCTTTGCATATCTTGACACAAATAAGGAGTCCCTTTCTCGTGGGGACCCACAGAGGTGACTACCTTTCAGACTTTGAAAGAGAAATTGACTACGGGACAAGTTTTGACTTTGCCCGACTTGCAGAAGTCGTTTGAAGTATATTGTGATACTTGTGGTCGTAGTCTGGATGCGGTCTTAATGCAAGAAGGCCAATGTCATTGCCTACGAGAGCCGATTGTTCTCAAGGCCAGAATTAACAGCACAGATTTGTGAGAAAGAGCTTTTGGTGGCTATCCATGTCTTATTAGTGGCAACATTACCTACTCGGAGCCGGTTTTACGGTTTTCACAGATAATGGGAGTTTACGCTACTTCTTGTCACGGAAACAGCTATCGGAAAAAGAAGATGCGGTGGGCAAAACTTCTTATCACGGTTTACTTCCGGATTGTCCATGTGTAGGGATAGAAGAAATTGGTGGCAAATACTTTTCTCCGAAAGCCGTTGGTTCTAGCTATTTCCGGGATACATCACATGAACTTCGAGGATATGGTCGGTCAGTACGCCACAGAACAGATTTTGTAGATGTATTCTGTTGAATACAACAAGGGGAGATAGTAGCGGATTATTCCATTCGGGATGGCTACTTGATGAAGAAAACCATGTTGTGCGTTACACAGCCGTTGAGGGAAAAGGTTCTAACCGAATGCCACTGTCCGCCTTTCACAGGTCATTGCGGCATTGCTACCACCTTGAAACGGGTAGAGGGATAGTTCTTTTGGCCGAGACTCAAGAAGGATGTGGACGAGTTTGTGTGCAGTTGCTTGGTATGTCCAAAGGTCAAGTTTGACAAGCATAAAGCACAGGGATTGTAATTTGTTACAGCCTTTTACCCATACCCACCCGCCCTGGGAAAGTATTGCAATGAATTTCATCTCCCGAGAACACAGCGTGGGCACGATTGTTTATTGCCCAAGTCTTTAGATTACATGGCATGCCTGAGAGAATTGTCTCCGACAGGGCTCCAGGTTCACAAGTTTGTTTTGGACGGCTATTTGGGAGAACATAGACACGCGATTGCAGTTCTCCTTCCACCCGCAAACTGACGGGCAATCAGAGATTGCTAATTTAGTGGTACTGGATTTGTTGAAGTCTTCTTCGTTGGATCAGAAGACTACTTGGGAAAGGTTTTTACCTTTGGTGGAATATGCCTACAGAAACACGTTTGACTCTTTGATGGGGAAGATGCCATTTGAGATTTTTGAATTTGCTATGAAGGTTCTACCCTTCCTTAGCGCGAAAGATAAGATTTTTCTTTGAAGTTGACTAGTTCACGAGGGACTTGGTCCGGAAGGCTTTGCAAAAATTTCAGGAAAGACAGAAAAAGACAGCAGATCGCCTTTGTCGCGATTTGAAATTGAAGGAGAAGGATTGGGTGCTCTTACATTATGGGAAGGCACGACCGAGAAAGAAAACAAAAGGGAAAGGAGCGGCTTCTTTGTAAGCTTAGCATGACATAGTGTGGACCTTTCCAGGTTTTTCGGAAAGATAAATGATATTCCCTTTGGACTGAAGCTGCCAGAATACTTGGAGGATTCACAATGTTTTTTTTTGTGAGTCTCTTGAAGCCTTTTGAAGGCGATGTACCTGTTGATGAACAACCCGAATTGGACGAAAACGAGCAGATACTCGTTCCAGAACAAAAATTGGCATGAAAAGAAAGAAAGAAGGTAAAGCGAACTGACGGTTCTTGGTTAAATTCAAGACCTACTTCGCAATGGACGCAAAGCGAATGGAGGAGGAAGACCTAGCAGATATTCCTCGGAATGTGAATCTTTACCTTGAAGCTTTTTGGTTTAGCATAGTCTATTCCAAAGGGAACCCGGAATTCAGCTTGGCCGGAGATCTGGTGCAGTGGGTTTGCACAAGAGGGAAGTTACTCCGCTCCGTTGTCAACAGATGCCTCGATTTTTGAATACTAGAGTCACTGATGTCTCTTTGAGCTTCAAGGATACTGAGAGCTGACAGTATTCTGCTGGATGACTTTATGAAATGGAATTCTGGAATATGAAACTGATTTTTTCTTGACTTGTTTTTAAGTGCAAGAACTGATAGACGAAATGACGGCAGCATTTTTATCTAATAGATCTCGAATAGACATGGTTGCAATAGGGGTTAGTCAATCGGGCATCTATAAGGTCCCGACCGGATCTAGATGCGATTGCTAACTACATTGCCGATAATCATGGTCTAAGATTCGAATGAATGTTGAATGTCCTGTGATGTCTAGTGATGTCTTGTGATGTCGAGTGATGTGATTGTCGATTGGTACATGTGCTAGATGTGTGTTCCTAGTACGTAGGTACTAACAGTCAGTGTCTGCTAAGACAATTTATGGCCACTGTCTATTTTGTAGGCGTAATCAAGGGCGATTACAATGCTTTCAAGAGGGGGGTATGTCACAAAGTGATGACGTGGCTGCCCGCTCTGCAAGAAAGTCAGAAACCCTAATTTGCTGAAACCCTAAGCCTAAAAATCAGAAACCCTAATTTACTGAAACCCTAACCCTAAAAATCAGAAACCCTAATTTGCTGACGTGGCCTGACACGTGGCAACTGTACGGACCCCCGCGAATTGCGGCGTGATTTTCGGACAACAAGGCGGCAGTTTTTGATTTCAGCTTTTGGACTTGCTTTTCCTACGCAAGTTGAGAAAGAGAGAGAGAGAAGCCTCTTTGCTTTATTTCTATTTAAGCAAGAGAGAGAGAGAGTTCTTTTGTTTGCTTTATTCCCTCTCATGAGAGATTGTGAAAAGCAGAGAAAGCTTTTGCTTTATTTTCAAAGCTTTTAATTTTCAGCTTTTGGGACAGCTTTTGGGGGCTCTGCTTTTAGCATCCCTTTGTACTCTTTAAATACGTGGGCAAGGCCTCATAACTCAGAGCATCTGGACGCAAAGTCTTGAGTGTGAGCGCCTGCCAGCACTCTTGTACTTTTAACACAGATTAATACAAAAAGAAATACCGAAAGGGGCGCCAGTCTTTGGGGCCAATATCTCTAGGCACGGAACTCCGCCGGGCCAGTGTCGAATAAATTGTGAACTGTGAACTGTTTTGAAGTGGTTCTTTGGTGCTATCGCGGTAGATTCTTGACTTGGAGTGTCCCAAGTCTGTTACACGATCAAGAGCGTCTCAAGGGGCTGATTGGGCTGCAAATTTCTAGCCAGTATGAGGGCTTCTTTGTGGCTATGCCCGGCCCTGTCAAACTCATCCATTGTCTACGATCATAAGAGGGGGTCCAGCCAGACTTGCAATCAAGAGCGTCCCAAGGGGCTGATTGGGCTGGCAAATTTTCAGCCAGTAGGAGGGCCCGGGGCGGTCACTTATCAAAAGCTTCCTATATCACATGCGTTCAAGAGGTTATTAATAATACCTCAATATACATACTATATTTACACTACGTGCCTATTTAAAAAAACCCCTCCCCCCTCTGTATGTATACATTTTGATCTTTTAATAATCCTCTCCGGTTAACTCACGTGATAGCATACACATTCTAAAAAGTGACCGCCCCGGGTAGGATGGCAACTTGTGGTGTTTTCATCACGGAGACCTCCCCCAAATCTGTGTTTCTGCATCGAGATGGCTTTGCTTCGATTGTGTCACAAAGAATCCTTGAGAACTTGCGTTTTGCAGCCAGTAGGTGACGGAGGAGTGCTGCTGTTCGTCAACGTGGAGTTGGTCGGGTTCGTGGCTGCATTTGGAGGTAAGAGGGGGCTTGTGTGTTGTGATTCATGCCTATTTCCCGCACAGTACATTTGCTCATTTTCAGCCGGCAGCCAAGAGTGTTTTATGAAATAGAGGGGGCTGTTTTTGAAATTTTTTCAGCCCACTGGATCTGTCCTTGTTGAGGAGGTTGGAGATTCTTCTCACATGAGATTGCTTGCAGCCTTGAGCCCGGGCTGCCCAGTTTGTACCTCTCTACGAGGATTCACTTTTGCCCTTGGGAGTGTCTTGACCATGGCACCAAAGGATTTTGTAGAGAGTTCTCATGGCCGACCGACGCACATTCATTGGAACATTTGAGATCTACTCATAACACGGCCTTGGAAGAATTACTAGACAAAAACATTCCAGTGTTGCTAGTGTTTTCCAAGGATCAAAAGCTTGATGCCACCCGACTACCAGGATTGGAAAATGCTTATGGAGGCAGTGCTGAAGACCTGCAACCTTACCTAGATGGTGAAGGACAAGATTGGTCGGCCAAAGGCTCCTGACCGTAAGCTCTTTTCCAAGAGTTCAGAGTCTGGGCATTACTAAAGCTCTTGAAACCAGTTGAATGCTTGGGTCCAATCTTTTTATCTTCCTAAATTGTATTCAACTAGCACATGGACGTATTCACAGATGACGAATGCTCGAAAGTTCTTAGTTCGCTTGGAAAAGGTCTACACTTGGGACCAACGCCTTCAAGACAGTGAGAAAGACAAAGATTACATCAATGTTTTCAAGAGGACGAACTCGATCTATGAGACAAATCAATGTATAGCTTCATAAGTTCAGAATAGTCTGAACTCACGAATTGTAAGAGGGGATAAAACACTCACAAAACTACAAAAGAAAGGGACACAAGAAAACAAGGAGAAGGGGGGGGGGGGGGGGGGGGGGGGGGGGGGGGACTAAATCACTTTATTTGCTACTAAACGAAACTAGATAAAACAAACCATTATTCACTTAAAAATGTTTTAAAAAAAGCCATACGCAAAATAAAGTGAAGCAACTTACTTGGCTAAACCTTGAAACAAGTACTCAACCTTAAATTAAAAAGAATAAGCCATCTCAAAGACTTAATCCTAAAAATCAAACTCCACACAACAACTTCTAAAGGAACAAATTTTTAAGTCCTAATGTAAGCTAAATACTAGAAATGAATACTACTACAACCTACGAAGAAGAGGCTGAAAATAACCAAAGAAGTACAAAGGTCCAAATTTGACAATATGTTACCTCAACTTCGCTGCTTGCCCAAACAGGAAGAATACGATTATCACCGTTATCATGCATAGCTTGGACAACAGCTATGACATCCCTACTCACGTCGTCAGACGAAGAAGCTATATGGCCACCAGACTGGGTCACCTCTTATTCTAAGCAGTAAAGTTGGAATTTTGTTGACTACTCAAGTGTATGGTCCAGTTAATGTAAGATAGCAAATTCAGTTGCCCTCAATCATTGAAAACATTAAATTCAAACCAGGAAATGTGAGCCATAGAGAGACTGCGAACAATGCACGATTACCGCAAAGCTCTCACTCAAAGCGCATCAGCACATCACTCAAAACAGAGAAAGTGTACTGGAGCTGAAACCAGCTGAGCTGTTGATTCCATCCCCCTTGCCACTCCACAGCTCAACACCTCGAGAAAAGTGGCTTAGCTGCCATGGATAACATGAGAAAACATACCTTCATCTTGTACAATGGGTGGTCTTTCTGAGCCTGTAACAAAACAGGTGTCGCAAGTTGAGCAATCCATCGAGCTGCTGCAACCATTCCACAATGAGCATATCCAAGCACAATATTGCTCACACCACCCTCTTCCAGGACAGTGTGATGGAAGGGAACCACCGCTCCGGTAACAGCTGTCAAAGTGTCTTTGACACTGTGTGTGCCTCTAATTAGCAAAAGTATGCTTTGCAACTTTGCGTCCAGTAAAATAGTGAAAGCCGGTTTCAGAAGCTGTTAATGAACAAGACCACATATGTTCATAATTAAAAACAATGTTTGTATATTTTAACAATCACCACAGGCAAGGGCTGCTCAAAGTTTTTGAAGAGTGACACAAACATTTATGGCAAACCATAATAATTTCCTACACTATAATATCATTCAGTTGATGATCACACAATGTGATCCAAACAATAAGTATTGCAATATAAGAGCAAATATTAAAACATCTGCTGAACTTTCCGCGAAAAACTTTAGAGCAGACGGCTCTCTCAGAATAAGGAATCTTCCTACGGAACAGAAGCCGTAATCAACCTTTGGACACGAATGCCAACGATAAGTAGAAGATTCATGCATGCAACATGGAAGAGAAGAAAAGGTGACAAACACGAATAGCTGCAAAAACACCTAGAGCACCACACAACTCAACTAAGTGACCATCTTGTGTATAATTCCCTTGGGCTTTCCCTGGATTCACCCCACGCTGTTGTAAAGATTATGGTATTTTGTAAGAATACAATCACCAGATTTATCACATATGGTATTAACTAGATGCTATGAAATCCCAATGAATGTTGTCAATAGCTCATGTAAATGAAGCCCCCCACCCACAAAACCGATATTTGGTAAAAAATGAGACAATGAACATACCCCTGCTTTAGGTTCTTGAAGAAGAACACAGTCCAGGGTGTATCCAGAAGCCTCCAAAAATTGAGGAAACGGTTTTTTTGAGAAATGTATGCAAGCAGTGATTAGAATCAGCAGCTCCTTCAGTTCTTCTACGACATCTGGACCTCTTAGCTCCTGATTTCCCTCCCCTGCATAGGCACTTACCACTTGTGACTGGCCCTGCACACATACAGTAAGCACTTAAAATCTCCTAATGCATTTCTTAGCGCCACTCTATAGATGCACAAAAATACAATCTCACCTGACGTTTCATCAAAAAGTTGATGCCAAATGCCAAGTCCACTATGGGCCATTTTCCAAGGGTCTCTGCATAAGTGAACCTTAATGTCTCCGACAAAGTAGCGATGGCCTCAAACCATGTAGAAGGGGCATGGCGCGCAAGCCCCAGCCTGACTCTTGACCTGCTTGAATCAATGGAAGCGCCCTCTTGTAGCATCTCACTACCACCTTCGGCACGGCGCTTTAAAGTGTAATATAGCAGAGCCGCAGCACCTGCCGCGGTTGCCATAGTCGCTGTTGCCATAATGACAACTCAAGAGCATCAGGGACCAAGTTTTGTATTGATATCCAACCAGTTCACTGCAATCCAAACCATGTAGAGAAACTTGGTAAGGAGAAATTGTGTACATCCAGCAAGGACTAGAGACAAACAACACAGAATCCATGTGCACTATCTGGGTCACTCAGAAGCTGAAAACTTAAAATATAGAAAATGCTTGGCAAGCAAAAATATGTGTATCATCCTGAAAGGCCTATTTGATTGAGTCTTCGACTGCGGACAAAGAGTGTAGTCTCTTAATGGGTATCTGGGTCTCCAAAAAACAACATCATCCAAACATCAAAGAAAAGATCCCTCTCTCTGGCAAAGAAGTGAGTATGGCTTAATCTTTAAATGTTGACCTAAAAACATTTATGGAATGACAATCATAAGCTCGCTTTATCATATTGATGAGACAATTTAAAACCAGTCCATGCCAACTCTTACACACAACCATACAACATCAGAGTCTTTGTTATGACACATGTCGCCTGCATTATTGAATAATGTGGAAGCTTTTCACCTGAAAGTAAATTTCTATGCTCTCGACAAGAGTGAATGCAGTATCAAAGTTAAATTGTTTCCTATCCAATGCGCGTAGGGCTTCTAAAGCTTCTCTTAGAATGTAGGAACCGTTGACGACGTGAAATCAGAGAAAGCAGGACAACCTGTGCTCCGAAAAGGTTTTGCTACTGCTAACTCTATGCGTTCTGCTCTAGCTTTCCACTTCTCCACACCCTGCTAAATTTCTCGACGGAAGATCGAGATCAAAACGCCTCACGACAGACCTAATCGCAGATCATGCGTTCGTTTCCAAAGCTTGCTCTTAATGGCGATGGTGCTATGTGTAATGCTCACGTATAATTCCCTGCGCCGACATTGAAAGGACGGGGACGCTTTCTACACCCTTGCTATGTAAAATTTGGTCTTGTAAGTTTAAATGGCAAAAGTAACGTGAAGCTGAGGGAAGGGGATCTATGGTCAAGATTACACGTCCCGGGTCGGCAATCGACCGTCAATTTGGATCTGAGGGTTGACACTCTATGGGTCTAAGAAGAAGAAGGAGACTCCATAGCCAAAGCTTTCTCCAAACTCTCTTTTCTATTAGCTCATATTATCATTTATACTTAAGGGTGGGTTGCAGTGGCAATGCCCGAGTGTCCAAGGTGTTTAAAGCTCATTTTAATCACACAATAATTATCTAGGCTCTTAATTTGGCATCATTATTACAAATTGGAACTAGTAAAGATTCTATTTAACATTTCAAGATCCCACATTGTAGAAATTACATAAGAAATGTTTATGGGTACGCATTTTGACAATTGCCTTGGCAAGGTAGTCCTACCATTTCAACATTCAATCTAGTATTGCGCTCCAAGCTTGTGTATTGTGCCAAAATCACTACACAACTCCCCCCTTCCTAAAGGTGTACATTCTTAGGTTCCATGGTACAAAAGGTTGTAGGGGCCCAAGATGATTGTCATGAAGCTATAGGTGAACACTAGTATAAAGTGTTGTTTGTTTTGGTAGTCATGAATTTGTGATTGTTGATGTAACCCGGTGAAGATGTTGACAAAGTGCATTGAAAAAAATTAGAATATGGTCACAACTTACTTACCAAAAAGAGTTAATTTTGATGTAAGATATGGAAGAGAGAAAGATGGTTATTTATGTACGGCCTTTGTTGTATAAGCAAGCACGCACTAGTCCATGGTCAATGTTGATGGACTCTAATAGTTGTTTGTTGGCACATTGATTATGCCATAGTAATTGAGATGATAATGGAGTTAATACAGAGCAAGGAGAGGTTAGTGTTAACCAAGTGTGAACGACTCTTTTATCGATGACTTGTCAGTATGGCATTGTTTTCCATCTAGCCAAGGGAGTTGGCAAAAATATGAGGTTACCAATGGAGGGTTGGTTGATAGGTTCACTAAAACTGTAATGAAAATGGCCTATAAACTTTGAGAATAGCGGAATTAAGAGAATTAGCGTGAGCATTTTTGTGAGACTACTTGGAGAACATAGAGGGTGAAATTAATTAGCGGTAGCGACATAACCATAATACTTAATTAACTTGGCATGAACAATACTTTTGCAAGAGAGAGAGTTTAGAGAACCTGACAAAAATTGAGGACCGGATTTCCCTGTTGGGGTATAGGCGCATGTGCCTTACCCGGCCGCCCAGAGTCTGGGCGCCCACTGACTTGTATACCTTATACATAGCATAAGTGTATAGGGGGCTGCTCACTCTTTGAGTCTCCCCACCCATATCTGTGTGTCGTGTGTTTCCTTCTCCCTCTCACTCTCTGTCTGTGGTGCTCCCCGATCCCCTTCAATTGGTATCAGAGCTTTGGTGACCGCGGAGAGCACGACGGCTTTGAGAGCTTCGAGGCGATAGCTCGCTCTCTCTCGACGGTAGAGAGATTAAGAAAGCAAAAGACTTGCTGTGAGAATGCAATGGGAGCTTGTGAGCTCAGTTGAGAGTGATGTATGCTCTTGTGGAAGCTCAGAAAGGAGTGTGGAAGATTGTGTGTAAGTGAAGGTGCTGCCCTAAAACTGTGTGCGCAGCAGCACAGTTTTCATATTCATTTTTCTCCTTGTAGAATGCAGATCTGAGAATTCACTCACAATGTGCCCATCCGTTTCGACGTGGTCTACAACTTTGCAGAAGAAACTTTTTGCAAATTCCTCACCGTTTTGCTGATATTCAGCTCAGACTGACTGTATACAGAAATTCCAGATTTTCGGTTGTCGCATTGTGTGCGAGTTTGATGCACTTTTGGAAGCACGGGAGATGCTTGAAGTTGAGTGCATAAATTCTGAGCTGAAGATGCAATTGCAGCTTGTGTTAAACTTGTGGTTTGAGGGTTTTTTGATAGACTTGGGCAACGAAGTACGGAGGCGTTTACACACCACCGAAGCGGTCTCTTGAGAGACGCAGGTTTTTGGAGCACACACGTGGAGCTTCTTTCACTGGTTTTCACATGATACTTTGGCAGTGATTTTGTGCTTGGATTCATGGTCTTTGCGAATGGTTTGCATATGGTTATGGCACATGGTTGATGCCCATTATACATGCATTTTGGCGAGCACTTTCAAGTGCCAGTGAGCTCTCTTGAGAGCATTGTTTTCGCATTGATCAAGTTTTCGGATTGCAAATCTTTTGGCGCTTGCTTATGCGCGGTCACTCCGTTGATGTACGTTGAGTGCGGATTGCCATTGTATGTGAAAATGTGGAGCCATTTTGGCATTCTTACTCATTGGCATTGAGTAGTGTTATGGTTTATGGTAGAGATTGTACTTGAGTTTTTGCTCAGTTTTCAGGGGAAATTCTGTCCGATTTTTCCCAGATTCTCGCCATAGTTTGTGATCGAGTGTTTACTCTCACTTTGACAGGTTTTGTCAGTTTGGACACAGTTTTGTGTTTTTGTATCCACTCTCGCAAGAGTGAGGAGTTGTGTATCTTTCTTTGCTTGAGACAGTGGTTTGCTCTCAGGTGGGAGAGTCTTGTGATCTCGAGCATTGTTTGCCATAGTTTTGCAGAGCTTATGCATGTATATTGAGTGTAGTTTGATGCGCATTGATTGCTCATTGTATTGAGCTTGCAGGACAATGGTTATTTTGTGTTGATAGCCATTGTGCGTCGAAACTCTGGCGAAATTTTCCCAGGAGTTTTATGCGTATCATTTATGCGATCTAGGTAGAGATTGCGGGTTGCACTCAGCATTTGCGTGCAGTGTTCTCTGCAGGTGGGAGATTTGTGCGTGTGTCTACATCGATACCGCACAGTGTGGGCTTGGTGATTAGCTCACAGATTGCAGTGTGATACTAGAGCATGCGAGGCTTGTATTGACATTGCGGGAGCTCTATTTTGGAGTGTGTCTCACAGGTTTTACATTGTGTTTCTGGCCATATTTGTAGACAGTTTCCAGGTGTTGTTGGTGAGGTGGTTTTGCTTTCTAGTTTGCTACATTGTGCTCATGGCAGAGACAGGTGATCGATCAGATTGTGACCTCTCACAGATGCGCGTGTTTGATGGGTCAGACTTTGCGGCATGGAGAGAGTGTATGCTTGATGCATTGACACAGCGAGGGTTGCATCGACCATTGAGTGGTGATGTAGGTAGACCTTCAAACATGTCTGACGATCAGTGGCAGGAGCTAGAGGAGATGGCACTATCTACGCTCTCTTTGCACCTTGCGGAATCTGTATATGCTCTTGTTATGTATGAGACTACTTCGAGAGCACTTTGGCACAGATTACATGATATGTATGATAGATCTGAGTCATCACGGACTCGTGTGAGACATGTACATTCACGAGCACGCCGACAGGTGACATGTTGGTATTGTGGTCATTCTGGACACGTTAGACGGCGTTGTTTTCGTCGTATGCGACATCGTAGGAGACATTGCAGTCTCAGAGATGTATGTAGTGATGCCATGGACTCAGTTGCTTTGACAGCTGAGGCACATGTAGTGTCGGAGTATACTAGTGACGGGGATGTCACTTTTACCTCGAGCTATGCACGAGATGCTATACATGTGGATAGTGCACTCCCTTCGCAGTGGTTGCTAGACGCAGATGCTATGTTTCATGTCACGCCGCATCGTGCATGGTTTTGTAGCTATTCTAGCGGGATGCTTGGCAGTGTACGTTTGACCAATGGATCAGTGCATGCGATAGCAGGTGCAGGAGATGTGAGACTATCATTACCGAGTGGTGCATCTTACTTGTTACGACATGTGCGCTATGTACCAGATTTGACGATGAGTTTGATCTCGATTGGTCAGCTTAGAGATTGTGGATGTCAAATTTCACTACGAGAGCGACATTTTGTGATGCATTTGGGTTCGCTAGTGATTGCGAGAGGTGCCAAGAGCGGTACACGTTACACATTGCATGTGGATCACGGGAGAGACGGTGTTGTCTCTGTGATCACGCATCCAGGTAGAGAGCGAGAGAGCAGGCGAGTCTCTTTTGCTTGTGGGTTGCAGGGTGCTTTGCATGGAGTGCAGAGCAGTGACCTTGTTGTGCAGGTTGCGTCTACGGATGCACAGGTAGAGCGGGACAGCTCTAGTAAGTCACAGCAGGATGAGTCATCAGAGGTGATGACAGAGATGACTCACATGGATGCTGAGATGTCGGCTATTGTGGAGTCATTTCTTGATATGCTTATGCCAGAGCTTGATGCAGATTCAGGACATATGGATACACTTGGTACACATGTGATATGTGGTGGGCATGAGGAGTCACTCCAGAGCTCGAGTCAGAGTGCCATGGTCTCTATGATAGGGGACAGGATTGCCATGAGTTGAGTTCTGAGTTGGAGGTGGCAGAGGTTGCCAGGGTTTCATCAACGTTCAGTGTCCTCATGTACGAGATGCTGATCTTGAGGCCCGACATAGCAGCTGCAGTGGGAGCATTTGCAGCAGGGTTAATCAGTCGTTCGATGACTGATCTCGGCATAGAGCATAGGGGAGGTTTGTAGGTATTGGACCGATACTTGCAGGAGTGCATGAGCTCTTATAGACTATTTGCAGAGCTTGGAGCTAGCTCTGTGTGGCTTCCGCAGCGGGATGTTTGTCTATCAGTAGAGCCAGATGCACATGATCACAGCCAGCCAGTGGGCATTGGTTGAGAGCGGTTTTCTCTCGCCTTTTGTAGTCTTTAAACTAGGTTCTCTTGCTTAAAGGCACAGTCGCCTATAAGTGGGAGGTTGTTGGGGTATAGGCGCATGTGCCTTGCCCGGTCGCCCAGAGTCTGGGCGCCCACTGACTTGTATACCTTATACATAGCATAAGTGTATAGGGGGTTGCTCACTCTTTGAGTCTCCCCACCCATATCTATGTGTCATGTGTCTCCTTCTCCCTCTCACTCTCTGTCTGTGGTGCTCCTCGATCCCCTTCAGTCCCCCCTCCAATAGGCTTTTGTAATTATAGATTCTCCCATCAAGAGAGACTTGGTACAATACAATCTTTGTGTTCCTTGTGACCTAGGTGATGCGATGAAAATGTAAAGCTTCATGCATCACGAGCATAACATAAACTTTGCAAAAGCATTAACCATCCCCGGCTTCAGTCCCAAGGCCTCAAACACACCTTCAAAGGTGGAGAGAGCTAGTGGGGAATGAGGGTAGGGAAGAGAAAGAAGAAGCATTCAATAGGAGAAAGAAATAGTTCCTCACTTATCATCACTCTTCTTGCTTAGCATAGCATAATAGCATAGTAATGAAGATGAAGAAGATGGCAAGCTTAAGCATTGAAGCATGGCTCTTGGTTGGATTTGCATTCCATAGCCAAGAGTGTTGGTGTATGCTTTCAACTTCTCAATAACCTTGGAGAAGGAGATGGAGCTCTTGCACTTTGCACTTCACACGATGAGAGAGAGAGAGAGAGAGTGTGTGTGTGTGTGTGTGGGAGAGTATATGGATGCCCAAATCAGTCCCCCCTCTCATGCTTGGTCCAACTCTCTCTCTCTCTCTCTCTCTCTCTCTCTCTCTCTCTCTCTCTCTTTTGTATTATTTAAATATATCATTTAGACAAGTGTCCTCTTTTCCCTCTTTAAGAGAAATAGCTTAATTATTTATTTAAATGCATCTAAATTCTCATTGGACCCCTTTAAATCCTATCCAATAGGATGGGGACAAAATGGGGAGGATCTTGACATGTGTCTTTTATGCTTCTTAAGGATCATGTTTGAGTTGAACACTTCAAGCACCTTAGTCATTTAAGCATGACAATCATTTATTCCTCTTGAGAGATCTTGTTTGAATTGAGCACTTCAAGCACCTTAGTCATTTAAGCATGACAAGCACCTCAAGCTTGGGCAAGGTTCCCACAAACACCTTAAGCACCTTAGTCAACAAGCACGACAAGCACCTTCAAGCTTGGGTATGGTTTCCACCTCAAGGTCAGCCCCAGCTTGCTTAAGGTCCTAGGTCTAAGGACTTTTTAACACTAACCTTTGGAGGTCTTTAATGAAGCTAACCCTAAGGTCTTTAAGCTCTATTAGGTAGCGTTGCTCTTTGATAGACCATCTCTCATTTCGACCCTTTTACCGTGGCCCCGTGTTGAGATAGATCCATAAGCACATGTCTATATCCTAACCCTTGTTCCCGTTTATTCTCCCACATTAAATGATCAATTTAATATGATAAAATCGTTTGGGTTGGTTAGATATTAGATTTTATGACAAAAACATTGTGGAGAAGAATATCTTTGATTATTTGAATTGATATCCATTTGCAATTGGCTATGGAGACACTATGAATTTATGCGTCTAGCATCTAAAAGGTAAAAGCTATTATTGAAGAACTAAACTAGGACCTCAATACCTAGATAACCATGAAATACTCATAAATATATTATATGTACTAGGAATATATATAGTTGTGAAGTGAACTACCATGAAATAGGAGAAACAATGCTATGGAATTCATTGAGATATCAAGCTAGAAGATGGTTTTGATGGTTGATTGTCGCTACCATTGTTGGAAAGTAAGTGCATGGGTGGAAACATAAAATAGTGTCTAGTTCATATGTCCAACGTTGGTACATCTATATGCATACACGTGAAATGCATCTAGGACAATTTGTTTCTCAAGAGAGAGAATTTATGGGTACCTCTAAAACGAGGCATAGATATCAAAGCATTTTGATCAGCTTTACAAGCTATTACCCCTTTAGGGAGAGGCTTTGTGCCCTCATCTCACTAAATGCACTCATGCGTGAGTGTAGGACTCTACGACCCTTCACCTTACTCATAAAATAGTAGATTTAAACTCTTATACTAATCTAAACTAGCATGAGTGACACAGAGAAGTAGCTTAACTCTTTCAATTTGAGCATAATGCATTAACTACGACCCTCAACACAGAGTATAATATTACTTGAAGCTTTGGGACTAACGTTTCGCTTGCTTAATGGCTCTTTTTCCTCGACTCTTCACTATGCCAAAAGTTCTTTTCACTTTTTCTGCTCGGCAACTTTACTCTATGTGAGATAGCTCATACCATGTAGTAAAGCTTGAGGTTGTCTTGCACGCTCTCTTTCATGGTGGCTTACGAGAATGTTGGTTGTTGTGGCTCAAAATTGAATGTTTGCTTCAATGAAAGGCCTTATGGATTTTGTGATGTGGAAGCGATATCTCTATTCCCAAGTTCTTTGGTGCTTGATCCACTTGGCTTTGCCCTTATCATCATGTCTTGGCTTGGTATTGGAAGATGTTGGAATTGTGATTTGAAAGAGCTTGCTTTGATGGAAAGGCATAGTTCAACACTAAGGGTACTAGCATAAATTGCTCATTATCACTTGGGATGGATATTAAGAACATAGTATTCCCTCTATATCATTGGCGTTGTGCCATGCCAAATGCTTTGGAAACCATGTTGGATATAGCATCCTTGCCAAGTAATGAGGTACACCTCAAATTAAAGCCATTTGCATAGTGAAGCACTATTGCAATCCTCATTGAGAGTTTAACATGGTCATTAGGTGCATATCTTGTAAAGGTTTTGTGAAGAAGGATAAAGTACCTTTAAAGATTTGTCTTTGACTAGTGGAGGTGCTTCCAATTGAGTGAAGTGCTCTTTGGTATAGTTGGCCCACTTCTCCCTGTTCCTTAGTGGCTTAAAGCTTATGCTTGCTAAGTGTATTATGGGGCTCCTTTGGCTTTTTGGAATATGACATTGCCTATTACTTTGTAGGTGGCCTAGAGGTTATGGAGGCTCCTATAATTTGATGTTCATTTGTCAATGAAGCATGTTGTTGATCGTTTCCTAGGTTGACCTTGGAAACTAAGCACATTGGTTGTGAGCTTGGTGGTTTTGGTGCTATTAATATTTGGTGCCCTTCAGATTCATTGGATACAACTAAGTCATGCATTATTCTCATTATGAAACCTCTCAGCAATGAGTTGCATTGATCAACATGTGTGTTCATATCTACCATTCTACCAAAGGACAAACACACACATCCACGTTCTCCACTTTGTACTGGAAATAAAATGATTAAGCTCAAGAACATGCACCCCCTTCTATGATTCCGTTCTTGGAGGATGTTCTAGTTGTTAACAATGATAGGCCACATATTGTTAGGACATCCTCTAATGCCAAGATGAGCCACAAATTCCTTGGGTCTTACACAAAATCATGTCATAATTGTGCTTCCAATCCAAATCTTTGTGAATATTCTTAGCACATCATCTATAGAGAGGTCAGTAAGGCTACAAATCTCACCATTTATTTGAGGCACAAGCAAAAAATACCTAAGCAACTTTTGTGGCACTTTATCCCCTTGGAGGTCTTTGCAATATCTATCTCCTCCACACTTTGGACATGTCTCCATTTTTTCATAGTCATCTTTAAACAAATTGCACTCATTGGGACATCCATGCATGGAATTATAGTCCATCCCTAGTTTGTGAAGCACCTTTCTTGCCTCATCCCTAGTGATGCCATTGTGTTGTGAATGTTGGCCCATGCTATCTCTTGTTCATTGTATTTTCCTTGGATTTTAGGACTAATTTCTAACTCACTTACCCTACAACCACCCTTGGTAAGAGCATGGAAATTACTCACCTAAAATGAGGGATCGGCTTACTCTTTTAGGGGCTGATTGAAAGAAAATTTTCATCTTCCTCTCTATAAAGGCCTTGGGTACCAGCATGTTGATCTCCTCCCATCCAACTCCCTTAAGCAAAGTGGAATGAATTGGAGCTTGACAACTCTTCTAGATTTAGATTCAAACTTAATGGACAGGGAATCTGAGTACCAGATGAGCTGGTAAGGTATGGTCAATGGTTCACAATTCCAGAGATCACATGACTAGATGTCATAGAACCAGACAAGGTATAGAATTAATTACTAGATAAATAGATTCAGATGAGTTTGGCACTAGACTTTGGAAAAATGGATGTCATAAAATCTAATATCTAACTAACCCAAATGATTTTGCCGCATTAAACTGATCATTTAATGTGGGAGAATAAACGGGAACAAGAGTTAGAATATAGACATGTGCATATGGATCTATCTTAGCATGGGACCAAAGTCAATGGGTCCAAATGAGATATGGTCTATCAAAGAGCAATGTTAGCTAATGGAGCTTGAAAGACCTTAGACTTAGCTCCATTAAAGACCTCCAAAAGCTAGTGTTAAAAGTTCTTAGATCTAGGACCTTAGGCAAGATAGGGCTGAGTTGGAGGTGGGAGCCTGGCCCCAAGCCCTGGCCCCAAGCCCGAGGTGCTTTTCATGCTTGCTGAGTAAGGTGCTTGAGGTGCTTGTTGTGCTTGATGACTAAGGTGCTTGTCGTGCTTGCTGACTAAGGTGCTTGAGGTGCTTTTAGTGCTTGCTAACTAAGGTACTTGAGGTGCTTGTCATGTTTTATGACTAAGGTGCTTGAGGGGCTTCATGACTAAGGTGCAAAGGGGTGAAGTGTTTGAAAGTCAACATGATCCCTACAAGAAGGGGGGCAAGCCCTAAAGCTAGGGGCGCTCACTCAAGGCAAGCCCAAGAACTAAGAGGTAACAAGGACACATGTGAAGCACCTACACATGCTTCCCTCATGTAGTGCCTAAAGCCTATTGGTGGACCTCTAAAGGGATCCAATGAGAATTTAGTTTATTTAATTAATTTTTTAAACAGTTTTTCAAACCCTCTCTCTCAAAGGGGGAAGGAGGACACTTGTTCAAATGCTACCATGGTTGCTTGATATGTCTAATGCTTGTGATTGGCTACTCTAGAGAAGGTACAATCAACTTCAAGCTTGACCTAGGAAGAGGGGTCGATCCAAGCAACGAGGGGGGTAGCTTGCACCATATACTCTCTCTCTCTCTCTCTCTCTCTCTCTCTCTCTCTCTCTCTCACACACACACACACACACACACACACACACTCATTCTCATGGTGTGTGAGTGTCTAATGCATGTGATTGGCTAGTCTAGAGAAGGTCCAATGTAACATTTAATGGCCTAGTAACTTGTGTGTAGCGGAAAATAGCATGAACATAGTGAGCATTTCATTAGAATAGATTCCTAATGAGATTAACAAGAGTGCTTGGGTGGAGAAAGCAACAAAAAGCATAACACCTAGTTAGATAGCATGAACAATACTTCAAAAGAGAGAGAAATTAAGCAATTGACAACAATTGAGGACCGGATTTGCATGGAGCCGGTCCCCCCTCCAAAAGGCTTTGTATTATGGTTTCTCCCATCAAGAGAGACATTTTACAATACAATTTCTTGTGTTCCTTCAATACTAGCTAGTGCAACGAAGATGGAAACTTCATGCACTAAGAAAAACACTTATCAAACACAACATCAATTCCCTCACGGTTTCAGACCCAAGACCTCACACACCTTGAAAGATGGTGAGAGCTAGCGGGGTATGAGAGTAGGTTGAGAGGAAGAAGGAGTATTCTTACGAGAAAGATGTACATCTCCTCACATAATCACTCATATTGGCAAAGCTTAGCTTAGTAATTAGCATGGTAGAGGAGATGGCATGCATTGAAGCTTGGCTCTTGGTTGGATTTGCATCACAAAGCCAAGAGTTGTTGGTGTAGGCCTCCCTTCTCACAAGCTTGGAGTAGGTGATAAGCTTTCCATTAAAGCTTGAGAAGGAGAGAGAGTCTTCTTACTCCACACATGAGCTAGTGTGAGTGTGTAAGTGATAATGCCTTTGAAAAATCAGCCCCCTCTCTCTCTTGGTCGACCCCTCTTGCTATTTGCTCTTGCTAGCATCCTATTGGACCTCCCCAGGCTTCGCCAATGGTAATTAAGCAGCATAAGTGATAGCCTTATGACATGTGTCCCCCTTTCCCCTTTTGTGAGAGCTTTAGGTAATTAATAAATGCAACTAAACTCTCATTGGACCCCTTTGCCTCCTGGCCAATAGGAATCAGGCAAGCCATTGGGCTGCTGAATGCTCATTGGACCCCTTGGGAGACTGTCCAATAGTCTTCTAGAGAGCTTAATTCCCATTGGTTCTTTTTTTAACTGTTTTTAAGTTAATTAAACTAGATTTACTCTAGCCTAATTCTCATTGGTCCACCTCCAAGGCCATCCAATAGGATTTGAGTACACCTTGTGGGCATCTGGGCTAGGGAGCTGACATGTGTCCCTCATTCCCTTTGTGTAAAGGGAGCTTGTGTGTGTGTGTGTGTGTGTGTGTGTGTGTGTGAGTTTCTCTCTCATCCCCTACTTGCAAGGCTTGCCCCCTCCTATGTAGGGATTGATAAAGACTTTTTGTGACACACATTAAGCATTTAATTTCCCTAGTGTTTGGTCTTTGGACACAACCTTTGAATTTTGGAACCTTAGCATTTTGGAAGTCTTAATGGGCTGAACCTTAGGGTCATTTAACCCCATTGTTGCACGTTGCTCTTTTGCAGATGGTCCCCCCCTTTGGATGCCTATTTTCCCTCCTTTGGATCCCTAATGTGGTGGTTGGTCTGCTAGCTTAACCAATATTCTAGCTTTTTCTCCCCTGGCACTTTTCCATATTAAATGATCAGTTTAACACGAGAAAATCATTTAGGAGAATTAGATATTGATTATTATGACATTATCTCTCTCTTGAAATCATAGTCCTCCTCGACTATGGGGTAGAGAAGATAAAGCATTTTCATTAGTCCTTTTTTCCTAGCGGGTAGAGGATCCCTATGTTACCCTACGACATCGTTCCACAATGGATGACTAGTCCATTTGGCGTGTGAGAGCCTGAGGCTGCCAAGCATGTCTGCACATTAGTCCTATCATCTTCCATAGTAGAGTGACAAGCTCTACTTGGTGTTCGGGAGACATTGTTTCCGCAAACTTGATATAAGCATGCATACTACTTCATTTTTATGCACAATAAAGAAAAAGAGAGTCCTATAAGACAAAAATTTTGTTCATTTTTAACATTTGTACATTTTCTTACTCTTGGGAAGCATTGTAAGCATTGACAAGGTTTAGGTTATCCTTTAATTATATGCCTTGCATCCATCTAGCATCTTCAAAAGGATAATTCTTAAACTTAATAAGATATCGTTGATAGTCTTACCGCCTCTTAGTACCTTGTCTTCATGTCGGAGAATGGACTCGGGCTGCAACACCTCTTCTTGGTCCTCGATCTCCGGTGGGTCTTCAATAGTTGGTTCTTGAGGTGGCTCTCCTTTGTAAGGCTTTAGTAGGCTCACATGGAAAGCATTGTGTATGAGCCAATGGTTGGGAAACTTGAGTTGATAGGCCATCTCATTGATTGGCCTAAGAATCTGGAAGGGACCATAGTACCTTTTTGCTAACTTAGCATAGTACTTTTGGTGTCCCGTAGGATTCTTGCCCGTCGTGTGCCTTAATTGAGCCTTGGGAAATTTGAGTAAGACCCATTCATTTTCTTTAAAGGCTTGGGCTCTTCTGTTCTTGTCAGCAGCAGCCTTTTGCCTTTGTTGTGAGATAGAGATAGCATCCTTAATCTTTTGGAAAGATTCTTGTAGGTCTCGGCTATACTCATCTGCAGCGAAGATCTTCCCGTGTACCTTAAGTAGCAAGGGACTTTTTGATCTTCCCTCAATTACCTCAAAAGGTGCTTTTTTTGTGGAAGTATGTACAGGGTTATTGTAGGCATACTCCACTAAAGGTAAGTACTTCTCCCATTGGGATCTTTGATCTACTTCCGTTACATAGGCTTTTAGTAGATCGATAATTGTTAGGTTAGCTATTTCACTTTGGCCATCCGTTTGCGGGTGATAGGCCGAAGAGAAGTTTAGCCTTGTTCCTAAATTCTTAAAGAGATCCTTCCAGAAATCAGTGGTCATTCTAGGTTCTCTATCTGACACTATGGACATTGGCAAGCCATGGTACTTGAAGATTTGTGAAATGAAGAGGGTTGCCATTTGATGGGCTTTGATAGTCTTTTTGACAAAATGAGCTTGTTTACTAAACTTGTCTACTATCGTCCATATTTCTGTATTCCCATGGATAGACTTAGGCAATCCAAAGATAAAATCCATGGATATGCTCTCCCATGGTGAATTAGGGATTGGCAAAGGTTGAAGCAATCCAAGTTGCTTCCCTCTATCAAACTTCATCTTTTGGCATACCACACATTTAGAAACATACTCTTGTATGTTTTCTTTCATGGTAGCCCAATAGAAATATGTTTCAATCCCCTTTAGGGTAGACTAAATCCCTCTATGAGGAGAAGCATGAGATTCATACATTAATTTCTCACGTAGTGAGCTAGTAACACATAGTCTATTTCCATAGAGAAGATAACCATCTTGTAAAGTAAATGGTTCCTCTTTCTTACCTAGTGCAAGGGCTGAAATCACATCTCTAAAATCGGGATCAATAGCATACTCATCTATCATACAAGATAGATCATTGTGAGTTGCTATGGAAACCGCATTCACTCTCGGTAGTCTTGAGAGTGCATCGGCTACTTGATTATGCTTGCCAGCAATGTGAGCACTATGAAAATGAAATTGCGAAAGAAAATTTGCCCACCTCATTTGTTTGTTGGAGAGCTTGGTCTGCGTCATGAAGTACTTAAGACTTTGGTGATCCGTTCGCAGAGTGAAAGGAGTCCCCAATAAATAGTGCTTCCATGAGTCTAAGGCATGTAGAACTGCAAGGAGTTCCTTTTCATATATGCCTAGAGCTTGCTCAACAGGGTCGAGCCTTCGACTTTCATACCCTATGGCGTGCCCTTCTTGAAGCAAAACAACTCCAAGGCAATCACCACAAGCATCATATTGGACCTCAAATGGCTTTGAGAGATCCAGTAATGTAAGCACAGGTTTTCTTTAAGCTTTTCAAAAGCATTGTTCTCCTTGGCAGACCATGTGTACCTAACATTTTTCTTTGTTAGGTCATGTAATGGTCGTGCTATTAGTGAGAACTTTTCTGTGAAGCATCTATAGTAAGCGCACATACCTATAAAGCTTCTTAACTCATGAAGATTCCTTGGTTTAGGCCATCCTTTTATTACCTCTATACATTTGGATGCCATCTTGAGAGATAATGTGACCTAAATACTGAATCTCTTGTAGGAAAAATTCACTTTTCTTTCGATTAACATAAAGTTTATTCTCTCTTAGAACTTGAAATATTACTTGGAGGTGCTGTTTGTGTTCGTCTAATGAAAGAGTAGATGATGATATCATCAAAGAACACTCCAGTAAAGGTTTGGTGAGGCCTGAATAGCTTCTCCATAAAGCGGTTGAATGTGGATGGTGCATTGGTCAAGCCAAAAGGCAAGACAATGTATTCATAAAGACCAATCGTAGTGCGGAATGCGGTCTTTACAATGTCTTGATCAACTATCCTTATTTGATAATAGCCACTTTTTTAAGGTCAATCCAGTAGGTGGACCCTTGTAGCTTATCATGGAGCCTCAATTTCCCGATTAGGGGAGTAACTGAAGCTTCTTGCCCCTTGAAAGCACCGTCTACGGGTAGGACATCTCCCATCTCGTAGGCTTTTATGCCTAGCTTGGTGGCCAACTCTATAAATATAATATTGTGAGTAGAACCAGGGTCAAAGAGAATAAAAGCATCATGTTCTCTTACCTTTCCCCAAGCATGAAATAGAGGAGATCCCTTGTGGTGAGTTTCCTCCTCTTGGATTTTGACCAAGGTAGCTCTAGGAGGATCATGGCGGTTGTTCTTTTGGGGACAAGCGCGGTACGCATGCCCTTGTTCACCGCACTTGAAACACCGGTTATCCTTGCGATAACGCTCAAGCTCTTCAAGAGAGAGTTTATTTTTGCCTTTGTAAACTCCCTTCTCCTTAGCTTTGTTGGAGTTGCCCTTAGGAGACTTTTGGACATTGTCCTTCCCCTTAGGCTCATTGGAACCCTTGTTTTCAGGGGGCTTAGAATTCTTCTTAGCCCCTGTTTGGAAATTGATTTGAGAGGCCACCATAGTATGATGTATTACCGTCGATATGGTGCGTGGTCTTTGGGAGTTGACATACTCCGACATTTCTTCGGTTAAGCCCGCACAAACTTGCTGCTTTTGCTCTCCAAAATCCAACTTTTTGAAGACGGTGGCTTTGAGTTGTAGGTCCCAAAACTTGTCTACATATTTGTGGATGGATTCATAAGGAGAGAACTTCAAGCTTCGCCATTCAGTGAGTAGTTTGTCTTTGGCATAGGTGACCAAAAACTGCTTCATAATGGAAGCTCTTAAAGCTTTCCATGTTTGTGGAGCTTCACCATTGGCCAGTAGGCTAGACCACCATTGCTTGGCGGACTTTTGAAAGAGCATAGCTACATGGCGTAGCTTAGAGGACTCCGTGAAGCCCTCATTTCCAAACGCCGCATCGAATTGTTGGATAAAGGCCAAGACTTTGTCCGTAGCACCAAAAGTGCCATTGTAGGTAAGGAAAAAGATGCTCTTCCCTCCCTCTTTGAACTTATTGAGCTTGGATGACCTCTTCCACGTGGCATAGGATTTCCTATGGCCTCTTCTTTTTTATGGTTCAATGGTTGCACGATCACTTTCTTCAGAAGATAAAGAGTTTGAGGAAGATGGAGAAGAGGGTGACCTCTTTCTCGCCTTTTTCTTGCCTTGATCTTCGTTGTCTTCACCATCACTTTTATAAGAGGAAGAGGATGAAGAAGATGGAGAAGAGGGTGTCCTATTTCTTACCTTTTTTTTCTCTTGCCTTTTGTCATCCCTCTTTGAAGTATGGTGTGGAGAAGTATGCGATGGTCTTCTCCATTTTGGAGGCGATAGAGAGCGTTTAGCCCGCCGTCTTCGTGGAGCCATCTCTCCGGAGGTGGCGGGAGACTCACTTCTTTCTCGTTCCTTTAGTGGAGGCTCTTGAGTTCTCCTTTGAGAAGGAGATGCGTCATCAAGGAGAAAATTTCTGAGCCCTTCATAGGGATCCTCTTCTTCTTCCCCAATCAGAGAGAGACCTCTTTTAGAAGTCTCGCAAGGAGGCTTCCTAGGTGTTCTCTCGTCATGGTGGGGAGCTTGGAGAATCCCATGAGCATGAAGTTATTGTTGCACTTCACTTTGGAGGGATGGATTTCCAATGGCTTGTTGAAGCCTAGAAAAAAGATAGTTAACAAGCATCGGGGCATCATTAGTAGCTTGCTCATTAGCAAAATCAAAGTAATCAACATTAATTTCACTCTCTTTACTATTGTCAGCCATTCTAACAACTTTTAGGTGTACTTTGGCACTTCAAGCCCTAGTTGCTACTCCTCTTTACCCCTTTAGAAAAAGCACTCAAGCTACCGTACCCGTGGCTCGAATACCTTTAATTGCAAGGAATAGAAAAGAGGGTCGTTCAACACCAAAAAAGCACCGACTCCTGTCAAGCTTCTAATAGCTCAATAGTGGTTAAGCCGTAGGCAAGCCCCGTAGCACTCCACTATTAAGACCATAGCTCTCGACGGTGATGCCCCATTAACTGCACAAAGGCAAGTGCACTTCAAGGTTGAAAAATCCCTATTCTAATTACTCACATGCAATTAATAGTACCAACCATTTATAGCTATCTTGAGGACCTCCCTTCTTGAGCAAGAAAAGAGAAACCTCGTGCTCTGATACTAATGTAACATTTAATGTCCTAGTAGCTTGTGTGTAGCGGAAAATAGCATGAACATAGTGAGCATTTCATTAGAATAGATTCCTAATGAGATTAACAAGAGTGCTTGGGTGGAGAAAGCAACAAAAAGCATAACACCTAGTTAGATAGCATGAACAATACTTCAAAAGAGAGAGAAATTAAGCAATTGACAACAATTGAGGACCGGATTTGCATGGAGCCGGTCCCCCCTCCAAAAGGCTTTGTATTATGGTTTCTCCCAGCAAGAGAGACATTTTACAATACAATTTCTTGTGTTCCTTCAATACTAGCTAGTGCAATGAAGATGGAAACTTCATGCACTAAGCAAAACACTTATCAAACACAACATCAATTCCCTCACGGTCTCAGACCCAAGACCTCACACACCTTTAAAGATGGTGAGAGCTAGCGGGATATGAGAGTAGGTTGAGAGGAAGAAGGAGTATTCTTACGAGAAAGATATACATCTCCTCACATAATCACTCATATTAGCAAAGCTTAGCTTAGTAATTAGCATGGTAGAGGAGATGAGCATGCATTGAAGCTTGGCTCTTGGTTGGATTTGCATCACAAAGCCAAGAGTTGTTGGTGTAGGCCTCCCTTCTCACAAGCTTGGAGTAGGTGATAAGCTTTCCATTAAAGCTTTTCTTACTCGACACATGAGCTAGTGTGAGTGTGTAAGTGATAATGCCTTTGAAAAATCAGCCCCCTCTCTCTCTTGGTCGACCCCTCTTTCTATTTGCTCTTGCTAGCATCCTATTGGACCTCCCCAGGCTTAGCCAATGGTAATTAAGCAGCATAAGTGATAGCCTTCTGACATGTGTCCCCCTTTCCCCTTTTGTGAGAGCTTTAGGTAATTAATAAATGCAACTAAACTCTCATTGGACCCCTTTGCCTCCTGGCCAATAGGAATCAGGCAAGCCATTGGGCTACTGAATGCTCATTAGACCCCTTGGGAGACTGTCCAATAGTCTTCTAGAGAGCTTAATTCCCATTGGTTCTTTTATTAAGTGTTTTTAAATTAGTTAATATGGATTTACTCTAGCCTAATTCTCATTGGTCCACCTCCAAGGCCATCCAATAGGATTTGAGTACACCTTGTGGGCATCTGGGCTAGGGAGCTGACATGTGTCCCTTATTCCCTTTGTGTAAATGGAGCTTCTGTGTGTGTGAGGTTCTCTCTCATCCCCTACTTGCAAGGCTCTCCCCCTCCTATGTAGGGATTGATAAAGACTTTTTGTGACACACATTAAGCATCCAATTTCCCTAGTGTTTGGTCTTTGGACACAACCTTTGAATTTTGGAACCTTAGCATTTTGGAAGTCTTAATGGGCTGAACCTTAGGGTCTTTTAACACCATTGTTGCACATTGCTCTTTTGAAGATGGCCCCCCCTTTGGATCCCTATTTTCCCTCCTTTCGATCCCTACTGTGGCTGGTCTGCTAGCTTAACCAATATTCTAGCTTTTTCTCCCCTGGCACTTCCCCATATTAAATGATCAGTTTAACATGAGAAAATCATTTAGGAGAATTAGATATTGATTATTATGACATCCAATCAACTTCAAGCTTGAGCTAGGAAGGGGGGTCGATCCAAGCAAGTAGGGGCGTAGCTTGACCATATACTCTCTCTCTCACACTCACACTCACATAGACACTCATTCTCATGGTGTTTTGAGGAAGAACTCCATCTCCTTCTCCAAGCTTGAGAAGTTGATACCCCTCTTCTATGATATATGAGTATGCTACTGACCCCAATTTTAAAAATGTAATTTCAGCCCTTGCCGTAGGGAAGAAAGAAGAACCATTCACCTTGAAAGATGGTTATCTTCTCTACGGCAATAGGCTATGTGTTACTCACTCTCTCCGTGAGAAAGTTGAATCCCATGCTCCTCCCTATGCAGGGCATTGAGGGATTCAACCTACCCTTTGTGGAGTAGAGACGTATTTCTATTGGCCTACCATGAAGACGGACATACAAGACTCTGTGTCAAAATGTGTGGTACACCAAAAGACAAAGTATGATAGGGGGAAGCAACCTGGATTACTCCAACCTTTGCCAATTCTTAAATCACCATGGTAGAGCATATCCATATATTTTATCTTTGGATTACCCAAGTCCATCCATGGGAATATGGGAATATGGACAATAATAGAGAGGTTTAGTAAACAAGCACATTTTATACCTATCAAAAAGAATATTAAGGCACACCAAATGGCAACCCTTTTCATATCCCAAAAATTTTAACACCATGGCTTTCCAACATTAATAATGTCAGATAGAGATCCTCAAAATGACCAATAATTTTTGGAAGGGTCTCTTTGAGAATCTAGGCACTAGGCTTAATTTCTCTTCGGCCTATCACCCACAAACGGATGGCCAAAATGAAATAGCCAACCTTACGATTCTAAATCTACTTCCCGGGGCGATCACTTTTTAGAATGTGTATGCTATCACGTGAGTTAACCGGAGAGGATTATTAAAAGATCAAAATGTATCAAAATGTATACATACAGAGGGGGCTGGGGGTTTTTTAAATAGGCACGTAATGTAAATATAGTATGTATATTGAGGTATTATTAATAACCTCTTGAACGCACATGATATAGGAAGCTTTTGATAAGTGACCACCCCGGGATCTACTTAAGACCTATATTATCGAAATAGATCAATGTTGACAATGGGAAAAGTACCTACCTCTTGTAGAGTATGCATACAATAACATTGTCCATATTACTACAAGGAAGGCACCTTTCGAAACCATTGAAGTAAGACCAATAAGTCCCTTGCTACTTAAGGTACATGGGAAGATCTTCGCTGTCGATGAGTATAGCCGAGACCTACAAGTATCTTTCCAAAAGATTAAGCAGGTTATATCCATCTCGCAACAAAGGCAAAAGGCTGCTGCTAATAAGCGCAAAAGGGCTTTAGCTTTCAAGGAAAATGATTGGGTCCTACTCAAATTTCCCAAGGCTCGATTGAGGCAGACTACGGACAAAAATCCTACTGGCCACTAAAAGTATTATGCTAAACTAGAAAAAAGATACTATGGTCCTTTTCAAATCCTAAAACCAATCAATGAGATGAATTCTTTTTATGTGAGCCTACTGAAGCCTTACAAAGGAGAGCCACCACAAGAACCAATCATTGAGGATCCGCTCGAGATCAAAGATCAAGAAGAGGTGTTTCAGCTCGACTCGATTCTTTGGAATGAAGACAAGGTACCAAGACATGGTAAGACTATCAGACGATATCTTATTAAGCTCAAAAATTATCCTTTTGAAGATGCTAGATGGATGCAAGGAACACAACTTAAGGATAGTATGAACCTTGTCAATGCTTACAATGCTACTTTAGAGTAAGCAAATGTATATGTTTCTTTTAAATGATCAATGTTTTTATCTTATAAGACTAGTTCTTTTTTTATTGTGCACAAATTTAAGTACTATGCATACTTAGAATCATGTTTGTGATGATGACGTCTCTCAAACACCAAGTAGAATTTGTCACTCTAAGAATGAAATGGACTCAAGAGCAGACATGTTTCTGGCAGCTAAGTCTCCCAAGCCGCAAATGGATTAGTCGTCCATCTTGGAATGATGTCGTAGAGTAAAAAGGGATCCTCTACCCGCTAAGAAACATAGACTAATGACTAAGGCTGTATCTCCTCTACTTCATAGTCGAGGATGACTATGATTTCAAGAGAGAGGTAATGTCATAAAATCTAATATCTAACTAACCCAAATGATTTTCCCATATTAAACTGATGATTTAATGTGGGAGAATAATTGGGAACAAGAGTTAGAATATAGACATGTGCTTATGAATCTATCTCAGCACCGGACCAAAGTCCACCGGACCAAAGTCCATGGGTCCAAATGAGAGACGGTCTGTCAAAGAGCAATGTTAGCTAATGGAGCTTGAAAGACCTTAGGGTTAGCTTTATTTAAGACCTCCAAAAGTTAGTGTTAAAATTCCTTAGACCTAGGACCTTAGGCAAGCTAGGACTGAGCTTGAGGTGGGAACCGGACCCAAGCCTGAGGTGCTTGTCGTGCTTGCTGACTAAGGTGCTTGAGGTGCTTGATGAGACACTTGGAATTTGTTGAGAGCTTTAAGTACCTTGGCCTTGAGGTTCCTCTAAACAAAAGTGAATGTTCTATGCATTGTTTGGAAGCCGGAAAGAGAGCATACTATGCCTTTGAGAACACGTGTAATTCGAGAAACATAAAATGTTGAATTCTCAAGGAGCACCTTTTTGACACACTGGTGACACCTATTCTTCTTAATGGAGTTGAGGTGTGAGGCAAGAGCATCTCAAAGTCTACTTGGAAATAGTTTGAGAATGTCCAAAAGCATTTTCCTATAAACTTTCTCCAAGTTAAGACACAACACCATGTATGCTCCTTCCTCTTGAGTCAAGATCTCTTCCAATTGAGGTTAAAGGGATAGAAAAGGTTGTGGAGTACATGATAAACATGTGTCATGTATGCTCGCAGTGGCTACAAGTAGACTTATGAAATGCACTAATTTCAATCGATAAATTTTTGATCATGAGTCTACTATATAAAACTTATAGGTAGTCAGTGGTTACATGTTCCATGTTCTTTTGGAAATTGAGGCTTGCATCAATGTGATGATTGTAGAGCACAGTGTGGTTACACTCCACGGGAGATTTTATGCATTGATGCACTTGAGCACTACGAGTGTTGGTGAACTCTTTTGACAGTGTTTTCTCCACATGGGGAGATCCTTTTGTTCCAAGTTTGGTGCACTTCTATTCAACATCGGATATTACACATTTCCCTGGTACATGATGTAGAGCCATAGCTTTACTTATGGTAATTGATATGTGTGACAACTCTGAGTCTACGACGATGACTCGTGTGAGATAGCGGTTTCATTCATGTCGACACTAGAGATGTTGGCATTGTGGTCAAGTGAGGCACATTAGACAACATTTTTTTAGATGCATGAGGTAGCGACGTAGATGTATGCGTGATGCCGAAACGGTTTTGACACAGACTAGAGAGGTGGCTTCATATGCTAGTGACGATGATGTCATGTTTTCTTCTAGTTCTCCTCTTGTATTTATGCGTGTTAGAGATGCCACTTGCTCTTGATGGGTACTAGATGAGTATGCAATGTTCCATGTCACTACATGTCATGAGTGGTTTAGCACTTTTGCTAGCTTTGGTTGTGTGCATCTAGCTGATGTATCAGCATATGACATAGAGGGTGCAGGAGATGTATACTTGTCATTACTTAGTGGTGCACCTTATATGCTATGACATGTGCATTATGTTCTTGAGATTGCACAGAGTTTTATCTCGATGAGATATTTGAGAGATAGTGGATGTTTGGTACTGCTTAGAGACACAAACACCATATATGCTCCTACTTCTTGAGTTGGGATCTCTTCCAATTGAGGTCATGGGCATGGAAAGGGTTGTGAAGTACATGATAAAGATGCATCAAAATCCCTCACATTGACTTCCTACAATTTCATGGGAAGCAAAAAAGAAAATTCAGAAGATGCATAAAAGCAAGATCTTAATCATGGGATGGATGCAAGACATAAAGAAGTGGTTTGGGAGATGAGGTGCGGAGATGAGGTGCATTAAACTTGCTACATGATGCCTCATTAGTCTCCTAGTGAATGAAGCTTTTCTACAACGTGAATGTATCATGCTTCATACATTACACCACCCATATTGCCCCCATCTACAAAACCATGTTCTTCATTGAAAGAGGAAACCGTACTCACCCTTATATATTGGAGCCTATCCCTTTGTCAGTGGTACGCACTATTGCAGCCATTTGGCGCTCCCACTCACTTCAATGCAAGACAGGGCATTGGGAAAATGGAAAAGAATCAAATCAATTGTGCACATTATGCTCTTTGCAAGTTCGAGTTTGAGTACCACACACTACTAGAGTTCTCAATTTTTGGTCACATTCGAACTTGCTTCCCTCACATTTTTAGCCATGACTTAGACCTACACACTTTCCTCTCCTAGCCACAGTGTGGGCTCCCTATTGTGACTCTCATCACCAAAATTTTGGAGCATCGAGAATCACTCATCAGCCACACACATACTACATTACATGTAACTTTGGTCCCATAGGTCATATTTGACCTCCAAGGATGATAATAAACCTATATATCTACCTATCTCTTCAATCTGTAAGACGAGAGGAGACATACCTACAAATAATCATCCAAATGTCCTATATATAAGCCCCTGACCCTCTGGCTCTTAGCTTTATATAGATCCCTATACTGCAAGTGTGCTCGGCACTTTGCCAGGGCCGTGTCCTCTTAGTCCTACACTTGGAATGCCATTACTCCTTCCTTGGAGAAGCGTTTTTTTCCTCAAAAAGAAAAGTGGTAAGATCTTCTCAAGAACACTAATGTTTTTTGCAGTGGCACGTCTCAAAGGTCTAGCTGTTCATGTGACCAGTACACAGTTCAATAGGTTCAATGAAACAAAGAGAAACATCTTGATTTTCCACATTGTTGTCCCTATGCAATTGTTGAAGTATCCGGCTTAGATCCAACATAGCGTGTAGACTCTATTAATAATTCACTTGAGTATGTAAACAAGTTACCACAATTGAGAGGTGTTTAAGTGAATGACCAAGAGTCAAACTTTTTGAAGATACTAAAACGTTCGGGAATACCTCTTTTCAACTTTCCATACAAGTGACATGTAGGCATAACTCGTCAGCTTGTATTAAGTCCTTGACTTGCTGTCATTTCTATCAATAGACAACCCCACAAAAACTGATGATCAAGGTTGAAATCTTGACATAAACATGCAAGGACTAAACCTAGTTGTGACATGCTTTGCTTCATGATAAACATACTCCAAACCAAAAAGATAATCTATCCATTTGGGTTACTTCTTGCTAATGTATGCTCATAGCATATCCTTTAGCACTAGATTAATACTTACCAATTGCCCATCTGTCTATGTAAGAGTGGCAGTATTGTAGTGAGTTGTATCTCCTCAACCTTTTATAGACAGTCTTCCAAAAATGACTTGTAAATAGGGGTCATAGTGACTCACAACCAACTTGGTTAACTTTAGAGATTGAATAAAGAAATGAAAAAACTTCACAAATTCCAATCAACTTATCTACAAGCACCCATACTGAGCCATGAACTCGTATGGTGGTTGGTAGATCCACAATAAATCTCATAGAGATACTGCACCTATGGTGCAAAAATGCTTCATGAGAAATGAACTTCATGAATTTTCATGCCACTCCAAGTAAGCATTTGCTAACCTGTATTTTCATTATATTAATTTCCAATTGTACTCTTATAGCACTCCAATAATAGAAGGAAAAACAATGGGTAAATAGCCCTTTGTAATCACTTGAAAGTCTTGCTAAACCATTGAACCATCATAGACTTGGAAAAATAATCACATCTAACTACCAACCATGAAACATTTTCATTAACAGAGCATGGCCTTGATATAAGTGTAAATAACCATCCATCAATGTTGTTTACAATACTTGTAACCTCAATAAGTGTGTACTTATTAGTACCCGCGATAATTTTTGGCCACTAAAATTGTTCCTAATATTGTGTGCTCAAAATGGTCAAACAAACGAATGTGACCAACACCTAGGGACTTTGTCATGATACCATTAGGAAATAGGTGCCACTGTGTTAGACTCATATTCTCCACATGTGGAATATGTATAAAAAAATGATGTTAAAAAAGTGACATCTAGCAAGTACAAGGTGTAGTTGTGTGTGGAGGTAAATATAAACACTCTACGACATGAGTGAGAAAGACCCTTGTTATCCTTGCTCCACAGTGGCTAAACCAAACTCCATGAGTTCCTAGACCATGTTGCTCCTCTTGTGACAACATGTGCCAAACAAAGCTCAACCATGTAGGTCCGTATCTGCATAATGCAAAAATGTATCTAGGACACTACATCCAAAAATTCTTTGCTCCTACATGACCTTGTCATGTATCTGAAGAGCAAAGTGAGTGAAAGCATTGAATCTTATACATCTTACTTGGAAAATAAATCAAAGCATATTCAAAAATGAAAATAAACCAAATCAGATGCATACCTAGAGGTTGAACATATTGTTCACTTACCCGTAGTCAAATGGACATGACCAAATCTCCTACCTGAAAAGGCGTAGTACCGCTTATTGAAAGATTAGTGAAAATTGAGTAGTATTGCACTTGTAACCCTGGGTGTTGCCTTTGCAAACCAAATAATTTTGTTAAAATGTAGAATGTAAAACCTCTTGGTTAGACGCTATATGAGAACTACTCAAACTAGCAGATGATGACCAATTCAGTCTACCAAACTTTGAAACTTCAACTTGTCCACTACCCTTGGTAGATGTAGACTTCTTTTCTTGAAAGTAAAACTGTGATGAGATCAACATGTGACCCTGCACCCAACCATGCCATATATATGCTCATAGCCAACTAATATAGCACCCCTTGAACGCTTGTTCGTGCTCGCCCTTGGCCTGACATTACTCTTCGAACAAGAGATCACCTTCTTTGAAGCTGTCTTAATCTATTCATGTCGTCCCATAAATTATTTCTTGATAGCAAGGCCATGCCTACTTGCTATCCACATAAAGCATCATCTATATTTCTAGCACCTTGTGCACGAAAATTGCACGCCGCCATAGTCATATACAACAATCACAAGAAAATATATTAGAATCAACTCTTTTTGAAAAGAATAGCTGATGTTATGGCGGAAGCGTAAACCATGCTTTAGTGGAACGAGTCCACAATATTGGCATGCCATGTATGCTTTTTAAAAAAATAGTGTGATAAGCCTTTGGTGTCAATGATGGTCTCAACAATTTGAGCCGGTAGCATACGTGCTTTGCATGATTTGTAATGGCATGGATAAATCATAGTTTGTTGTTACCCAACATAACTGTGAGCTTATATCACGTTATTGCCAGTTTGCCAATTTGTGTGCCATGATCCTTGATCCTAAATCAATGGATAGTAATTTGGAACAAAAATGGAAGCCTTGCTTCTCATTAAACTATTAAAGCACTTGATTTGCACAACCAAAAAATCATGTCCAATGAAAGGTGAAACACAACAAAACAAGAAGAACTTGAAATTGGATAACCTTGTTGCCCCTCCATGGTTTGTGATCCTGAAATTCATAGGAAGTTGGTTTTTTGAGAGTGAATTTCAGTCTATGTTTGTTTTCCTTGTACTTGAAATAGGCTCATAGCCATCTATGTTGATGAATCTAGCTCATAGGTATGTATACTAAAATTTTTTAGAGCCGTCGGTTGTACCCTTAATGCCATCATGGATTGGTTTTTATTGGACTCCAATAATACGTAGGTCCACAATTGCACCCAAAATGTAACCCTTTTACAATGGCCTTATGGAGTCCCAAAAAAACAATGTGAAAGTTCATTATGGTCTACATAAGGCTATGTGAGAGAAAACAAATAAAATTTAAATAACATTTAAGGTAAGTATCAATCATGCCATTTTTTAATGTTCTTCTAGTCGGTACTCGCTACTTGCAAATAGCTTATATATTATGAAAGGTTCCCAATAATAAGGTAAATGGTGCACATTGCACATTAGTATTTTGAAACAAAATAAAACAAAAAGGAAGTAAAATAAAAAGACACATTAAAAATCACAACAAAAGAATATTTTAAAGCTTTCAAATAAGCATCGAAAATAATTAAATAATTTAATGAAGTGATTTTTTTTGAAATCCTCAAATGAGAGAATTGTTTATCAATACCTCAGTGTTTGAGAAAGATGTGTCTGAGCTTAGGCTTAAGCTGATTGAAAATAGAGATTAGCCGGTTGCAAAGGATGGCAAATGAGAAAAACTTGATAAAATATACTAGAAAATAGTTCGAATATTTTACAAATTTAAAAATTTCTACTAGTATTTTCATTTTGTATTTGTATAAGGAGGAAACTTGCCACTTAGACAAAAAGGATTTTCTCGAGACTGCATCATAAAATCAAACTCCTATGGATATTTTGTTTAATGTTTTGATCTCTAAAGTCATTTTCAAGTATGCAGAGAAAGTAAATGCTGCATAGCATTCTAAAACAATAGAATGCAAACAAAAGTAAAGACAGGATGTGAAAGGTAAGTCTTTATCATGCACTCAAAACTATGAAAGCCCCCCTAACCGAGCCCAACACTAAGGGTTTCTTTTAGAAAGCCAAAAAGTGTATTCATAATAGTTTGATCCATGATAAAAGGTATTGTTAAAGGCCCTTTCATTTCAAACTTAATACAAATTCATTTCACTATCTTGTCTTAGTATGTTTATTAAATTATTTTTAAATAAAAGCACTAAATTATTTTTGTGTTGTAAATTTTCATTTTATTGTTTTATTTTACTTCTTTCTCATTTTATTTTATGTCAAAATGTTGATATGCAATGTGCACCTTTCACATTATTTAAGTGGGGCTCTTTGTAATATATAAACTACTTGTGATTATACATATATAATAGATCATACAAATTTATATTAAAGCACAACAAAAATTCAATGTGATTATGGGCACGTATTTAAACTTACTCTCCCTTGTCTCCCCTTAACTTAGCAGGCCCTTCGTGCCTTCTCACCTTGTTTTCCTTGTGTGCAAGCAAAATGGCTCTATAGCCTTCCACCTCAAGACACATGTTGTGCTTGAGGGCTATTGTACTCTTTTCAAGCACCAAATCAACCAACTAACAAAGCATTCTAGTCTTTTCCTTTTTGGGAGTACGACACTATAGATTTAATATGGATCGTTATTCTCTCTCTCTCTCTCTCTCTCTCTCACACACACACACACACACACACACACACACACACACACACACATCCAAACATCTAGGCTACAAATATGTTGCGAAAAGCATCTCTTGCTATTTTTCTTTATAGCTTTTCTTTTTAAAACACTTTAAACGCATTGTCATGTGTTAGCCATGTTTGTATAATGTAAACATTTTTGGTTTTTTAAAAGAAACCTTAGAGGAGAGTTGAGTTATGCATACTTTTAATGTTTTTAGTGATGATTGAGACTTACTTAAAAGTTATTTCAGTTTTGAAATATTGAATGGATCGTTTTATTTCACCTTTCATTTCACATCCTAACATGGCTTGACATCTCTTGCATTCTATCCTTTTAGAATGATAAAGTGAAGCTTCACCTTGCATAATTCTTGTAAATTTCTCTCTCTCTCTCTCTCTCTCTCACACACACACACACACACATGTGTGTGTGTGTGTGTATGTGTATGTGTGTGTGTATATATATATATATATGATCAAACCATGGTAAAGAGAAAGAAAACCGATGAAATATGTGAGAGCTTAATTAAAAAATTTTACAAATTTCAAAGTATTTTCAGTTTGCTTCTTTGCGAGGAGGAAACTTGGTCGCCTAATGAGAGAGATATTCCCAACAAACCAACTTGGGTTTGACAACATCCTCGTTGCCATGGTTGGCATAGACTACACTTCCTTTACCAAGTAAGAATGTATTCTCCTTCAACTAGACCTAGATAAGGCCTACGATAGAATCTTGTGGTCTTACGTTGAGGCTGTTATGAAGGCTTTGGACTTTGGACCCAAAATGTGTGCGATTGTTTGCATGCTCGAGGAAGGAAGTTACTCTGAGATCCTCTTCAACAACAAGATAGCGGGAGGGTTTGAAGTCAAGCGTTCGATCAAGCAAGGTTGCCCCCTTGCCCCGCTGCTTTTTACAATCGGCTCTCACCCTCTGGTGACCACACTCAAGGATAGCGTGAGAAAAGGGGAAATTCAAGGTCTGTCACTCCCTAGAGGAAAGCAACTGCTTGCTAAGTTGTTTGCAGATGACTCTTTTCTCTTTCTTAAAGCCAACTCAGATGTACTGAGAATAGCCCTCGAGATTGTTCAATTGTTTCCTTCTGCTTCTCGCTCGATGTGTAGTATTGAGAAATCAAGATTGATTTCTCTCTCTGAAAGCGACTCATTTGACCCCACGGAATGGTGTTAGGAAGTGATAGGCAAAGACACTGTTTTCAGGCACCTAGGCGCTCCTCTTGGGGAGAGCATCATGGATAAGCAAAGATTTGACTCGGCCCTGACCAAAATAAATAACAAAATGAGAAGGTGGAATTTTGTGCTCTTCCCCTTCCATAGCAGAGTCAGTGTGATGATCAATGCTTTTATAATCCTGTACATCTCATTTGTATCACTGTTGCTAAAAAGGAGCAAATACAATTGGAAATAATTTTTGAAGCCTATCAAACTGTTCTTGTGGAAGAACAATACAAAATCCTCAACCCCTTGCCAATGGGGGAAATGGGAATGGGTAGCAAGACCAAAGAGTCAAGGAGGAATTGGGATTATTGACCCCATGGTTCATGCAGAAGCTTTGTGTGCCAAACTGGTGACCTCATTGATTGACCAAAAGGAGGAATGGGCTATTATGGCATGGGACATGATTAAGGAAGCAAATCCTGCCTCAAAAGGGGGCACTTGGAAGAATGCCAAAGTGTAGGATAAGATCTTAGTACCCTTTTGGACACTCCTAAAGCTTGGAGGCTGCACATGGGAGCTTGCTCGAAAGTGCAACAAGCAGCTTCAACCTTGGAATGGGGGAAGAATTTTAGGTACTTCAGGGATTCCTCTCTCAATTGGTCCACTTGGCTGTCAAAATTGGGGAAGGGTTCCCTGGACCCCTTATGGAGGGAAGTTGCACGCTTGGCAAACAACAAAGGAGTTTCTAAACTCTCTCATCTTTGGGATGACAGAAGCTTTTGCTGGAAGGATGTGGAGCTTGTAGTGATTCAACATAACGTGGGTATGTGCAAAAGGCTTCTGATTGGTAGACTCCTGGAAGTGCTAGCAGCCTCACCCCCACCTGTTAATGGATTAGAAATTGATTGGAGAGCGTGGCATTGGCCGGAGGATCGAGTGTTCGTGCTTCCCAAGACCTAGAATACCTATAATGTGCTAATATACAAAGCACATTGGTTCATCCCACTCACCAAAATCTGAAAGAAAAACTGGTATGGCAAAAGAGTGTTAAGGGGATTTGGGAGACTCAACGGCCAGAATACATGAAGATTTTCATTTGAAAGGTGCTATGGGGAGCCTTGCCTACTGGTATTAAGGTGCAAACTAGAGGGCTCGGCTCCAACACCTGTTTTGGCTGTAGGCCAGCCTTCGAAGATCCCCTTCATCTATTCATCATGTGCCCTACTTCACGCGGGTTGGCCGCTAAGGTGTGCAAATGGGTACAGAGAACTTGGAAGAAAATTTTCTTTACTGATGACCTGATCTTGGGAGGGCGTGGATTCCAAAGTCATGCCATTTTGGTATGCACCCATATTATTAGATTTTGCTACCTAAATCACGTTTGGAAGTCTATATATCTTTGGGTTTTTGAAGCCAAGCTGGCGGTAGCCTGTTTTGATGATGTAAAGATGAAGATTGGACTCATGCACTGAGCTGCTTGGAACACTCAAGAGGGTAGGTTTGTAATAGCTAATATTGTATTTTTATTTGTGTACAATCCTTTGTGTTGGAACCCTAGTCCCCCCCAAGCACATGTAGTGCTTGTGGGCAATTGTATTCTTTTTGAGTTAATAGAAATTCTCTCACCTCACAATTGTGAGTATGGGAAAAAAAAACAAAGAGATTCCCAAACCTTATATAATTCTAGTTAAGCTCAACCTAATAGTTTTATCACTATCTTATTATTGTTTTAGAAAGCCACTATGACCCTTTCACTTGTTTTCTTTATTTTGTACCAAATGTTTCTTGGTATTTGGAAGTGTGAACTTGCTAACTTGAAGGACTAAAAGAAAGCTATCTAGCCTTTGCAATGATCTCCACCTAGCAGGATCCCTTTACACAAAGGGAATAGGGGACACATGTCAGTTCCCTTTACACAAAGGGAATAGGGGACACATGTCAGCTCCCTAGGCCAGTTGCCCCCAAGATGCATTCAATTCCTATTGGATGGCCATAGAGGTGGACCAATGAGAATTAGGCTAGAGTACATTTAGTTTAATTCATTTTAAAACACTTGATAAAAGAACCAATAGAAATAAAGCTCTTTAGAAGACTATTGAACAGTCTCCCAAGGGGTCCAATGAGCATTCAACATCCCAATGGCTTGCCTGATTCCTATTGGCCAGAAGAATAAGGGGTTCAATGAGAGTTTAATTGCAGTAATTAAATACCTAAAGCTCTTACAAAAGGGGAAAGGCAGACACATGTCACAAGGCTATCACTTATGCTTCTTAATAATTATTGGCTAAGCTTTGTAGGGTCCAATGTGGTGCCAGCATGAGTAAAATGGAATAGGGGTCGACCAAGAGAGAGAGAGGGGGCTGATTTTGGCAAGGCATTATCACACACACACTCACACAATCTCATGTGTGAAGCAAAGAAGACTCTCTCTCCTTATCAAGCTTAAATGGAAAGCTCATCACCTACTCCAAGCTTGTGAGAAGGGAGGCCTACACCAACAACTCTTGGCCTTGTGATGCAAATCCAACCAAGAGCCAAGCTCCAATGCATGCTCATCTCCTCTACCATGCTAATTACTAAGCTATGCTAAGCTTTTATGAGTGATTATGTGAGGAGATATACTTATTTATCGTAAGAATACTACTTCTTCCTCTCAGTCTACTCTCATACCTCGCTAGCTCTCACCATCTTCGAAGGTGTGTGAGGTCTTGGGTCTGAGACCGTGAGGGAATTGATGTTGTGTTTTATAAGTGTGTGCATGGTGCTTGAAGGTTCCATCTTCATTGCACCAGCAAGTTATTGAAGGAACACGAAGTATTGTATTGTAAAATGTCTCCTTTGATGGGGGAAACCTTTAATACAAAGCCTTTTGGAGGGGGGATCTACTCCATGTAAATCCAATCATGAACTGTTGTCAATAACTCAATTTCTCTCTCTTTTGAAGTATTGTTCATGCCTATCTAACTAGGTGTTATACTTTTTGTTGCTCTCTCCATCCAAGCACTCTTGCTATGCTCATTAGGAATCTATTCTAATGAAATTATCACTATGTTCATGCTATTTTTCGCTACGCACAAGTTTCTAGGCCATTAAATGTTACAATAATATACTTTTTTTATTTTAGTTTGTCAATGAGTTCCTTTATTTTATTGTTTTTATTCTACTTCCATTTCATTTTAATTTGTTTTAGAATGCCAATGTGAGCTTTTCACCTTGTTGTTTAAGTGGGGCCACCCTTCATATCATTTAAGGCATTTGTGATTATGTGTGTATAATGGAAAATACAATTTTGTATTACACTAAGCAATTGTCCAGCCCTTCAACAGCTTTGCCAATAAGAAGCCTTTCAATGCCACTCACAATTGTGAGGATGGCTTCTTAAAAACATTTGTTTCAATTCATTTTGTACATAATTATATAAAAACTGTAAAGAATGAAGATGCAAGAGAGCTACACAAGACAAGCACAAAGCACACAGAGATGGAAAGCTTCTTCTTCTTCTTCACAGAAAAGAGAGTACAAAATGACTAAGTGCTAAAGCTGAAAAGTAGCACATATGTACATGTGGTCACTAAGTGTGAACTCGCTAGAAGCGTACTAGGCTGGCACTATAAGTGTAGTCCAGCTGTAGAATCACTGGCAGAGATCCTCCGTGTCGGTCACTTAACGCGCCAGTGAGCAAATGCCGTAAGCGGCCAAGACCCGTAGTGGATGCCAGCTCAAGGTGTAGAGCTCGACATCTCAACACTCCCCCTCGAGCTCTGCATGTCGCAGAGTCCAAGCATAGTCCGGAAACATCGAAGCTTCTCAGTTCTGAGGGCCTTGGTAAAGATATCCGCTATCTGCTCCTCTGTGCTGACGTAGACCATGTCGATGTCGCCCGCCAACACTCGCTCTCGAACGTAGTGGTAATGGACCTCTATGTGTTTGGTCCTGGCATGGAACACTGGGTTCCTAGCCAACTGCATGCTGCTAAGGTTGTTACAATGGATGAAAATCTGCTGGTCCACGTGCACTCCCAAGTCCTCAAGTAATGTGCGTAGCCAAGCTACCTCGCACGCCACAACTGCTGCACCTCTGTACTCGGCCTCTGTGCTCGATAAAGCAACCGTAGGCTGCTTTTTGTTGCTCCAAGTAACAGCAGCACTCCCAAAAGAGAACATGAAGCCACTCGTAGATCTCCTATCAACAATGCTACCTGCCCAATCTGCATCTGTATACCCATACAATGCTAATGGTGCATCTGCTGCATAGAACAATGCGTAGTCAAGAGTACCTCACATACCTAAGTGTGCGTCGTACTCCATCCAAGTGTGGCTTCCTCGGAAGCTGCATGAACTGACTCTCCAAGTCTACTGTGTAGCTCAAGTCTGGCCTCGTGATAGTTAAGTAGATTAGACTACCCACAATCTTCCTGTACATGTTGACATCCTCAACAACATCACCCTTCTCTGCACTCAGCTTTGCATTCACATCCAAGGGAATAGAAATTGGCTTACAATCAGCCATACCATACTTTGACAACATGTCCAAAGCATACTGTCTCTGTGATATCCATACACCCTCTGGAGTCCTGATCACCTCAATGCCAAGAAAGTAGCGCAACTCGCCTAAATCTTTCATTTCAAATTCCTGTTTGAGAAGACCCTTCACATGGTCAATCTCCATAGCATTGTCACCAACAATAATAAGGTCATCTACATATATGGTAATGACCACAATCCCCACATCACTCTCACGTACATAGAGTGAATGATCAACATGAGCTCTCCTAAAACCAATACTGAAAAGATACTTGGCAATCCTGTCATACCATGCTCTAGAGCCTTGCTTCAAACCATACAAAGCTTTGAGAAGTCTGCATACATAATCTGGGTAACCTGGATCGACATAACCAGGTGGCTGATCCATATACACTTCCTCTTGCAACTCACCATTCAAGAAGGCATTATTTACATCCATTTGATGCATAATCCATCCTCTAGATGCAGCCACTGCTATGACAGCTCTCACAGTCGTCATCGGTCTCCTCATAGTCTATGCCATACGTCTGTGCATAACCCTTTGCGACCAGCCTTGCCTTGTGATGCTCAATGTTACCATTAGCCTTATGCTTGGTTTTATACACCCATTTACAGCCAATAGCTTTCTTGCCACTTGGCAATGGCACCAACTCCCATGTGTCGTTTGCTTCCAATGCAGCCATCTCTTCATTCATTGCATCATCCCAATGCACATTTCCAACTGCATCCTCAAAACATGTGGGCTCCACATCCTGTATCACCTTAGCCATGTAGGCTTGGTGATGCGCTAGATACCCATCATAAGTCAATTTCTGAATTGGATTTCTGACTCTATTAGATCTGCGCGGTCCTGGGTCACTCCTTTGCCCTCTAGCATCTTCTTGTACTTTCCTTACACCAGGTGTCCTGACAGTCGGAATTCCAAATTCCTCATCAAGAATTTGTTCAGAACCATCTGAATCCATGTCTACATGTGAAAAACCTGATGATGCATCAGCCATAAAGGGAGGTTCATCAACCTTTTCCTTTCCTTTTCGTGATACATTCCCTGTACCTGTTGGTGGAGTAACTTGCATACGTAGTCTTCCATTCCATGGTTTCTCAACAGAGCCACGAGAAGAGGAATCTTGTGGTCCACTCAAAACCTGTGACTGTGGCCTCACATTTTGTACAACCACATCATCTTTTACATCAGCCCCAATAGTGCCATGTGCATTACTGTACCAGCTGCTCATCTCATCAAAGACTACATCTCTGCTCACTCGTAATTCTCGTGTAGTAGGATTGTAGCACCTGTACCCCTTTTGTTCAAGGGAATATCCCACAAGAATACATTTCTTTGCTTTAGGATCCAATTTCCTACGCAACTCATCTGGTACATGCACGTAAGCTATGCAGCCAAACACTTTCAAGTGTGCCAAATCAGGCTTTGTACCTGTAAACTTTTCCTCAGGTGTTACATCATGCACCACAGCTGTAGGTGTCCTGTTCATAATGTACACAATTGTATTTACGGCTTCAGCCCAGAAATGATGAGGCATGTTCTTCTCATTCATCAATGCACGTGCAACCTCTGCAATGTGCCTGTTTTTCCTTTCTGCAACCCCATTCTGTTGTGGAGTATATCTGCATGTAAACTGCCTGCGTATACCATGCATTCGCAGAAAATCTGAAAAATCATTGGAGAAGTACTCTCCCCCTCCATCTGACCTCAATGTCTTGATTTGCATATCTGTCTCCTTCTCAATCATGACTTTGAAGTCTTGAAAGTGACCAAACACTTCACTTTTGTTACGCATGAAGTAGACCCATACTTTCCTTGTATGGTCATCAATGAAAGAGACATAATACCTGCAACCATGTATACTTGCAGTATTGGTTGGACCCCAAACATCTGTGTGCACCACCTCAAGTGGATTTTTACATACATTGCGCTCATGTGGAAATGAGCCCTTTGACTGTTTTCCAAACTGGCATGCTGCACACACTTTATGCATACCATCCACCTTGAATTTGGGCAAACCTTTTACAATCTGTTTTGATTGCATGCTACGCAATCTCTGCTCATGGACATGGCCAATGCGTTTGTGCCAAATGTCAACATCAGCCACAACACCTGTGCCCTGTGCAAATAATGCAGCTTTTACCTCAGGCATGTCTACATTCAGCGTAAACATTCTGCCCACACATTTGCCCTCTATGATCAGCTTACAGCCATTCTGGAAATCTTCTACATAACAACCATTTGGATTTAAGCGAACCTGCAAACCCTGCTCAACCATTTGTCCAACAGAAACAAGATTCTTTGTAATGTTTGGGACATGAAGTACATCTGCTAAGTACTTTGATTTCCCACTCTTCGTATTTAGAGGTATGTCCCCTACATGAGCAATGGGGTGAGCTGTGTCATCTCCTGTCTGCACATAGCCTGACACATCTGGTTTGCGCATATCTCTAAACCACTCTCCACGAGACGTCATGTGATTAGAGGCACCTGAATCCACATACCAAACATCATCTTGGGTGGAATTCTCTGCAGTCATTGTATTCATTACATGCTGCATAACAAACATGCGCTCGTTTTTGCTGTCATCTGCATCTCTGCTAGTAGATGCATAGTTGCCCTGTTCTCTCTTTCCACTTGCTTTTCCCTTTGGACAGTCACGTGACATGTGACCTCTTTCACCACAAGTCCAACATTCTTTGCTATCTGGAGTATGTTGCTGCCTGCTTGATCCTGCACCACGACCTCTTTGACTCCCCCTGCCTTGAGACTGGTTTCCCCTGCCACCTGTATTGTTTTGATTTGATTGACCTTCTAGAAATTGGCCCCTGCAACCCCTTGGGCCTCGACCACGACCTCTACCTCTACCTCTGTTGGAGTTAGAATTGTTCAAAATTATTTCTGCCATGAGAAGAAGATGTGTCAAGGTTCTTCTCCTCAAGAATAAGCATAGAAATCAAATCTTGGAACACGGGGATGTCGTCTCTTGTATTCATGGAAGACCTAAAATGTACATACTCATCTCCTAGACCATCCAAGCATGCACGGACAATGTCATCGTCTTCCACTGAAACTTTAATAGATCCAAGAGCCTCAATGATACTCTTGATCTTCAAGGCATAATCATTGATTGAGAGGTTGTTCCTCTTAACCTGATTTAGCTCCGACTTTAGTTGAAGCTTCCTGGCCTTGGTGTTCACCTCGAACACTCTGCCTAAGTTTCTCCATGCAATGGCGGGGGTTTCAGCATCCTGTAGATAGCCCATCATGCCATCTATGATGCTCATAGAAAGCCAATACATCACTTTGCTCTGGCCTTGTTGCCAGTCTCTCAAAGATTTCCTTTGTTCTGCTGTAGCATTTGCCTGGGAATCTCTGGTTCCTTTTCATTGTCTCCTTCTACATAGTCCCAATAACCTTTTCCTTTTAGGAAATTTGTTATTCTGAACTTCCATGCAGGGTAGTTATTTTTCTCAAGCTTCTTAGTAACAATTTGACTGAAACCGTCAGACATCTTGAAGCACTAAGACAAAATAGCTGTAATCTGCAAAAACCTGCAAATCTGCTGAACCTGCTATCGTGGTACCTGTAACGCTTTATACACTCAACGAGTGTCCACAATCAAGCGTACATACAACCACTGTACTTGTACAATAAATCTCTGTATACTGCACTTTGGAGACCTGTTCAGAAACTTGTGCGAACTCGGCATCTGGTCGTGGATTGCGAACGAAGGGATTGTGATGCTCTTGCTCTCTTAGCCTCTCTTGCCTGCACCAGGCTCTGATACCATGTAAAGAATGAGGATGCAAGAGAGCTACACAAGACAAGCACAAAGCACACAGAGATGGAAAGCTTCTTGTTCTTCTTCACAGAAAAGAGAGTACAAAATGACTAAGTGCTAAAGCTGAAAAGTAGCACATATGTACATGCGGTCACTAAGTGTGAACTCGCTAGAAGCGTACTAGGCTGGCACTATAAGTGTTGTCCAGCTGTAGAATCACTGTCAGAGATCCTCCGTGTCGGTCACCTAACGCGCCAGTGAGTAAATGCCGTAAGCGGCCAAGACCCGTAGTGGATGCTAGCTCAAGGTGTAGAGCTCGACATCTCAACAAAAACTTCCTCACAGAATTCCTCAATGGTCATTTCATCTTGTGCATGATTATATAAAAACTTTCTCACAGTATGCCTCAATGATCATTTCATCTTGTGCATGGTTATATAAAACTTCCTCACAGTATGCCTCAATAATCAAACTTATACAAAAGATGTTGTTAATGAAACAAGAATGCACACCTCCTAGCTTTTTGATGGGCATAAGCTAACACCATATCCACAATGTAGTATATTTTCACATTAAGATGAAATGTTGTCAAAGTCTCCAAGCATAATAGCTAGCTACATGTAGTAGTCCATCAAAAATCTCAGTACATGGATAGTTAGGCCCAACAAGGTATGGAAACATATGACAATAATGAGCCAATCAATGGCAATTGTTTATGGCATGTAGTCTTAGTGGTATGCCCTTGCCTCTTTAGTTAATGTGTCAAATAGTCATCTCTACCCTCCGCATGAATCACCTTTGTGATGTATCTTGAACATCACAATGATGTCACTCAAATCTAGCCCTAAAGTGCTATATAAGAGCATGCTTGTAGTTTCTTTTGTGTATGAATGCAAAGTGTTTGTGAAATATCCTCTCTCTCTCTCTCTCTCTCTCTCTCTCTCACACACACACACACACACACACACACACACACACACACACACACACACACACACACACACACACAATTCCTCTCACCCTAGACCATTTAAGGAGGTTTATGAACTTTCTTTGCGGCCACTAGGTCATCAATGTCTTCAATTTTAACCAAGTCCTCTGAGCCAAAGGATTCCCTTTGAATGTCCTTTGCTCTCACAAAGCAACTCAATTTCAAAGTGCACACAGTGGGAGAACTCAACACATCTTTGAGCTGTTATTCTTCAACTACATTAGATCAAGTTGAGGTATCAAGCGAGCTTTCGGAGCGAGCTTCAGAGAGAGGTTTTTTCAGATATCGAACCAAATGGTAAACTACTCCAAAAAGCTCTCTCCCAAAAAGTTCACCCCATAAACTTGACTAGAAAAAGATCTCTCTCCAAAATGCTCGCTCTAGAGAGCTTGCTTTTAAAAACAATTCAAGAAAGCTCTCTCGAGCAAATCATTTTTTCTAAATTTATGTCTATCCAACGGCGTGCACATGTTATACCAATTCCAATAAAAAAACTATCAATTGTTTGCACCAATTAAGAAAGTCGAGCCATATAACACTATCTCTCATCCTTTTCTCTTTCTTCTCAAATTCTTTCTCTCTCAAATTCTCTCTCTCTCCCCCCCCCCCCCCAATTTCTCCCTCTCTCTATCTCTTCCCCACCCTTTCTTTCTTACAATTTGCAAAAATTTCATTTGCTGACAAGAAAGCCAAACAATTGCAAGCATAGAGAATCTGATTTTTTTTTCTCGATTGAATCACATTAGAAATGCGGTCGTTCACATTGGGTTACAAAAAGTTCACATCTTGCATATTGTTGGGCTCAGGTAGACATTTCTACTTTAAGGCATGGGCTGACGATTCTAGCTCTACAATGCTTGAATTCTGTCCCACCAACGATTCTTCCCCTGTCGCAAGATCCATCTCATCCATGTGCCTCTTTTGATGCTCCTCCATCTCTCTAAGGTGAAGGGCTTGCAGATCCACAACGAAACAAATTTTGGTGGAAAATTCCTTGTTGTCCTCAAATATTGTAACCATTTGACTATGCAAGCAATTGCCAAACAAAGCCATGTCCATGTTCCATACCTCCTGCAAAACCAAACATGGTCAAATGAAGTTGTGAAACCATTTTCTCAATTTCAAAATGCCAAATTATACCTTGTAATGGTGTTCCATCTTCTTGTTTTGTCCAATCACCCTCTTTTAGCGTATCAAACTATGTGTCATCTTGTGGAAAACTGTATGCCTTGGGTTAGCAAAGGAAGCTCTTTCCTCATTACAGAGACTAGCAAGAATGCATAGTCCTTGTCTGTTTCTTGCAGATTGGTGTCTTGCAGAACACTACATTTAAGTGGTCCTCATGCCATCCAGCAGAACACGAGATGTCATAGACCATGGCATAATTATTAGCTTAACAAACAACCGCAAACACGTCTTTGTCTTCGTTTATTGCATACACGAGTTGAGTGAGTCGTTTATTGGCATACTTCCATTTTGTTCCACTTTGGTACCTCAAATTTTAAAATTCCATGCACAAAAGTATTAGCAGGCAAAAATAAAATTGATGCATTCACCACAGACTCAACAGCCACCCCATAACGAAACGGACAAAGGCGTTTCTTGACAATTGTGGCTTGACAATGCTCAACAAGGTATCTTTCATTTCTTCCTCTATCTTATTTGAACTAAAATGTGCAATCTGAATGCGACCTCCATTACTATCTGTAATATATCTCCAATACCACACTTTGTCAGTATTTTGAAAAATTTCAAAGTTAAATGTTAGAACACATCATGCAGTTCAAGCCTCACTCTATTCCACACGAAAGGCAAAAACCATTTTTTAGGGGACATCCATCAAATGATAAGTACGTAAATATTGGCAAGTCTTACACATCCAATATTTCTATTTCAAGACTTGTAGCAAAGTCAATTATGTCCTTTGCAGACATCACAAACCTTTTTCTTGAACAACATTAGAAAGATAGCAATTACACATATTGAAAACTCTTGTCAACTCTTCTATGAATGTTAACACAACACTACAAGTTCACAACCTACTTTTTTCCTTAGCATGAATAGGTTTTTGACAGCCTCCAACCTCTCTAGAATGCTCCATCTGCATAACAAATATTGAATTGTTGGCAAGGCAAACTTTCATAATCAATTGGAAATTTGGTTTTTATATAGTACACACTTATTGCACACCTGAGACGTAATAGCTATCTCTTCTCTTTGAGACACCTGCACACTAGACTATGTAGGTGTTGGCATCTCAAGGGTATATTGTGGCACATGTGTTGCTTGACGAGCTCAATCCTCCCTATCCTTCACTATGTCATTGTGTGCCTTTTCTTTGTTTGGAGTAAAGTACCCATCTCCATACTCCAAGAACCACGACATACTCAAGTACACGGTGCTCTTAAAATTACGTGCTATTTGCATTGGGGTGAAAAAGTAATCCGCTTTCATCTCATCAAGCAATACGACATCATCTTGAAGTTGTGATTACGCAACCATCTAAAAAAATTGAAAATGTTATCAGTATGCAAATGAACTTGCTCCAACACAACACATAAATTAATTGTACACACCTACATAGACACCTTTTTTTCCGTGTTTGCCAATGCCATACCTCGGCTGATGCTCCTTTCTTCATTAAGCCAAGCTCGTAAGAAAAGGTCTTACCCCTTTGTTTTTTTTTGGTGTCGTCAAAGAATGAGTCAAGGTTCAAACCAAGTATTGCTTTCAAATAAAGGATCCTAACATAGTTATAGATATTTTTGGCCTCTCTTTCAATAGACAACCACAGAATCTTGATCCGCAACCACTCTTGGAAGACAATCAATTCTCTTGTTCCAATCACACATCTTATGCCTTACACAATTTCAAAATTTAATCGAATCTTTGAAGGTTACGGGAGTTACTAGATTGAAGGATCTCCAAACTCTTCACATCAATAGGATCACTTGAAGCCATTGCCCAAAGAAAGTACGTCTGCTTTCTTGCAGGGAGGTTTGCACAAGCCAATCTGTACAATCACTCTTCTTGAATCCACTTTGGTCGGTTGTTCCACTCTGTTTGCAATGTCCTGTAGATCAATATCAATTTCCAAACTCCATGGTAGTATGCATACACTATAAACCGATCACTCATAGCTAATCTCCACCAATCATCTCCCAATGCCGGATCAACAATGGTCAATGTGTGTTTTGTCATTCTTCTAGAGGTCCCATTTGTTTCAAAGAAGGACTTTTTGTATTGGGCTTGGAACTCTAATGAGAGCATTGATTCTTTTTTTACCATAATATTCTTCATGGCAAGAGCATACTTGTCCTACACAATATTTTCTAATGTTTCTTTAATTCACCATCAGATGCAACATGGTTTATTAGGTCAATTAATGACAAAATGATGCAACTTATCAGATGCAATAGTTGTGACATGAGAGCCACATGAACATTGTACCGTGTTTTTTTCCCAAATATTTGTTAACGCCTGTTTGCATCCAACTATATACAACACACAAAAGCTTAGCCATGAAAGCCTCTTTGGAAGCAAGTCCCATTGACTTCACCATCTATAACATGTTTGTGTAAGACTTTGCTACGTAACTTATGTTGTTTAATCTACATGGTTATGAAAAAAAAGGCGACGAACAATGTCTTAACAAGTGAAGGAGGCTTACTTATTTATACAAATAACTATGCTTGACATATTTTCCTCGTTCGAGAAGTCCACAATCACTAAGTTGACTCAAACTTTGGGGTGCAGATTGATGTCTCTCTTGTAAGCAACACCTAAAATCAAAGAAACAAACAAACGATAAAGGACACACATATCTGAGTTTATCCTCAACGTCTCACAATACAAGACTTAATTTCTTTCAAAAACCATGTGGCCAATCTATGGTTTCCATCCCATGTGTATAGAATTTTACCAGACAAGTAATCCCAACAAGTATCTTTAATTTCTGTCTCAAACTCATCATTCAATTCTTGCCGCAATGGATTCCATGTTTTCAAGAAGTAAACGTTGATGTCGATTGATGAGTGCCCTACTGCATCCAATGAACATATGAAAGATCCCTTTGGATCATAATAACTTTTGAGAAAGAATGTGTTGGCCAAGGGTTGTTAGGGTAAGCCCAACTTGTGGCACACGTGGGAAAGCCCTCTAGCCACCTAGGAAAGGATAAATGTTGACATGGTCCAATAGCAAAAGGATGCAACCCATCTAGCCAATGATTATAAATCACTCTTGCTTTTGGCATAACCTAACTCGAATCACCATCTCTCTAACCCTAACCCTAACACCATGGTTAAGCTAAGGTTTCACCCTCCATAGCCTAATGCTAATCATTGATGATAGTATGCTTCCACATCGACTAACCCATCTAGTGGTATCAAAAACCTAGACCTAATTAATCTCTTCTCTCTTAGGTCTTAGGCATTCTTGCATTAGCATCTTCTAAGCTAGAGTATTCAAGCATACTTTCTCTTCGTTGCTTGATCTAGTCGTGAATCATATATTTTTTCATTGCATTTAGTGATTGCATAATAAAATTGCGTTGGTAGTTTATTTGTGTGTGTGTGTGTGTGTGTGTTCTAGTAACAATATAACATAAACACCAAAGAATTTTTTCAAATTACAAAAGACTCTAGACTATGTCAATGAAAAGGTGGTAAAATTCCCCTTTATAGTATAGAAATGACTTTATACATAAGTACAAGAAGAGTTAAGAGCCTAAAGATATATAAATCCTCCATCTTCAATCCAAAAAACTTTGAAAACCATAGTTGAGAAGGTAACCCTCACCTGCATCCATGGAAACAACACAACTTTCAGTTAGCATTGGCACTGTATGCAGGTGATGCATGGGTATCCCACATGTTATAGATGTCACCCAACTTAACTGCTTTCAAAGAAAAATAATACGAAAGGTAAATTAGTTATATATTTGGACATGGTTTCAATTACAAGGTGGACAACCTACTGGAGCCCCTTGTGCTTTACAAGCTCTCATGAGATAAAGCCGGAGACGAGTTTTGAAAGGCAATTTAGCCTCAAAGTGGGCCACATATTCTTGTTTCTTGCCTTTATAGAGTTTGGCATTAATTGCCGCTATTTTTTCAGGGTCAATGATAGTACTCATACGTGCGGTCAATCTATACCTAAGAGTCACCTGTAACATAAAAAAAAAATAGTAAATAATCCCAACACTATTTAGTCAGAGTCGGAGACCATATGTAGGGTAGTAAGTGTTAAACCCTATATTCATTATTTGTTCAAAAAAAGCCATGAATGTGTGCCACAAATGCCCATATCCTCTATGTAATATGCGACCATATACGGCCTTATGATCATCTTAATTTACAACCAAAATTACCATAATTCACAACCCATCCTAACCATAACCATATTTGGCCACCATCCATTATAACCAACCAATCATCGGTGCATTTAATCAATTATGCCCAAGAGCCATAGACGCAACAACATGGACCTTAACTGAACAAGAGTGGAACCCTTGATAACCAACCAGAGTCACATTACCTTAGTGTAACCACCACAACAGAATTACCAGACCATACATGCCAATGTCTATCACCCCACAAGTAGGTTACCCCATTATTAAGGGTCATATACCAATCAACCCTCTATATAGGTACAATAGAATAACCATTGTGGCCACCATCAATCACAACCACCCAATCATGGCTAAGTGAGCATAATTCGACAGTATATAGACCAGATTTGAGCACGAGTGGTAAGCTCGGTTTCCAACCCAAAATCACCCTCTACACAGATGGTATAAACCAGATTTGAGCAAGAGTAGTAATCTCAGTATCCAACTTAGAATCACCCACTAGAAGCATACTTGTTGCTTAATTTTATAAAAATAAACCAAATTTACCAGGTCATGGTTTATTACCTACTAGTAGGTTAACTTTATAGGTTCTATCACCAAGTAATAGGCAGGACTTCAATCATCTTATTTTAATCAAAACAAATGTTCAAGTTAACAATCAACTAGTACTGTAAGTGGAAAGATTTATTCAATGATTTTTATTATAAACCATGCCATGACCTTGTAAGGCCAATGACCGGTTGTACCATGCCTCACCAAGTTTGAGTATTCCCATCCTGGGAGGTCAACATTTCATATAGTGTACTTTCACCAAAAGCTATCCATTATTGCAAGAGGCTACTTTCCTTCCATGTGAAACAGTTCAAGCTAATGACATGATCATCTATATTCATTGACAAGCCCTACATTTTGACAGGCAATCACAAACCAAGGCTGTTGATACACACGATTGGACTTCTTAAGATTTACCATAAAAGGAAAGCATTTCCTTCAAGGAAATAAACCAGCCAACCATAGCAAAAAAAAGGGGGTCAGTAGAAGTCACATTACAGTACAAGTATGAGGGATGGTAACAAAGCATCAAAAAATCATACCACATCAATTGGATAGTAGTCCATAACTCACCTGAGATGGAGTCAGAGCGCCAAATCTACAATAGGATGCTTATCCTTGCCTTTAGCTATATAGACAATTACTAAACCCGACACCCTTGCGGAAAAAAACCTCACACTCTCAAAGCACACAAGTACTCACACGCTCATAGAAGCCACACAGTACCAATGCTAAGTGAGCAAAAAATACTCACTCACCTTTATAGTGATGGAGGTCATGGCCATTTCCCATTACAGTAGTGTGGCAGGCCAGCTTCAAGATGAAGATGATACAGCAACACCACACATCGTTAAGTGTCCGCATTCCTTCTGTTGGGGTATAAAGCCCAATGTGGTCGCCCGGGTAAGTGGGCGGGCCGCCAGGTATGTACACATATTCTTTTGTATAAAACTAATAAGAACTCACTATGCTCTACACATTACAGTAGAGCGAGTTCACCATATCGTCGTGCTCTTCTTCTCGCACATCTCTCTCTCGCGTCGCACTTCCACTCGTACTCCTTCAACTGGTATCAAAGCTCAGATCGAGGCTCGGGAACACTGCAGGAGGCTAGAGTCACCAACTCAGATTGGAGTGAAATTCGACAAGCGAAGACACGGCCCCAAATCTCGGCCCCAAATTTCATTCTGAGGTCATCTCGGCCACCGTTCGGCTTCTACAAAGGTCTGCGCAGGCCATTTTCGACTACGTGGTCTCGGCGGGTGCAGATCCGACTTTGCAAATTTGGGGTTTTCGGCCTACGACTACAGGTGCTGAGGATATCGACACTCCCAGAGTGTTGATTTGTGGCTATCTACACATCGAAGGACGGCTCACAGTTCTTGGAGGTGTGTCACATACGACACGGGCGTATCTACACACAGACTGTAGGCGACATCCACTAGTTCATCAGGTAGCTTGTGTTTGCTGCTTGATATTCCAGATTTCATCTTGACATTGCAGGTACTTCCACATGGGATGTATTGTCAAAGATGATGTATCTCTGTTGAGGGTTTGGTGGCTGTGAGTCACGCAGCAAACAACCGCCGCAGCGGTTACAGCATACAGTGGGAAATTTGTGGATGTATGACTTTGTGGGAAGTCTATGTACTGTCAGATTTACTGCAGCCTTTGTTGAGGGTCAGTGAGGTTTTATTGAGCTGGGGGATTCTCGAATGTTGAGATCCTTTCGGTGATACAGGTCTTGGAGCGATCCCTCGAGCACCCTTAGATAGGCAGCTAGGATGTATTGACTTTGAGTTAGACAGTTGGGATTGCATCTTTGCTTTACTGCCGTTGAGGCATTGTCGCAGTCTATGCTTACAGGACAGTGACAGACAGTACAGGTGCAGGACAGTTTACCCGCAGCTTACAGTGTCAGAGAGACAGTGTTTTTTGAGCTGTTTTTTGGTCTGTTTTTAGTACACCAGAGCCATTTTACAAAGGAGACTCTACCGAAATTTATGCAGAATCTGAAGATTTCTTGGTTCATTTGACAAGTTGATATTGGTTCAGAGGTCAGTTTACAGGGGAAACTCTGCCGAATTTTTCCCAGAAAAGTAAACTACTGTGAAGCGTAGCTATGGCTGGATCACAGGACACTGCTCTTTACAATATCAAGAAGCTGGATGGAACCAATTTCCCATTGTGGAAGAAGCAGATTTGGCACGTGTTGGTACAAAAGAAGCAGATAAACCTATAAAGCTCAAGGGGATAAAACGAGAAGATATGGACGAAGATGAATGGAGCGAAATGGATGAATTGGCACTTTCTACCATTATGCTGACTTTGGCAGAAAGCGTTTACTTCAATGTAGCAGACGAGATGTCGGCTTATCAAGCATGGTTAAAGCTGAGTGATCTTTATGAGAAGCAGAGTGCAGCTTCACAGGTATACTGGCTTAAGAAGCTTGTTGACTTGAAGATGAAAGAAGGGACACCTATGTCCAATCATCTGAATGAATTCAGCACAATCTACAGTCAATTGTCAGCTCAAGGTGTCAAGTTTGATGAACCTGTTAGAGCTATGTTCCTGTTGATCACATTGCCGGAAAGTTGGGACACTTTTTGCACAGCTTTGAGTAATTCTGCACCTCCAGATGGTTTGAACATAGCGGTGTAGAAGGAAGTCTGCTTACTGAAGAAACCAATAGAAAGACAATGGACAAAGACAAAGGAACAACCTTAGTTGTTAGGGGAAGGACCAAAGAAAAGTACAAAGGTGGAAAGAGGAACCAGTCTCGTAGCAAGTCCCGCAGTGCTAAAGGCAAGAGTGACATAGAATGCTACCATTGTGGCAAGAAGGGTCACATGAAAAGAGACTGCAGAGAATGGAAAGCAGAATAAGGCAAAGAGAAAGCTGAAGACCATGGTGAGAAGAACAAGTCCTCAGTGAAGATTCAAGAAATAAATGTGACAAACACTGTTGCAGAGGATGACAGTCTAGTGTCAGGAGACATCTACTTCTTGAAGAATACAATGGACTCAGCTCTTCTTACAACATCTGATGGAAATGCACTGAGTGACTGGATTATAGACTCAGGGGCATCACTTCATGTGTCTCCAAACAAGGAGTGGTTTACTTCTTATGTGACCACTAAAGATCATGTTCGGCTAGGCAATGGGCAAACATGTGAGATCTTAGGTGTTGGAGATGTTCAATTGAAGTTTCAGAATGGCTCTTCTTTCACACTGAAGAATGTGAGACATGTTCCCGCAATTACAAAGAGCTTGATCAGCACAGGTTTACTTGATGATGCTGGCTACGTCACCACTTTTGGACAAAACATGTGGAAGATATCCAAGGGTTCTATGACAGTAGCACATGGAGTAAAGTCTGGAGGACTTTACATGATTTATGTATCAAATGTCTCTAAAAATGTAATCAATGTAACCGAGCAGCCGAACGTTTCTTTGTGGCATAGCCGGTTAGGACATATGTCCAAGAAGGGAATGGAAATCTTGTCTCGTTTTGGTTATTTGCCTGGCTTTTCATTTAATGATTTTGAATTCTGTGAACATTGTCTGTATGGTAAGCAAACACAGCAGCCACATAAGCATAGAAGCAGTAGAAGAGATACACAGTTGGCACTTGTTCATAGTGATTTGTGTGGACCTATGCCTAACCTATCTCAAAGGGGAGCTTCTTACTTTATGACATTTATAGATGATTACTCGAGGAAAGTATGGGTTTACTTTCTCAAGCACAAGGATGAAGCATTTAGTGTTTTCAAAACGTTGTGACACTTGTGGAGAATCAGAGTGGCAAGAAGCTTAAATGCTTACGCACTGACAATGGTGGAGAGTATGTTTCAAAGGCCTTTCAGGACTTTTGTGAGTCAAAAGGTATAAAACGTGAACTTACTGCTCCTTACAATCCTCCTCAAAATGGTGTTGCTGAGAGGATGAATAGGACCATACAAGAGAAGGTCAGAAGTATGTTGTCTAATGCACATCTGCCAAATGGGTTTTGGGCTGAAGCTGTATCAACAGCTGTTCATCTTGTAAATAGATCTCCTAGCAAGGTTTTGTAGAAGGATTCAGTGCCAGAGATGGTATGGTCAGGCAAAATGCCCTCATACAAGCATCTCAGAGTCTTTGGCTGTGAGGCATATACTCACGTTCCAAAGGAATTTAGGAACAAACTTGAGCCAAAGAGTAGAAAGTGCATCTTTCTAGGCTATGGTAATTCTGGTGAGATGGGGTACAGACTTTGGGATCCCGAATCCAGAAAGGTTGTCCGCAGCAATGATGTTCACTTTAATGAATCCAAATATTATTCTAAACCAGAGAGGGTTGAGGAGATTAGAAGAGTTGTCTTCCAAGAAGATGGACCTGCACGTGCAAGACAAAATGTCAGGGCTCAAGAGGAGCAAGGACAGGATAGAGTGGAACCACAGGTTGTGGCTGAGCCTGAGCCACCTATTGTGCGTAGATCTGGACATGTCACGCGACCTCCTGATAGGTTTGTTCCATCTATGAACTATGTCATGTTGATGATTGCAATGAGCCTTCATGTTACAAGGAAGCAGTGCAAATGAAGGACTCCGGGAATTGGCAATTGGCCATGCAGTCAGAGATGACAGCTCTGCATAAAAACCAGACATGGAAGCTAGTTAAATTACCACGGGGCAAAAAGGCTCTACCTTGTAAATGGGTTTACAGGTATAAGATCACCGCTCATGAAGTTAGCAAAAGTACAAAGCAAGGCTTGTTGCCAAGGGCTTTAAGCAAGAACAAGGCATTGACTTTGATGAAGTCTTCTCTCCAGTGGTCAAGATGACTACATTGAGATGCTTTCTTGCATTGGTTGCCATATTAGATTTGGTGTTGCACCAAATGGATGTCAAGACAGCGTTCTTGCATGGTGATTTAGATGTGGAAATTTACATGCAGCAGCCAGAAGGGTTTGTTGAGAAAGGCAAGGAAGATTTGGTATGCCAGTTGTTAAAGAGTCTTTATGGCTTAAAACAATCACCGAGGGCATGGTACCATAAGTTCCACAAGTTTATGCTTTCTCAAGGCTACAAACATAGTGAGTTCGATCACTATCTATATACAAAGAAGGCTAAGGATGGTAGTTGGCTAATCCTTATTTTGTATGTGGACGACATGTTGATTGCTGGCAAGAACTTGGAAAAAATTTCAGCTTTGAAGTCAAAGATGGCAAAATTGTTTGACATGAAAGACATGGGTGAGGCAAGTCATATACTTGGTATGCGCATTGAGAGAGACAGATCAAAGAAGTTGATTTGGTTATCTCAAACAGAGTATATTGACAAGGTTTTGCAACGTTTCAATATGGAGAAGGGAAAGGCACTGAGTGTTCCATTGCCACCATATGTGAAACTTAGCAAACAAGATTGTCCTGTGTTTGAGGAAGAACATGCTGAAATGGATAAGATTCCATATGTGTCTGCAGTGGGTAGTTTAATGTATGCAATGATTTCTACTCGCCCAGACATTGCATTTGCAGTGGGAGTAGTAAGTCGATACATGTCAAACCCAGGCAAGAAACATTGGGAGGCAGTGAAAGGAATATTGAGATACCTGAAAGCTACAAAGAGTATGCGTATATGCTATGGGAGCAGGTGACTTAGACAACCGAAGGTCTATGTCAGGGTATGTCTTTACATTGGCTGGTGGGAGCAGTATCATGGCGTTCTAGATTACAAGATTGTGTTACTCAGTCTACTACAGAGGCTGAATATGTTGCAGTATCAGAGGCATGCAAAGAATCAATTTGGCTTAATCGACTAGTAACAGATTTGGGAATCAAAGAAGAGATGCCTGTGTTATATTGTGATAGTCAAAGTGCTATACAATTGGCTCGCAATCCAGTTTATCACTCAAAGACAAAGCATGTGGATGTGAAGTATCATTTCATCACGGAAATGCTCGAGGATAAGAAACTTCAGCTTGTCAAAGTTCACACCACAGAAAATCCTGCTGATCTACTTACAAAAGGACTTCCCTCAGAGAGCTTTGCGCATTTTCGCAAGCAGTTAGGTGTAGGGTAGTACATCACTTCTCTACATCTTTTGTATATTGGCTTGTATAGTAGCTTCTCTCACACTTAAAGTACCACATTGGACTTTAAGTGGGAGGTTGTTGGGGTATAAAGCCCAATGTGGTTACCCAGGTAAGTGGGCGGGCCGCCAGGTATGTACACATATTCTTTTGTATAAACCTAATAAGAACTCACTATGCTCTACACATTACAGTAGAGCGAGTTCACCATATCGTCGTGCTCTTCTTCTCGCACACTCTCTCTCGCGTTGCACTTCCGCTCATACTCCTTCACCTCCTGAGTTAGTGAGGCGGGCCCAGTTTCTACAGCAACCTCATCTCGTACAGAACACAATGGATGGGAGAGATAGAGAGATAAGAGAGGGGCAAGAGAGAATGGGAAAGAGGAAGGTAATGCGCAATATTGTAGACTTGTAGTAGGTCACAGAAGAGGGCAAAAATGATAGAGCGAGCCTGCTCGCCTTCCTTCATAGCACTTTAATTAGCTACTAATGGTTAGGTGTTTATTAAAGGCACCTTAAAAGTATCCCTACTGATTTTACTCCAGTAATTTACCCAAGGCTCCGTAGGTTAAATAGTCCCCAATTAAAAAACACCACAAGGATATTAACAAACACTATCCGTAGCAATGTGTGTGTGTGTAAGCTTTGAACCTCCCTTTTGTACTTCAAGTTTGAGATTTTATGGCCATAAATCTATGCTACAGATGTGTGTAATGTGAGCCCTTTGAACATAGCTACCTAATGACTCCAAGCATGCTCCAATTGAAGTCCAATGAGCATTGTGTTCTCAAGCTTACTACTGCAGCTTGGCTAATATCTGCAGATCCCGCTCTCAATGGCAACGAACCAATTTTGGCAGGTTGGCTATGTGCACATACTTGAATTTGGTGTGGTGGGGTCTTGAGGCCAATACACACTCTAATTTTGTGGGGGTCCTTGGGCGGATCTCAAACGGAGTTCAACTTGCTTTGCTGGCGCTAGCAGGTCCGACAACAATCTTTCCCATGCTCGACCCCTTGGTGCTCATCACCCGGATGCCAAATCACATTAAGCAAAGCTTATTGAGGATCTTGGGTCCACAGCACAATGTTCCCACGGTGCAACTTGCTTCAAATTTGAGCCACACTCCTTACTAAAGGTCCTTCCTGTAGCTACAGTTTTGTAGAGCTCCGCGACAAGCAACAGAGGCCTTTCCATGCACATTTTGAAGGCATTCCTTCTTAGAACTTTCAAGCGGCAACCAACCCATCAAATGTTGAAGGTTCTCATCATCAAAGCTTGAGCACAAGCCACACTCCATTATGTATTGCATGTGCATCAAGCCAAGAATGCCTACACACTGTGTGTAAGGTAAGACCGCCCATCATCATGATCACAAGCACGAGCACACACACAAGTGCACAAAATTCTATGTATGTGTGTTTTACACCATTGGCCATGAAGGCCGCATACTCAACACAATGGACCAATGAGCATAAAAAATAAGTAGATGACAACGACATGAAGAAAAAGACGACAAGAAACAACAACAACAACAACAACAACAACACAATGAAGTTGAAGCAAAATTTGATGAACAAATTTGCAAATTTGAAGATGGCATCAACAACACATCTGGCCTTCCGACATCGTGGTCACACACACAAAAACATTTGAAAGCGCCACATTTGTATTTTGACCTACCACCTAGTTGCCTACAAATCTCTAGGGGAGCTGCACACTTTGATCCTACACCCAATTGATGATTCTCTGGGGAGGATGTTGTGACTTTGGTCTTACACCCAGTTGAAAATTCTCTGGGAGGACACCTTTGTATTTTGGATGATACATGTGACTCATCAAAATGGTGCCCATATATGAACACATGAACCACAAAACACATCAAATCTTTGTAAAACCCCAATTTTGGCTTAAGGGATAATTTGTTAAGGTAAGACCAACTTGTGGCACCATGTGGGAAAGCCCTCTAGCCACCTAGAAAAGGACAAATGTTGACATGGTCCTATAGCAAAAGGATGCAACGCATCTAGCCAATGATTGTAAATCATAAAGCCTACATAGAGGTTACTTTCTATTGAATCAATTGCACTTTGAGCACTATCATTGTATCTACTGACTCTCTCTCTCTCTCTCTCCTCTCTCTCTCTCTCTCTCTCTTTGTGGTCTGCTTTTGGCATAACCCTAATCACCATCTCTCTAACCCTAACCCTAACACATGGTTAAGCTAAGCCTTTAGCCTCCATTGCCTAACACTAACCATTGGTGATTAGGGAGCATGCTTCCGCATTGACTAACCCATCAAGGGTTTCAATCGTTGGGGGTCCCAACTTATTTGTCTTGCCTTCTCCAACTTTGTCAATCGACAAAGTGGAACCCACGGCAATGGAGTTTCACGCTCTTCCTACAGGGTTCAAAAAATGTTAATAACCATAATTTACCAGAAATATTGCTCCATTACACTTTAAAAGCTCCTAGATGCCTTAAGGTTTTTAAGATGTTTAGACCGTGTATCTTGGCCGAGAATAACATCTTCATATATTGGAAATTCACCTCCAGAATTTTCTCCAACTTACATGTATGATTCCATTTCTCTATCATCAAATTCCTCTTCAAAATCTTCAACATTGAAACAAATTCAAAAGAGGTAGCCTCGTGCAGTTTTGCCTTCCCTTTTGAACTCTTTTGTGATGCACATGTGGATGCTGGTGCAACCAAAGGTTGTCCAAGCTGGAAAGTGGTATATGCCAGGAGTAGGCTATAGGCAGATGCAGTGTAGAAGGCTAGAGCAGGTATGAAGTCCCTGGGAAGACTGGTGGCAGCAAGAATGTATGTCTAAAGTGGTTTTTTAGGGCAAAAACACTCAAGGATGGTCCAATTAGGATGATAGGTAGAGGTGCTCAAAGTGCCGAGTCAGTGGCCTAGGATGTAGTGTTCAAGGTTCTCTAGAAGCCGATCCAGCCGGTTTGTCAAACGAAGCCCCGATGTACAAGATACTGAAGTTTAAAGTGAGAAGGTTTAGCAGATCCCAACAGACAGGGCAGTTGAGGACTGGTGGCCCAAGTGGACGACAGTGTATAGACGTGTAGTGCTCGAGTTATGGAGCATGCCTGTCTTCTCGGATTGCTGATTGGAGCTCTATATAGCAAGTTATGGTCAGTTGAAGTTTTGCCAGGGGTCGAGTTTTTGTCCACCTTGTTGGATTGGAGGACGTGCCATTTGGCATTTCTTAAGCCTCAACAGGGTTCTAGAGGGTAGCATGCATCGAGTGGAGTCAACAGGGATTGACCGCACCTCAATCTCAGTCCGGACCAGAGAGATGTTACAAATTGAAGCTGACTTTCGTTCCCGACATCATGGCGTCAGTCTAGTTTTTGGCAATCTGGACTGCCTCGGTTTGCAATCCCGAGGACCTTGGAATGCAATGGGAATCGGTAAGTTTGGAGTCTGAGTTGTCGGCTTCTGGTAGTGCTACACGGCTCAAAAATCCAGTCACCAGGCATGTAAGTGGGGAAGGTTAAAATTGGCACTCAAAGGGAATTTTTAATGAGGTTTTTTTGAAGTTTTGAAGATTTGGAGGCTTGGAAGCCCAGGAGGTGACCCTTGGAAGCGAAAAAAACCCGCATGCGGGACTTTGTGGCGGGAGTCTCTAGAGTATAATAACTGGGGTGATGGCCCATTAGGCGAGTGTGAAGGGGGAGAGAACTCTCGTGGATATCAGCGCGATGGCGGGGAGCTATGGTGGCACCTAGGCACTGCGTGCGGCCACGATGGGTGGAGCCTGGCGGTGTTTTGGTCGGATAAGGTGGTGGCGATGGTGGTGGATAGAGGGCGGGACCGAAGGTGATCACGATGGTGGTGATGTGGCATGGTGCCCGCTACGGGCCGGGTTCACACACCACCAAGTTTTTTGAAGCAAAGGCCAAGGCACCACTAGCGATATTGCTAGTGGTCCTGCGCATGTAGGGGGGGAGCCCATGTGAGAGAGAGGAAGAGAGAGGGTGCAGGGGATCAGTCCCATAAAGAGGACAGAGAGTGAGAGAGAGAGAGAGAGTGTGTCAGAGAGAGGCAGATCCAAGAGCAGGAGTGGGCAAGAGGCCGGTCAAAAGCAAGTGGAAGAGGTCAAACAAGCAGTGCAAGAGGAAGCCTCGCAAAGGGGAAAAAATAAAGGAAAAAAAAAAACACATCACTAGTGCACCCCCATCAAGTGCAAAAGAAAGCAGTTAGAGAGTAGATGAAGCCAAAGGAGGCTACCCCCTCCCAAAGTTACCAAATGTGGATGCAAGATGGACCAATCAGAGCCTAGATGCCCAAATTGAAAGGGGCACCCCTATAAAAGTCAAAATTGAGCCATTTTTCATGCTTTTTGCCACAGTAGGCTTCTTGCTAGGGCCTTGAGCCGGTGAATCTATAGAGAGCCAAGATAGTGTGTGTGTGAGTTCTTAGGTTGGCTTTTTGTGCAGAGGTGTGTGCCTGCAAAGCCCCAAGTGTGCATTTTCTTGCCCGGCAACTATGTGGGTGTGCCGTTTGATGTAAATGAGTTGCAAAGAGTGTTTGAGCAGTGGTAAAGCCTCCATTTTGTTTCTCTCGTGTTGTTTCCCTTGCTCCCGCTCCCACTTCTATACTTCTTTTGCTTGTGTGTGCGATGCTGGTACGGAGGTGTGTGCCCCCTGGCCCCTTCTTGTGTACAGAATGGAAGTGAGAGTGTGGTTTTGTGTGTGTGATAGTGATGTGTGATGTGAAATGAGCAGTGAAATGCTTGGTTAGCTGTTGTGTGCACGTTTACGTGTCTGTGCATGTGTGGGTGGTGGCCTACCAGTGTGTGTCATGAGTTTCAAAGGTGAACTCTAGTGGATTGGGGTGATGTGTACGCCTTGGGCTATAAGGCAGTCTTTTTTGTGCAGGGTGTGCTCCCCCATTCCCCCTCTCCATCTTTTGGTGCCCCCACTGAGGAGCTGTATGATGCTCCTAGTTGATGTCGAAGCGGTGATTTTGGTGATGCCAAAGGTGTGGCCTTTGAAGAGAAGCTACTGCTAGAGATGGTGTGGTCCGAATTCCCCATTTTCAATGGGGTTGAAGATGTGGAAAGCTAGATCGAAGACTACGAATTGTTCGTGTTGGAAAGCGATTTGTCGAGAGAAGAAGGTGTGGTACAGGTGTTCCCACTCCTAGTTTGTGGTAAAGCCGGCTATGGGTCAATGGCCTCTGTGAAGAAGAAAAAGCATGTTGTGAAGCCTTGGAGACGGCTTTTTGAAGCAGATATGTAGCGGATGTGCAGCTGGACGAAGTAAAGAGGAAGCTGGACGGGTTGAAGGAGAGCTTGGAAGGTGATTTTCAAGCGTTCGAGTGGGAGTTTGACGGCCTTTGGGGAAAGCTGATCGAGGTAACTGCTGCAAAAAATGTTGATTTTTTTGAAGTTGAGTAAATTCATGGATTGCCTGCATGAGGAAGTATGCAACAAGGTTGAGATAGATGGCCTAGTGTCATACGAAGATGCGATAGCTCTAGCAAAAGGGCGGACCAAAAAGATTCTAAAGAAGCGTGAGGCTAGACAAGGTTTGCTAGGCGCTGTGATGCCAAGGCAGTATATTTGGTGGTAGCCGAGCCACAGGTGGTGCAAAGAGAAGTGCATGTACGAGGGGAGCCAAGGGTTCTTTGGCTATAGAGAGACAAGGTGGTGCATATGTCGAGGATGCCAGCTAGAGCGATTCCAATTGTGGAGGATGTGCAGGTGGTTCCAGAATGGACAAAGGATGTGCTGCAAAGTTCAAGTGTGGTTGTTGAAGCTCCATTGAAGTATGGTAAAGGCGAAAGGGTACGGTTTACAGATGAGGTCAAAGCAGTGAAGCTAGAGGAAATCCCTGATCTTGAGACAGAGGAAGAGACTAAGTCGAGTGACAATAGATCTATGGATGTAGACATGAGTTGGGAGATCGACTCATCTCAATCCAGCTATGATGAGTTTGATCTCTTGCATGTGAGTGGAGAGGCGGTGAATGTATGCGAGGAGCAGCATGAAGTGCAAGCCAAAATGCATGAAGTGGAGCAGTCTAGGCTTATAAGTGATGATGAACATGTAAAACTAGTGTGCAGTACCATGTTAATGGCCATGTTGGTGAAAGTGGCAGTGGAGTGTGCCATGGAGGTGCAAAAGGTGCAGAGTTTTGCCAGGAGGGATAGAGTAATTGTGCCTATGGAGGAAGACGAGGATGATACAATAGAGAACTAGTTTCTCTCTTCCTTGGCGGAACTTGATACAATGATAGAAGGGGTGCTTAAAGAGTAAGTACTTGAAGAGTAGAGGATGGAAGACGACAAGCAAGTGGTGCTGATCGACCTTGAAGGGCCATTTGATGAGAAAGAGCTCAACGATGCTAGAATTAAGTGCATGGCAGGTGAGAAGGACAGTATGGAGCCAAAGATAGAGGTGCTTCCTATGCAGCTCGTGCACTCTATGACAGGTGATGCGGATTCCAAGGCGGTGTCTGAGCTTTCCAAAGGGATTTGTGAGTGGTGGTTGAAGGGTATGCTGATAAGAGAAGTTGTGCAGTGGGCTATTGAGAAGGTACAGGATCTGCTAGAGGAGGATCTAGTTTTACATGGTTGGGAGGGTGCGTCAGGTATGTCCTTGACTGATGGGAGTGTTGATGTGTTTGGAGGTGCTTTGTTGCAAGTGGACAGTATGCCAGTGGTAGAAGTATGCTGCTGGCGGTTGGATATGTGGTTGGCTATGTGCTTTGGTATGGCATCATGCAAGGGTGTTACAGGTGGATGGAGAAGGCCAATGCAAGGTGTTTGACCTAGGCAGATGATGACAGGTAAAGCAGGGGGTTGGGCAACCCACATGAACCAAGGTGGTGGGAAGCAGGAGCCAGTTTTTGTACATATGCTAGGTGTTTTGTGGTGTACAGAGAGCTTGTTTTGGTGCATGGTCTTTTTAGGTGTAATAAGCTTGTATGTGGTTGAACATAAATGTTCAACTAGGGGGTGGGCAATGATGGTGCAACCAAAGTTGGTCCAAGCTGGAAAGTGGTATATGCCAGGAGTAGGCTACAGGTAGGTGCAATGCAGAAGGCTAGAGCAGGTATGAAGTCCCTGGGTAGACTGGTGGCAGCGGGAATGTATGTCTAAAGTGTTTTTTTAGGCCAAAAAGACTCAAGGATGGTTCAATTAGGATGATAGGGAGAGGTGCCCAAAGTGCCAAGTCACTGGCCTAGGATGTAGTGTTCGAGGTGCTCTAGAAGCTGGTCCAGACGGCTCGTCAACCGGAGCCTCGATGTACAAGATACTGAAGTTTGAAGTGAGAAGGTTTAGCAAATTCCCGATAGACAGGGCAGCTGAGGACAAGTGGCCCAAGTGGAAAATAGTATATAGACACGTAGTGCTTGAGTATTGGAGCATGTGTATCTTCTCGGATTGCTAATCAGAGCTTTGGATAGCAAGTTATGGTCAGTTGAAGTTTTGCTAGGGGCTGGGTTTGTGCCCAGTTGATTGCATTAGAGGACGTACCATCTAGCATTTCTCAAGCCTCGACAATGTTCTAGAGGGTAGCATACATTGAGTGGAGTCAACGGGGACTGACCGTGCCTCAATCGGGGTCCAAACCAGAGAGATGTTGCAATTTGAACCTGACATTCATTCCTGACGTCATGGTGTCAGTCTAGTTTTTGGCGATCTAGATGGCCTCAGTTTGCGATCCTGGGGACCTTGGAATGCAATGGGAATCAACAAGTTTGGAGTCTAAGTTAGTAGTGCTTCACGGCTCGAAATTCCAGTCACCAAGTGGGGAACTAGGGAAGGGTAAAATTGGTACTCAAAGGGAAATTTTTATGAGGTTTTTTTGAAGTTTTGAAGCTTTGGAGGCTTGGAAGCCCAGGAGCTGACACATGGAAGCGGAAAAAACCCACATGCAAGACTTTGTGGCGGGCGTTTAGAGTATAACAGTTGGGGCGGTGGCCCATTAGACGAGTGTGAAGGGGGAGAGAACTCCCGTGGATCTCAGCGCGATGGTGGGGAGCTATGGTGGCACCTAGGCACTGCACGTGGCCGCGATGGGCAGAGCTTGGCAGCGTTTTGGCTGGAGAAGGCGGTGACGATGGTGGCTAGTGGCGGACAGAGGGCGGCTCGAGGCAATCACAGCGGTGTTGACGAGAGAGAGAGAGAGAGAGAGAGAGAGAGAGAGAGAGAGAGAGAGAGAGAGAGAGAGAGAGAGAGAGAGAGAGAGAGAGAGAGAGAGAGAGAGAGAGAGAGAGAGAGAGAGAGAGAGAGAGAGAGAGAGAGAGAGAGAGAGAGAGAGCACAGGAGTGGGCAAGAGGCCCGTCAAAAGCAAGTGGAAGACATGAAACAGGCAGTGCAAGAGGAAGTCTCCCAAAGGGAAAAAAGAAAGGAAAAAAAACAAAACAAAACCAAGGGGCACTAGCTATGTCGCTAGTGCACCCATCTCAAGTGCAAAAGAAAGCAGTTAGAGCAGATGAAGCCAAAGGCGGCTACCCCCTCCCAAAGTTACCAAATGTGGATGCAAGATGGACCAATTGGAGCCCGGATGCCCAAATTGAAAGGGGCACCCCTATAAAAGTCAACATTGAGTCATTTTTCATGCTTTTTGTCACAATAGGCTTCTTGCTAGGGCCTTGAGCCGGTGAATCTGCAGAGAGCCAAGATAGATAGATAGATAGATAGATAGATAGAGAGAGAGAGAGAGAGAGAGAGAGAGAGAGAGAGAGAGAGAGAGAGAGAGAGAGAGAGAGAGAGTGAGTGAGTTCTTAGGTTGGCTTTTTTGTGTAGAGGTGTGTGCCTTCAAAGCCCCAAGTGTGCATTTTCTTGCCCGACGACCATGTGGGTGTGTCGTTTGATGTAAATGAGTTGTAAAGAGGGTTTGAGCAGTGGTGGTGAAGCCTCCATTTCATTTCTCTCATGTCGTTTCCCTTGCCCCCCTTCCCTAATTCTTCTGCTCGTGTGTGCTGTGCGGTGCGGAGGTGTGTGCCCCCCGGGCCCCTTCTTGTGTGCAGAATGGAAGTGAGAGTTTGGTTTTGTGTGTGGCAGTGGTGTGTGATGTGAAACGAGCAATGAAATGCTTGGTTAGCTGTTATGTGTGCGTTTACGCATCAGTGCGTGTGTGGGCATGGCCTGCCCGCATGTGTCATAGTTTTGAAGGTGAACTCTAGTGGATTGGGGTACACCTTGGGCTATAGAGAGGCATTCTTTTTTGTGTCAGGTGTTCTCCCCCATTCCCCTCTCCAACGCTGCAATGGGTGGTGATGGCACATTATCTTTGAAACTCATTGCAATACATTCAATCCAATGTTTTTGTCTAAATTATAAATATGCAACGCTAAAACAAATTTATAACCAATAGAGATAGTAAAAATTCTCACCAGATCCCTTTTAGGCTATGCAATGAGACTCTTCTCTGCCTTTTTTAGGGTGGTCATTTCCTCGTTCACCAGAGCCACATGAGAGAGTGGAGCATCTTTGCCATCATATACCTCAATTTAGAATAGCAACCAAAAATGCATTGTTTGGAAGCGGGAAAGAGTCTCATATTTTAAGCTCGCTCAAAAAATTATACTCAATAAGCGACGGTGCTTGCTAAGAAGATCTTTCTATGGGAGGTGCTATGGAGGGATATTCCTACTGGAAATAAGATATTAAGTTGAGGGATGGGCTCTAATATATGTTGGAATTAGGGTTTCAAGAAAACACACACAGCTTGTAGAAGACGAAGGAAGCTCAAGGCACACAATAGAGAGTGTTTTACTTAGTGTGCAATGGAAAGATGGATAGCCCTAGAATGATGGGTGTATATACAATGCACAGGGGGGAAAACCTCCTAAAGAGGGAAAATTGCCCCGCGGTCCTAAGTGTGTTCACACACATCACTACCACATGTATATGGTAACAAATTCCCCTTGGAGTGATGTGGTGAACGAGAACTGGCACATAGAGTAAAGGGAAGTGCCATGCCCTGAGGACATGATCAGTCCACAAAGGGGAGTAAGCCAAAAGCTTTTCGGAAAGCTTCGAACTTCTCACTAGACAATGCCTTTGTAAAACAATTTGCAAGGTTGTCCATGTGTTGGCACATAAGCCAAGATGATCTCTCATGTTGAGAACCTCTCCCTGACATAGTGGTAATGCACCTCAATGTGCTTTGTGCGACCATGAAATATTGGATTCCTTGCAATTGCCAATGCCCTCTGACTGTCAATGTAGATAGTGTTGGCAGTGTCCTATCCAACACCCACATCAACCATAAGGCATCTGAGCCATACACACTCAACCGTAGCTGTGAAGACTGCCCTATACTCAGCCACACAACTGGAAGTGGCCACAGTAGGTTGCTTCTTGCTCAACCATGATATGCATGAGCTGCCAAGCATGAAACAAAAACCACTTGTGGACACTCGTGTGTCAAAACAACCAATCCAATCTGAGTCTGAAAAGCATGTAAGTTTGGTGGCAATGATCCCCCCTTGGGATAAAACAAGCCAAGATGTAAAGTGCCACTCAAGTAGCAAAAAATCCTCTTGACAGCTTGCTAATGCTTAGACCTTGGGCTATGCATAAATCTGTTGATTGGTGAGACTGTGAACTGAATATCCGGCCTCGTGTTGCATACATAAATGAGGCATCCAGCAACAGTTTGGTAAAAGAGTGGCATCTGCAGCACTACCAGAATCATGAAGCCTCAATTTCAAACCTGTTTCCATGGGAGTGGCAATAGGTTTGCAATCCTCAAGTCCAAACTTACATATCATTGTCTCTATGTAACTTTTTTGACACAAGGCAATACCACCATCACACTGCTTAAATTGTATATCCAAGTAATGATGCAACAATCCCAAATCTTTCATCTTGAAAGTAGCATTCAAATCAGCCTTAAAGTTAGCAATATGTCTCTCATTTGATATAGTGATCAGCAAATCATCTACATAAAGAAACACAATGAGAAGTACATCACCCTCATGCTTTACATACAATGTGCTTTATGTTGGACTGTTACAAAAGCCTCGTTTGACTAGATGAGTGCCAGCCTTCTCATACCAAGCACAAGGAGATTGCTTCAACCCATACAAAGCTTTGTTACATTTTCACACCTTATCCTCTTGTTTCTTGACAAAACCACGAGGCTGCGTTGCATAAACTTCCTCAAATATGTCACCATTCAAGAAAGCAGTAACAATGTATGACTGATGTACATCCCAATCAAAATGAATTGCCAATGCACATAGAAAATGCATAGTAGTCATATGAAAAGTGGAAGCAAAATTCTCTTCATAATCTATACCTTTTTGTTGTGCATAACCCTTTGCAACAAGTTGAGCCTTATAGCGATCAATCTCACCATTCAGCTTGCGTTTCAACTTGTAAACCCACTTTGTACCAATGGCATTTTTTTCAGGAGGCAAATCACATAAAGTTAATGTGTCATTTTCTCCCACTTTAGTTCAAGTGCCAAAATCATGATTAATTTACAGCAGTGGATTTTTGACCTAGTCGTTTTCGATGCAGAATGCACCCAGATGCTTAGCAATGAAGCCCCAATACCCGGCCTATGCTTACTTTTTTATTTTGAAGTGTAAATTCCTACTTAGGCCGCGGGGTCAGTGACGCCAAAAGCTATGAAATACTGTGATGTGTTTATGTCAATGCATAGAGCTCTTACCTGCGGTTGCAAGCAACAAATGCGACTGTAATGTGACAACCAGGGAGAGAGTAGGAAGCGCGAGAAGGAGAGAAATGAGCACCATTAGCTCACGTTGTGTATTTCATTATCCAAAACTTACAAATAACTTACAAAATTTGGCTTTTATACCTCAGCCAAGGTTTTTGGTGGGCAAAATTAATAATTTGGGAGCTCTAACTAAAGATAGGTAATGACACGTTGATACAATCTGGAAGCTTGTAGCCCCTGCTCATCAATTACAAGGTTTATACAAAAAATAGGAGTTACAATATTCTTGATTTATCAAAAATAATAAGTGTTTTACAATGAGAGCTCCAAAAAATGGTATTCGTGGTATCCGTGTTAGCTTGCTGCTAACATGATTCAAAGGCTATTCAGATGCAAAACTTTGGCATGCATGTTTTGGTCATCTATATTTTACGAGTTTGCTGCGTTCGCAAAAATCTAATATGGTTGCTTCTTTGCCGCCTCTTGAAGCACCTGTCAAACATTTTTGTGAAGGTTGTATTTTGGGTAAGATGCAGCGTTCTCAGTTTTAAAGAATGGTTCAGTTAGGGCCACATGCAGGTTGCAGCTTGTGCATGGTGATGTTTGTGAGCCATGCAAACTCCCTCCTTGAGAAAATACCTTTACTTTGTTACTTTTATTGATGATTACTCCAGGCATGCATGGGTATATCCGCTTAAAGCGAAGTCCGAAGTGTTTATGTGCTTCAAACAATTTCTAGCTATGGCTGAAAATGTCTCGAAGTGTACTATAGGAAACCTCCATTTTGATCAAGGAGGGGAGTATATGTCTCATGAATTTAATGCATTACTCACTAGTCGTGGGATAAAACACCAATCACCAGTTCCTTATACGCCTAAGCAAAATGGTGTTGTTGAGAGGAAAAACAGGTCACTTACAGAAATGGCACGATGTATGGTCAAAAGTCAAGGTTTGCCAAATTCTTTTTGGCTTGAGGCCATCATGTGTGCCACTTATGCACTAAACAGGTGTCCTACGAAAGCTTTGTGGTCTATTACTCCATATGAAGCATGGCATGATAGAACGCCTTCTATTGAGCACATGCGTGTTTTTGGTTGTTTGGAATATGCTTTGGTGCCACAAACACATTGCAAAAAATTGGATGATAAGGTTGTCAAATGTATTTTTGTTGGTTATAGTGCTGATAGAAAAAGTTACAGGCTGTATCATCCACAAACAAAGCGTATTCTGGTTTCATGGGATATTGTGTTTGTGGAAAAACATGTTCAGCCCTTGCTGTCATGTACTAGAGACAGTAATGTAAGCTCACAGGACATTTATGAAACTTTGTTGCCTCTTTTCAGTGGTGGAAGTATGAATGCAAATTCCAATGAGGCAAATGTACAGCCTATGGGAGGTTTTTGAAAATGTTACAGATCAACCTATTACTAATGCAGATGTACATGATGTGCTTGATGAGGAAAGGGATGAAAATGAGCAGGTTAGAGGTATGCCAAAATGGTTGGTGCATACATTGCATGACAGTAAATTGGATGCACCTTTGTCTAGTCACACACCTTCAAGCTCTCGCCATGCATCTTATGCATTAGATTGTTATGCTTTGGATGTGTCTAGCTTACATGATGTTGAGAAACCTCTATCTTTTGATAAAGCACAAAATTCAAAAAATTGGATGGCTGCCATGCAATCTAAATATGATGCACTTTTAGGCATGTGTACTTAAGTCTTATAAATTTTTCCTAGAAGTTTTGTTACGCTTGGATGTCATTTGATGTTGTAACGGATGTGATTTGTTTGCCGATGAGCGATTGGCTTTTGGTGATTTCAGTCACTTGAATGTAACTTGAGTTAGATGCGAGTTGTTTTTCGAGAGATTGACAACCTCTTGTAGCCTCTATGCACTAGTCAAGTCAGCTTCGTCCCATGGATTGACAATTTAATTGTGGTTCTTGCTAAAACTGTAATAAGATAGAATAGTGAGGTTAGACACGCCTCCCACATTTGGCGCTGCTGTCGGGGATTGAAGAGACCTAAACTAGAAAAAACACAAGCGTCTTGTGAAGTTATCCTTTAACTTCCTCTAGGATCTCCTAGAGTCAAAAAACCTTCTTTTAGAAACCGCATAGCTTAAGATTGTCGTCTTTTGCTGTGTAGAGGTAGCTTGGAAGTAATCGTACTTGTCGAGTGCCTTTAGGATTGTAGGATCGTGGAATTAGATTAGGATTTTAAGAATGGTTGATAGACGAGACAAGTCTTAAGATCAATGCTCAGGAAACCATAAAAAACAAGAAAATGAGTGCTTGTGAACACTTTCCACAACCCCATTGCATGAGAACCTAGGAGTAGGGTAAGTAGGATCCGAGGTGGATTTCAGAATATTTCTCTCTTCAAAAGAATCATTGTGAGTTGTATTTTAAGTGCAGAATTTCAGGTCTACTGCTAGAAATAGCACGAAAAGACTCCAAACCACTCAATGCGACTAGAGAGTATGCTTAAAATTTGTATGCACCAGTGGTGGATAAGTTCAAGGACACTTTGATGTAAAAATTTCAAGAGTTTGCAAAAACTCAGATTATTTACTTTTTCTTGACATTTTAGGCCAAATTAAGTTTTGACTTGATTCATAGGCTTAAAACAACTCATGAAAAGACTATCCATGAAAAAAGTGCAAAAAATTGTTCATTTTGGACACGGTTATTTACTTTCAGCTCAAATTTGACTAAGGTTGATACCAATGACTCATTGCATGTGTACAAACAACTTTTGTAAAGGCACAAAAGATTTGGATCACCAAACTGGGAAAAAACTAAAGTTTGTATTGACTTTCTGAAACTTGAGTGTAAATTGGAAAAAAATTGTCCAAACTCAATGAAATTTGATTCATAGGCTTGTATTGATATGATAAACATAAGTACATGATGATTTGACCAAAAAGATGCAAAAAATAATCACGATTATTTATATCTGTCCCTTTTTTGACCAAGTTAGCATACCATTGGTTTTACCATGTTGTAATAAGCCCACAAACCAAATTTGGTAAGATTTGGATCATTATATTGGAAATTGTGACCAAATTTGCAAAGTCAGTCTACGGACAGAAAACTGATGACCATTTGACCAAAAATAGTCCAAACTTGATGAAACTTAGCTAGAGACCTTAAGTTGAAGTGCTTAATAGATCTATGCAAAGGTTGGGACAAAAACTTGCAAAAGAATAGCCAGAGTAAATAATCACGATTATTTACGTCTACTTCAAAAATTGACAATCTTGCATATTTGAGCATACCACAAGGTCAAGCATATCACAAATCAATTTTGGTGAAATTTGGATCACAAAAGTGAGACTTAAGCCCGACTTTTGAAAACCGAGTTTGCTGACACGAAACAGTTTGATAAACTTGAACAGATTTTTTTCAGACTTGTTGAAACTTGTCCAAGGACCTTAACAGGTTGTATACTTGGCAAATCAAGCCAAAAAGTGCAAAAAACTGACAAAAGTAAATAATCGTGATTATTTACTACTGCAACACATAGAAAACAGTTTTAACTTTTGAGCTTGTACAATGTTAGACCAACATAATACAAGGCCATAGAATTTTTTTGGGTTCAATCGGATCCAAATTGATACATATTCACTCAGTTTTCGAGTTGCAAATTAGTCCTTTGATTTTTGCCAAAGTCGAGTTAGAAAATTGCAACTGTTGACTCAATTAGCTCGATTTGCAGTGATACACATAGAACAATCATAATAGCTAGCAAAAACTATACTGTCTTTGTGGTAGGATAGCTAACTTGATCAAATTTGTACAGGAATTAGGTTGCAGACGAGGAATTGGTAGCTCAGACAGAAAGTGCAATCCAGTCAAGTGGAAGAAATTGACAACAAGTGAATCCAAAGGTAAGTACTCTATCCAGAGCTTCATAAGTCTTTATGAACCTTAGATCTGGTCGTGTAATAGGAAATCAGGCCATACTTGGAGAAACCTCCATTAGAGTATCCACTGAAGGAAGCGTGAATCAAGGCAATTCCTTACACACTATCCCTAAAGAAGTCTTTTACTTTTTCTGATTTGACGTCTGAATGTCTTCCTATTTGACTCACTCGAAAACCGGAACGACAATGCGCTATAAGCATATACTTTCTTTTTATAAGACTAATCGCCATGGAGCTCAGGTTTACTTGGATCCTAACGAAGAGTATGCCATTCGCATTGATGGCCATGGTATTGAGTTTGAAGAAGAGATCTGGACAAACAAACAAGGAAAAATGTACATGGATCGAAACACAACTCCGTATTTACAAGTTGAATACGCTGATATGATAAACAAATGGGGTTTAGAAGTAAATACCATAATTCCAGATATGGCTGCAAAAGAAGGACCACCGACTTCAGAATTTGAGGGATACAATCAAGTTGATTTGAAGCCCTTGAAATGGATTAGTACTGATAATCCTAGGATTGGAGTCTATTGTTGGGAGGATAGAAATGTCAAAGATCTCCTGTGGACTTCGCATGCCAAATCAGGACAACTGACGGGCCATGAAGATCATCTATATCTTCAAGATCAAGGATAAGGGATTAGCAGATCTACCAACCTACCTGTTTAGGGATTGTTATAACTATAACTTTGTTATGATGACTCATGAGGAGGTAGAACAAACCAAATACCAATGGTACTCCATAAGGGATTGGATATTGGGACAAGGACCAGAAACAATTCCGATGAACACCGTGAGAGATCATCTGAGAATAATGTTAAGAAACCCAAAACCACCTCATCACACAGAAAACCGGGTGACACTAAGGCCAGTCCACGCCTACATGAGTCACTATTTCCAACAAACTGGTTGAAGGACTCAGAACAGGATCAACTGCCAAGAGACCGTGAGTTGAACCAAATAGACGTATCAGACCAGTTGATTTTCAGAAATGGGTCAGAAAATAGAGTGGTATCTGGGGATCCATATGACCACTTAGCAAGATTTAAGCAAATGCTAAGAGCAAAATGCATATTCGATTTCCATACTCAATTCGAGGGGTTTGAAATGACATTAGAAGGAAAAGCATTGACATGGATCCAAAACATTCCATCAAGGTCAATCATAGACTTGAACACATTATCTCAAGGATTTGTAGCTACTTGTTCCAAAATGGGATCAAACACAATACTGTAGCTCAAATCTACAGCTTTAAACAGAAACAAAGTGAATCTGTTAGGGATTGTGCAACTTCAATGAAATAATAAATTGCTAGATGCCTAGGGCTAGAGATACCTGCAGAAGAACGACTAGTATCATTGTTTCTAGAGGGACTGCTAAACAAAGAACTTCATGCTATACTCTATAGCAAGAAGCATACAACCCTAGAAGAGTGTGTGTCAGATGCTATTGACTTAGGAGACAATTGTAATATTTTCAAACCAGCATCCACCAAACCAGCGCAAGTGGGAACACCTGTTGCAACACCACTTTCAACCATAGAAGACATGCTCAAAAGGATGAATGACATGATGAATAACATGCAAAAAGCACTTATGAAAGGACCAGGACAAGGGATACCTCAACATGGACAACCAATTAGACCACAGAAATGGTGTGCAATCAAGGGTAAATGGACCAACCATGAGACCAATGAGTGCTATTTCCAACCAAAGTATGATGGAAATGTTCAATACATGTCCATGAGGCCACAAGGACAACCCATGTACAGATACCAGCCTAACATGGCACCAGCTCAAAGACCACCGATGGGTATGGAAAGACCTCAACCCGTGTTGGGTCAACAACCTCCGTATCCAGGACATAATGCAGTGGTTGTAAAGTACATGCATTCAGAAGGAGTCATAGATGAACAAGCACTAGTGCTTGTTACACCCTATGCTGAGCCTAGTCCATCTATACTAATGGTAGAAGGAAATTGGTATAATTCACATCCACCACCAATGGAAGAACCTGTGACTTATGCTCCACCAGAGCTTGCACCAATGTATTATGTAGCTAATCAAGATGTTATACCTCCTATGGTAAGACCCATGGTTAAGCCAAGAATGGGAAACTGTCATAACTGTGGTGCAGATGATCATTAAAAAAATAAATGGCCAGAGCCTGACAAAAATGTCAAGCCGATTGAAGCTTATTGCATACGATACTACAAAAAGGGAGGACACTTCCCAAAAGATTGTCCTAAAAATCCTTTAAACAAGGGGAAGCCTACCAAGTGGGACTTAAAGCAGGCCAAAACATGGAAAACAAATGAAAAAAACTATCCTTCTCCAGACATGGAAGCAGCGAAGCTTGAAGCTTATCAAAATTTGGTAAGAATCACGCAAGAAATGATGGAAAAACAAAAACCCAAGCTCAAAAGTATGGCAAAACCTGAGGAGCGTGTGGTAAGAGACACTAAAGAAAAATCCGAAGTGGTGGTAGAACCCCACCTTGAAGCAAAAGAGCCAGAACTTATAGTGCCGGACATCGATGATGCCTCAGACTGGATTCCATTCGTAGAGGAAGACTGGCCAGGACACTTATGGAAAAAAGTTCGAGAGATCAATGATAGGAACCTAACTCTAAAGTTGGCTCCTATAGAGGAAGTTTGGTTAGACAACCTACCTCCTGATATGGACATGGATGTACAATCCTTGTGTAACATTTAATGGCCTAGTAACTTGTGTGTAGCGGAAAATAGCATGAACGTAGTGAGCATTTTATTAGAATAGATTCCTAATGAGAATAACAAGAGTGCTTGGGTGGAAAAAGAAACAGAAAGCATAACACCTAGTTAGATAGCATGAACAATTCTTCAAAAGAGAGAGAAATTAAGCAATTGACAACAGTTGATGACTGGATTTGCATGGCCGGTCTCCCCTCCAAAAGGCTTTGTATTATGGTTTCTCTCATCAAGAGAGACATTTTACAATATAATTCTTTGTGTTCCTTCAATACTAGCTAGTGCAATGAAGATGGAAACTTCAAGTACTAAGCAAAACACTCATCAAACACAACATCAATTCCCTCATGGTCTCAGACCCAAGACCTCATAAACCTTCAAAGATGGTGAGAGCTAGCGGGGTATGAGAGTAGATTGAGAGGAAGGAGTAGTCTTACAAGAAAGATGTACATCTCCTCACATAATCACTCATATTCGCATAGCTTAGCTTAGTAGTTAGCATGGTAGAGGAGATGAGCATGCATTGAAGCTTGGCTCTTGGTTGGATTTGCATCACAAAGCCAAGAATTGTTGGTGTAGCCCTCCCTTCTCACAAGCTTGGAGTAGGTGATAAGATTTCCATTAAAGCTTGAGAAGAGCGAGAGAGTCTTCTTACTCTACACATAAACTAGTTTGAGTGTGTAATGCAATAATGCCTTGAGAAAATCAGCCCCCTCTCTCTCTCTCTCTCTCTCTCTCTCTCTCTCTCTCTCTCTCGGTCGATCCCTCTTGCTATTTGCTCATGCAGACACCCCATTGGACCTCCCCAGGCTTAGCCAATAGGATTTCAGGAGCATAAGTGATACCCTTCTGACATGTGTCCCCCTTTCCCCTTTTGTGAGAGCTTTAGGTAACTAATTAATCCAACTAAACTCTCATTGGACCCCTTTGTCTCCTGGCCAATAGGAATCAGGCAAGCCATTCAGCTGTTGAATGCTCATTGGACCCCTTGGCAGACTGTCCAATAGTCTCTAGAGAGCTTCATTCTTATTGGTTCTTTTATAAAGTGTTTTTAAATTAATTAAACTAGATTTACTCTAGCCTCATTCTCATTGGTCCACCTCCATGGCCATCCAATAGGATTTGAGTACACCTTGTGAGCATCTGGGCTAGGGAGCTGACATGTGTCCCTCATTACCTTTGTGTAAAGGGAACTTGTGTGTGTGTGTGTGTGTGTGTGTGTGTGTGTGTGTGTGTGTGTGTGTTTCTCTCTCATCCCCTACTTGCAAGGCTCGCTCCCTCCTATGTAGCGATTATGAAGACTTTTTGGGACACACACAAAGCATCCAATTTCCCTAGTGTTTGGTCTTTGGACACAACCATTGAATTTTGGAACCTTAGCATTTTGGAAGTCTTAATGGGCTGAACCTTAGGGTCTTTTTAGCCCATTGTTGCACCTTGGTCTTTTGCAGATGGCCCCCCCTTTGGATCCCTATTGTGGTCGGTCTGCCAACTTAACCAATAATCTAGCTTTTTCTCCCTTGGCACTTCCTCATATTAAATGATCAGTTTAATATGAGAAAATCATTTAGGAGAATTAGAAAATAGTAATTATGACATTACCTCTCTCTTGAAATCATAGTCGTCCTCAACTATGGGGTAGAGAAGATAAAGCATATTCATTAGTCCTTTTCCTAGCAGGTAGAGGATCCCTATGTTACCCTACGATATCGTTCCATTATGGAAGACTAGTCCATTTAGCGCTTGAGAGCCTTAACTGCCGCAAGCATGTCTGCACATTAGTCCTATCAATCTTCCATAGAAGAGTGACAAGCTCTACTTGGTGTTTGGTAGACATCGTCTTTGCAAACTTGATCTAAACATGCATACTACTTCATTTTTGTGCACAATAAAGAAAAAGAGAGTCTTGTAAGACAAAAAAATCTTTGTTCATTTTTAACATTTGTACATTTTCTTACTCTTGGGAAGCATTGTAAGCATTGACAAGGTTTAGGTTATCCTTTAATTGTATGCCTTGCATCCATCTAGCATCTTCAAAAGGATAATTCTTAAACTTAATAAGATATCGTTGGATAATCTTACCGCCTCTTAGTACCTTGTCTTCATGTTGGAGGATGGACTCGAGCTGCAACACCTCTTCTTGGTCCTCAATCCCCAGTGGGTCTTCAATGGTAGGTTCTTAAGGTGGCTCTCCTTTGTAAGGCTTTAGTAGGCTCACATGAAAAGCATTGTGTATGAGCCAATGGCTGGGCAACTTGAGTTGATAGGCCATCTCATTGATTGGCCTAAGAATATGGAAGGGACCATAGTACCTTTTTGCTAACTTAGCATAGTACTTTTGGTGTCCCGTAGGATTCTTGCCCATCGTGTGCCTTAATCGAGCCTTGGGAAATTTGAGTAAGACCCAATCATTTTCTTTAGAGGCTTGGGCTCTTCTGTGCTTGTCAGCAGCAACCTTTTGCCTTTGCTGTGAGATAGAGATAGAATCCTTAATCTTTTGGAAAGATTCTTCTAGGTCTCGGCTATACTCATTTGCAGCAAAGATCTTCTTGTGTACCTTAAGTAGCAGGTGACTTTTTGATCTTCCCTCAATTACCTCAAAAGGTGCTTTTCCCATGAAAGTATGTACAGTGTTATTGTAGGCATACTCCACTAAGGGTAAGTACTTCTCCCATTGTGATCTTTGATCTACTTCTGTTACATAGGCTTTTAGTAGATTGAGAATTGTTAGGTTAGCTATTTCACTTTGGCCATCCATTTGCGGCGGATAGGCCAAAGAGAAGTTTAGCCTTGTTCCTAAATTCTCAAAGAGACCCTTCCAGAAATTACTGGTCATTCTAGGATCTCTATCCGACACTATGGACATTAGCAAGCCATGGTACTTGAAGATTTGTGATATGAAGAGGGTTGCCATTTGATGGGCTTTGATAGTCTTTTTGATAGGTATAAAATGAGCTTGTTTACTAAACCTGTCCACTATCGTCCATATTCCCGTATTCCCATGGATAGCTTAGGCAATCCAAAGATAAAATCCATGGATATGCTCTCCCATGCTGAATTAGGGATTGGCAAAGGTCGAAGCAATCCAGGTTGCTTCCCTCTATCAAACTTCTTCTTTTGGCATACCACACATTTAGAAACATACTCTTGTATGTTTGCTTTCACGGTAGGCCACTAGAAATATGTTTCAATCCCTTTTAGGGTACCCTAAATCCCTCTATGCCCTGCATAAGGAGGAGCATGAGATTCATACATTACTTTCTCACGTAGTGAGCTAGTAACGCATAGTCTACTGCCATAGAGAAGATAACCATCTTGTAAAGTAAATGGTTCCTCTTTCTTCCCTAATGCAAGGGCTGAAATCACATCTCTAAAATCGGGATCAATATAATACTTATCTATCATAGAAGATAGATCATTGTGAGGTTCTATGGAAACCGCTTTTACTCTCTGCTGTCTTGAGAGTGCATCGGCTACTTGATTATGCTTGCTAGCAATGTGAGCAATATGAATATGAAATTGCAAAAGGAAATTTGCCCACCTCATTTTTTTGTTGAAGAGCTTGGTCTGCGTCATGAAGTACTTAAGACTTGGGTGATCCGTTCGCAGAATGAAAGGAGTCCCCAATAAATAGTGCTTCCATGAGTCTAAGGCATGTAGAACTATGAGGAGTTACTTTTCATAAATGCCTAGAGCATGCTCAATAGGGTCTAGCCTTCGACTTTCATAGCTTATGGTATGCCCTTCTTGGAGCAAAACAGCTCCAAGGCAATCACCACAAGCAATACATTGGACCTCAAATGGCTTTGAGAGATCCGGTAGTGTAAGCACAACTTGAGAGATAAGCTTTTCCTTAAGATTTTTGAAAGAATTGTTCTCCTTGGTAGACCATGTATACCTAACGTTTTTCTTTGTTAGGTCATGTAATGGTCTTGCTATTAGTGAGAACTTTTCTATGAATCATCTATAGTATGCACACATAACCTATAAAGCTTCTTAGTTCATGAAGATTCCTTGGTTTAGGCAATCCTTTTATTACCTCTAATTTTGATGGATCCATTTGGATGCCATCTTGAGAGATAATGTGACTTAAATACTGAATCTCTTGTAAGAAAATTTCATTTTTCTTTGGATTAACATAAAGTTTATTCTCTCTTAGAACTTGAAATATTACCTGGAGGTGTTGCTTGTGTTTGTCTAATGAATTAAAGTAGATGATGATATCATCAAAGAACACTTCAGTAAAGTTTTGGTGAGCCCTGAATAGCTTCTCCATCAAGCAATTGAATGTGGTTGGTGCATTGGTCAAGCCAAAATGCATGACAATGTATTCGTAAAGACCAAACGTAGTGCAAAATGCAGTCTTTACAGTGTCTTGATCAACTATCCTTATTTGATGATAGCCACTTTTTAGGTCAATCCTACTGAAGTAGGTGGACCCTTGTAGCTTATCAAATAGGTCTTCTACCCATGGAACGGGAAACCTATTCTTGATACTATTCCGATTTAGTGCTCTATAGTTGACACACATACAATATGTGCCGTGTTTCTTTTGCACTAATAGCATAGGAGAACAAAATGGAGATGAGCTAGGCTTAACCATGCCCTTCTCAACTAACTCATGCACTTGCCGCATAATCTCCTCTTGTTGAGCTTGAGAAACTCTATAAGGACCTTTGTTAGGTGGTGAACTTCCTGGAAGAAGTTCGATTGCATGTTCATCATTGCCTCGTTTAGGAGGTAGCTCACAAAGGATGTCGTCAATAAAGACATCTTGAAACCCCTTGAGAAAATTGGATAACTCTAATTCCTTTTGATTGTGTATATTTTCTTTTGCTAAAACATTAGATTCATTTTGAGAGTCTTTAACAAAAATCATGTACACGGAAATAGAGCTCTTTTTTGACTTATTAAAAGCTTGCATATGTACAATGGGTATGGTGTTACCCATTTCCTTAGCATCTATGTACATATCTTTTTCCCTGAGCCTAAAGGAGATTCTCCTTTCAGGGAATTAACATTGGAAGCCATGCAATCAAACCATGGTGCCCCTAGGATTACATCCTCATGCTTGAGAGGAGAGATAAAGAAGTCCTCTTTGTCCACATGGCTTTGGACATGGAGCCTCAATTTCTTGATTAGGGAGTGACTGAAGCTTCTTGCTCCTTGAAAGCACCGTCTGCGGGTAGGACATCTCCCACCTCGTAAGCTTGTATGCCTAGCTTGGCGGCCAACTCTGTGGATATGAAATTGTGAGTAGAACCAGGTCAAAGAGAATAAAAGAATCGTGTTCTCTTACCTTTCCCCAAGCATGGCATAGAGGAGATCCTTTGTGGTGAGTTTCCTCCTCTTGGATTTCGACCAGGGTAGCTCTAGGAGGTTCATGGTGGGTGTTCTTTTGGGGACAAGTGGGGTACACATGCCCTTGCTTGCCGCACTTGAAACATTGGTTATCCTTGCGATAACACTCAAACTCTTCAGGAGAGAGTTTATTTTTGCCTTTGTAAACTCCCTTCTCTTAGCTTTGTTGGAGTTGCCCTTAGGAGACTATTGGACATTGTCCTTCCCCTTAGGATCATTGGAACCCCTTTTTTCCGTGGTCTTAGAATTTCTTTTAGCCTCCGTTTGGAAATTGATTCGAGAGGCCACCATAGTATGGTGTATAACCGCCAATATGGTGCGTGGCCTTTGGGAGTTGACATACTCCACCATTTCTTCAGTTAAGCCCGCACAAAATTGTTGCTTTTTCTCTCCAAAATCCAACTTCTTGAAGACAGTGGCTTTGAGTTGTAGATCCCAAAACTTGTCTACATATTTGTGAATGGATTCGTAGGGAGAGAGCTTCAAGCTTCACCATTCGGTGAGTACTTTGTCTTTGGCATCGGTGGCCAAAAACTGCTTCATAATGGAAGCTCTTAAACCTTTCCATGTTTGTGGAGTTTCATCATTGGCCCGTAGGCTAGAACACCATTGCCTGGTGGACTTTTGAAAGTGCATAGCTACATGGTGTAGCTTAGAGGACTCAGTGAAGCCCTCATCTCCAAACACCGCATTGAATTGTTGGATAAAGGCCAAGACTTTGTCCGTAGCACCAAAAGTTCCATCATAGGTAAGGAAAGAGATGCTCTTCCCTCCATCTTTGAATTTCTTTAGCTTGGACGACCTCTTCCATGCGGCATAGGATTTCCTATGGCCTCCGATTTTTTATGGTTCAAAGGTTGCACCATCACTTTCTTTAGAAGATGAAGAATGTGAGGAAGATGGAGAAGAGGGTGACCTCTTGCTCGCCTTTTTCTTGCCTTGATATTCTTTGTCTTCACCATCACTTTATCATAAGAGGAAGAGGATGACAAAGATGGAGAAGAGGGTGTCCTCTTTCTCGCCTTTTTCTTCTCTTGCCTTTTGTCATCCCTCTTTGAAGTATGGTGTGGAGAAGTATGCGATAGTCTTCTCTGTTTTGGAGGTGATGGAGAGCATTTAGCCTGCCGTCTTTGTGGAGCCATCTCCACCGAGGTGGCAGGAGACTCACTTCTTTCTCGTTCCTTCGATGGAGGCTCTTGAATTCTCCTTTGAGAAGGAGATGCATCATGAAGGAGTAAATTTTTGAGCCCTTCGTATGGATCCTCTTCTTCTTCCCGAATCGGAGAGAGGCCTCTTTTGGAATTCTCGCAAGGAGGCTTCCTAGGTGCTCTCTCGTCATGGTGGGGAGCTTGGAGAACCCCATGAGCACGAAGCTGCCGTTGCACTTTTCAACACCAAACAACACCGGCTCCTTTCAAGCTTCTAATAGCTCTATAGTGGTTAAGCCATAGGCAAGCCCCGTAGGACTCCACTATTAAGACCATAGCTCTCGACGGTGATGCCCCATTAACTGCACAAAGGCATGCGCACTCCAAGGGTAAAAAATCCCTATTCTACTTACTCACATGCAATTAATAATACCAACCATTTATAGCTAGCTTGAGGACCTCCCTTCTTGAGCAGGAAAAGAGAAACCTTGCGCTCTGATACCAATGTAACATTTAATGGCCTAGTAACTTGTGTGTAGCGGAAAATAACATGAACATAGTGAGCATTTCATTAGAATAGATTCCTAATGAGAATAATAAGAGTGCTTGGATGGAGAGAGTAATAGAAAGCATAACACCTAGTTAGATAGCATGAACAATACTTCAAAAGAGAGATAAATGAAGCAATTGGCAACAGTTGAGGACCAGATTTGCATGGAGCAGGGTCCCCCCTCCAAAAGGCTTTGTATTATGTTTTCTCGCATCAAGACCTCACACACCTTCAAAGATGGTGACAGCTAGCGAGATATGAGAGTAGATTGAGAGGAAGAAGGAGTAGTCTTACGAGAAAGATGTACATCTCCTCACATAATCACTCATATAGCATAGCTTAGCTTAGTAATTAGCATGGTAGAGGAGATGAGCATGCATTGAAGCTTGGATCTTGGTTGGATTTGCATCACAAAGCCAAGAGTTGTTGGTGTAGGCCTCCCTTCTCACAAGCTTGGAGTAGGTGATAAGCTTTCCTTTAAAGCTTGAGAAGAGAGAGAGAGAGTCTTCTTACTCCACACATAGACTAGTGTGAGTGTGTAATGCAATAATGCCTTGAGAAAATCAGCCCCCTCTCTCTCTTGGTCAACCCCTCTTGCTATTTGCTCATGCAGACACCTCATTGGACCTCCCCAAGCTTAGCCAATAGGATTTCAGGAGCATAAGTAATAGCCGTCTGACATGTGTCCCCCTTTCCTCTTTTGTGAGAGCTTTAGGTAATTAATTAATGCAACTAAACTCTCATTGGACCCCTTTGTCTCCTGGCCAATAGGAATTAGGCAAGCCATTGGGCAGTTGAATGCTCATTGGACCCCTTGGGAGACTGTCCAATAGTCTTCTAGAGAGCTTCATTCTTATTGGTTCTTTTATTAAGTGTTTTTAAACTAATTAAACTTTATTTACTCTAGCCTAGTTCTCATTGGTCCACCTCCATGGCCATCGGATAGGATTTGAGTACACCTTGTGGGCATCTAGGCTAGGGAGCTGACATGTGTCCCTCATTCCCTTTGTGTAAAGGGAGCTTGTGTGTGTGTGTGTTTCTCTCTCATCCCCTACTTGCAAGGCTCGCTCCCTCCTATGTAGGGATTGTGAAGACTTTTTGGGACACACACAAAGCATCCAATTTCCCTAGTGTTTGGCCTTTGGACACAACCTTTGAATTTTGGAACCTTAGCATTTTGGAGGTCGCAATGGGCTGAACCTTAGGGTCTTTTTAGCCCATTGTGGCACCTTGATCTTTTGCAGATGGCCCCCCCTTTGGATCCCTATTTTCCCTCCTTTGGATCCCTATTGTGGCCGGTCTCCCAGCTTAACCAATACTCTAGCTTTTTCTCCCCTGGCACTTCCCCATATTATATGATCAGTTTAACATGAGAAAATTATTTAGGAGAATTAGATATTAGTAATTATGACACCTTGTATGGGGATTGCGGATCTGAAACTTCAAGAATGTCTAAACCATTGACCTTGAAAATATTACCCTCTTACTTGGGAGATAACAAAGATGAATTCATAGTGTGCAAGACCACTCAATTAAAAAGAGCTAAACCGACCCTAGATGTAGACAATATTCATTCAATCATGTCTACACCCATCCAATGCACTTTTACTTTGGGAGAACTACTAAAACTTAGACCATATTTATGGAATGACTACAAGAAACCCTAGAGAAGGTGGGGATAACGGGGCTAATTGCAAAAAAATTGGGAAATTTGAAAAATAAAATGGACAAGAAAGAGATTTGATCAAAGTTGGAGAATATTACGAAGGGAAAGAAGGAAACACCACCCTTCCAGTGAAATATAATGACATAGAAACCATGGCAATACTAGATAGTGGAGCAGGCATAGCCATAGCCACGAAAGCATTATGGGAATCTTGGGGATAACCAGCCATTAGACAAACTCAAATGAGATTGTAATTGGCCGACGGACACATTGAAAGACTCTTAGGAGTGCTTGAAAAAGTGATAGTTAATTCCTGTGGAATTGAATATCAACACACTTTTGCCATAGTAGACTTTGGTAAAAAACTCAATTACAAAATCATATTGGGAAGACCTTTTATGCGACAGGTATAGCTTATCCGAGATTGGGGAAACAATTATCTGTACTTGAAGCAAGTGGAATTTACAACAAGAGTCAATCTAAAAGATCACACTTATAGAGATGTCATGAAAACGCTCATACAAGAGTTTGATTCAATCTCTTCGGCTGAAACTAAGCTTCCCTCTTGGTTAAACAAGGATACTCCTATTTGGAAGTGCGGAGCTTCAGAAAACGGAAGTTTAAAAAGAGAAGAATGTATTTTAGAAAGGGATTGCATAGATGAAGCCTATGTACCTGAACCCTTTCCAGAACATTTGTTTGAGCCATTTGAGTGGACTCAAATTTTAGCGATAATGGATGTATGTGTGAATACGTCTATGCCGACTCAATTTTGCAATGAGGACGGCTACGACATAATTTCCCTCCAAATGATTTCAACCCTCCACATTGAAGATGAAATTGAGGAGCCCAAGGACTTGATGAATGTTCAACAAGTCTTTTCAGACATCTACTACGATGCAAGAGATGAGTTAGACGAACACTCAGCTACCTCAGAAGATTTGGGGCCAGAAAAACAACGCCGTCAAAGAGCAATTGAAACTGAAGCAAGAGACTATGCTCTCATTGGAAACCAATTTTGTAGGAGAGGTAAGGATCAACATTTGCGTCTTTGTGCAAATGAAGACGAATATATTTTGATCATAGAACAAGCACATGCTGGATTAGCTGGAGGTCACTTTTCTAGTGAGACCACCGCAAGAGAAATCTTAATGGCAGGTGTATGGTGGCCAACACTTTTTGCAGATGCCAAAGAATATGTTCAAAGATGTGATGCTTGTCAACGAGCAAAAATGCCAACACGTGTAGATAGAATGCCCTTAAGACCAATGATGGGAGCTAGAGCTTTCGCAAAATGGGATATAAATTTTGTTGGGCCAATACAGCCACTTGCTTATAGAACCCAAGCTCAATATATCATTGTAGCTACGGACTATTTGACCGAGTGGACCGAGGCTAAAGCAACTCAAAAGAATGATGCCGGAACCATTGCCGCATTCTTATATGAGTATGTGACCACAAGATATGGACTGCCAATAGAAATTGTCAGTGATAGGGAAACTCATTTCCTCAATGAGATAATCGAGTATTTGCTTAATGAATTTATGGTCATCCATAACAAATCAGCTCCCTATCATCCACAAACAAACGAACAAGCTGAGCATACGAATAAGATTCTTAGCTCAGTGTTAACTAAAGTGGTAAGTTCAGGAAGGACAGACTAGGAAATGAATCTCCATGATGCTCTATGGGCTTATCGAGTTTCATTCAAAACAGCTTTAAATGCTACATCCTTTAACCTTGTTTATGGTCTTGATGCCATATTGCCAATAGAATTTCTATTGCCGACACTAAGGGTAGCAAAGAATCTTGAGTGGACTGGACATGAATTGTCAAAACGACTTGAAGATTTAGAGAAGCTAGATGAGCAAAGGCTAACTGCTGTAGCTCACATCTATGCACAAAAACGGAAACAAAAATAGTTTTTTGATTCTCATCTCATTACAAAAATCTTCAAGAGAGGGGACTTAGTTTTAGTATATTCCCTTAAGCAACACATTCCCAAGTTTAAGAAAAAGGGAAACGGACCGTTTATCATTGAAGATGTATCTCCAAGTGGAGCAGTTAAATTGTCCACCCTAGATGGTGAACCAATGGCTAATTGGATTCACGGGTGTCCTTTAAAGAAGTACAATTTGTCGCTAACCAATGAATTGCTAGAAAGAATGCATGCAGCCAAGCAAAGGAAGATAAAATGATAGCAGGTTATTGATGAAGCCCAAGAAGAAGCTTGGCTTTGGGTACTCAAAAGGAAAGTTACTCTCAAGAATCAACAAATACCTATTCCCATCAACACACTGGAAATAGATGACCGACAATGGGAATTGCCAAAAGATGCAGTGTCAACAGACGATGAATGACTAGATGGAATGGACCTTCGCATCAAAGTACATCGCAACAATCATAGCACAAATGCTTTGGTCGATACAGGAGCTAGAGTAAATACAATCAGTTATTCCACATACAAGAAAGAAACAAATCAGGCATTGACAGCAGGAATAGCGACTATCAAAGGATGCAACAAGAACCCAACACCAACATTGGAAGTAGTCAAATTGAACGTGATAGTACATGGATGTTCATGTCCTCATTAGTTTGTATGCTTACCATATGAACACATGAATGAGACAATGATTCTAGGAATCTCATGGATGTTCATGTCCTCATTAGTTTGTATGCTTACCAGATGAACACATGAATGAGACAATGATTCTAAGAATCTCATGGATGCGAACATACAAAGCAGTACGAGATTGGGATACAAATCAGCTCAAGCTATCACCTCAAGGCAGACAACTCATTGTTCCAATTGCACCAAGCAAGGAGGAATGGAAAGGTGATTACCAACACAGCAAACTATGAGGTAATCAATCTTCTCCATCCTATCGACAAGCAAATGCTACAAGTAGCATGCAAGGAGCCAGGAAAATTTGGGTACCGAAAGCACAGCTTAAGGACAAACCAATTCAAATCTGGGTGCCCCAAACATCATCGACACTACCAAAGATGATTTCAAAGGTCAAAACACAGAGATGAGCATCTCCGAGTAGGGAACATAAGACGAAATGGATTTGGCAAAAAAAAGAGCACTTATCTTCTCCGCAAACGGGAAAACCAATCAAGCAATGGAGAGTTAAGTCTCAGAAACCTCAACCACACCATTTTGACCAACACAAACCAAGGTATCAATGGCGAGTAAAAGCTCGACAGCTCAAAAAATTAGCATGCTAAAGAATCCTGATGGTACAATCAAGCAAAGAGCACACAAGCTACAAGATTTGCTCTTTGGAAGACAGCAACAACAAGCCTCGACATCAGAAACCCTTGAGTTAATCACTCAAGACCCACCTCTTGCACAACATAATGGTTTGAATTGCATTGATCTTCAAAGCATGGTAGAGCCAACCACGGCTGTGCATAGACACGATTGTTCAACCCATGCACACAGTCGTTCCGGAGTACGCCATCTAGGAGGGGTGGAAGAGTACTAAGTAATTAAGGGCAATGTTTGAAGAGGGAGAAAAAAGTTTGATGTTAACGTGTGATTGTTTGCAAAATTACCTTATAATGTCCTTATAATTCATCAACATGGAAAATTAATATCTCCCCGATGAATGTAAGTAGGGTGTATTTACTATCAAAAAACCATCTCAAAATAGTCCTTTTTGATTATTTTTCATCATTTTTCTCAATATTGAGACTTAAAAATGGAGAAATCCAACAAAAAAAAATAAAGCTGTGTTTTTCAATGGATTTTCTTAATTATTTGATTTTCACTTTGCTTTTTTAGCGCATTTTGTTATGTTCTTTGATTTTTTCAATATACAGGTCAAAAATTAATAATAAATAGCAATGGAGCTCGGATGGAAAAATTGAAGATTCTATGATGATCAAAAAGACAAGGCGGACAAGCACAAAAAATTTCAATCAAATCGGCAGATGGAAGCGGGAAGCCTAAATTAAGCGGCCAGACCTACTTTTGCAGAATTCTTGCAGAATGAGCTATAGGAATTTGATTGGGAAATTTTTGAGTCTAACATAGATTTCATGGCCTAGTAGGACTAATAGGGGAATCTGGGGAAAAATGGTTCGAGAAGTCCGGATATAGATATCCCAGGTAGGCTAAAACCACCTCATTTCCACTTGTTGCCTTTGGAGAGAGAGCTTTTTGACCTTCTTCGAGCGTACTTTCCGGAGTCTACAGTTGTCTGTTTTCAGCACCGTCTCACACGAGACATGAGGGGTAAGTTCTTTACTCATCAATGATCCATTTTGTATGGCCGGAAGCTAGTCTAAACCTCTAGAAAAAACCCTAGAATCCGAGAAGTGCACGAAGACCTACGATCAAAAGTCAACCATAGCGGCCTGTCAGCTGAACCAAATTGGATGAGATTTGAACTGTAGCATGCCCCAACCTATTAGAACACTTCTATATCACTAGTTGACCATTCGGCAAGGGTCGAGGGGTCCCAAGTAGAAAAGTTAGGTTTTTGGCAGATACCAGAATTGGGTTCTGACTCCACAGACAGCTTGCTTACGAGGTCTACGTACAATGTATATGATTGGTTTCGTATAATCAATCAAGCAAAGCCCTCTAAAAGCAAAAAATGGGTCGAAGGCTACAAAGTTTCACATTCGACATACGAGGTCAAACTGACTCCAAATGAGCCAAAATTGGATGAGTTGCTTCACAACTATGTTGCGGACAAGTCCAAAGCCTCAAAAGTAACTAACCAACACAACAGGTAGTGTAGTCACAGAAATCGGTGATTTCAGAGTCGAAAAAGCACAAAGTGATGCCGGCAAGACCAAACTTTACCAAATTCAGTTTAGGACTTGTTTTAGGTGTATAGAATGTGTTTAGGTCAAAGAATTTAAGTTTTGCAAGAAAAATGTGACTACTATAAATAATCACGATTATTTACTTTTGCACTAATTTGGCTTGAAAGTTGCATCATCACCTCACATATCATTTGTACACACCTATTACATGCCAAATATTTCGTAGCTTTTGGCGTCATCGACTCGCAACCTACTTTCATCATAAGTAGGAATTTACAATTCAAAATCAAAAACTAAGCATATACGAGGTATTGGGCATCATTGCTAAGCATTTAGGTGCATTTTGGGTCGAAAACGGCTATGTCAAAAATCCATTGTTGTTAATAATCATAATTTTGGCACTTGACCTAAAGTGGGGTATGAGACCATAGGCATGTGTACTTGGGTCTTATAAACTTGTCCTAGAAGTTTCGCTACGTTTTGATGTTATTTGATGCTGTAACGGATGTGATTTGTTTGCCAATGAGCGATTGGCTTTTGGTGATTTCAGTCACTTGAGTGTAGCTTGAGTTAAATGCGGGTTGTTAGTTGATTTCCAAGAGATTGACAACCCCTTGTAGCCTCTATGCACTAGTCGAGTCAGCTGCGTCCCATGGATTGACAATTTAATCGTGGTTCTCGCTAAAACTGCAATAAGATAGGATAGTGAGGTTAGACACGCGTCCCACAAATCCACAACTGCATTTGCAAAATTATACCCACACTTATCATACAAAGTGATCTTATACAACCCACGGCATAAAATGCCAGATGCAACAATTTCATCACCGAAACTGAGATCATGTGTACAGTACATCTCATCCACAAATTTGACTACAAGACCAAGTCTAGTAAGTGTAGATACAGACAAAAGATTCTTCTTGATCCCAGGTACATAAAGTGCATCAACAAGTGTGAAAGAACTTCCAATTTGCAGTAGGAAGCACAATCTTTCCAACTGGATAAGAGGCATTGTTGGCACAAGTAATTGAATTCTTATGAGGGACTGACTCAAGAGAAGTGAATACATCACGATGTGAGGTAAAATGCTTTCTAGCACCACTCTCAAAATACCACACATGTGAATCTGCAAAAATTGACATGCATGCATCATGGACAGTAGGATTATAGATACACTCTACATTAAAAGCCCATTCTGCATCAACATCAGCATCATAGTCTCCTTTCACAGGAGACTCAACAATAGCTACATTTGTAGTGGAACCAGCATTTGCAGTGGAACCACCCTCTTTCTTCTTTGCCTCTTTGGTCTTCATCTTAGGACACTGCTTGATCAAGTGATCATTAGCTTTAGAATAATAGCAATGCATCTTTTTTTTGCCCTTATCACCAGAATTTCCATACTAATTGATTCCAACAGAAGCATTAGGAGCAAGTGATTTTCCAATTGCAGAAGAACCATGAGAAGTGGTTGCATTACTTTTACCACCTTTTCTTTGAGCAGTAAAAAAGGTCTATTCAATTGCATGCTGTCTAGTCCTGTTTTTTTGGAAAGTGACTCTTGCAACAGCAATGTGCATACTACATCAAACTTGACAACTTTAGGATTTCCTTGGGTCATAAGTCTCCAAGTACTAGCAAAAGTTTGGTAAGAATCTGGCAAGGCATCAAGAACAGTTTGCACAAGGGAACTGTCTGAAATGACTTCACTTGCAAAAAAAAATTACTCATTGATCCAGCAAGGAAAGTGTCCATATCATCTTGCTCATGCATAATCTTCGATTCCAACTCTTTATGCAGCAATGCAATTTTAGCCTCATTACGACTTGCATAAAGATCAGCCAGAATATCCCAAGCCTGTTTAGTAGATTTTACTGAACAAATGTGGGGAGTAATAGTGCGCTTCATAGACAACGCAATCAATGCATGAGCCTGCGTGTCTTTTACATCCCAACAAGCTTGTTCTGCCATAGGCAAAAAAACTCTAATAGCAGCAATCCTTGCAGCAAGACCTGCAACATCCTCAACATCGCCCGTATCCTCAGAACCAGGACATACATCAATGCCCTGCACAATATTCCAGACACCCTTTGACACAAGAACATGTTGCATCATGTAAGCCCACATATGGTAATTGTCCCCATCCAATCTGTCCTCAGCACAACAAACATCTTGAACACATATGTGTTGTTGTCGGCCATGACGAATGCCTGCACCAGATGTGAAAACTGACCAAAAAGAGGAGAAACAAAGCGGGAACAACACGTGTTATATAGCAAAAACCGTAGAAGACTGTAAGGGACCTGTTATGCAAAAAATGGCACTGACAAAATTTTTGCACAAAATGACAAAACAGCCTGTGCATTACTGCTTGTAGTGGAAACGGAGGACAAAATAAGCCCAAATTGAGAATCTAAGCAGTCTAAGCTCTTCAAGCACTTCCGTGATTTTAGTAGACCTGCGAACGCTCGCCAAAGCTCATAAAAATCGGAGAAACTGAATAGGCATTTGCTGGAGCTGCTGGCGACTAAGCCCGGGAGGATGCAACCTGCTCTGATACCAATTATTGGAATTAGGGTTGCAGGCAAACACACACAGCTTAGTGTGCAATGGAAAGATGGATAGCCCTAGAATGATGGGCGTATATACAATGCATGGGGGAAAAAACCTCCCAAAGAGGGAAAAAATGTCCCGGTGGTCCTAAGCGTGTTCACACACATCAGTACCACATGTATATGGTAACAATATATGCTCAGGGTTTCAAGTGGCCAGTAAAGATCCCCTTCACTTATTTCAAAATTGACCAACTATGAGAGGCCTATCGGGCAAATTATGTAAATGGATATAGAAGACTTGGAAGATCCTAATTTTCAAGAATGACCTAGTCTTGGGAGGTAAGATTTGGAAGAACCAAGCCATCCTAGTCTCCACACAAATTGTCCGATTCTGCTACTTTAAGCAAGCTTGGAAGGCTAGGAATCGGTGTATACTTGAAAAAGACCATTCAATTACCAACTTCAAAGAGATTATTCAAGAAATCAAGGAAGTGATCACTCTATCAAAAGTAATAGGAACTCTGACTGGAATCAAGCAATCAAAGCCCTCTCGGGTCTAGTATGTACCAGTCACCAAAATGTAACTATCTAAGTAGTTCTAGTATTTTAGGGATTGTGTAGCCTCAAATCTAGTATCATGATCCCTCAAGGCACTTAACGTCCTCGAGGATATTTATAAATTCCTCTGTGGGTTCATAGACTCCTCCACTCACAGTTGTGAGTATGAAGCTCAATGATGTCATCAACCTCTACATGAGGGGAGAGAATCTCAACAAAGAAAAGAAGGGGAAAACTTGAGTTAATGAAGCCTATGAGCTTACAAGTTTAAAGTTCAAAGCTAAATGAAGTCATTGTGGAAGGAGTAGCTATTTGGCCAACCATCTCCATACAAGTGCTACCTAAAGGCAGAGTCAAAGATCAGCACAACGACAAAAGGAAAACTAACCTCATTGTCGAAGGCAATGAGATTGGTTTTCATTTTGTCTAGAACTCAGGACAAAAGAAAAACCTCTCTCTCTCTCTCTCTCTCTCTCTCTCTCTCTCTCACACACACACACACACACACACACACACACACACACACTCAACAAGTCTTGAGTTCTAGTCTCATTTTAAGTCTCTTGGGATTGTTTCTATGATGTTAAATCTTTTCTTCTTCTAGCATGATGAATGCCTTTCACTCGGGCCCACTGTAAACTATAATACTAGCATCAAACTTACAACTTCAAACTCTCCATGAGCGCAAACACTAGTGTATACCTTTACATTGGTAGAAACTAATTGGGATTTCTACAATACTTGTCCATAATGGCCCAAGTATCCTTTCAATCATCAATGCATCCATGCATCTCAAATTTTTTACTATCTTTGCATTGGTAGAAACTAACCAATACTTGTCCATAATGGCCCAAGATTCCTTCAATCATTGGTGCATCCATGCATCTCTAATTTTTTTGCTATTCATCTTTTTCTAGAACCTTAGAATATTTGATTCTATTTGTAAACTCCAATAATTGTCTCCTTCCTCAAGTGTTCATCCTTGGCTACCATGGAAACGTGTCCTCAAAGGCCAGGTTTTATAAAAGCTTTGACCCAAACCATAGTTTAGGAGTTGGTGAGCTAGAAGCTTGAATTGTAAGTGGTTCCAAAATGTTGGAAGTTTTTGAACTAATGTAATAGCTTGGAGAAATTTAAACTTATGGAGCTAGTAGAGTCATGAAGAGTCAACATAATTTTGCACAAGCACTCTTCACAACATCTCTTGTTTGTAACATTTAGATTAGTTTAATTATGTGCGGGAAGCATATATTCGTGCATGGTTCAACTCTTTCTTCTACCAATTGATATTTTACACACTTGTGCAAAGAGTCACTCCATGGAGAATGCAAAGCACAACCAAATAAATTTAATTTTACCTCCAACAAATGTTCACAAAGAAATTGTAAAAGGGTTTAGAACCTAATAATATGAGCATTGTAGGGGCATGATTGAGAGCTCAAACCAACTTCATAATACAACTTGGAACTCTTAGTGAGCCCAAATCACATCATACAAGCTTTACATTACAAAATAAAATTAGGGCTTTTGCCAATAGCTGCCCACTAACATAAACGTCCCTGCAATCCTTTGTGCATCCATAGATTGGTGCTTCACTATCGTTGCTTTTTATTTGGAACCTTATTGGAACTTTTCTAGTTTGGAACATTCATAAAAATGTCTATTGTATACTTGTCAAAGTGTGTAGGTTTCCATTTGAAACATTTTATTGTCCAATACATATGTATTACACAAGCTAAGAAACCTTTATGAAATGCTATGTGAGAACTTTGTTGGAATTAGGGTTGCAGTAAAACACACACTACTTGGAGAAGATGAAGGAAGCACAAGGCACACAACAGAGAGTGTATTACTTTGTGTGCATTGGAAAGATAAGATAGCCCTAGAGTGATGGGCGTATATACAATGCACGGGGAAAAAAAACCTCCTAGTGAGGGAAAAAATGCCCTGGCGGTCCTAAGTGTGTTCACACACATCACTACCATATGTATATGGTAACAAATCCCCCATGGGAGCGATGCGGTGAACAAGAGTTGGCACATAGAGTATAAGGAAGTTCCATGCCTTGTGAGGACATGATCAGTCCACGACGAGGAATAAGATTTTTGAAAAGCTTCAAGCTTTCCACATGAAAAAACCTTTGTGAAAAGATCTGCAAGGTTGTCTTGTGTTGGCACATAAGCCAAGCTAATCTCTCTGGTTGAGAGCCTCTCTTGTTGACATAGTGGTAATGCACATTAATGTTCTTTGTGCAAGCGTGAAAAAATGGGTTCCTCGCAACTGCCAATGCGCTCTAGCTGTCAGTGTAGATAGTGTTGGCAGTGTCATGTCCACCTAACATCCAAATGATTCATAAGACGTTTGAGCCATACACACTCAATTATAGCTGTGAAGACTGCCCTGTACTCAGCCTCACAACTTGTGTGTCAAAACACCCAGCCCAATTTGAGCCTGAAAAAGCATGTAAATCTGGTGGCAATGATCCCCCCTTGGGATAAAACAACCCAAGATGTAAAGTGCTACTCAAGCAGTAAAAGATTTTTTTGATAGCCTACCAATGCTTAGGCCCTGGGCTATGCATAAATCTACTGACTTGTGAGACTACAAACGGAATATCCGGCCTCTTGTTGCATACATAAATGAGACATCCACCAACAAAAAATTGCTAAAGAGTGACATTGACAGGATCACCAGCATCATGAAGACTCAATTTCAAAGTTGTTTCCATGGGAGTGCCAATAGGTTTGCAATCCTCAAGTCCAAACTTACATAGCAATGTCTCTATGTAACTTGTCTGACACAAGACAATACCACCATCACATTGCTTAAATTGTATACTCAAGTAATGATGCAACAACCCCAAATCTTTCATCTTGAAAGTAGCATTCAAATCAGTCTTGAATTCAGCAATATGTCTATCATTTGGTCTAGTGATCAGCAAAGCATCCACATAGAGAACGATAATGAGAATCACATCACCCTCACGCTTTACATACAATGTGCTTTATGTTGGACTATTACAAAAGCCTCATTTGATCAAATGAGTATCAACTTTCTCATACCAAGCACGAGGAGATTCCTTCAACCCATACAAAGATTTCTTACATTTTCACACTTTATCCTCTTGTCCTTTCTTGACAAAACCACGAGCCTGTGTTACACAAACTTCCTCAAATATGTCACCATTCACGAAAGTAGTAATAATGTCTAATTGATGTACATCCCAACCAAAATGAGTTGCCAATGCACATAGAAAACATACATTAGTCATACGAAAAAGTGGGCAAAAAATTCTCTTCATAATCTATGCCTTTTTGTTGTGCATAACCCTTTGCGACAAGTCAAGCCTTATAGCGATCAATCTCACCATCCGGCTTGCGTTTCAACTTGTAAATCCACTATGTACTAATGGCCTTTTTTCCAACAGGAAAACCACATAAAGTCCATGTGTCATTTTCTATAAGTGCATCATATTCATATTGCATGGCAGCCATCCAATTTTCTAAATTTTGTGCTTCATCAAAAGACAGAGATTCATCAACATCACATAAGCTAGATACAGCCAAAACATAACAATCTAATGCATAAGATGCATGGCAAGAACATGAATAAGTACAAGTAGGCAAAGATGCATCCAATTTACTGTCATGCAAAGTATGCACCATCCATTTTGGCATACTTCTAGCTTGCTCATTCTCATCCCTTTCCTCATCAAGTACATCACGTACATCTGCATCAAAAATTGACTAATTTGTAACATTTTTGGAAGAGAGGTAAACAAATCATGATGTGAGGTAATGTGCTTTGTAGCACCACTATCAAAATACCACACATGTGAATCTGTAGCAACAAATATGCATGCATCATGGACAGTAGGATCAGAAGTACACTCTATACTAAAATTCGACTTTGCATCTACATCAGCATCACAATCTCCTTTCACAAAAACTCTACAATAGCTGCAATTGTATTGGACCCAGTAGTTGATCCAACCTCTTTCTTATTAGCCTCTTTAACCTTCAATTTTAGACACTGCTTGATCAAGTAATCATTAGCTTTACAATAATGGCAATGCAACTTCTTTTTGCGCTTATCACCAAAATTCTCACACAAAGTGCTGCCAGCAGAAGCGTTAGGAACATAAGATTTTCCAAAGTGGTTAATTGCTCTTACCACCTTTTCTTTGAGCAACAATAAAATCATGTTCAATTTCATGTTGTTTAGCCCTATTTTTTCTAGAAAGTGACTCTTGCAATAGCAATGTGCATAATGCATCAAATTTGATAACTTTAGGATTTCCTTGGATCATAAGTCTCCAAGTACAAGCAAAAGTCTATTAAGAATTTGCAAAGCATCAAGAACTATCTGCCCAAGGAAACTGTCAAAAATGACTTCGCCTACAGAAATAAGTTGGTCATTTATATCCTTGACACCAGCAAGGAAAGTGTCCATTTCATCTTCCTCATGCATAATCTTGGACTCTAGCTCTTTACGCAGCAATACAATTTTTGTGTCATTATGACTTGCATAAAGACCAGTTAGAATATCTGTAACATTTAATGGCCTAGCAACTTGTGTGTAGCGCAAAATAGCATGAACGTAGTGAGCATTTCATTAGAACAGATTCCTAATGAGCATAACAAGAGTGCTTGGGTGGAGAGAGCAACAAAAATCATAACACCTAGTTAGATAGGCATGAACAATAGTTCAAAAGAGAGAGAAATTAAGAAATTGACAACAGTTGAGGACCGAATTTACATGGAGCCAGTCCCCCTCCAAAAGGCTTTGTATTATAGGTTTCCCCCATCAAGAGAGACATTTTACAATACAATTCTTTGTGTTTCTTCAATAACTAGCTAGTGCAATGAAGATGGAAGCTTCAAGCACTAAGCAAAACACTTATAAAACACAACATCAATTCCCTCACAGTCTCAGACCCAAGAACTCACACACCTTTGAAGATGGTGAGAGCTAGCGGGGTATGAGAGTAGATTGAGAGGAAGAAGGAGTAGTCTTACGAGAAAGATGTACATCTCCTCACATAATCACTCATATCAGCATAGCATAGCTTAGTAATTAGCATGGTAGAGGAGATGATCATGCATTAAAGTTTGGCTCTTGGTTGGATTTGCATCACAAAGCCAAGAGTTGTTGGTGTAGGCCTCCCTTCTCACAAGCTTGGAGTAGGTGATAAACTTTCCATTAAAGCTTGAGAAGGAGAGAGAGAGAGAGAGAGTCTTCTTGCTTCACACATGAGCTTGTGTGAGTGTGTGTGGAATAATGCTTGAGAAATTCAACCCCCTCTCTCTCTTGGTCAACCCCTCATGCTATTTCCTCTTGTTGGCTTCCCATTGGACCCCTCCAGGCTTAGCCAATAGGATTTAAGAAGCATAAGTGATAGTCTTGTGACACGTGTCCCCCTTTCCCCTTTTGTGAGAGATTTATGTAAATAATTAATGCAACTAAACTCTCATTGAACCCCTTTGTCTCTTGGCCAATAGGAATCAGGCAAGCCATTGCGCTATTGAATGCTCATTGGACCCCTTGGGAGACTATCCAAGAGTCTTCTACAGAGCTTAATTCTTATTAGTTCTTTTAATAAGTGTTTTTAAATGAATTAAACTAAATTTACTCTAGCCTAATTCTCATTGGTCCACCTCCATGGCCATCCAACAGGATTTAAGTGCACCTTGTGGGCATTTGGGCTAGGGAGCTGACATGTGTCCTTCATTCCCTTTGTGTAAAGGAAGCTTGTGTGTGTGTGTGTGTGTGTGTGTGTGTGTGTGTGTGTGTGTGTGTGTGTGTGTGTGTTTCTCTATCATCCCCTACTTGCAAGGCTCACCCCCTCCTATGTAGGAATGGTTGAAGACTTTTTGTACACACACAAAGCATCCAATTTTCCTAAGCTTGACCATTGGACACAACCTTTGAATTTTGGAGCCTTAGCATTTTGGAGGTCTTAATGGGCTGAACCTTAGGGTCTTTAAAGCCCATTGTTGCACATTGCTCTTTTGCAGATGGCCCCCCCTTTGGATCCATGCACTCACGTGCATTCACTTGTTTAGACTAAGTTCATTACCTCTAGGTACAACAGAATCGGGCAATGGCAACTCTCTCTTTCTCTCTCTCTCTCTCTCTCTAAAAGAACTCTTTATTATTTGTCAAAGGAGTCATGAGATACAAGGGGGATGGTGTGCCCCATCTCATTGACTTGCAAAGTGACGTCTCTACCCTTGTGCTAAAATGTTACCAACCTCTGTGGAAACTTGATGGAAACAACCATATGGCCACATATCCTCATTCTTGAGTGGAGAGATGAGAAAATCCTCTTTGTCCACATACTCTTGCACATTAAGGCTTAGCATTCCAATCAAAGGTGTGAGTGGAGTCTCTAGGACTTCAAAGGATCCTTCAATAGCATATGTTTCTGTGCGCTTTGCCGCACGTGTCGAAGGCTAGGAACTTGTATGTGCACTGTGCGAGCCTCAAAATGCTACAAGCACACAACTAGACAGTCCTAGCAAGCTCAAAGAAACAATGGTGTGTCACTCTCCACTCAATGCTTCCGTCATGAAGGATCTTGTGTTGTTGTGAAGAAGAAGGAGCCGCCAACGATACCGCGCTCAACCGCCGATGCTGCCGTAATGCTCGATCTCTCTCTCTCTCTCTCTCTCTCTCTATCTCTCTATCTCTCTCTCTCTCTCTCTCTCTCTCTCTCTCTCTCTCTCTCAAGCATACACATGAGAGCACACAAAGGAGAGGGAGATAGAGATGGAGCAAGAGAACTTCTTAGCTTACACCTCAGAGAATGAGGATTTTTAGGTCAAATGGACCTTTTATAAGAGTTTGACCCATTCACACATGGATACCCACAGTGGTCGGTTGTTGCAAAACTACTGTAAAAATAAGATAAGTGGTGTGCCTCTCATCGGCGATCACCTACACACCTATTGGACTGACAAGCCCGATCCATGACTCAATAAAATAAATAATATGCGTTCGTCAAAGGTGATAGGGTGTCCGTGAGGGTTAACATGTCCCCCCCTTCCTGATGTAGATTCCGTCCTTGGAAGCTATTGAGATGAAGTCCATTTGTCGAGGTGGAAGAGCATTCGAGATTGAATGTTCTTAGCCTTCTCAATCACTTCAAAATCAACCAAATTTGGCACAGTAATTGCATTCTCATATACAATTAAAAAGCATATGCAGTTGTAGGCACATAAATTCATTGGTAATAGAATATTAAACAATTTGTCAGCAGTAAACATTAAACCGTAATATAATCAAACGCATAAGCAGTTTTAAAGGTTAAAAACTAAACAAGTCTGGGGTCGCTAATTTAACAATCGAAAGGCACTAGAGGTCAACTATTAATACCATGGGCAAGCTTCTCAATTTTCTCTATTCAATTAAGTTGTTTAATCACAAGATCCAAGTATTTCATGTCCAAGGGATGACTAGAGGCTATACCTAGAAGACCTTGTAGTTAAGCTACGATAAAAGGAATTGCACATGAAATCATCGCCTGACTTATTCCCTTTTCTTTGACCCCCCAAAGTCTTTTCACATTGATTCAAGTTTGATGTGTGTGCTTATTTTGTATGCCTTGGGTTTTTTGATTTTCAAGGAAAAGCACCCACACTGGGAACCTCCAGGGCTCTAATACTATAGGTGATACATGTGAGTGAAGTACCAAATCAAGCTGGGATTTCTCTTCCAACTTAAAATTTTACATTGTGACACTTTAGGATTTTTTGTTTGTTCGTTTTCAACATTTTTATTTTGTAAGTTTGGGGGGTCATATAACACTGTTACCCTTTCCAGGCTCATCACACTAGTAAACTCCCTTTATATTACTTAAGCTAAAGGTCAATAGGGACTAAGCCCACTAGAAAATGCTACTACATTTCACACAATGCTTCCTAAATTGGATTAAGAGCCTAAAGTAAGCATTGATTATTAGAAGGTATTTCCCATGGTATTAACGGTCTCTAATGCCTAACTTGGTTAAACTAGCTTAGCCAGAGTGCTTGATTCTTTAACCTAGACAAGGGATTATGAGAGAAAATTATTTAGGATCTAATGTTTAACATAGGAAAATGTGATGAATATGTGCTCCCAATCACATTTAAAGCAGACAAACATGGATGCAAAAACAAATACAAGGGGCAATGCTAATGGACAAGAAACACCTGTTCGTGTTGATGATCGTGCTCGATTCAAAGAGTGGATGAGAGAAAGATTCCATGAAGTCCAAAATCCTAACAACGGCAACACGTTCCTATACACAGTAGAAAACACAAGGAATACCTCTAGGAGGAACATCAATGGGAAGAGGCACCAACCTTTATTGAACACAATCAAACAACATAAGGAACCCTAACCTAATAATTTGCACCCCACCCCTAGAGAGTCAAGGAAACATGATATTGTAGAGATGGGGAGGTAACCCTAAGGCTAAACCCCTATCCTCATCATCATCAAGAAAAACAAAGTCATCATCCATGAGACCATACATGCCATCCGTGTAATCATGTAACTCTTCCTCAATCATCATTAGAGGCACAAATGTTCACTAAGAATGTCACTAGGCATCTATAGTCATCTTGGTCAAGAGGGTAAGCTTCTGCAATCAGACAGAAGTCATCTACTAACTATGAATTAGTCGTGGTCAAGAGACATATCATCCATTCTAACTCCTCAAAATTCCTCTCACTTGCTAGCGTATCTACCAAATCCCATTCACATGTTAGCACCGGGTAGACTATGTGAAACACTTGTGAAAAGTAAAGAGGGTACCTCTCACCCAAGGTAGGAGTGGATGACTCTAGCATACTAGCCATATATGTACACACAGATAGATAATGGTTAGAGTGCAAATATTATAAGGGTCGTGTCAAAAGGTCGTGTCCTTGTGCATAATATGTTTTTATGATTTTGTCTCACATATAGAACTTGTAGGTTTCCAGATTTTTGTTTGGTGACTCTTGCTCTTTCACTTTTTTATTTTTGTTTTTGTGAGTATAAGGCTTTATATATACATTCCCTAACATTGCGAGATTGAGAGATAAGGGAGGAAGGTTAAGAGGGGGGCAAGTGAATGATGGATGTCAGCAAACACTCCCCCCTTCCTTGGGTAGATCATACCTTTGGAATGATGTCGTCGCCTTTTGAAACCAATTGTTCCACGTTGTTATGGATGAAGACTCTGACCAATAGTTTTTGACAACCCTAGGCATTTCATCTAGTTGCAAGGGTGATAAGGTACTCTCCCATGATTTTAGTTGCACCATTGTTGTAGGTGGTGAACTTACAGTGGGAGGTGCAAACTCTTTCTTGTTTGTATGGATATGTAGAATGGTAGTGGAGGTTGTGTCAAAGCTTCTATTTCCGTATATAAAGTACATGAAGAGCAAGAAGCTTCATTTGTTTTTTCTATGGCTGAGCTGAGTGAAACAAGCCTTTATCGCTTGGGTAACCAAACTAGCTCCGGGTCAAGTGTATAGTGTTATGTGATCTTTCCTTTTCCACGATATTCAATCAGCTTTATCATCATAAGATTTGACTCACATGGGTCAGGTGGTGACAGGTAAGAACACAATTTACGTTTTGGCACCCAGATTTAATCATTCCCTTCATAGTAGCCTTGGGCTTCCAATAGTTGATTGGGAGTCCAACGCAATGTTTTTTTACATTTCTTGGAGTGAGTGGGGCGTCTCTTACAAGGCTCCTATTTTTTAGCCTCAACAATGGTCACTAAAGAAGCTTTAGGGACCCACTTGTATATTTTCTTTGTTATATTAGGATGGGTCTGTGTGTCGCAAGCTTTGTTTCAACTACAGAAGTTGAAGCTCTAGAGAGTTGGGCTATAGGGCCATATGGTTCAACCTTCTGGACATGCAATGTTTTGGGTTTTATTTCCTCAAGTGGCAATATCTCAGGGACTATGGCTTGAGTGGCAGGGCTAAGAGTTGGTTTCTGCATTGTGACACTTCCATTCCCCCAATCAATAGTGCATTTGGTGGCTATCAACCATGTGCGTCCTAGGTTTATATTACCCTCCATAGTTCCAGCAGGCATGACCAAAAAGTCTTAAGCTACAACCTTGTTGTCATAACTGACAGAAGTGTGTCAGATTCCAAAAACCGTGGTTTTTTCTTATTGACACCCTTGACTTGGATAGTACTCTTAGATAGAGATGGCTTTCCTAACTGACACAAAACCCCATATGACAACAAATTATATTTAGCACCCGTGTCTAATAAGGCATTATATAGCACTTTCCCATAGGCGCTACTTAGCTCAATAGGGTATCATAGAGGTGTGTCAGAGTCCAACCAATCATCCTTTGTTTCAACGTGGAATGCATGTGTAACTCCAAGGTTGGCCTCTCATTGGCGTCTTATGTGTTGTTGTCGCTCCTTTGCCTCACGTTGAGCTTGTATCTTTTTCAATTCTGCTTGTGCCTTGGCTGCCTTTTTTTTATGGATGGCACGTAGCTCCTCTTGGCTTAAAGAATCATAATATCTTTTAAATTTACTCCCATTGAGGATCTAATGGTTTTAACTCCATCAAGAGTTCCCACATGAATGGTAACTTGTGGGGTGATTTGCATACTCTATATGGTCCTTTTTTGGCATATTTCAAACTTTTCTTCTCGTTACGCACTCCATACATAAGGACTTTATCACCAACATTGATATCTTTATTCTTTAGATGACGGTCAAACCATTTCTTCCTCTCATTTTTCTCCACAAGTGCATTTTGCACAGCCAATTGCCTTTCTTTGTCTAACCTTTCAAGGATATATAAACGCTCAACTAAAGGGTTACCATCCCAACCTTCTTGTGAAGCTACATGCAGACTAGGAATTACAAAATCCCATGCCATAACTGCTTCTTGGTCATATATCATTTTGAATGCTGTAGAATTAATAGCCACTTTGTAAGAAGTACGGTCAGCCCATAGAGCTGATGTCAGCTTCAAATCCCAATCTGTGCGATGAGCTTCCACTGTTTTGGTCAAGATAGAAATTAAGGTCTTGTTAGTGCTCTCAGCTTGGCCATTTGCTTGTGGGTAATACGGTGTAGACTTATGGTGAGCTATCATGAAGTTTGTTGTGAATTTCTTTATCACTCCATTTATAAAATGAGTACCATTGTCACTCACAATTTCAAAGGGACAACCAAATCTTGTAATAACATTCTCAAAGAGAAATGGCAGTTGACCTTGCATTAGCCTTGCGTGTCGCCCTGGCTTCTGTCCACTTTGTCACATAATCAGTGGCAACGATAATATATCGAGATTGAGTGTTATGAGATGTCGCACTAATTGGGTCTACAAAGTCTAAACCCCATTTTTCAAATGGTTGAGTCACTTTAACAGGATGTAAGGGCATCTTATCCTTTTGTTGTGTAATCTTATAACATTGGCATTCATCACACCCTTTTGCAAAAAGAGATGCATCCTTAAATAAGGTAGGCCACCAATAGCCTAATTGTAACACCTTTCTAGCAGTTAGCTCCCTTGAGAAGTTTCCTCCGGCTATACCCATGTGGGCTTCTTGCAGTATGTATAAATACTCATCCTTAGAAGCACAACGTCTCAGAATATTGTCCTTCCCTAGCTTTTAAAGAGTTCCTACAATTAGAGAATAAGGTTCACATTCTTTTAACAGTTTTTGAGCTATATCCTTACAAAGCTCCTTGGGTGAAAAACCATTAACTAGAAAGTTCACAATCTTCTCATTCCATTGAGGCGTGGTCTTGATAGGAACAGGGAAATATCGGTCAATTCATCGTCAATTCCAGTAGGGGCTTCACCATTGGGTATGCGAGACAAATGATCCACCATGACATGTCTTTTACCAGGTCTCACCACAACAATAAAATCAAACTCAAGAAGAATTAACAACCATCGTGTAATTCTTCCCGTGGAACAAGGTTTACTAGATACAACAATGCTTGATGATCAACATAGAAAACAAACTTGTTGGCAAGAGGGAAGTAGCGATATTTCTTCACTGCATAAATCATAGCTAAACCTTCCCTCTCTGTAGTGGTGTAGTTTCTCTCAGCATCATTTTATTGACGACTTGCAAAGGTAATGGGGTAGTCCAATTTATGTTCTTGTGGTTGAGCTAGAACACACCCCCAATAGCAAAGTTTGATGCATCAATATGCACATGAAAAATTACATTCCAATCGGGAACTCGTAGAATGGGAGTGCTTGTCAAGGTCTTTTTCACTGACGCATAAGCATGGTCACACTGACTCCACGATTCAGTGGAACTCAATAAGAAGTTTGTACAATGGACGAGCTATCTCGACAAAGTTTAAAATAAATCGCCGGTAATAACCAACATGGCCCATGAACCTTTGAACTCCTTTATAGTTTATAGGTGGTGGCAAATCAGCAATGGCCTTAATTTTGATTTCATCTGTGGAAATCATATTTTTGGGCACTATATGTCCTAAAATGACTCCATGTTTAACCCCAAATTGGCATTTGAAAGGGTTTAAGGAGACGCGATACAATCTGCACTTCTCAAACACTTTTCGTAAACATGATAGATGTTCTTTCTAGCAAGAATAAACATAAAGGTCATCTAAGAAAGAATCGCAAAAATCCCTCAAATATTCTCTAAAAGCAGTGTTTATTAATCTTTGGAAGGTAGCAGGGGCATTGGTTAAGCCAAAAGCCATAACACGAAATGCAAACACTCCAAATTTGGTTATAAATTCCGGTTTAGCTTGGTCCTTTGTTTAAGGACAGATCAAACGGACACCCAATTGGTCGGACACATAGTCGGACACCACATTTGTACTCTATTATTTTTTCGAGCTAGTGTAGTTATACTCTGTGTAAATCCTAATTCCAGAGTAGCAATCAATCCCCTAAGTTGTAATGTTGTAATGATATTTGTAAAGGTCCATGTGAGCTGGCCACTGGCCATTTAGAAAGTCCTAGGTATAAAGGTCAATAACTTTAATGTGAAAGGAGGCTTATTTTTAGAAGAAGTGGGAGCTCAGAAAATGTATACTCAAGCTACGAGCTACTCCAAACTTGTAATCATCGCAGCTAATGATTTGGTAATCCATTTTCAATTCAGAAACTTGCATTGTGTTCCTTTCTCTTTGCTCTTTAATTCAAGTGTAAGCATTGTCAGTTTTGCTGTAGTTCGCGACTACGCGTTGTCAGGAGTTTTTTGTAGCAAGGGATTGCGCATATGTACATATACATGCATGGTGCATCAAATAAATAATTGCCCATTTTTCAGAGCCAGGTGGTTACGTGGGGCCCACATGTGTACAGGTAGGACAGGGTGTACATAGTGCATCGATTTTCACTATTACCAGTACCACTGTGTTTTTTCTACAATAAGGAGGAGTTGGTAGCGCATAAAACTTCTCAAGGAAGCTATCCGCGGGCCGACGACATGAGGTAAGCAGGTGCGTCAGATGACATCTAGTGGCGTCAGGAGGGCGAACGAGGTCAATATTTGCACGCGGATGAGGACGGACACAACGTGGGTGTTTTCTTGTGAGAGTTATGCAGAAAGGTCATCATTAGGACCACTTTTTGGGGCCACTGCACGTGGTTGCGAGACGCATTATTGAAAAGAAATGAGTGCCAGGTGTGCGGATGATGCAAAAGGTGACAACTATGCACTGCGAGGTCAGTTTTTGGCCTGTTCGGGGTCCGTTTGAGGTCATCTAAAAGGCCAAGGGTGCCCAAATAATAAATCTAAGTGTGGGAACTGAAAAAACAGAGAGAAGACCAGAAAAAATGTGGAGAAGAGAGGAGGAACAGCCGCAACTGTGTTTTTGGGGTTTTTGGAGCCTATTTTGGCCGTAAACTGCTCATCCGAGGTCGAATTTGAGCACTTTGACATTGTAGACTGGGGTTTTGGGCCGTTCCGGACGTGATGGCGCTGTCCATTTTTCCAAATTCCTCACTCTTTTCTTGCTGTTTTTCTATGTAAGTTTCTCCTATGAGCGAAGTTTCTGCTCTAGTTTGTGATTGTATCTTGCTTATTTTACCTATATTGTGTGAGCTATTTGCCCCATTGGCGTTGGCCCAAGCTCAATTGTATCTAAACATTAAAAATTCTCCTCTTTTGAGTTGAGTTTTTTGGGTATGTGTGTGTGTGTTTGTGTGGAGTGGGCAAGTGGATAGTCTCTCTCCTCTCACTCCAGAGGTGTGTTCCCTGTCTCGGCCAGGTGTGTTGTGTAAGCCGAGTGGTGCCCCATAGTGTGTGTGTGTGTGTGTATCTTCCCAAGAGTGTGTGTCGGGTCGTTATAGAGGCGCTGTGTGTGTTTTCATCCCGCTCACAACGTTTGTGAGCTATAATTGCATATTTGAGTGCTTAAATCATTGTTTATAGTCGTTTTGACCAAGGAGAGTGTTCTTAGACTATAGGACGATTGTCCTGGATGGTTTTGTTGTAGTTTTCAGGACCTTTTTCATGATGGATCATGATTTTGGTACCTTGTTGGATTGTAACCAGACTTGCTAGGATAGTGCCCCTAGGTGTCCTAGACCTCCTCCTAAAGTTTCATTGCATTTCGAGTCCGTTCGAGTGTCGAAATGGTGTGATGACTTAAAGCTGTGAGAAAGGACATAGACAGATTTCCCTGATCTTTGAGTGTTGGTTTGCTTGTTGAGCTAGTGTGTTTGCTTGTTAAGGTTTACTTCGTGGGATTGACGATCTCATAGAGTCTCCGTGCCCCATCCGAGTCACTTTCCCTGAGTATTGACATTATGTTAGTGCCATAAAGCTATGTTGCAGATGTCCGCCGCAACAACCGGCTAACATTGGCGCCGCTGCCGGGGATATGATCCTTAGATGGTGAGTGACCTAGTGCGTATTTAGAGCGTTCTTTTTCTAAGATTTGTCTCTCCATTCCATTTACACTTCAGCAATGAAGCAGCTAGACACGGGGTCTAGTGCTTGATAGAGTCTATAAGTCAAGGACTTACTAGATCTATTCTTGAGAGTGAGATAGCAAAATGCATTTCATTCTCCGATTTTCTCTATGCTTTCAGAGTGTTGTACCGTTTTTTGTTTCGACTTTATTTTGTACCATTTTATTTGTTTTTGTTTCATGTTTCATTTCAGTACTTAGAAGTAGGGTAAGTAGAAACTACCACCATCAAATTTGGGCTAAAAGATTGAGGGTAAAAAGGGTGAAAACCATATTTTGGCCAAAATTATCATAACTCTGAAATTCTGAAAATTTGATGGTAGAGACCTCAAAAGTGATCCAAATTCAAAAATTTGTGGATCAAGAGCATCAATATATTCTCTAGAAGCAATCTGAGAAGTTTGGGCAGATTCTGTGGAGAAACATGGATCGCGATCCATGTACCCCAAAAAACCATTTTTTGTGAAAAGTGACTAGTTATAGTGAGCATCACTGGGATACTGCTCTGATCAAATTTGCTTGAAAGAAAAACTCAAAAATCACATCAGAATTGGCTGTTAGGGCAAAAACAGCAAAACAGACATTGCAGACACAAAATTGGGCAAATCTTGAGATTTTGGGATCCAAATTCAAAAAGGGGTGAGATTTGGATTCTACAGGGCATAAAGAACCAACAGAACAAAATTCATGAAAAAATGCTGCCAAACATGGATCGTGATCCATATACATTTTTGGCATTTGGGGCTAATATTTGACAAGTACATTCCTGATATCATTTGGAACAACTTTGCCAAAAGGGGCCATAGCAAAAAATTGAAAAAAGTTGACCAAAACACCAAAATTCTGCCAGATAGCCGAAAACCGCAGGACAAACAGAACAACTTGCTTTTGAATGACAAAACTTGTCCAAATCCAAAACTTTTGATATCATAGCATCTAGTAAACATGTTGATCCTAATGGTACCAAGAAATGTCAGATTGGCTTCCAAACATGGATCGCGATCCATGTACCTCATAAAAAAATTTGGAAATTTTTTGGTTGAGATTTGAGCAATAGGTAGCTGAGACATAGACAAACACTTTTCCCAAAAGAACCAAATGCAAAAAAGGTGCAAAAAGTGGTTAAAAGAGCCAGAAACAGCTCATTGTCAAAACTACCACAACATACTGTAGAAGTCAGTTTTGGTTGGGCAAAACTTATTTAAATTCAAAAAAAAATTGTTGAGCAGTCTACAAACATCATAAGCTATCAGCACACCAAAAATTCAGATCCAAAAGTGGTGGAACATGGATTGCGATCCATGTACCCCTAAGAAATTTTTGGACTGAAACTTTTGTAGCCTGTAGCAGAGACCATTGTGAACAAAAGTCCCCAAAGAACTTTTGCCAAAAAAGTTCAAAAATTGGGTCAAAAGTGCCAAAAACACTTCAAGGTGAAAACCCTAAAACAAACCTGTGAATTGACTTTTGCCTGGCCTAAACAAGTCCAAATCACACAAAAACCACAGAGCAGGGATCAGAAGACCAAGGGGAAGGTGTGTGCCAAGTTTCATTATCGTCTAACACATAGGTACATGGATCGCGATCCATATTCCTTTGTCACAGACTGATACCATATTTGCACCATAGCTAGAGCCCATCACAAGGAGTCTAGTGGTCTTTTTAAAACTGAATTTGGATATCAAAAACCAAACCAAAAGCCCAGAACTGCCAAGTACTCTGACAAAGTGCCAGAATTGACCTAACTTTCAATCCAGAGGTCCATTTTCAAAAAAATTGATACCATAGGACCTACTAGTCATGCTGATTCTAATGGTACCAAGAGAAGTCAATTTGGGCTCCAAACATGGATCGCGATCCATGTACCCATAGTGACAGCTTGACCTGAAACTTTCCAGATCAATAGTGCATACATAAGAAAACATATCCCCAAGTCCAATTTTGGAAAAAATTGAGCAAATTTGGGTCAAAAGGAAACAAAACATGTGACAGACTGAAAACTGCAATGCAGACCTTGTATTGACCATTTGGCTTGTCAAAACAAGTCCAAATCCAAAAAGATTTGATATTTAGCTTGTGGACATAGTCAGGATCAAGCTCGTAAGAGGACAAGTCCATATGTGGTTGAACATGGATCGCGATCCATGTACCTCCACCTCAGAATTTTCTAAAAATTGGTATATAGCCTCTACAGATGTGTAGAGCCCTATGCTAGAGAGCTAACAACCCATAAGAACCTCTATGCATTCACATACACAGATGCCCACGGAGTGCAAGTTTTGATGGTAGATAAGTATGGACGTGAGTACAAACTTGTTGTTCCACTTGACTTAAAACAATACACATACAAGGATACTCCGATCTCTACTTACTTTCAGCCAGAAACGATGCCAGAGTACACATCAGAGAGGATTTCACCGGGATTTTCTCCAAGACTAGAGGAGAGAGCGAGAGATGTCTTTCCAAGAGACCATGAATTGGTTAAATTGGTGACTGAACCACAACGATTAAGACCATATCAAGTGGCTCAATATGTCAAGACAAAATACGATGGGTCAAAGGACCCATATGCTCATGTATCACTCTTCAAACAAGTTTTGAGAGCTGAACAGATTGCATATTTTCATACTCAGTATGAGGGATTTGGGTTGACATTAGAAGAAACAGCCTTGAGTTGGTTCCAACCATTGAATAGAGATGATTTTCCCAACATAGCACAACTCTTACAAGAATTTGTAGAGGAGTTCTTGAAAAGGGAGATCAAACACAACACAGTGTCCCAAATCTACGCTTTCAAACAAAAGCGGCTGAAAGAGTGAAGGAAGCTTTGCTTCGCTTCAAACAATACATAGATAGATGTCCTATGAGAGAGCTATTGCAAGATGACACATTATCAGTTCTCTTCGTAGAGGGATTGAGGAATGAAACTCTCAATAGGACCTGCATTTAAAAGGATGCATGGTGTTTGACCAAGTCACTAGAAAAGCTCTTTATCTAGTTGACAATAGTAAGGCCTACGAAGAGGTGACTGAAGATACAGACAATGTGACTAGTACTACCTCATCTCCAAAGAGCGAATCAACAACAAAGAGAGATGTTCAAACTCCTTGGGAACCAACCATTGATCAAGTGGTCGAGGGGGTGATTAGAAGAATAAACCAAGGCTACATACAAAATCAAATTGTACGACAACCTCAATTGAGGAGATGCAATACTTGTGGAGGGGATCATCCCACTACATGGTGTACAACTCAGCCAAAGCCACAACGTGTGCTAGGCCAACAACCAAAACTTTTGAATGATGGGAGAGTGATAGTCAACTACGCTCAACCAATGCATATGCCACAACCCATGAGAAACCAGTACTCCATGGATGCAAATACGCTCATGTTCATAGCCAATCATGAGGAGTATGGTTCAAAGAACATCCTCACAAAGCAAGAACAACCATTGGCTGGATCACCAGCTATGAAACAAGAAGGTCCATGCTATCAGTGTGGAGGTGATCATTGGGCACAAAGTTGTCCAAACAAGGGTCCACAAATTAAATTATTTGTATTCTTTGAACGTTGTGGTCTAGACCATCTACGCCAACACTATGCTAAAAATCCAAAGTACAAAGGGAAAGCAACAATGAATGTTGTAGGCATGATGCCTTCTTCAAGCGGATCCGATGTAGAACCCGCCATTCCTTTAAACGTGATGACTCGAGCTCAAGCTCAAGAAGCTGCCAAAAACAAACTAGCTGAAAAAGCCACATTGCCTATTCAAACAAAATTTGAGAACAAATCGGTGAGAACCTTCGAAAGAAGATCATGGAAAGGCAGACGAGAAAAATCGGCTGAAGGAGAAAGCGGCTTTGGAAACTGAACTGAATCAAACAAGAGAGCAGCTTAGACAAGATCAAGAAAGGAACAAAAATGCAAAGGGACCTAAAGAGTCAAAGAGTAACTCGGGAGGTTCAGTCTTGGTTGACAAAGTGTTTGAACCTTTGGATGCAATCTTGAAAGCTTATGATGCTAGATTAAAGAACAACCAAACCCAAGAGGATAGGTGACTGACGTATCCTCATCCGGAGTATGAAAAAGAGAGGTTGCAAATGTGCAAGGAGCTCATCCAAAAGGCCCAAGCTCTTATGGAACCAGTTCCAGATGCTCCCAATACAGAGGTGCTAATCCGCAAAAAAGTCCAGGAAATGGAAAGTCGTGGTATTATAAATAAAGAGGAAGAGCCGGCAGTTGAGGCACCTTTAGATACACGGGAAGTAGTCAATACCACAGATGGGGTGGGCTCACAAGCAGTGATGCCTATTCCGGAGGTAGAAGAACCGTGGCCACAATCCTTGTGGGAATCAATCAAAAACCGAAAAGATGGTAGTGCTACTTTACAATCAGCACCTATCCCTGAGATAAACATGCATCACAAATTCTTCGTAGGGGTATACGATCTCTATACGGGGATGTCAGGTCTGTCGCATCTAAAGAGAGTAAACCACGCTCTCTAAAGACTTTGCCTTCTTCCATAGGAGAACACGAGACAAAATCTGAGGTTAAAATGGTACCTTCTCAGTGGAAAGCCACACCAAAAATGATGGATACCAAGAGCTTGCATGAATTGATGTCTTCTCCTATACAATGCACAATTTACCTCTCAGAGCTACTAAAAATTAGACCGCGTCTATGGGGCCAAATGGGCAAACACCTGAAAAACATGGGGCTGAAAATCCCTTCACATGACCATCTTGCATATGAAAACATGGATGACACCTTGCCTAAGAAACCACAGACAAATCCAGTATCAGTAAATAAGGTGGGTGACTACTGTGAAGGAGAAGAAGGAAACACCACCTTACCACTTAAGTACAAAGACGTAAAGACGGTTGCTATATTAGGTAGTCGGGCAGGAATTGCCATTGCAACCAAAGAGATATGGGAAAAATGGGGAAAGCTTGCTCTTAGGAAAACTCAAATGAAACTGCAATTAGCGGATGGATACACGGAGAAACCGATTGGAATATTAGAACAAATCATTGTATCCTCGTGTGGGATCAAGTTTGAGCACACCTTTGCCATAATGAATTTTGACAAGAGCAGCAAATTTGATATCATATTGGGCAGACCATTCATGCGTTAGCTCAAAATGGTACAAGACTGTGGCTATGACTATATCTACTTGAGACACAAAGAGGTCACAACAAAAATCAATGTCAAAGATCATAGTTATAGAGATGTAGTGCGAACCCCGGGGGAAAACTTAAACTCCACAACTGATTTGGAAAGCAAAGTGCATATTTGGATGTATGGAGCTCCTGAGAGTGTAAGTCTTAGAAAGGAAGATTGCATCCTAGAGCGTCCATTAGAAGATGAGACATATATTCCAGAGCCTTTTCCAGAGGAGTTATTTGAACCCTTTGGATGGGATCAAATACTGGTGACTCTTGATGTTTGTGTGAATGAGGCGACCCTGAATAAAGTCTGTGATGAGGAAGGATATGATATAGCTCCCTTATTTACAATAAAGGTGTTAAAGGAAGCTAATGAAGTTTGTGAGTGTGAAAGCAAAAAAGTTGGAACAGATAGCTACGTCATGGAGCATGATGCCAAAGTACACATGAAGGAAGCAGAGCAACAACGTGAATATGTCATCATTGACATACCTGAAGAATTGACAAAAGCTGTTTCAAAGAAGCTGAATCAAAGTGCAAATGAAAGCAGATGAAGGAAAAAAGTTTCCAAATTCAACGTCAAATGTTCAAAAAATGCAAGATAAAAAAAAGAACAGGGACAAGGAAGAAGATTGATTGTCTCCTACGATGATCAAATTTAGCATATGCGGAGAAATAGGACTCAAAATCACATGTTCAGTTGTGATAGATCCAGAAGCAACAAAGAATATAATGACTTATGGAACATGGATTATGATGGGAAAGCCACCAATCATCGAGCTAGAGGACATCGTATACACAAGTTCAAAAATGCCGATTCTCAGCTTCGGAGTGGTAGAAGCTATACTCAAGTTGAGTACTAGGGTGTACAAGGATACTTTCCACATAATTGACTCCCATCATATCAAAGAGAGTCTGATCCTGACAGAAAGCTGGAGGAACATCTTCAACCACAAGGAAAAGCTTCAGCAAGGACACCATCAAAAATCCCAAAAGCACCTCAAGTCAATGCCAAAAAGGAGCAACCAACCATCATGGAAAAAGGTAAAGCAAAGGCAAACACTGAAGTATATCAACCTCGCCAGACGACTTTACCTTCAACGAGCCTACATCAAACTTCCAATGAAGCTTCTACATCAAGAGCCACATCACCAACAATGCAATGGAAACCAAAGCAAAAAGTCTATCAACCAAAGTTTCCATCACAAAAAAGCATCCAAAAGAAGCCAAAGAATGTTAACCAAGTGTTGGTATCCAAAGAGTACATCAAAGTCAAAGACCCAGTTTGGATACATGAAGCACAAGTTTAGCCTCAACAACAAAAGGTGACAGGGTGGGTAGCATCAAATGAGTCAATCACTGCTCAAGGCTACTTCAAAGGAAACATTATGCTTGGGCCAAAAAGCCTAAAGTAACAGCCTGGATGTACTCACCTCAAGAAAGAAGTTCTACAATGAGCGAGCCAAGCTATCAACGGAATAAAAACAACTCAAATAGGAGAAAGAACAACAAAAAAGGACAGAAGAAAAGACCTTCCAAGAAAGCAACACAGCAAGTATGGGTACCAAAGTCAAACTTTAACGAAGCTACCCAACACAAACAGATACAAGAGTGGATGATTCCAGTTAAGCTACTTGAAGCACAAGGATTTTATGAAGGTAACACTCCAATATGGTTACCAAAAATTGTAGCGCAATCTGGAACAACCAAGAGAAATCATGCAGCACAAGTTTCTATCCAAAGGCAAGCAGTGAAAACCAAGAGCCAATAGAAGCCAATTGCAACCAAGGCTACTACAATTTCTAGATGGATAACTTGTCATCAACTACAGAATCAGGGGTTCTACAAAGGAAATCATCAGATGTGGCTACCAAAGCATAGTGTCCATCAAGTCATTGAGCAAAAAGAGCGAATACAAAAGACGGTCACACAAGGACCAAAAACAAGATGGGTTTCGAAACTGCTCGTGGAAACTCAACCACAAGGAACCCACACCTATCAACAACCGCTTCTCATGGGAGATAAAGCAAAGGCTCCATCAGTCTCTACAAGAGCTGAAGAACTTGTTTCACAAAGCAGTGTGAACATACGACAAGCAAGTCAAGAAAAAGCCAACATATTCCAACCTACTAGACAAAAGCTTCTACATCAAAAACCCTTCTTGGAAACGTGGAATCTATTGAGACGTCCTTTGATGTCACATGTGCTACATTTGTTCCTTGAAGCACCCATCAACTCCATCTCTTATACTACATGCATTTGTTTGATAAATTTTCATATGCATATAGCGTGTCCCATATTTGGCACTTGCATTAGGTAGTCTCCCTTTGTTTCTCCCAAGCACTCACCTTGCATGACAGGTCCTTCAATTCCAAATGCTCAACTCCAATAAGAGTGTATACCAAAGGCACTTTTTTCCCACCAGGTTTTTCCCCTTTGGTCATCTAGATTTTAGACCCTAATCTAGAATCACATCATCTTCTTGTATATATTCCTTCTACATCAGCAATAAAGAAATGGCTACCCAAATCAATCGACAATGAATTGAAGCAAACATAGCAGGACTCCATATGCTTATCAAGAGCATCTTTTATCTTCAAGGGCGACAACAAAGCTCCATCCAACAATGGCAAGTCAAAGAATGGCCTACAACATCAAGCAACAACAAATTCCACAAAAGAGTCAGGAGGGGGGAGTGTCATCAACGACAAAGCACTTCCCACGCTGAAGACCAAGCTTCAAGACAAAGCTGAAGACAACCCTATGACAAGACTACACAAGGTCGTGTCAAGGGACGACATGAATTAGGAAGGGGGGAATGTTTGAGGACAGATCAAATGGACACCCAATTGGTCAGACACGTAGTCGGACACCACATTTGTACTCTATTAGTTTTCCAAGATAGTGTAGTAATACTCTGTGTAAATCCTAATTCCAGAGTAGCAATCAATCCCCTGAGTTGTAATGTTGTAATGACATTTGTAAAGGTCCGTGTGAGCCGGCCACTGGCCATTTAAAAAGCCCTAGGTATAAAGGTCAATAACTTTAATGTGAAAGGAGGCTTATTTTTAGAAGAAGTGGGAGCTCAAAAAACGTACGCTCAAGCTACGAGCTGCTCCAAACTTGTAATCATCGCAGCTAATGATTTGGTAATCCATTTTTGATTTAGAAACTTGCATTGTGTTCCTCTCTCTTTTCTCTTTAATTCAAGTGTAAGCATTGTCACTTTTGTTGTGGTTCGCGACTACGGGTCTGTGAGCTATAATTGCAAATTTGAGTGCTTAAATCATTGTTTATAGTCGTTTTGACCATAGGAGAGTGTTCTTAGACCATAGGACATTAGTTCTGGATAGTTCTGTTGCAGTTTTCAGGACCTTTTTCATGATGGATCGTGATTTTGGTACCTTGTTGGATTGCGACCAAATTTGCTAGGATAGTGCCCCTAGGTGTCCTAGACCTCCTCCTAAAGTTTCATTGCATTTCGAGTCCGTTCGAGTGCCGAAATGGCGTGATGACCTAGAGTTGTGAGAAAGGACATAGGCAGATTTCCTTGATCTTTGAGTGTTGTTTTTCTTGTTGAGCTAGTGTGTTTGCTTGTTAAGGTTCACTTCGTGAGATTGACGATCTCATAGAGTCTCCGTGCCCGATTCGAGTCACTTTCCCTAAGTGTTGACGTTATGTTAGTGCCAGAAAGCTATGCTGCAGACGTCCGTCGCGGCGACCCGCTAACATCCTCTAACGCAATTGTGATTTGATTGTATCCAGAGTACCCATCTAAAAAGCTATAAGATTCCTTCCCTGCAACTCTTTCAAGCACATGTTCCGAATATGGCAAGGGGTAATGGTCTTTCGTAGTGGCGGCATTGACCTTCTTGAGATCCACACACACTCTGAGTTTCCCATTCTTTTTTGGCACAATAACTATTGGAGACACCCCTTCTAAGTGCTCAATAGTATATATGAATCCGCATTTAGCAAGCTTTTCAATATCTTCTTGAACAATCTTTGCATACTTAGGATTCATTGGGTAGGGTCATTGTTGGACTGGTTTAGCCATACTATTCATGGGAATTATGTGTTGCAACCGAAGGTGGAACTCCTTTCATATCATGATATGTCCAAGCAAATATATCCTTGAATTCCTTGAGAAGTTCTTTAAGTACATACTCCTCAGTCTCTGTCAGATCTTGGGCAATGAAAACAGGTTTGGACTCCTCACCTAAGTATGCTAACTCTATTTCCTTAATTATCATTGGACCATCATAGACTCCATTACTTCCATCAATAGGTGTCCTCTGTGCCTCTGTATACACGCCTTATGTTTCTCCGTGGTGTAGGATTTGAAATGATCAAGTGCAGGGTGTAAGTTTGTGGGGTCTTGTTGCTCTATGGACTGTGATTTCTCTTCCACTTCCTTTTGTTGTTGAGCTAACTCTCGATTTTGTCATTTCCTCACAGTATGGCTCAACTTTGGCTTTTTAGTAGCCTCTAATTGTGCAATTTCAATGGGTTGTGGACTACACCACATAAAGCTTTGAAGGTATTCACCCCAGTTATCTACCAGCTTCTGATGAGCGTCACATGCCTCTATATAATTAAGCCATTCCGCATTAGATTTCTTTTCATTTATTCCAGTATGCACATTTGCTCGATAACATCGCCTCTTATATCTCTTGCTCTTCTTGTCTTATTTTTTATTACGGCCGATCTCTAGCGAAGAGTCACTAGATGAATCGCTACTCGTGTCTTCTGCTCTCCTGGATAGATTGTCGTCTAGGGTACCACTAGTCCCTAAATGGTTTGTCCCCACATTTGTACCAAGATTTAACTCAGATTCTTCGTCTTCAGAGTCAATTTCAATTGATGATTCTGACTTCAAATCGTGTGGGCTATAGTCTTGTGCGATGCTACTGGTTCCAACGTTAGTCAAGCTTTCATCTTGTAAGTCATCAGAAGCTATATGCATTTCTCCTATCATATTTAAAGGTACAAGTGGTGGCATTTCATCTCCCTCAAGTGTTACCCAGTTCGTCCCCCTATTTCCCTAAGTCTCTATGGTTGCTGCTAGGTGGACCTAATCCACGTTGTCAGACTCAGTCATCACAGGTAGAACATCCATATAAGGAGAATCTTTGCCAACATCAATGTCCATTTTACACGTGTAACAATATTTCAATGGGGCCGAGTGAACTGTGGTCTTAGATCTATGATCATTATAAATATATTTCCTAGAGGATGTGTCCGACCAGTTACAAGGTCAACTCGAATGACAGAATCTTGGAACTGCAAGTAGACATGGTTTTTAGACCAGTTATTAACCATTTTTGCTTCCCTCATGAAAGGACATCCTAAGATCATCTCAGATGACATAGTGTGCTTGGAGAAATTTATAACAATGAAGGTATTCCTTATTTTGTGTCCAAAGACCTTGATCTTGAGATCTCCTAGCATCCCAATAGGCTTAACAATAGTCCCATTGGCCATCCATCTGTGGTTGTTTTAGTCTGCATGGTTTGACTCGAATCAAATCCTCTTCAACGTCGTTCAAACCATGGAGACTAGTGGTTGTTTTAATCTCCATGGTTTCACTCGAATCAAAATCCTCTTCAACGTCGTTCAAATATATGGGGTCGTCACCAATCCCTATGTTGGTCTTCGAATTGGGGTCTGACTTTGCTGCTTTTTGTGATCTCTTCCTTTGTGTTTTCTTCTTCTTCTGAGATTGGGCAATTGATGTTGTGTCTCTTTCTTCAAGAATATAATTTTTTTTTGGAGCATCGATCGTGTGAGTACATTTACTGGTACCGCATGCGTACTTTGTATTGGCTCCTCAGTAAACTCAATTAAATTCAATGGCATTATCTTTGGCGCATTTGGATTATTAGGACATTGGGCAATCAAATGATCTATGCCAAATCGATTACACATTAGTAACGGCATTGTAGATGTGCTCGCTTGATTTGGTTTGCATCAGTGTGGCATTCTTTTGTAATCTAATAGGACATTCGGCTACACGATGTGGACCTGCACACTCATAACATTGAAGATGTGGTCCCTTGGCAGTGTAATTGATATTTTGTTCTATTGCCGCAAGAGCAGCCACTTGATAGAAAGCTTTGACTTGTCCCCAATAGTCCTCCATGTAGTATTGTGGACTTTCCTTAAGTGCATCAATCCCATAGGCAATATTAGGGTCTTTATCTTCCTCACAGCCTTCCAAATCAACAATAGATGTCTCACAACCCACTTGATTCATAGAAGTGTTTCTCGTATGTGGTGATTGCGATCGTAGCACTGGAGGTGGTAAGGGTGTTGTTTCAACAACATTTTGAGCCATAGGGACCATGTGTTGTGACGTTTGTTCAAGAGGTGGGGCCAGCATCAATGCAAACACTCGAGGTGTGTTCGTCCATGCTAAGGTTGGTCTATTGGCCAATCGTGCATTTAAATACTATGCATTCCTTATCTTGATGACCACACCTCCTGCAAGCATTGCAATTCCCATTAAATTTTACTCTAAAAGTAGGGCATTTACTGGTACTATGCGGACCATAGCAAACTGAGCACCATTGTTGCTCCCTTCTTGGATACATATGATTGTTTTGCGGAGCGCGATTGTCTCTAAGACTCTCTTGAATAGCCTTGGTGAGATATGCTAAATCCATCTCAAATATCTTTGTCTCCTTAGCAATAGGCTTTAGGGTCATTGGCTGATGCCCCGATGCTTGCAACCTAGTAGATTTAGTCTCAACGGACACTCTTTCTCCTTGAATCATTAAATTATCCTCCAACTGGATCGCATTGGTGGTGACTGCTTCCCAAGTGGTGATACCTCTAATGACTAGGCCATTGTAGATATCCTCATGTCGTAGTCCCCTAATGAATCGATCAAGCAATTGGTTATTATTGAAGTGCTCATTTGGATTACAACGAGAATTCAAATGCTTCAAGTGACGAATAAAGTCTCTCACTGACTCTCTCTCCTTCCTCTCGTTGGGCTTTCTGGAGCTGAGATGCTACACCCTAGAGTACTCCCTCTTGTATATACTCTTTCAAGAACAGTCTCCTAAGAGTAGGGTAAATTGTTTTTTCTTCCGCCCTTAGGGTTCTATACCAATCCCCATCCTTCCCACTTAAGGTTAGGCTCAAAGCATTTCTCTTATGCAGGTCATTGTGTTCTCCTAGGGAATCGCATATTTGTTCAAATACTTTGATATGCTTTCTCACATCCCCGTCTCCACTAAATTTTTGTGTGAGCTTGGCTATTTGCACTATCTTACTTCTAGGCTCTCTATCCGGCGTGTTACACATATTTTCAGTAATGGATTGACCAACAACTTGAGCAAAGGTTGCCAAGTCACCTAAGTCAGCAGGTATAGTGGGGACAGTCGCTCTCAAGACTGCATGTGAAATGGGGCTAGCATTGGGCTTGGCATATAGGATGCCCTTGGGTTCCAAGTTTGGTACGATGTTGTGCCATGTGGTGACCCAAAGTTCATATGGGTGGCACTAGGCATAGCAGACATTGGATGTGACATGCTAATGCTGCCAGTATGGTCCCATTGAAATAAGAGCTTGGGTGTTGTGGTTATGGAGCATAAGTTTTTGAAACAATGGGAGGGGTAGGAGCTACATGAGCATGAGGACCCATAGGTGGATATGATTGATACACACTTGTAGGTACTGTTGCAGGCATTAGGATACCATGTAGCGGTGTTTTACTAACAAATGAGGTCCACGCGTTTTTTTTGTCATGCCCATCATTGGGGTAGGCATGGTAGCCGTGGTGTCATCAAGAGAGAGATGAGCTAGACTTGGAAAGGTAAAGCTATCACTTGTGAACTCAGATTGTACAGAGACCCCTGGAGAAACAACATATGGAGGATCCATCGGACTTATCAAGGGAGTCTCCATTTGCAATAAGGTTGGTTGCTTAGCCTTCCCTGTATCCAAGAATCTCATGAGACCCGTTGAAGGCATGTGTATCTCTTTGTTCTGCCTCTCCAGCTCAATAACCCTATGGATGACATCACAAACTCTTTATTGTTGATCCTCTATGCTAGTAGCACCCGTTGTGGATTGTAGGACATCTAACCACCCCACGTGATAGGTGTGAATTGTGTATAGGTCGGTTAGAGTTTCTATTTATATTTCATACTCCCAGTTCTTATTTAGGAACGCTCCATCTAGGATTGAGGTGCTAGGGGTGTCCTTTGAAATAGATGCAATGTGTTTCTCTATGGATTGACCCTTAGTGGTTGCTAATTCACGAGCACTCGATTGCTCGCCTAGCATGGATGTTGACATAGAGGCCTTCGCCCTCTCTTTCTTGCTCTGTCCTACGTAAACTCTCAATTTCCTTTTCCCTAGCCGCAATGATATACCGCTCAACCTCTTGCACTTCGGTAAGGCTTCTACCATCCGATAATATAACCTCGGAGGGGAATAGCTCTAAAGAGTCAGGGGTGCAGTGAATGGAGTATTCACGTGCACACTCTCGAGGAGCATGGGGTCTACGTTGGTCATGAATGGCGAATGCGAATTTACTTCACCACTTCCTTCATTTACCTCGTTAGCACCATGTTCGGAGTGAGTGGCTCTACTAAAAGTTTTCTTCAAGCGGCTAAGCACATTCGGCCCGGACCGTGGGTCCATGACATGCATGTCTTGGCTTGAACTATCGGAATTAGGCATCGGGTAACCTTCCATGACGTCGTAGTCAGAGGAAGAGTCACTAGACGCAATATGTGGGTCTTGAGTGGTACTACCTTGGGTTCCCACTGAGAGCCTAGAGTCTAAGGTGGAGGAATAATTAGTGCCCGCATAAATGGAAACACTCTCTATGTGATTGTCCTCTAGCACACGACCAAAGCGTAGGTGCATGTGACCTCAACACTCTTCTCTCTCCCTCTTTCCCTATCTCTCTCTATTCCTCTCTTTACCTCTCTCTCTCTCTCTCTCTCTCTCTCTCTCTCTCTTTATCTCCCTCTTTCTATCTCTCTCTTTCTCTTTACCTCTTTCCCTTTTTCCCTATCTCTCTCTCTCTCTTTTTCTCTATTTACTCTCTCTCTCTCTCTCTCTCTCTCTCTCTCTCTCTCTCTCTCTCTCTCTCTCTCTCTATTCCTCTCTTTCCCTCTCTCCCTCTTTCTATCTCTCTATTTCTCTTTTCCTCTTTCCCTATCTCTCTCTCTTTGCCTCTATTTACTCCCTCTCTCTCTCCCTCTTTCCCTATCTCTCTCTATTCCTCTCTTTCCCTCTCTCTATTTACTCTCTCTCTCTCTTTCTCTTTCCCTATCTCTCCCTCTTTCCCCCTATTTTCTCTCTCTCTCTCTCTCTCTCTCTCTCTCTCTCTCTCTCTCTCTCTCTCTCTCCCTCTTTCTACCCCTCTCTATCTCTCCCTCTCTCTCTCATTCTCTTTCTATCCCTATCTCTCTCTTCTTCTACCCCTCTCTTTATCTTTCTCTTTCTATCTACCTCTCTTTCTATTTCTCTTTCTCTCACTCCATTTATCTCCCTCTCGTTAATTATCTCTCTCTTTCTCTCTTTATCTCTCTCTCTCTCTTTATCTCCCTCCTTCTCTCTCCATTTATCTCTCTCTCTCTCCCTCTCTCTCTCTCTCTCTCTCTCTCTTTATCCCTCTTTCTATTTATCTTTCTCTTTTTAAATTTATTTGCTCTCTCTCTCTCTCTCTCTCTCTCTCTCTCTCTCTCTCTCTCTCTCTCTCTATTTCTCTCTCTCTTTCTTCATTTATCTCTCTCTCTTTATTTCTATCTTACATTCTATCCAAACAAGCCGAGCAAAGCAATCATTTTCAAATAAGCGTAGCAAAGCAACCATTTCCAAATGAACGAGGTATGTTATGGATTCACTATTTTTTTTAATTCTTTTTTTATTTATGGGTGTGTGTGTGTGTGTGTGTGTGCGCGCGTGTAGTACAAAACCAAAGAGAAAGGGGGGGAGGTGCTTTGTTTTCTGTTTACCTCTTTCTTTGTAGTGCGGTCGAGCTTCGGCTAGGTTGAGCTTCCAAAGACGATGGCAAAAAAACCCCTTCGATGTTGTGCTTCCAAAGACGATGGCAGAAACCTCCTTCGACGAAACCCCCTTCAACAAAACTTGGGAAGCCTGGAGAAGCAGAAAGAGGGAAGGGAGAGGGGGGAGGGGAGCTTGGAGAAGGAGAGAGAGGGAAGGGAGAGGGGGGGGGGGGGGGGGGGGGGGGGTTGAGCTTGGGAGCGATGGTGGAGAGCAAAAACGCAGAGTATGCAGCAAAAAATGCGGCATACTCTGTCTTCTTGCCTTTTTTAGGCGTCGGCATCATCGCGTCCATTACCGCGTATATTACCGCGGTCGGTCATTTCAAACCGATACATGCGAATCCGAGGTTGCAGGGGGGGAGGAGGGGGGGCGTACAAACCGCCCTCTCTAACTTTAGCTATCCATTATTTCATTTTTTAGCCTTTTGAGTTTTTTGATGAAGATTTTTAATTTTTTATGGATACTTTATTTTGTAGTACTTTTAAATGTTTATTAAATGCATTTTTTAAGTTCTCTTTTAGTTAAAAATAAGTTTAGCACTCATTGTCATTTATTCCCTTTGACCTTAACTTTATGTAATTTTTTTAATTCTATTTAGAGCTTTTCTTATTATTTATTTTTTTGGACACATGAATAAATAAACAACATTTTGCGTGTGCAGGACATCGACTGGGATGATCGTTGTCCCCCTGGAGGCCCTGAGCACGATCATTGGCTCAAGGAAAACTTCCCTTGTCCTTGCGCCAAGTGCAAAAGGGCAATCCCTCGCTTGAGGCGCATTGCCTTGGAGCACGTGGAGAACGAAGGGTTTTGACATCCTCGAAAAAGCGCTCGGAGAGATGAGACTCACCCGTCGCTTGAGGAGGTGGTCTATGTTTGGTGGTGGTGCACCGGCGCGCAAGGCCAAACGGTAGAGGCAAGAGCGACTGGGCGATTTGGGTGCACCGCATGGTGATCCTCCCGTGTGCGGTACTTCAATAGATCTTATGGCGTCTCCGTCGCACTATGAGGCAGAGGATGAGCATATGTTGGACATGTGTGATGAGTTACTAGCTCATGAGCACAACCTGTGCGAGGAGGATTGTCAGACCTGCACTAGATGGGCTGCCAAAACTGAGGATAGATTGATGACGAGTGTTCGAACACCTCTTTACGACGGTGCACGGTACTCAGTGCTCCGAGCATCGTTGGAAGTCCTCAACTTGCAAGCAAAATTCAGTTGGAGTAATGCAAGTGTCGATGCACTACTTCTGTAAGTATGGAATGTAGCTTTTATATACTCTTCACTCACTTTATGGTGCTGTCTTCTAGCAATTATACTAATACGCATGTTTGTTATAGTTTGATGGGCAAAATGTTGCGAGAGGATCACCACATGCCTCCAGATCGTCGATGAGCTAGATCGTATGTCACTACACTTGGCATGGAGTATGAGCGCATCCATGTGTGCGTCAACAATTGCATGCTATACCGCAATGAGCATGCACATGCTACCTCATGTCCCATGTGCGAGGAGGCACGATACAAGACAGAAGTGAGCGGAGCGCATCTACTCCGCACGGTATTGAGACATTTTTCATTAATTCATCGCATCCAATACATGTTTAAAAGCAGGTCTATCATGGAGCTTCTCGCGTGGCACGCGAACCATCGCTCAAATGATGGAATGTTGCATATCCCTGCCGATTCACCTGAATGGAGGCACATAGAAACTCAATGGCCTGATTTTGGGTTGGAGCCTTGACACTTGAGGCTTGGGTTAGCAAGTGATGGTGTCAACCCCTTCGGCACTAAGTCTACTTCATGGAGCACTTGGCCTGTGGTGATCGTCAACTACAATATTCCACCATGGGAGACAACCAAGAAGGGCAGTATACTTCTAATCTTGCTTGTGCCAGGGAAGTACAAAGTGTCAAATATTGACGTCTACCTCGAGCCCCTCATCGAGAAGTTGGAGGAGTTATGGAGAGGCATTCCTTTTTTCAATGTCTCACTTGCAAAGGGGGGGAGAGATGCCATTGTGAAGGGAATCCTTATGTAGACTATGCGCGACTATCCTAAGCTTGGAGAGATTTCTGGTAACCCCCTTTCCTCTACCTCTCTCTCCCTCTTTCCCTCTCTCCCTTTAGTTCACTTTAGTTCACTCATCTCTCTAACCATATGTTATGTATGCAGGGTTATCCAGATCGGGGCACAATGCATGTCCTACTTGCGGGCCATCTTTGGTGATGGAGAGGCCCGATTCCTTGCACAAGGTAACCTATCCAAACAACCACCATTTCTTACCCCAAGGGCATAACAAGCACAAGGCTCCAACAAATGGGAAGACCCCTCTCGGCTCCGTGTCCTCCACCAAAAGGTATGTCAAGCTATTCCATATTTTTAAGGACTCCATATTGGAAGGACTTAAAAATACAACACCTCTTGGATCCCATGCACATATTCAAAAATGTAGCCCAAATGCTATGGGACCACATTATTGGCAAGAAGGACTCTTTGGGTGCGAGGGAGGATTTGAGGCTTTTAAAATGTCTCCCCGCCTCTGATACTCCACGTCGTGCCTCAAATGGAAAGATTGTGCTTCCTAATGCACCATGGATGCTAGCCAAAGAAGGCCTAGACAAGATAAAGGGTACCACTGCCTCCAACACGATACATGAGGTCGCTAAAGGGAGCTTTCACAAAAGCGAAGAAGGGTGGAGGTGTTCAATTGTATGGGTTGAAGTCCCATGATTGGCACAGGATGGTTCAGGTAATCTTCATACTCCCTATTCTATCTATAGTTTGTGTGTATGACTATCACTCACTTTCCCTTCCCCTGATTTACATTGTAGTTCATTCTGCCGGTGAGTATACCAGTATATGTCGGGACAAGAAAGTCAGGGACGCTATTTTCAAACCAGGAGAGCTAGTAACATACACCACAAGACTCCACTCAACTACACATTTTTTATGTACACAATAATTTCAACAGGCACTTAGTGTATCCTTGTGTGTTTTCTTGCAGATTTGTGAGATCCAAGGAAATCGAAATAGATGTTATCCCTGCTGCTCAAACACTTGCAACAAAAACTATGTGTGCCATTGAAGATGCATTTCCTCGATCGGTCCTTCTTAGTCAAATTCACCTCTTGGTTCACATGGTGGAGGAGATCGCTATATGTGGAGTAGTGCAAGCACGATGGATGTTCTTCTTAGAGAGGTTTTCAAAGACTCTCAAAGACGGCTACAGTCTCAACCAGAGGCATGTATGGACGAAGGGTGGATCGTTTAAGAGGCATTTGTTTACATATCATAGTATTTGGCACAAGTTGTTTCTTCAATGCCTCGTATGTGGTCAAACGAGGAAGATGCAAGGATGACTTCACACTTGCCAAGTGGAAAGGGAAACTAATTGACATGGATATGAATCTATCCCAAGTGGTCAATAACTTTTGTATTCTCAATGCAAAGATTATGACCAAGTGGGTGGACTTGTGGACAATGGCAAAGGCAAGGCATTTGCAAGAGAGGGAAGCATGGAAACAACCACATGGAGGAAGGAGGGCACCCCCAGTGCCTAAACACCTTACATGTTTCCTAGATCTCATTAGTGCAGAGTGGATTCATGAGAGAATGATCGAGGAAAAAGCGTGCGGAGAAGACATCACCTGAAAAGAATGGGAGTATGCACGAGGCTGCGTATCAAAGGTAGAGTACTCATATACCTAAATTCTCACGCATACACACACACACGCATACACACGGGAGCACACGAAGGAGAAGGAGACAAAGATGGAGCAAGAGCACTTCTTACCTTACACCTCAGAGAATGAGGATTTTTAGGTCAAATGGACCTTTTATAAGAGTTTGACCCATTCACACATGGATGCCCACAGTGGCCGGTCGTTGCAAAACTACTATAAAAATAAGATAAGTGGTGCGCCTCTCATTGGCAATCACGTACACGCCTATTGGACCGACAAGCCCAGTCCATGACTCAATCAAATAAATAATATACGCCCGTCGAAGGTGATATGGTGTCCGTGAGGGTTAATAGTTTCTCCCATCTCATGAGCATGTATCCCTAGCTTTGATGGTAATCCCACATATATATAATTGTGTGTGGAACCAGAATCAAAGAGGATGAGTGCATCATGTTCTCTCACTTTGCCCCATGCATAGCGTAAGGGACTTCTAGGCGGAAGACCGCCCTCTTCTTGAGCAGATACCTACCACTGCTCTCTCCAATGGAGTCTTGCAGAAAAACGACAAAATCTTCCTTTTGTGGTCCCATTAGGGAATTTCGGAGGTCATTTGGAGGGCCTTCTAAGAAAATGTATTTTTTGCACTCTCTCTCTAGAAAAAATGGCAAATAATAGAGCTGGTTCTTTCATAGTAAAAGTTCAAAAAGTGTACTTTAAGTAGATTCCTTACTCTTCTGAACATTCGTTCGTAGTGATTGAGGGATAATCCTCTTTTCAGTTGCATTGAATGAACCTCGTCAATATGGAGGGAATGAGGCTAACATGGAGGGACGAAGGCGCAGCCGCTATTCACTTTCCATTAAACCTGCACATTTGGCTAATGGCGCACTCCTCAAATGGCACAAATGTTACCCAGAAACGAGCCAAATATCACCTTCACATTGATTTGGACAATGAGTACCAACCATTGATTAAGCGTAGTAAAACAAACACACATATACCTCCCGCTTCCATAGACACGCTCAGAGCTTAGGGAGCTAAACACATAGATATCTGGACGAGAGGCTCTCTCTACCCTAAGAATCCAATGACTAATGCGTCTCCACCATTTGTCAATCCTACAAGCTTATTGACCTTTGCTGGTGATGGAGAAAAGGGCCTTCTGGGTTATTGTAAATCTCTTACAAGAGAAGCTGAAACTTACAAGGGCATTCTCCAAGCTCAACAATGTGAGATTGTTCGCCTTTCACATTTACATTCTACAGATCAAGTTACCATTTTGCAACATAAAACAGAGGTACAAGAACTGAAAGGAAAGGTGCGAAGTTGTCAAATGAAGGACACCATCTTGGGTGGTCGTATCCGAAAGAAGAAATTGCGCAATCTTGAAACATTGCAGGTTGCATCAGGAGGTCTCAAGAAAAGAATTCGAGCATTAAGGTGATACTTCTTGGTTGGCTACATTGTCTTAGTTAAGTAATCTTTTTGTTTTTTCTTGTTATGCATTGTTTTCATGTCACAGTGCCTAAATAGTGTTAGTGAAGCAAATTTTCTGTTATTTACTTATGCATTGTCTTCATGTAGAGATTCAATATATCCTGACAAGGAAAACATTGACCCCAAAGCCAATATAGGAAAGAGATTGAAGCCACTTATAAGTAGAAGCCTGGCAGCAGATATAGTACATGACAAGAAGTTTAAGGTCCTACAACGAAATGTAGTGGACCGCTTTATTTCAGAGAACTCAATGCCTGCAAAAGAGATACAAGGCACACTTGATTCACTTGGTGTAAGCAAAAGAGGATATTCGGCTATCCAAAAGTCTGTCTCATCCATCTTTGTTAAGAAGGGTATAAAATCCAAACTTCTACCATCAGCCTCAAGTGTTTAGAAAGAGAGGCTTCAGCTTAATGAGGCACAGGGAGACTTTTTTAGACAGCCCTTTCATATTAAAGCAACTTACAGTGGCCATGGAGCAAACATGGCATATGATGAGTTCAATAATATTTCATGGAAATGCGGATATTACAGAAGAGAATGGTGGAGTTTTACAACATCACATTTGAAGAGTCACAAGGGGTATTCCATTTTGTGTTAAAACTGGATGAGTGTGAGCTTGTTAAAGAGAAAAAGCTAGAGCGTGTTACTATTACTTTAATGAATAGAGCCCTCTCAAAGTGTCCCAGTGATGATCCTTTATATTTTAGTGTTCAATCAGAATCTAACATATGGTGGCTTGGTGCATTTGAGGTAAGCGAGATTCTCAGGTAAGCTCAAATGTTCACATCTACTTAAGTCTCATTTATTTTGTGTTGCAGGTAAAGAAAGAAGATCATGAGATTCTATATTGGGTGTTCCATCGAACTAATATTCCGGAGGTGATTGATCGACAGACTAACCAGGGAGAGGTACTACGTCTAGATGGAAGGGGAGACTTTCACGTTCAGTGGCATCTTGCAGGTGACCTCAAAACATTAAAGTGCATGTATAATTGTGGAATGGGTGCAATGGCAAAGTCGCCGTGTTTGTTCTGCATGGAGCCTGCAAAGGTCATGGACCCAAAGTGGTGGAGAAAAGCTCCAACACGTCACATTGAGGATCCTGCTTTTCGACCGGTTTTGAAAATACCACTTGTGAATGTCCACATTTGTACAATGCATGCCCTTTGTAGAATTGTGGATAAATTGGTCTACTTATATATCGGGTTTGCTTGGAAGATTAAGAACTCGGTAAAACGACAAGTAGCCCTGCAGTGCTTAGAAATGGTACTGTCGGATATGGGGCTTCATGGTGGCAATGTGAAAATCCAGCGGGATGAAAAGAGATCAACTGCTGAGAAGGATGTCCCATGCAAACCATCCATCGGTGGGGTGAAGGCACGGAGGTTTTTATCTAAACCCCAAGGTACAAGAGATTCGAAGCTAACAAAACATGGAAAAATATATAACACATCTTATGTTAGCAAGGTAGAGTATCAGAGCTGGAAAAAGCTACATATTGCAGTCAAAGACCAAGAACCAACTACTCGTAACGCGAAGGCTGAGGTTTGGCGATCAATAGACATCCTATTTTTGATGTGCGACAAAGATGACTGGTCACAAGGTGATATGAACAAGTTCAACGAGAATCTCAACCTTCTGAAAAAATCATTCATGATAGCATGGACAGACACCCAGATTACTCACTACATGGCATTATCGTGTATTTCATTCTCTCTTATGTGCAAATATGTGAGTGTAAAACATTCTAACTAATCTGTTTTCATATCTAGCACATCATCTTCAATCATTTACCATATTTTATACAAAAGTATGGAAACCCGGCAATATGGAATACCCAAGGGATGGAAAAGTCTCATTACATGGCGAGAAATGCTTATTTCAGGCACACACGACATGGTGGCTCTCGAATCAAGGCTAACAGTTTGAGAGAACTATTTGAATGGTTCTATCGTAGAATCATTCATCGAATGCAGGCAAAAGAAGTCTTGGCAAATTCAGCAATAGCACAAGCCATCAGACATTTACAACAACAAAAAGTTAAAAGATCAATGGCATACAACAACTCCGGAGCTCGTGAAAGTCAACGAAGGTGGAGAGAGACAATGGTGTATGTGAATCACAAGTGGAGAAAGATACTCTAAGTGGATGAGATTGTACAAAATTTATGTAATACATGATCTTATACAATTGCTACTTGAAGTGTATCAAGATTTTGAAGGTTCAATTTTGTTTTTTGGCAAGTCACCCTTGTAACGAATCATGAGATGTTTGCCATACTCTAAAATTTCATCTGGGTTTTTTCTACCAAGAGCTAGTGCCATTGCTGTGTAGGTGTAGTAATACGCTGCCCAACCACCTGTATAGCCCGGGCAGTAACCAAAACAATCTCTAGCAAACACTTTGTCCACAAGAATGACTTTATCTGCACTTTTGGGCAGCACGGGTCCACCCAAGAA